>NC_065449.1:58168984-58849818 GCF_917563875.1 Diabrotica virgifera virgifera | reverse complement strand
TTAGGCTTATTCCACCCTCCAGCTCATTTTTTTTATTGAGCTGTTGTACGCTTTTGGTTTTTTAAGGGTGAAAACTACCCCTAATTGTAAAAAAGCTTTAATATAATAACATTTTAAACTTTAATATTGTCAAAATTTGGTTCTTATTAGTTACATAATGATTGTTTTATGCTTTAAGATATAATATCATAATATTTCAACTTTTACAACCACCCTTGTTGCTATATATAAAAAATTGATTTATCCTAAAAGAATAATTTCGGCTTGCATCGATTTACATAAAAATTTCAGATTAGGATCATCTCCTAATTGGGAGTTGATCTCCTAATTGGGAGTGTTGATTATTTTTAGGGGTGTAAGCTACCCCTTATTGTCAAAAATTACATACAAATATTGTAAACTTTAATATGGGTAAATTTTTGTTTTGATTGATTAAATAATGATTGTTTTATGCTAAAGGATATAATATCTCAATAATATCATATTTCAACCCTCAAAAACCACCCTTAATACCACTGGAATTTTTATAAGTAGATAATTTAATAGATCTATACAGAAAAAAAAGTAGAATTAAGAAAATACAAAAACATCTATTTACAGAAAAATACGATGAATTTACAAATATGTACAAATACAAATACAATTAGTTTTTTAGTCGTCTTCCAGTATACGAACTAGTTCTGTGGTATTATATATATATATGTTACCGGCCAAACCCGATTTCAGGACAAACTAGTTTGGCCTAGGCCAAACTAGTTTGTCCTAACCGCCTTAGGATAAACTAGCATGGCCTAGGCCAAACTAGTTTATCCTATCGCGCGTAGGCCAAACTAGTTTATCCCAGGCCAAACTAGTTTATCCTGATATAAATAAACACACTTCATGCCAAACTAGTTTGGCCTAGGCCAAACTAGTTTATCCTGATATGAAGACGCACACTTCAGGCCAAACTAGTTTATCCTGATATAATAAAGATTCACACTTCAGGATAAACTAGTACGGCCTTTTCTCCTTCTTCTTCTTGTAGTTCCTATCCGTTTTGGATGTTGGCGACCATCATGGCAATCTCTACTTTTCACACTGCTGCTCTGAAAAGACTTGTAGTGGTTGTGTTGAACCACGTACGTAGATTTTTCTAGGTCTTTTTTAGATGCGTCTGTAAATACGATATGATTTTTAAAATAATTTTCTGTCTGAATTAAACATCATATTTCTCGTGGGCAAAACGCGCGCACACAGCGCGCAAAACGCGGGCAAAACGCTCGCATAAGGCTCGCAAAACGCGCGCGTTGTGCAAGCATTATGCGCGCGTTGTGCGAGCATCAGGCGCGCGTGTGGCGCACCGTATGCGAGCGTTATAAGCGCGTTTTGCGCGCGTTTTGTGCGCCCTATGCTCGCGTTTTGCGCGCCTTATCCGGGCGTTGTGTGCGCCTTATGCGTGCGTTTTGCGCTCGTTTTGCGCGCGGGATATAATATGATGTTTAATTCAGACATAGAAAATTATTTTAAAAATCATATCGTATTTACAGACGCATCTAAAAAAGACCTAGAAAAATCTACGTACTTGGTTCAACACAACCACTACAAGTCTTTTCAGAGCAGCAGTGTGAAAAGTAGAGATTGACATGATGGTCGCCAACATCCGAAACGAATAGGCACAAGAAGAAGAAGAAGAAGAAGAAGAAGAAGAAGGCCGTAGTAGTTTATCCTGAAGTGTGCGTCTTTATATCAGGATAAACTAGTTTGGCCTAGGATAAACTAGTTTATCCTAAGGCAGTTAGGACAAACTAGTTTGGCCTAGGCCAAACGAGTTGGTCCTGAAATCGGGTTTGGCCGGTAACATATACATAAATTGAACATGCTCAATAACCGGACTATTCGAATTTTTCGAAAAAAAAATTTGTTTTACAGACATAGCTCCTATATTTTTGGCGATAAAAAGCTTTTTCAAGAACGATTTTGTAGGATTTTTAAAGCGCTGTAAGACTGTAAATTAAATTCCATAAGATCCCTTAGTTTTTAATAAGGGTGGATTTAAAGGGCTCGATAATGGGGTGTTATAGATATTTTAAATAGCTATATCTCGCTAACTATTTCCTGTAATGAAAATCTATGCACAAAAAAATTTTAGTTATGAAAAAAGCTACAATTTAGTGGCTTATCATTTTTTTCGTCTCTCTAGTATTTTCGGAGAAATTTTGAAGAAAATGGTGAAAAATACAAAATTGCAATAAATAAATTTGTATAACTCCAATTTTTCTAAAATTAGGCCTTTTTAATGGACAAACTTCTTGGGTGTATTCATAATACAAATATAAAAGGAATTACAGAAAGGTGAAGAGTAATTTTTAATTAGGAGGGTAGTTAGGGGGTTGTTTTCACTGATTTTTTCATAAAAAAGCCGGTACCGAACTTTTTTTATCATAAGTCACTTAATTTTTACGCTAGAAACTTTTTGTTTTATTCTTTTCAAAGGTCTAATTGTGTCCTTGAGAAAATGTAATTTAAGTTTTCCTCGAAAAATGCAAAGTTTTCCCGTTATTTGGCTTTGCCAAATAACGGAATGTTAAAAGCTAACATTTAACATGCCGTATCTTGGTTTTTATTGGTCGTAAAAATATTATAGAAAAAGAATTTGGTTTGTATTACTGAAAGACACAATTTAGAGAGCTACAGTTTTTTTGATCAAATGCATATTTTTCGAGTTATTCTCAAAAAACTCTCTAAAAAAGTGGATTTTGTCGTCGAAAAACTGTTACTTTCAACCGCGAATAACTCGAAAAATATTAGTTTTACGAAAAAAAATGTAAAAAACATTTTTTTCTTAAAGTTACGTTTTACATCGATTTGCATGGTTAAAATTTAATAAAAAATTCCCACCCCTGAGATGGGGTGGCAACCACCCCCAAGGTTTTAACGTACAGCGGCATGATATAGAAAATGATCCTTGGACTATTCCCTACCTGCTGTGAAAATTTCAAGTAAATCCATGCTGGACGAAAAAATTGCGAGCCAAAATTGCGAGCTTTATTTCCTCGACTATTATATATAGCAAATAATAGTATCTAGCTACTGTCATCGCCAGCTATCTTGGCGGTGCGCACAAACCCAAAATTGCTTAGTGGCTTAGGTGGTGGTCTTTAGTCTCCTCCCACTTATCAGGTGCATAACATTTAAGTGATTTGCGGCTGTTATTTTTCAGACTTCCTATTATTTTGGATAGTTAAGTGTGTTTGTGACAATTTCTTTAAACGATGGCGTTGAAAAGTAGTTGAAATCATTAAATATCATAAACCTCATTATGTAAAATACAAGTTCGACGAAATTCTACGTGAGCATGGCCATATTCCTTTGCGTTTACCTCCGTACCATCCTGACTTAAACCCGATTGAACTAATATGGGCTACAGTCAAAAATAATGTAAGCCAGAAAAACGTTACATTTAAGTTAGCTGACGTACAAAAACTCGCCGAGGAAGAATTATATCCTCCATTTAATTTGAGAGACAATATCAACGTAATTTTATTTGTTAATTAAATTCAGTCATTATTGTGTTTGTATGCATGAAACAGATATTATAAACCAGTGGCTTTCTATTTAAATCGAATAAAAAAATAATAAGAATTCCATCTTCCCAATAATATATTATAGCTTGCGAAACATATTACTTTTTTAATTGTGTAATCATTATTTCAACTATGCCGCTACGCCACTGAATATACTTATCAGAAATAGTAAACCAATAGAAGAATCATAGGGCGTAAACATAATTTATTTCTCTGTGACGTTGTGGGTATTCTGTCGCCGAGTTACCTGGCGTTTGCTGTAGATTGAAATTTTATTTTTATTTACTGTTCTATAAAAATCCGCAATAATATATAAGGGCTTATATTTAAAATAAGGAAGTTTTAGTCAACTCCTGATATTCTAGCATAAATATTTCCCATCTACATTTTTTTAGCTAACGTATGCCCTAAAATTTTGGCACAAAATATTTATCGAATTTTTTTGTTAATGAAGAAATTTATTTACACTAATTAGTTATAATAAATTAGACCTCAATACTTAACTATACTATACTATCAAACTATGTGAAATGGCCCATTCTTCTCTACTAAGCGCAAATTTCTACGAATGTCTTTCATGATGTCCTGGGCGGAATTCACATCAATATCTCTTAGTTGTGGTAAATTCGCCGTCTTAATGGTTCTCCGTCTTGGACTTCGAAGCCTCCGTGATAAACTTTCCTATACAATAAAGAAAATTAGAGAAGCGAAAGAAAAAGAAGCAATGGAGAGATGCCAAGAAATTGAGACTCAGACTACAGTCAAAGTACGATAGTCACAATGTACATAGGAAAGTTAAAGAACTCACAGGTAGACTAAGACGGAGACAGAGAAGAAATCTAACTGATTCTGACGGAAACATCATCTTAGACAAACAGAGTAAAATTAGAACGTGGAAAGAATATCTAGAAAAACTATTTAAAGACCAAAGAGATAACACATTTGAGTTAGAAGAAGAGGTAAACGATGGACCAAGAATATTACAGCAGGAAGTTTATTCTGCCATAACACAGCTAAAGGACGGCAAAGCATCAGGTCCCGATAATATATAAACAGAACTACTTAAACTGATGGACAATGAATCAATAGAAATAATCACAAAGATATCCAACAACATATACAACTCTGGAGAAATACCAACAGAATGGCTGAAGTCTGAGTTTATTGCACTTCCAAAAAAACCAGGAGCCAAAAAAATGCGAAGAATACCGTACGATAAGCTTGATGAGTCATTTCCTAAAATTGTTCCTATAGGTAATCCATACGAGAATTTACAAGCTATGTGAAAGTCAAGTTTCGCCCAACCAGTGCAGGTTCATAAATGCTGTTAGTACGAGAGAGGTTTTGTTTTCAATACAGGTCTTATTCCAGAGATGTAGAGACGTCAATTGCGACATATACGCATGTCTGGTTGATTACGAGAAGGCGTTTGATCGAGTACAACACGAAAAGGTGATGCAAATATTAAAAGAAACAGGAATTAACAACCAAGATCTGAAAATAATTAGAAACCTTTACTGGAATCAGACTGCAAAACTCAGAGTTGACGGTGAACACGCCGAATATGTGAAGATCATGCGTGGAGTGAGGCAGGGCTGCATTTAGTCCCCTCTAATTTTCAGTCATTACTCTGAAAGAATATTTATCGAAGCTTTGCACCAAACTGAAAAAGGTATTCTACTAAACGGGTACCGGCTAAATAAAATCAGGTATGCAGATGACACCATAGTATTTGCGGACAACCTAGAAGACCTACAAGACCTCATGAACAAAATCACGTATTATAGTCAAAAATATGGACTCAATAGAAACCTAAAGAAAACAAAGCTTATGATCCTTAGCAAGAAAAAGCTAACAGGTGAACTCTATATCAACCAAACCCCTCTAGACCGAGTGAGGCACTACAACTACCTCGGCACCATAATAAATGAAGAATGGACCAACAACCAAGAGATAAGAGCGCGCATCGGAAAAGCTAGATCAATCTTCAACCGTAAGGGCGCGTTTTTCAAAAGACACAACCTTTCTCTTGGTATAAAAGTAAGAATGTTAAGATGTTATGTCTTCTCTGTCTTTTTTGATGGTGTTAAATCATGGACCTTGAACGAGGATATCTACCGAAAGTTGGAAGCATTTGAGATGTGGCTATATCGGGGAATTCTTAAAATCCCATGGACTGATCTTGTCACAAATGAGGAGGTCCTTAGAAGAATGGGGAAGAAACGAGAGGTACTGACCACCATTAAATCTCGAAAGTTGGAATACTTTGGACACATTATGCGAAATGAATCCAGATATGCCCTCCTACAAGCCATCCTGCAAGGAAAAATATTTGGAAAGCGAGGTCCAGGAAGAAGAAGAACATCCTGGTTAAAAAACCTCAGAACCTGGTTCAACACAACATCTGTGCAGCTTTTCCGCGTTGCTGCAGATAAGGTGAAGATTACCATGATGATCACCAACATTCGTCACGGATAGGCACATCAAGAAGAAGAAGATACAGTAAAGCCCAAAAATCCTCTATTGGGCCAACCTGCCTGCGGCAAGTTTGGAGGATTAACGTTTGGGGACAAAGGGTATTTGATGTTGTATAGAAGCCAGTTTTGGATATCTGTTGAGTAATAGTATGATGGTAGGTCTGAAGGAGTTGTGCTTGAGAGAATTTGGGGCACTTACGTCTCTTTCGATATTTAAGAGCATTTCCGCTCAATTCCAACGATATCGTACTAATCCTCTAGTTTCCATTCCAAGCTGTTTTTTGCTCTTTTCATCAACCTCTCTTACTTCTGTGCAGTAAATGCACGTGGTCTTTCACATTTTGGTAGATTCAGCCATGGTATTGCTTTCTTGCACTCCGTTATTGTTTATAAATGGTTCTGTGTGAATTTTTTTCATTATGAAATATTCGACAGAGCTTAGCTTTAAGTTCCCGCCCAGCCAACTTATAAATACTTTTTCTTATTTGTAATTTATACTACATCTTAAAGCGAAAACTTCAAAATAAATAAATCTTAACTGAAAGTAGACAATGTAAACAATATTTTGTTTCAAAAGGCAACTTGATATTATTTTGTTTTTGTTAAAATTAAAGCCCATGAATTTTGTGCCAAAACTTTTAGGACATACGTTATTCTTTTTCTTTTGGTGTTATATTCTAAACACTAGAGTTGATTGCCTTGCAGGTGTATGGCATAATGATTTATGGTAAACGGTCCAGTAATTTGGTAGCACGTGCTCAAGCTCTTATGAAATCCAGCAGGCTAAATTCTTCACAAATCGTCCAAATATGGTGTGCATCTTTTAGCCTTGTCCAGGGCTCAGATTGTTTATCTCATTCCAGAGTATAATTGTTTGATATGAACGATATGTGCGAACAAAAATTTAGCAAAGATGAGCTCTTTAAATAGTTTAGAATCTTTCTGTTTTTCAATTGTTAAGGTTATCTCTGTAAGTACCTTTTAAATTTTAGTAGCTAGTTCCCATCCCCCAAAAAAGAATCCGATCAACGACCTCTGCCCTCCAACCAGAAAAAGAGTGCCGTTCGCAAACGAACAATATAATACTTTACTCCTAAATCCCCATTATCTATTAGTTTTCTCGATCAACATCTAGTTGCTTCATACACGTTTTGTTTTAAATCCGATATCGAACCCCTTTATCTAAAAGTAGACTAATTAATTAGTATTGTTTCAATTGTTCCTATCGTTTCAACTGGCCCCAACCTTATTACCTGAGGAAATAATAATTGCTTCAGTGGTAGGACTCTCCTAATATTTAGAATAATTTGGAGACATATCCAAAAATTTTATATTATATATTTTCAGATATTAATTTTTTTGAGTTTCACTGAAAATTCCCAAAAAATGACTGTCTATAATAGTTTACAAACAAATGGGATTTTCTAGTTTCCTCTTTGTTGTAAAGTAAACTCAAAAACCTGTCAGACAATTGAAAATTAAAAAAAAACAAATTAATTCACCACGTAGACTCATATTTATACCTTGCAACAGTCGGTAACTAGAAATGAGATGAGACAACCGACATAAGATCTAGAGTTGAAAAGGCTAGAGCAACATTTAACATGAGAAATACATTCACCCATTGCGACATTAGCAATTCACCTGCAATTAGAGACTGCAATTAGAGACGCATCGAACGAAGAACAAATGATCAAATAGATGACCGAAATAGTTCAAAATGTAAAGGATAGACACTTAAAGGCAGATAAATTAACCAAGAAGAAATCATGGATGACAGATGAAGTCCTGAAACTAATGGACGAAAGAAGAAATGCCAAAAATGACCCCGACACATACAAAACAATCAATATATCAATAAGAAAGAAAATTAGAGAAGCGAAAGAAAAAGAAGCAATGGAGAGATGCCAAGAAATTGAGATTCTACAATCAAAGTACGATAGTCACAATGTACATAGGAAAGTTAAAGAACTCACAGATGGACTAAGACGGAGACAGGGAGGAAATCTAACTGATTCTGACGGAAACATCATCTTAGATAAACAGTAAAATTAGAACGTGGAAAGAATATCTAGAAAATCTGTTTGAAGACCAAAGAGATTACACCTTTGAGCTGGAAAAAGAGGTAAATGATGGACAAAGAATATTACAGCAGGAGGTTTATTCTGCCATAACACAGCTAAAGGATGGCAAATCAGCAGGTCCCGATAATATACAAGCAGAACTACTCAAACTGATGGACAACGAATCAATAGCGATAATCACAAATATATTCAACAACATATACAACTCTGGAAAAATACCAACAGAATGGCTGAAGTCTGAGTTTATTGCACTTCCAAAAAAACCAGGAGCCAAAAAGTGCGAAGAATACCGTACGATAAGCCTGATGAGTCATCTCCTAAAATTGTTCCTAAAGGTAATCCATACGAGAATTTACAAGCTATGTGAAACTAAAATTTCGCCTAACCAGTTCGGGTTCATAAATGCTGTTGGTACGAGAGAGGCTTTGTTTTCAATACAAGTCTTATTCCAGAGATGCAGAGACGTAAAACTGCGAGGTATACGCATGTCTGGTTGATTACGAGAAGGCGTTTGATCGAGTACAACACGCCAAGATGATGCAAATACTAAAAGAAGCAGGAATTAACAACCAAGACCTGAAAATAATTAGAAGCCTTTACTGGAATCAGACTGCAAACCTCAGAGTTGACGGTGAACTCACCGAATATGTCAAAATCATGCGTGGAGTGAGGCAAGACTGCATTTTGTCCCCCTAATTTTCAATCTTTATTCTGAAAGAATACTTATCGAAGCTTTGCACGAAACTGAAAAAGGTATTCTACTAAACGGGTACCGGCTAAATAATATCAGGTATGCAGATGACACCATAGTATTTGCGGACAACCTAGAATACCTACAAGTACTCATGGACAAAATCACGTATTACAGTCAGGAATATTGACTCAATATAAACGTAAAGAAAACAAAGCTTATGATCGTCAGCAAGAAAAAGATAACAGAAGGTCAACTCTATATCAACCAAACCCCTGTAGAAAGAGTGAGGCACTACAACTACCTCGGCACCATAATAAATGAAGACTGGACCAATAACCAAGAAATAAGAGCGCGCATCGGAAAAGCTAGATCAATCTTCAACCGTATGGGGGCGTTTTTCAAGAGCCACAACCTTTCTCTTGGTATAAAAGTAAGAATGCTGAGATGTTACTTCTCTGTCCTTTTTGATGGTGTTAAATCATGGACCTTGAACGAGGATATGTGCCGAAAGTTGGAAGCATTTGAGATGTGGCTATATCGGGGAATTCTTAAAATCCCATGGACTGATCGGGTCACAAATGAGGAGGTCCTTAGAAGAATGGGGAAGAACCGAGAAATACTAACCACCCTCAAATCTCGACAGTTGGAATATTGTGGACACATTATGCGAAAGGAATCCAGATAGGCCCTCCTACAAGTCATCCTGCAAGGAAAAATATTTGGAAAGCGAGGTCCAGGAAGAAGAAGAACGTCCTGGATAAATAACCTCAGAACCTGGTTCAACACAACATCTGTGCAGATTTTCCGCGTTGCTGCAAATAAAGTGCTGCAGATAAAGTGAAGATTGCCATGATGATCGCCAACATTCGTCACGGATAGGCACATCAAGAAGAAGAATATTGCGACATATTTCTCCCACTAAAAATACGGCTGCTAAAATGCTATGGATTTTTAATCTTGCTGTATGCCGCAGAAACCTGTACAATAAAGGAAACACTAATGAAAAAGCTAGAGGCATTCGAAATGTTGGTATTCCGTCGTACATTATTATTCGTTATTATTTCGTATTCTTTGCTTATTTCTCGCAATATTTCCGTGTTCATTTTCTTCTGTGTCCATGTTATTTTAAGCAGCCTCCTGTAACACAACATTTCAAATGACAGTAGCTTATTTACGTGTATGTGTTATTGCTGCAATTTCCAAATTTAATTCCATATTAGGTTTGTGAGACCTGTTTGTAAACACACGTTTTATAATTTACGGTCGATTTAAACAAATTACCGCTAAATAAAAGCCTTTTAATAGTTAAGTTTTACTAGTGCAGTGACATAAAATACCAAGAACAGCAACTGTGAGTAAATTTTTAATATTAACTGCATCCAGACGATTTTTGTTAGGCTGATTGAGGTTAGATATCAGATACACAAGACTGAAAAGTAATTAGCTAGTAAAAACTCGCCTAGCGAAATAAAGAATTTTTAACAACAAAAGGCAGGGTCGGCCTGGGAAAAATGTGTTGGACAATAATTATATTTAACAAAATAACTTAGCAAATTTGAATATTTTAAATAAAATGTCACAACCAACATTTACAAATCAATCTTCATCCACCAACACTCACCCAGATAATAATTTAAATAATATGAATACCTCCAACACATCTTATGCAAGCACTGTCTCAAAAAATATCTACAAGTATCCTAACAAAGACCAGGCACTTATCTTCGGCTCCATTCAGGGAGCAAAACTTCTAGATTATCTTCTCCAATTGGGACCTCTGGTAAAACCAATAAACATCATTTTCTGTAGCAGAATTTCACACAACAGAATATGTGTTTATCTAACCAATAAATCACTGGTTGATGAGTTTTTAACTAATCATGGTCAAATTGTTGTCAATAATGAAGTCATCAAAGCAAGACGTCTAATTTCACCAGCAGACAGACTAGTATTATCGAATGTAAGCCCAACGATCCCACACGAAACTCTTGTAACCTTACTGGAAAATATTGGATTAAAATTAGTTTCTCCAATAAACTTTCTTAGAATAGGTGCATCAAATCCAGAATACCAACACATACTTAGCTTCAGAAGACAGGTGTATATCGCTCCTTCCCCAGATATTACCATACCCGAATTCTTAGAAATAACACATGATAATCTATCATATCATATCTTTTTAGCCCTAGACAGTCAACGCTGCTTCACCTGCAAATTATCGGGTCATGTTGCATCCCAATGCCCTTCGGGCAATATTAACCCACATTCCCAACAATCATCACAACCCACACATAATGTTCCAATCTCGTCAATATCTCAACCGGATGAAACATCTCCTAATGACTTAAATTCCCACTCAATAAATAATATTCTACCCGAAAGTTCCTCAGTAGTAGAAAATTGTGCAAAAGTCGCCAATACTGCTTTGATCACATCCAATCTGGTAACAAATCCAGATCACACTGCTCAATCTGAAAATATCCCAACCTCGGACAAAACTACTAAGTCAACAACTTCATCCGCAACAAAACGAACAGCTGAAGATATGACCTCAGCCACTCCAGAAGAACAAATGCCACCCAATACTTCTACCTTCTCTCTTCCCCAAACAGTCGTTCAGAAAAACAAAAAACCCAAATCTAATACATTAGATCAAGAAATAGAACTTACTGAATCTATTATAAACTATATCGACTCCCATTCTCCTCCCTTCATAATCAACAGCCATCAGCTTAAACAGCTCCTAGAAAATACATACGGATCGAGGGATGTTCTTAGCATTGCGGAAGACTTCACAGAAGATATTCCAAAACTAATAGATATGTTAGAAGAACTTCATCCTCACGCAAACACTAAGAAACTAAAAACTCGTGTCACAAGGCTAAAAAAGAAATTACTAAAGCAATCCCAAGATGTAAGTGATACCCAATCTGATATCTCAAATACATCTCAAGATACCCAATAAATACATTCGAGTCATTACTCCAGTGGAACTTAAATGGGTACTATACCCGTTTAAATATGCTACAGCATATCATAGCCCTCCATTCTCTGGACATAATGTGTCTACAAGAAACTCACTTCCGAGACGAAAATGTCCACAAAATGAGGAGATACAATGAATTCGTTAAAAACCGAAATGTACAAGTTGCGAGTGGCGGCGTAGCCATTTACGTCTCAAAGAATCTACAAGCAACACAAATTAGAATAAATACAAACCTAGAAGCGATAGCCGTAAAAATTAAAGCACAACTAAATTACACCATCTGCAACATATACATTCCTCCTGACCATTATTTAATTGAGGATGAACTGGAGTCGCTAGTTAATAAACTTCCAACTCCTTTCATTCTTCTAGGAGATTTTAATGCCCACAATTACTCCTGGGGTTCTCAAAAAACAGACAGAAGGGGACGAATTATATCAAACATATTCAACACCATGAACATAAGTTTACTGAATGATGGCAGCAATACTAGATTCAATATAGCTACTGGCAATTCTTCTTGCATCGATCTTTCATTATGTAGCCCAACTATTAGTCCTTACCTTGAATGGAGAGTTATGGATGACTTACTAGGCAGTGACCACTTTCCTATAAAATTAACGAATTCAATTATAAAAGACAAAACATCAAACGGAGATAGTATCCATCAGAAATGGAAAATAAAGAAAGCCGACTGGAGCTCTTTCTCAAAAACCATTGAGAATAACATATACAAAATTAATGAGTGGAAGGACGCAAATACAGCAGTAACTCAACTTAACGAAATAATCATAAAAGCCGCGGAATTTTCAATAGGAAAAACAAAACATATCAAGAAATTTAAACCTGTGCCTTGGTGGAATGACGAATGTGCCGAAGCAATACAAAACAGCAAATCTGCTCTAAATAGATGTAGGAGGGAGAAAACCGCAACAAGTATAATTGAATACAAAAAACATAGGGCAAAAGCAAGATATATTACCAACAAAAGTAAAAAAGAGTCATGGAAGAAGTTCGTAGGAAGCATAAACAGAAACACTACAATATCATCGGCATGGAGGAAGATACAAGGTATTTATGGAAACAAAACTTACCATGTCATTAAAGCATTAGATTATGACGGCAAACGAATAAACCAAACAAAAGAAATAGGTGAAGCATTCGCAGACTATTATCATAAGCTTTCCATAAACAGAAATATAACTAATGATAACATTGCCCTCCCTACGGAATTCAAAGAGCTGGAAAACCTTAATTCTCTAAACAAGCCACTGACAAAAGAAGAAATGGAGGAATCTCTCTCATCACTAAAAGACAGTTCTTCTGGTCCCGATGACATCCCTCCAGTTTTTCTAAAAAATCTCCCAGAAACGGCGAAACAAATCCTGCTTAATATCTTTAATCACATGTGGAATAATAGTGACTTCCCCTTAATCTGGAAGAAAGCAACAATCATCCCCATACTTAAATCTAACAAATCTTCACTCTTGCCTGAATCTTACAGGCCAATCTCCCTAACCTGCTCCATGAGTAAATGCTAGAAAAAATAATCAACAAGAGACCAATATGGTTTTTGGAAACTCACAAATTATTAATTCCCGAACAATCCGGATTTCGACCATCTAGAAGCACACTTGATAACATTATTGACCTAGAAAGTCATATTCACGAAGCATTTGCTACTAAAGATAAATGTCTAGCAATTTATTTTGACATTAATAAAGCCTTTGATTCTACATGCCATAAAATCATCCTAAATAAACTACATCACTGGGGATTGAAAGGCAATATAATAAATTTCATACGCAATTTTTTATCTCAAAGGGAATTCCAAGTCCGAATTTCTGGAACAATATCATCAACCAAGAAACAATTAAACGGCACACCACAAGGATCAATTCTCAGCCCAACTTTATTTTTAATTGCTATGAATGATGTCTTAAAATATTTAAAGAAACCAGTTGTAGCCAGACTTTACGCAGATGACATGATCGTGTTTATCAAGGGAAGATGTCTTAGCACCATGGCTCAAAGCCTTCAGCAATGCATAACATCCTTCGAACGTTGGTCTATAATGTCTGGGTACAATTTCTCCCCAAACAAAACAAATTGCATATTATTCTTAAAAAGAAACATACCAGAGCAGCATCGACCATCAATATTCCTATACAACCAGAAACTAAGCTATACTCCACACATAAATTTTCTGGGCATGATATTCGACGAACGTCTGTCGTGGAAAAATCATATTAAAACACTAACTCTTTCTTGTCAAAAGGGCTTAAATTTATTAAGATGCTTAGCAAACAAGTCTTGGGGATCTGATGGTCTAATGCTGCTAAAAATATACAGAAGCCTTATTCAATCGAAAATTGATTATGGATGTATTGCATACACATCTGCTCGCCCTTCAATATTAAAATGCTTAGATACTATACACAACACCGCAATAAGAATAATTCTAGGGGCTTACAGGACAACGCCTGTAGAAAGCCTATACTGCGAACTGGGCGAACCAGCTCTATCTTTCAGACGACAAATTCTTAGTTTATCCTATGCCTCCAGAATAGCATCAATACCATCAATTCCTGCTCACAAAAACACGTTCTGTAATCGTTTCAAATCAACTTTTCAACATAGCACCTCTCCACCACCCTTTTATGTTAGAATTCACCGGTACATATCAACGTTAAATCTCCAAAATTTCCCCAGAACGTGGTTAATGAATGAACACAGCATTCCTCCATGGATTATCAGAAATAGTCGCAAAATATAAAAATTATACCCACATATTCACTGATTCGTCTAAGTCTTCCCAAGGTGTAGGAGCAGCAGTATACATAAACAATGAAACCAAATATTTATTTAAGCTTCCCAGCTCCTACAGCATCTTAAATGGTGAACTTTATGCCATATTACAAGCGTTGAAGCACATTTCCAATGCACAAACCAAACACTCCTTAATAATATCTGACTCACTCAATTCACTGAGACTCATACAACAAACCTTCACGAAAAATCCTATAGTCATATTAATCAAAGAAATATTACACAGTCTGCATCAAACAGACTCAAAAATAGTTTTTCTATGGGTTCCCTCTCATTCTGGAATCGAGGGAAATGAAAACGCTGATCGTTGGGCTTACACAGCTGCGCAATTACCAACATTGGCAGAACAATCAATTCCAGCCGCAGATACAAAACAATTACTAAAATCAATGACTCTCAATTTATGGAGTGAAAAATGGAAAACATCCACGAGCAAGTTAAGAGACGTTAAAGAAGATACTGGTCCATGGAATCCACATACAACCAACAGATCGAACCTAGTCATCTTATCTCGTCTTCGGTTAGGACACTGTAAACTTACTCATGAGCATCTCATTACCCATACCGAAGCACCAAAATGCAGAAGGTGTAAAATATACCAGTATCAGTAAAACATGTGCTAACAGAATGTGATGAATTTGCCGCTTACAAACAATCTATATCTGGTTATTCAAACAATATGAAAGACATTTTTAACCTGCAAACCGATTGTAAACCTCTTTTTCAATTCCTTAATAAATGTAACCTAGCAAGTAAGATTTAATTGTACACAATTTAATATTTTTGTAAACTTATTAATTGTATTCTCGTTACCCCGCTGATGACCTTCGTGGTTAATGCGGTTATTTCTAAATAAAAAAAAAATTCCATATTATGGTATCTAAAACACGTAACATCTGAGTTCTTGCTCTCAGTTCTAAGTTCTTTATTTAAGATAATTATTGTTTTCAATTTTACAAACAAATTTCTTGTTATTTAAATCCTGGCTCTTGTTTCTGTTATTTGATCAATATTTACTAAAATCCTAGTTCCCAGGTATTGGTGCAATAAAATAGGTACCTATCCAATATAAACAATAACAAAACATGTTTTAAAAATAACAAAACAATAAAGCAACAAGTTATTTGATCAATATTTACTAAAATCCTAGTTCCCAGGTATTGGTGCAATAAAATAGGTACCTATCCAATATAAACAATAACAAAACATGTTTTAAAAATAACAAAACAATAAAGCAACTCAAAAACGGATGGTTGTATTATAAAATGCGGCAAAGCCACATTCAAAAAATTTGTTTGAAAAATCCACTTAAAAAGTATACAAAATGAAGCTCTAATCCAAAAATGTTTATCGTTAACGTGATATCCAACACAACCAAAAAACATTTTCCTTTCCATCGATTCCAGTAAACGCATACAAACATTTCAACGAATGAACAATATTTTTGGGTTTTTTTCTTTTGTCAGATTATCAGGAAAATCCATCGGAATACGTGATATAAAAAGTATTCATAAATTACAGCTTGAAGGCTATTTTGACTACATACGATAATCTGAAAAATCAATAAAATCCGGTCCCAGCGATGAATTGTTAACACAAGTGAGGGTGCAAACATTTGTAAAAAATTGATTGAAAGATGTTTGTTTTAATTAAAATTTTATATGATAAATGGTTTTTTCTGCTTTCAATATAAGTACTTCGATTCATAATAATTAATAACAAAATTAATAGAGTTATCCACTCAATATATGTAATTTCCGTCAGTACTTAGTTGTCAAATGTAAACTCTACATTCTCTAGCTTCTTCTTCTTTTTCTTCTTCTTCTTAGCCTTCTATCGTCCATTTATGGACGAAGGAATCTCCAAATTCCTTCAATCTGTGGTCAATGTAAAAAAAAGAGAACTTCTGTTGGAGTGAAAGTAAAGAGAATAATAAACTCTAACAGAAGTAAGGAAAAAGAAAAAGAAAGTTTATTAGTCTAGGCGCCAAATAGAGGTCACCGTGTCATTTTCAATTCTGATTTACAAACTCAACGGTTTCTTATGGATTTCTGGCTGCTGATTACGAATTTCGAGGGGGGATTTCGATCCGAGTGGTCAAAAAATTGTTATAAACAATTTAATTGTTTATAAATTGTTTATAAGGCTCTGGCTCATAAACTAAAAAAGATACAAAGAAATGTTTCAAATAAAATTTGTTCCTTAATAAAAAGCGAAGAAATAACCGTTTACTAAACTTAAATCCGACAATTAGAACGCAAGATATTGTAAAATTAGTGCACAATGCAAATTGCAAATTGCAAAATAAGTATTTTTCGAAGCTTTATCCATCGTAACTCGGCTTCTGCGCAAGTAAATGAGCCTTGTAAGGTGTCTTTTTAAAGCTTGATTAAGAGGCTTCCAAACAAAGTTTGTTAAATTATTTGATCTTCATTTGTTTTAAAGTTACACCCGTTTGAAGTTATAATTTTCTTAAAAATATTGTACATTCATTTGTTTATAAGGGTTTCGAGCAAATTTGAGCTACAAACATTTATAATTTAATTAACAATAATGATAGAAAAACTCAAAAGGAACAATTTGAGCTTATGAAACAGTTCGTAAGTTTATTTTTGGCTAAGATGTCGATATTTTAATGGCGCGCTATGAGGCGCAAGATTGGCTCACAGCGTAAAGGTTCACGCGCTAAGATCTCGATGCAAATTATAATTTCTATGTATATATACGTTATCTTCATTTTTCATTTCTGAAGATCCTAATAAAATTTTATCATATACTTCTTATAATTAAATCATCATACTGTATCCCGTATCACCTTTCATTCTATTTAATTTGTCTTCTATTTTTTGTAATAAATGAGAAAAAAAAAACACATTAAAAACTAATATTTCAGAAATATAACTAAAAAGTGAGTTGACATTATTTATTATTACTATTTTTACAAACATTTTCTTTCATACATCTGCATCGAGATATACAGGGAATCTCAGCTTTTTACATCTGCATAAATTCTTCGAGCAATTTTTACAGACACATGGTGGTGCTAAATCTGATTTTGAAGGCATTAAAATTAAAACTTTTTGGGGCTTCAGAGTTTCATTATCTATAAGATATCCATGTACAAATGGATCAAGGTCTTTTGCAGAATCTTCGAGACACGTTAATTGTGTGTACACTACATAAAATGCTCGTTTTATATGTAAGTGGATTGAGTTTGATGTTGGTGGCATATCTTTAACAAGATAAATGCCTCCTTAAAAAAAAAAACAAGAGAAAAATCTTTACGAATATTTGCCGTTTCAATTATACGTGCACAACCGTTCTCAGTAGAAGAAACTTTGATGTTGATATTTTTTTGACATAATTTATTATTAACTAAATTATTCATTATTGCAACGAATCAATATCACATTACACTATTAAGAGACAATGACTTTGTTGTAACAAATAGACAGAATTGACAGTAGTATATTATATTATTGTAGACATTGATAGATATATTAAGCATAGTCAAGGCTTCCTGAGCAAAATAGTGTAACACGAGAGCAGTCGATCGGTATATTTACCATGATATTTATTACTTGACTGTGAGTTGATCTTGAGCCTCAGAGCGTGCTATTATATTATCAATATCTTGTCCAAAAATAAACTCTTTCACTTTCACTAAACACTTTCCTAAACTCAAAATACACCTTCTTAGTTTTTCTATTATTAGTTTTAATTAAAGTATAAATGTTTATTGCTCAAATTTACTAAAAACCCTTGTACAAAAATTAATGTTCAAATTATTTAAGAAAATTATAACTTCAAACGAGTATAACTTTAGAACAAATGAAGATAAAGTAATTTGACAACTTTGTTTGGAAGTCTATTAATTAAGCTTTAAAATGAGATCACGAAAAGCTCATTTTACTGCGTAGAAGCCGAGTTACGATCGATAAAGCGTCGAAAAATACTTAATTGACTGTAAGCCGATCTTCCGCCTCAAAGCGCGCCATTAAAATATCGACATCTTGGCCAAAAATAAACTTATGAACATTTTCGTAACCTCAAATTGTTCCTTTTGAGTTTTTCTATCGTTATTGTTCATTAAAGTATAAATGTTTATAGCTCAAATTTGCTTGAAACCCTTATAAACAAATGAATGTACAATATTTTTAAGAAAATTGTAATTTCAAACGGGTATAACTTTAAAACAAATTAAGATCAAGTAATTTAATAAACTTTGTCTGGAAGCCTATTAATTAAGCTTTAAAACGACACATTCTAAGGCTCATTTTCATGCGTAGAAGCCGAGTTACGATCGATAAAGCTTCGAAAAATATTTATTTTGCAATTTGCAATTTGCATTGTGCACTAATTTTACAATATCTTGAGTTCTAATTGTTGGATTTAAGTTTAGTAAACGGTTATTTCTTTGTTTTTATTAAGGAACAAATTTTATTTGAAACATTTTTTGTATCTTTTTTAGTTTATGAGCCAGAGCCTTATAAACAATTTATAAACAATTAAATTGTTTATAACAATTTTTCGACCACTCGGATCGAAATCCCCCCTCGAAATTCGTAATAAGCAGCCAAAAATCCATAAGAAACCGTTGAGTTTGTCCATCAGAATTGAATATGACACGGTGACCCCTCTGGCGCTTAGACTATATCTAGATTAGCTAAATTAACAAAACTGAAGAAGCTGAAAACTACGTTGAAGAAGCTGAAGTAATAAAATACTACTTTTGCAGTAGCATTAGTAGAGGAAGATGCAAAGATGAAGAAGAAAGTGGGATGAACTCATAATAAAAGTATGGATAGACAGATGCAAACTGAAAGGAGTTAGGCTAGCGATATATGCAAGAGATCGACAACTTGACACTCAAGGATGGATACGGCCAATTTTGCATGTCTGTCGAAGACCGTAGCTCTAAGTAGATAGTGATAATGACTAAGAATGGAAATATTTAGATAAGAATAATGTACTGAACCTGAATAAAGATGAATAATTGCTAAAAAAGAACAATTGAATAAAACAAAACAAATCATGGGCGTCATGAAATGATCTTGATCATTTTCCCAGGTATCTTACACTGCTGTCAAAACTATATTAAATATATTTATTAAATCAGTAAATGTGAACATAAAGGAATAATAATAAAAAATGATATACAAAAATAAGTAAATATTTATTAAAAAAAAAAGAATGTGTGTGTACTTTGTACGCACATAAGAAGTTATAGTTCTACTACATATTATGTGATTTTTAAGACAATACCAAAAATTTAAAAAAAATAAAGGAATAAAACGCACACAAACACATTGAAAAATGCCACAAAGAAAAAATGATTTCTGAACGATAATAATTGTTGGCAAAAATTTTAAATACGCATTTTCTGAAAAAAAAATTATATAGCAAATATACTTACAATCATAAAATGCATAAAAAAATAAAAAAAATCGAACGGGAATCGAACCCGTGACTTTCGGGGCGCTTTGATTCGTAATCGAAGCCTAGACTAACTCGGCCAATTCCACATTATTTGTCATGTGGAAAAATAGGGTAACTGAACGTTTTACTGTTTGACAGTTGTTTTGAATATAATTAAATTATGTAGTTTAAATTTTGTGGAAGAAAATATTAAAATATAACAAAACAGTAAGAAAACAATATAGTAGATGAAGATTGGTAGAACTTTTGTTGGTAATCAAATTAAGTATGTAAATCAAAGCATTACATACCTACTAGATAAATAAATCTCCGCCAAAAAATCATAATTTAAAAATAAACATCGGACCTAATTTGGGATTTCTCTCTAAAATCCCCATTCTTGAGAAAATAAATGTACAGTAGAGCGTCGATTATCCGAACGTCGATCAACCGAACGACCGCTTATTCGAACTATCGACTCCCGCGTCCCGCACTCGAATACCGAGCAAGCGTTAGTAATTGACGCTTAAAATATCTTCAATATTTTCTTCAATATTGTATCCAAAAATAATTATGTTGTTGCAAAGACTGCACTTTTTTGTTTAGTTGCTAGTTGTCATTATCAAGATATAAATAAATATGTAGGTATATAAATATGGCTTTTATTCACTTGTGGATAAATATGTATGACTATAAATATGTATCAATATATTGTAGTTCGATTATCCGAACAAATCGGTTTTCTGAACACCTATGTCCCCAAATTTGTTCGGATAATCGACGCTCTACTGTATTTCAACCTAATGCAAATGTATATTACAATATGATTATAATAAAAACTACTTACCAAATTAGAATGAGTTTTCCTTGTCCAAAATAGTCCAAAAGTCCAAAAATATAGGTATATGAAAACTATTTAAAAAGGCAGTATAACTATTAACTAACTTTTGTTTGTTGTTTCTTTTCACACAAATTTTAAAACGCAACAACCATAAATAATCTAACTACAGCTGTGCCACAGCCGCCATATTAAATAATTTTTGACATGTTATTTGAACATCCAATCAGAACAAAGTTATAATGCGCATGCGCCGGGATCATAGGTTTTAACATATAAAAATTCACCCTCATATCGCCGGTAAAGAAGTATAACTTCAAAAACTACTTAGGTTTTCACAATCTCTGAGTTACAGAATGAATAGTATGTGACTCTAAAATGACCAAGTTATATGTTAACCAAGTTATATCCAACATAACAACAATAATGTTACCTGTTACAAAATTAAAATACCTCTTCCTTACATATACGTTACAACAATAAAAGATGGAATCACGAAATACAACAATGGAGACCGTGGTTGGGAAGAAGAAGTAGAGGAAGGCCAAAAATGAGATGGGCTGATGACATAAAGAAGTTTGGAGGACACAACTGGAAACACGTGGCGCAAAATAGACAACACTGGATTGAATTGGGGGAGGCCTAAGTTTATGTCCAAAGTTGGATTACTAAAGGCTGAAGAAGATATATGCATGGACTTGTTTTAGCTCACTACCACTAATAGTTATACGTTTCGAAATCAACTGTGTTATATTCATTTTTAGGCCGACGTATTGGGAGCTGTCTGCCTGTTCCTCCATCAAAATTTGTAGTTCTTCGAATGTGCCCTCTATACTCATGATATCGTCAGCGAATTTGAGGTGGTTGAACGTATTGCCATTAACATGAATACCATATTTATGTTGGCCATTTTGTAGTTTTGAAGACGTCTTCCAGGAATAGACTAGAAAGCTTTGGATATATTTCGTCTCCTTGTTTAACGTCTCTCTTGTTGGTGATGAGATTTGTATTTTCGTCTAGTTGTACTATCACAGTTGCATTGTCATATAATATATTATATATTAGTTTCCTATATCTCCAATCAATTCCACAATTATTAATGGCTTGTTCTATGGCCCATATGTCGATACTATCAAATGTCTTTTCATAGTCTACGAAAGCAAGGAATATGGATATGTTTGTATTCGTCTGTCTTCTCTATCAATGTTCTCAATGTCAGCAGATGGTTTGATTTACTATATCCTTTGCGTCAATCCTTTGCAGTCAACCGGTTGTAATTATCCTCTTTGTAATTCAACCTAACTTAGAGTATAACAGCATAGTTAATTTGATAATGATATATGGGGTGAAAACATGGATTGTGCAAAAGAGACATGAATCAATTATAAACGCGACCGAGATGAAAAACATGAAAAAAATAGCGGAAGCTACGAACTTTGAAAGATTTAGTAATGAACATATAAGGAGATAGCGCTGGAGTCTAGAACTCTAGAAGTGTCTCTACATAAGTACTCTTAGGAGGCTACGGTGAAGCCGAAATAAATATAAGCACATAGTAGAGGCCATGTCCTGTAATCAAATCTGGATCATCTTAACTTTGATTTTATTTATATTTACTTTTGGCAGTATAAAAGGGACTAGTTCACTAACAATAGTATCACGGTGAACGAAAGTTTGTGGATGCAATTATAGATTCCCTTGTCGACTAATTCATCACACTGTATTGCTTTATATTTGCATCTTAAAAGGTATCAGAGGATAACAATTCGAATTTTAGTTCCTGTCTCTTTTGTCTAACTGCTTATAATAATAGTTTAAAAATGTATGAAATAACAACCTAGTATTATAAAAATAAACATGATGACCGTAATTCGATTTAACAACTTTGTTACATTTTCCTTATTAGAATATCTGAAAGAAAACTGGATAATCTAATCACTAGTTTCTAAAAGCTTTTATTGAAATGAAAATAGTATCAAATAAAAGTATTAGAGCGTAAAGTAAAATGGGTAACCGTTTTTGTATTTACTATTCCATATTGTAGTTACCCTCTTACTGATCATAAATAAATTATTTGGGTTTTATAAAGTTTAATTGTCCCACCGAAATAGAGACTCAATGGTTATTTTCCTAACAAGTGCAGAAAGTCATACTTTTCCGCACGCGACTGCAGTTTGCCGAACGGCGCGAAGCGGGAGTTCGGCAAGCAGTCGAGTGCGGAAAAGAGACTTTCTGCAAGCGTTAGGAACAATATTTTTTCTACGAGTCTTTAAAAAATGACCAAATCTTAATCAATTAATTTAATTAATCTGATTCTTTCATTCATAGTAGATTTTGACCAATAGAAAGCTACAGAAATCTAAATTTAATTGATAATTTTTGACAATTTCCCGTCGTCAAGTATGTTACATCAGATGCCCTTTGTTGCTATGAAAAAATACATTCAGTGACATTAACGACAGTTAATGTTTTAAAAATTATAAAAGTGATGACTTTCAACCGTAAAATATTTATAACAACTGTGTGTTTAATTCTGCTAATTTGTACTTACATAAATAAATTACAATAAAATTTTGGTTTTGAATAGTGTTATTCATGAAATAATCGCAACAAATTGCACTCGATCTCTAAAATTAATATAGAGTTTTTGCCCTCGTGACACTTTGACATAATTTCACTCGCCTTTGGCTCGTGAAATTAAAACTGTCAAAGTGTCACTCGGGAAAAATTTAATAATTTTAGAGCTCTTGTGCAATTACTACTGAAAATACATACACAAATTATTTCTTTGGCAAGGTTGTCAAAACCAAACTTTCAGCATAATTGGTTAGCATGACGACGATCTTGGTTTCCATGACCACGATTCAAAACCACTGTTATTGTCTACTGATTTGACTGTCGAATATTATGTCAAAATTATTTTATTTCATCGAATGCTCGCTTTAATTTCATTAAAACATCAACACAATAAGATATATTTGAAATAAATTAGTAAATAATATCTAAATATTAGTTTATTGCATGTATTATAATTACTTTAAGGCCATATTAACATATCTAAATTAACACGCGTGCGGAAAAGTAAAACGCGTGATGAAAAATTAAACGCGTGCGGAAAAGTAACACGCGTGCGGAAAAGTAAAACTTTCTAAACTAAAACGCGTGCGCGAAAGCAGACATTTTTGCACGCTCGTAGATAAAAGGTTATATTAGATTCAAATGAGAAGAAAGTAAATAAATAAATAATAAAAGGATATAAGTAGCCAGAAAGGCGTTTGTAAAAATAAAAACAATTATTAATAATAACAAAGATCTTAAATTACAACTGAGGATAGGAGCTCTGAGATGGTACGTGTTTTTAATACTGCAATATGGACTTCAAAGCTGGAATGGAAGCAAGAACATATAAATAAATTAATTTTTTTCTAAAGGTGTTGGTCTTCTAAAGGTATTCTAAAGGTCTCCTAGATATGTTGGTGACCACATTGACCAATTTTATTCTATTTACAGCAACTCGAAATATATCAGTTGTTGACGTTAGACCAGTCCACTTCCTAAGATTGGTCAGACAGGAGATACGTCTGCGTCCAGAACCTCTCTTGTCCGCAATGATGCCTTGCAGAATCAACTATAGAAGTCGGTATTTATCATTACGCATAATGTGGCCAATGAAAACCAATTTTATGTTCTTTACGGTGTTAAATTTCTTTATATTTTCTTAATCTCTGGAGAATAGTTATGTGTTAGTTGTGTGGTAAATATATGAGACTGTCAACGTACGTCGGTAGCACCACATTTCAAATGCCTCTAATCGTTTTACGACATCTTATGTAAGATGCCTGCTTTCTACTCCGTAAAGGAGGACACTAAAGCCGTAATATCTAAGAATTATGCGTATGCTAAGATTGTTTAAAGAGCTTCTGGCTTTTTCAATATAGTTTTTATTTCGTAGCCATGATCCTTAATATAGCAGCCCAAATAGTATATGTTCTCCACCCTTTCTAACGGTGTATCGCTTATTGTAATTCGTGCATTTATGTTGGTATTCTTACTAGGTACTGATCATTATTTTTGTTTTCTTACAATTTAGTTTTAGGCCGTATTTGATATATGTTTCTACAACAGTATCTATCATCTTTTGGAGCCCCTGCACATTATCTGCCAGTAATACCGTATCGTCTACATATCTACTATTATTCATAAATTGGCCACTTCCTGTTATCCAAGGCCTTCCTAAGGATTTTTCTGAGTATGTGTTAAATAATGCTGGTGACAGTATACAACCCTGTCTAACTCCTTTTTCGACTGTAAAGATCTCGGACAATTCATTTTTTAATTGCGCTGTTGCTTTTCGTTGGAGATATAAATTAAATATCACTCTTATATCCTTACCATCAAGACCTGATGTTTTTAGGATTTCGATAAGTTTCTCAGATGGGACTTTATCAAATGCTTTCTCGAAATAAATACGTATAACATGCATACACATCGCAGCTGACATCCCTGGTTCTCTGTATTAGAACTTTCAGACTGAAAAGTGCTTCCCTCGTTCCGAGTCCTGCTCTGAATCCAAATTGAAATTCACTCAGGTATTCTTCTAGTTTGGTAAATATGCGCGAGTGAATGATAGCAAGGAGTACTTTAAATATATGGCTCATGACTTAGTTTGTTATTTCTGGGCCGTAGGGATTGTCTATTTCAGTCTGACCTCGTGCTGCATCTTTAAATTTTTCTTGCATATAAATATGTATATTCTTTCCATCCTCTTAATATATCTTGAATTCTAGTCAAAATCTGACCTTCTATGTCTACAACTAGGCCTGTATTGCGATGTTTTCTGGTGTTTTGTACCTCCTTTTTTGAGCATAAGGAAATCGTACTGTTTGCGTTGTAGTGTTTCAATTTCCATACATTTCTCCTTAACTATGCTTCTTTTGCTCCTTCTATCTCCCTCAGTATGCTCCTATGCAACTTTTTGTGTACATTTTCATTCCTACTTTTAAATTTCCTCCGATGTTCTATCATTTGAAATATTTTATCTGTCATTCATTGCTGACAGCTAAAATAATCAATAAACTACAATCATTTGAAATGTGGTGTTACATAAAGATGCTTAGAAGAGCATGGACACAGAAGAAAACGAACACGTAAATATTGGTAGAAATGGGCAAGAATGCGAAATAATAAACGCAACAAAAAAAATAGAGTTGCAATATTTGGGACACGTAATGAGGGGACAGCAATATGGAATGCTAAGACTGATAATGCAAGGAAAGATAAGAGGAAGAAAGAGTATAGAAAAAAGGAGAGTGTCATGGATAAAAAAAAGTTAAGGGATTGGTTTAAATGCAGTTCTGTAGAACTCTTTAGAGCAGCGGTAGATAGAGTAAAAATAGTGATGATGATATCCAACCTCTGATTTGGAGATGGCACTAAAAAAAGGAGAAACTAAAATATTATAAAGGTCGTATACGAGCCCCTTCCCATTTCAGTTGGCCCACCTTTGGAATTTGCAGTTTATGACGATTACCATACTCAAGTGATAATCAACATAGTTTTATAAGTTCCCATATTAATTATTATTGCATTTTTTACTAATATTTATTGAAAACATTACCCTTATGGTTTGTTTTATTTATTTTAAACAATAATAAAAAAATCGCTAAATCGTTGCTTGTGATTCAATTACATACATACATTGATTTTTTCATAATTATTATTCATAAATTATCTAAAATCAGAGTTAGGCTATGGAAAATGATATCAAAACAATTGTCAATTAATGTCAAATACATTTCGTGATATTATAAAGCCTATTGCCGTTTGTCGGGATAAAGTCATCGATGGGAATGAGTGAAGGTAAAGTTATGGGTGAGAACATTAGTTCAATCATCAATAGATTTTTTAATTCTCGAAAATCAATTCAAAAATTGTGAATATGTTTCAATTGTCGCAGTATAGTGGAAGAAATATAGTTATGAGATACAAAACCTCAGGTTTTAAGATACAAAACCTCAGGTGAAGCAGATAGAAGGAGATTAAGACGCATTATAGTGAAAAACGGACGTACAACTTATCTAGATTTAAGTAGTTTTTGAAGAAAACTGGTTGGAACACACTTTTATAGATCCACATGTCACTGAGAGATCCACAAATTAAGATTTTCTACTTACAAACTAATTGATAAAGTTAAAAAAAATCAGTACGAATTATTTGTTAAAATTTTAATTTTATTTCAGACTAACGAAAATCCAGTCTTAACATTACAACACAAGAAAAATAAGTTAAAATGATCAAAAGAGCATTGAGGTTGGACAAATTCACTAAGGGATACAATACAGTGGAGTGAAGAATCCAGATTTGAAGTTTGTGTTGGAGTCGAGTTGGATACAATAGGAGTCGAGTTATACGCAGGAAAATTAAAGCTTTTCAGCTTAATGTTTTTACAGAAAAATCAAATTTCCTACGATTATCATGGTCTGGGACAGCATGTCATCGAATAGTTTGAAGGTTTTAAATAATTTCTTGTCGATTGTGGAACAAAGTCGTTTCAATAAGTTTAAATTAGCGAAAAATTTTGTCCTCCCATACCTCATATACCTCAAAATAGAGTTTAAACTGGATTGGTGACCACGGTATACTACTTCTGGAATACGTTTCTAACAGTCCCGACTTGTCCACGAGAAAAACTTGCCATACCTCAAAAAAGAGTTTAAACTGGATTGGTGACCACGGTATACTACTTCTGGAATACGTTTCTAACAGTCCCGGCTTGTCCACGAGAAAAACTTTTGCGAAAAAAAGCACTCTTTTTTACGCGAAATAAAAAAGCACTGAGGAAACATCCTGCTAGATCCGTCAAAGAGTTGAAGCAAAACATACAAAAAATATGGGATCCATTTATAGCAGAGTGTTGTCAGAACTTTATAATAACTATGCCTCGAAGAATTCTGAAGCTAATTGAAAATAAAAAAAGATGTCACTTAGTTGTAAACTTCCACATTTGTTTTGTTAAAATTATGGTAGGGGAGCAAAGTATGCTAAATGTGTAGTCACTCGAGCGTTATGGGGACCTACTGGGTTGTGAAGAGTAGGTCCTAAAACCAAAAAAAGTTAAGTAAAATTTTCCATTTTAGTGGGCGCTTGCCATTTTTTAATTTAATTTTCCATTTCCAATAATGGTTTTTTCCGATTATAACGCCATCTATCCATAATTCGAAAAAATGTTTCGAATAAAAGTTACTTATTTTTACGTAAGTAATCCAAATCTGCAATAAAAAATGGGGGCTTCTATTTAAGATTTTAAAGTAACCCCCCACCCCACCTCCTTGGGAAGTCGTGTTTGGTGCCATTCGATAGATTTTTTAAAAGTATCGAATAAGTGTATTTTACAGTTTTTCGATCTGATGTTCATTTCGCGAAATATCGCGGGATTGGTATTTAAAATATTAAATTTATCCCCACCCCTCTCCGTGGGAAGTCGTGTTTGGTATCATTCGATAGATTTTTAAAATATATTGAGAACATATTTTTTAGTTTTTCGATCTGTCATTTATTTCGCGACATATTCGCTTATTTCTTGTGAAAGTTTGGGACTCACCCATTTCCTTACCCCCTGCTCAAATCGTCAGATTTTTGAAATATACACTCTTTTGCATGTACTTAACTTACCTTATCTTAATCTGACAATTTCGAGTATTTTTAAGGATAGATTTTTTTTTTTCGGGCCCCCCTTAACGAACTCCCCTGTGTTAAGAGCCAATATATGGTAGAGGTTCATCTGCAGGGTACCAGGTTTCTCCCATATGCTAATCTGACGCGCTCGAGTAACTGCAAAAATCCCCGCTTGGGCTCCCCTACCATTAGATATTTTTTGCGTTTTTTTTTTTAATTTGTTATTATTCTGTTTAATTAGTCGTTCTGATTCATTTAAAACATATTTTGTATACTTCTGGAAATCCCAAAAATTATTGATGAATTAAAACTTTCAAAGGCTAGGTATGCTGGACTTTTGTTTTTGTTCTATAACATTGGATTTCCTTTTAAATCTACATTGGGCCAACTGATATGGGAAAGGGCTCGTAAAGTATTTAATCGTATATCTTCTACAAATTGCGACTCTGTTAAAAGCCGAATAAATATTGTTTAAATTTTAAAGACGTCTTAAATTCTAATGTTTTAATATATTTTCTTGAAGCTCATTTTCAGTACCCACTCGAAGGGGATAAAACAATAAACTTTTGTGTAGGCAAAAGCTCATAAATTTAAGTTATAAACAGGGAACTTAACGTTCAAGACTAGGTGCGGAAATAAAGTTTATTACACCAGATTCATTTTACTTTTACCGGCAAATACCGAGTTTTGGTATACTTTGATTTAATAAAATGTTTCGGTTTTTAGTTGAAATATGAAAAGTTGCGGAGAACATTTTAAATAAAACTTCTACGTAGAGTGAACAAAATTACTTTATATCCCATATGGTAATATTTGGAGAGAAATATCTAACAGTTCTAAAATGGAGAAATACGTAGGTGGAAAATGGATATAGCTCAAAATTTGCAGGACTTATAAAATATTTATTATTCTAAAACTGTGGTATTTTAACTTTCATCAAATTTGTTGTTTGACGTTTCGGTGGAATTGAATCAGAAATAAAGTTGCATAGAAAATTTATAGAATTTTCTCTGCAGCTGTATGCCAGTTTATTTATAAAAACGCTATAATGTTTTCGTCGACTTTAAACAAGCAAATGACGTACAATAAACAGTTACGTTTATACAAGATATTAAGTGAATTTGAAATACCGTCCAAACTAGTTAGGTTCATTTGATTGACGATGACGGACACATACTCAGACGGATAAAGATACAACGTGAGGTGACAGATCCAATTCAAATAACACAAGGATTAAACCAAGGTGATGGGCTGGCCCTAACACCGTTTAATTTGTCAATGAAATACATATTTAGAAAAACCTCAGAAGATCTAAAGAATACATACACTTATCAATAAATCAGTCCAACTGGCAGCTGTATATTTGCTTACTTAATAAATTCTATCTATATCTATAGCATCAGCCCTAAATATCCAAACTTGCACATATAGGGCAGTCAATGAGGGTATTTGGCTCCGAATTCCATCCTACTACATCGATTAATTTGATATTTTCACAGTAAGTAGGGAATGGCTCAAGAAACAAAGTCTACCCTATGCCGATGTGCGCTTTTATCTTGGGGGGTGGTTCCCACCCTTTCTCGGGGGTGAAAAACGTTTTAGTTAAAATAGCCACGGAAGAGGCTAGAGATTTAATTTTAAGCAAAAACTGTTCGATAAATATTTTTTGAAAACTCAATACTTTTTGAGTTACTCGTGGTTGAAAATTGACCATTTTCATTGAAGAATGACACCTTTTCGGACGGATTTTTGCGAATACTTTAAAAACTATGCATCTAACAAAAAAACTATATAAAATATTTGTGTAGGTTATAAAAAACAAAGAGATTCGTTCCTTCGTAAATCTCCTAGTTAAAATACAAAGAGGGATATGGTAGGTAAGAACAGTTTGTTTTTTGCTGCATGCTCAAATCGGTGTATTCATCTTGAAATAACAGAGAACCTATCGATTTTAGGTGTATAATGATACTAATAACTTTTGTAGTGTCTGAAAAGACCTTTAAAATGAGCAATACTAAATGTCGATTACATTCAAAATAAGCGAGATATTCTGCAAAAAAGTTGATGACTAATGTATTTTAAGAAGAAATGAGAAGTATATTTAACCCTTCGTCCATCAGAATGTAAATACATCGTTTTCCTTCCACAATACTTTTTAGTGTTATTTATATGTTCAAAAAGTTGGACTGGATTAAAATGAATGGTTTTTGAACAAAATAAGATCAAATTATTGAGCGCATTTTTAAATTTTCTTAAAAATCTTCCTTTTCCTCCATGTAACTCGAAAGATATAAGAGATACGAAAACAAGATACCACACAAAAATGTATTACTTTTTCAGATAAAAATTTCCATTTTATTTTTCATTACTGTATCTCTTATCATTTTCAAGTTACATGGAGGAAAAGAAGATTTTTAAGAAAAAGACGAAAGACGAAGTTTTCGATCCTAATAGCATTATTAATAATATTTAGAAAATATTAAAATATTACTAAAAGATTTTTATATTGAAAACTTATTGGTCCATTTCCTTGGTAACACCCCCAAGGCTTCTAAAATTTTCAAGCCAAATGGATGCTGAAGCGAAGAAGACAAGAGGGAATTCAAAAAACTTACAATTCACGACCCCGTCTGTTCAGCTGGTAAATTCCAACAGAAAATGGACCTAGTTACTCGAAGGAGTAAAAACCAATATAAAAATAAAATAAAAATTTTATTTTTATTTTTAAGAAAATTTAAAAATGCGCTCTATAATTTGATCATTTTTTTCAAAAACCATTCATTTTAAACCCCTCCAACTTTTTGAACATAGAAATAGAAAAGATAAAAGGTATTGTGGAAGGAAAACGATGCATTTATATTTTGGTGGATGGGGGTTAAAATTACTTCTCATTTTTTCTTAAAATACATTAGTTATCAATTTTGTTTGCAGCATATCACGATTAGTGTTAATGTATTGGACCTTTAATATAACTCATTTTAAATGTTTTTTCAAGCACTACGAAATGTATTAGTGGCATTATACACCTAAAGTCGACCGTTTCTCTGTTATTTCAAGTTGAATACACCAATTTGAGAAGGTACCAAAAAACAAACTATTTTCACCTACCATATTTCTTTTTGTATTATAACTAGAAGATTTATGAAGGCAAGTGTCTCTTTTTTTATAACCTACAAAAATCTTTAATATAGTTTTTTTAGGTAGATGTATATTTTTTAAGGTATTCGTAAAAAACCGTTCGAAAAGGTATTATGTTTCAATGAAAATGGCCAATTTTCAACCACGAATATCTCAAAAAGTATTTAGTTTAAAAAAAATTATAGAACAGTTTTTGCATAGAATTAGGTTCTCTAGCGAATTCCGTGGTAATTTTAACTAAAAAATTTTCCACCCCTGAGAAGGGGTGGGAACCAACCCCAAGATAAAAGCACACATCGGCATAGGGTAGACTTTGAATTAGGAGATAGGTAGAGGCTAGGCCCAAAATTTTATTAAAATCCATGCAGTAGAATAGAATTCGGAGGTAATATCCTATTATTGCTGCCATTGACTGGCGCAATAGGCCTCCTCTTCCTTCTTCCATGTCTCTATATATTGGGCATTTTGCATCCATTTTGACCCTGATTGTTTTTTCATGTCATCTGACCTTCACATTTATGATCTTCCGCTTTTTCGTTTGTGGTTCTACGGTCTCCCATGTGTAATCATCTTAGTGCATCTCTTTCACCCTTCTGCCTTTAGGTATGACCGGCGAACTTTCATTTAAGCTTTGCTACTTAGGTTGAGACATCTTTTACTTTTGTTTTGTTATGGATCCATTCGTTTCTTTTCTGTCTGTTAGTTTAATGTTCATCATCTGTCTTTCCATGGATCTTTCTGTCTTTTCTATTTTGTCAATATTTTCGTTTATAAACGTTCAAGTCTGAGCGCCATCTATGAGGACATGGAGTTGACATTGATTGAAGACCCTTGTTTTTAGGTATATATATAATATACCCCATATTTTGTTTTTTAGAATATAAGACAATTTTCCAATACTTCTCCTCTTTATTTCTGTGGTCTGATTTTCTATTTAGATTTCAATTTTTTAGATTTTTAAGAAATTTATTGATTTGTCCTAATTAGATATATAAATATACTATGTTACTTGTTCTATTCTTGTTTGTGCCACTGCAATTTTAGTTCTGCGTTTTGATTGGTCATGGTTTTTGTTCTACTGTAATTCATCCTCAGCCCTATCTTTGTCGATTTTCTATCTAGTTCTTCCATAAATCATTGTAATTCTTCACTTTTTCTGTTATTAGTACAATATCATCAGCATATTGTAAGTTATTCAGATATTGTTCGTTTATGTTAATACCCCAGTTATCCCAGTGTACTTATTTGAACACATCTTCTAGCACTTGTCTGAATTGCTTGGGTGAAATGGTATCGAGTTGGTATCTAGATTGTTGGTGCTTAATGACCTTGTAAAATTTTATTATTTAATTAGTCAAACCATTGTCCATTTAACATATAGTGTAGGAAACAGAGGTTGAACCTTGCAAAATGGACACAAGTCCGGTTTTATTTTTTTTCTGGCATATCAAGGGGTGCTTATTATAAGACTAACTTTTTCTGAAAAAATTTCGCCCCGGAACCCCCCTTTTCACCCCTTTAAAGGGGGTAATTTATGGTTTTTGCAGAACGTAGCCCTTCCTGTACCTTTTACCAAAAGTTTCTTTTATAGAAATTTGAAGAGGACTATATTTTCTACGATTTATTTCCGACAGCATCTCTATATCATCCACCGTTTAGCAAGGGTGGCGCCCCAAAGTTGACAAGTTTTTAAAAAAGATGTTTTTAAAAAAAATATATTTTTCCCTAACTGTAACGGAAATTAAAAAGAAATGCTGCGGAAATTATTCACAAATAGATGATTGATTTTTTGGTATACGTTTTACTTAAGGGTAATTGCCCTTTTTTTAACTACAGGGTGTTACATTTTAAAAAACCCCTTTTTATACCATCTGAACCGTTTATGCTAGAGTAAAAAGACTTTCAGCGATTACCCATGTGCTGGTGTTATTTACAAATTTGTATAATGCACCCCCATTTTTTCCCCAGAACCACCCAGAAAAAAAGAAGAATTAATAAATAAAGTGATTTTCTTGGAATCCTTCACACACAATGCCCTTCATTATTATGCTTCATATATCATTTTATGCAAGTTATTATTACCCATGCATGGACACTAAAAGCGATTTCCTAGTACAACCCCTGTAGCCAAAAACAATAAATAAAATGGGGGGTTGAAATTTTTTTTTGTTTTTTGCTTTTTGATCCATGTGGGCATATGCTTCATCAATAGTGCTTTTCAAAAATATATATGGTTATTGCAACATCCCTGCGCAAACCACCCCTATCCTTGAAAATATACTGCAGAAACTACCCCTATACCTTATCCAGCATGTTTTTACGATTTTCTCATTACCTATTCATTTTTTTTTAAACAAGACTTATACAAGGTTAAAGACCACTATTTACTCTAAAAATTAGGCCCTATTCATTTTTTTCGTTTAAGCAACCGTTACGGCACAGTGGCGCCGTAAACCTCATATATGCTTTGACGGGCTCCAGTTTTTGTTTATTTTTTCGTCATCTGTTTGTTTTATTGATAAAGTACTTATGTAAAATAAAACAACACAGTGTAACCTATAAATCATGATCTATGCACATTTTACATTCTTTGCTCCCCAAAGCTACAGTGGTGGCCCAAAATAAATTTTTTCATATTTTGCCACCTACACGCATTTTATTGCGTTAATGCTACCTTAATAGCACAATATTCACCCCTAAGTGGTCGCTAAGCAGTGGCGGATCCAGGGAGGGGTGATGGGGGTGATGGCACCCCCACCCCTCTCAAACCAAGTGATATTATATTTGAAGATTATAAAAATATTCATTTATTTTTATAGAAATACTTATATTATATTAATATTATTTTTATAAGAATGACTTTTTATGCTTTAGCGACAGTGGCGGATCCAGAATCGTTAAGAGGGGGTGCCAATTGGTTAAATTTCTATAAAAATAAATGAATATTTTTATAATCTTTGAATATAATATCACTTGGTTTGAGAGGGGGGGAGGTGATCACCCCCATCACCCCTCCCTGGATCCGCCACTGCGTAGCGACCACCTAAGGGTAAATATTGTGCTGTTAAGGTAGCATTAATGCAATAAAATGCATGTAGGTGGCGAAAATATGCAAAAATTTATTTTGGGCCACCACTGTGGCTTTGGGGAGCAAATAATGTAAAATGTGCATAAGTCATAATTTGTAGGTTACACTGTGTTGTTTTATTTTGCATAAGTACTTTATCAATAAAACGAACAGATGACGAAACAAGAAAACAAAAACTGGAGCCCGTCAAAGCATATATGAGGTTTACGGCGCCACTGTGCCGTAACGGTTGCTTAAACGAAAAAAATGAATAGGACCTAATTTTTAGAGTAAATAGTGGTCTTTAACCTTGTATAAGTTTTGTTTAAAAAAAATGAATAGGTAATGAGAAAATCGTAAAAACATGCTGGATAAGGTATAGGGGTAGTTTCTGCAGTATATTTTCAAGGATAGGGGTGGTTTGCGCAGGGATGTTGCAATAACCATATATATTTTTGAAAAGCACTATTGATGAAGCATATGCCCACATGGATCAAAAAGCAAAAAACAAAAAAAAATTTCAACCCCCCATTTTATTTATTGTTTTTGGCTACAGGGGTTGTACTAGGAAATCGCTTTTAGTGTCCATGCATGGGTAATAATAACTTGCACAAAATTATATATGAAGCATATTAATAAAGGGCATTGTGTGTGAAGGATTCCAAGAAAATCAATTTATTTATTAATTCTTCTCTTTTTTGGGGTGGTTCCGGGGAAAAAATGGGGGTGCATTATACAAATTTGTAAATAGCACCAGTACATGGGTAATCGCTGAAAGTCTTTTTACTCTAGCATAAACGGTTCAGATGGTATAAAAAGAGGTTTTTTAAAATGTAACACCCTGTAATTAAAAAAAGGGAAATTATCCTTAAGTGAAACCTATACCAAAAAATCAGTCAATTATTTGTGAATAATTGCCGCAGGATTTCTTCTTAATTTCCGTTACAGTTAGGGAAAAATATATATTTTTTAAAAACATCTTTTTTAAAAACTTGTCAATTTTAGGGCGCCACCCCCGCTAAACGGTGGATGATAGAGAGATGGTGTGGAAATAAATCGTAGAAAATATAGTCCTCTTCATATTTCTATAAAAGAAAGTTTTTGTAAAAGTTACAGGAAGGGCTACGTTCCGCAAAAACCACAAATTACCCCCTTTAAGGGGGTGAAAAGGGAGGTTCCGGGGCGAAATTTTTTCAGAAAAAGTTAGTCTTATAATAAGCACCCCTTGATATACCAGAAAAAAAATAAAACCGGACTTGTGTCCATTTTGCAAGGTTCAACCTTTGTTTCCTACACTAATACAGTTCAATAGAATTCAATAAAAATACAATTTTAATAATAATTATACATACAATACTTATTTTAACATATTTTGCTATCCGTACATTTACTCTTGCGATAATTCTCTAATACTTCTCCATAATGTTCTATTTTGGGCTAAATGTCTTAACACATTCAATTGCAGTCCTCTCTTCTCGGCTTCCTGTCTGACTTGTTATTTTTATCTCATTCTTGGGCGGCCAATTTGTTTTTCCCTTGTTGTCCTTTTTTGTTATTATTTCGTCGTTCAATCTATGGATGTGACCTAGCCATCCTAGCTGTCTTTCCCCTATAATTGTCTCTACGAGTTTTTACTTCAGTTTGAGTTATTGTGCCAGTTCTTGTTTTATCTTTTTTATGACCCCTTCAATTTTTCTTAGTAATCTCATTTCTGTAGCTTTGATTTCCTTTTATTGTTCTTTGTTAGCATCCACGACTCACTCCTATAAACGATTGAAGGCCTTGCCACTTTTTGGTAACCTTTTAAATATCTCTGTCCTTCCAAAGAACGTATTTATTAATGTATTGTAAATAGTCCCTGCTTTTCTTATTTTGTTGTTTATTTATACGTATTTATAGTAATTGTAGCGGTTTACTGGTCATTCTACCTTAATTTTTATTAGTCTTTTCGTAGTTGTCATCACCATTGTGTAATTTATATATGTGTTTATTTTCTGTGTTTGTTTCAATGTTCATTTTTCTTAGAATTAGATTATATTATATTATCCGTTATTTTGATGTACACGTATTTAATTTTTTTAACCCAAAATTTATTAAAAGAGCAGACAATGTAGGAAAAACTATTCAGAATAACGTTTACTAAATGTTTGTTATCAAATTGTTGAATATCAAAAGGTAAACTTCTTTCAAATGGCACAAACCTTTAGTTAAAGTATATCTAACTTTCTAATTGTCTAAGTTCGGATTCTACAGAATATAAACCAGGACGGAAAATGGAACAAAAGCCCCTTCATATAACGCATCACGTTATTTGAAAACCGAGCATTGTGAATCACATTTGTCATTATGGAACTCATACTTTGGGAAATTGTGTTATCCGATGAAATTCTTGTATTCTTCTTGTTTTCATTTCCATGAAAATGCGAGCGAGAATTTTCTCTGGGATATATAATTTGTGTTGGCTTGAAATTACACCTAATAAATGAGACTAAAAGGATCTTTATTAAAAAACATTAAATGCATCCAGTGGAAAACAAAACATAATTATTTTTTATACGACCAATCATGACATATGGCACAGAAGTGTGCGAAGACACCAACAAAACGAAACAGATGCTAAGGGTTACCGAAATGAAAACCCTAAGAACAATAGTGGGGAAAACAAGAGACAGGGTAAGAGATACAAACATTAGAGAACAATGCAAAATTCAAGATATTGTAAAATGGGAAAGGCAGCCTAAGAGGATATGGTACAACCGTCTAAGACGAATGAATGAGAATAGACTCCTAAAAATTGTCCTAGAAAACAACCCGTCCGGTTCAAGTACCCCCGGAAGACCACCTAAAAGGTGAAGGAATAGTTGGCAATCTATCTCCCAGGCAATTAACCCGAGGCAGCTTCAGAGTCAAACAGATCGAAAGATCTCCAAGAAATAAAAGAAGAAGAAGAGAATTATTGTTCCAAATGGGGCTTTTAAATTTAACATTTTTGTTTTAATTTTTTTATTCTTATTGTAATCGACGTCATGATCATCATCATCATGATCATCATGATGATCATTATCATCTTCATCATCATCATCACCATCATAATCATCATAATCTTCATGATTATCATTATTATCATTATAACTTATATCATCATTATAACTTACCTAGTTGTGTATATAATTTTTCTTCGATTCCTTCTTATTTTCTTTAGTCTGTTTCTTACAGTTTCCTATAGCCATTACATAAGTGTGAAAGGCACTTATGGAATAAAATTTCTATATGTCTGTCCTTGTTTCTAAAAACTATAAAAAACGCTGAGACTTGTTGATTTTTAAATAAATTGTGCACTTTTTAAACATAAATTTAAATGATAAGAACAAGCTGTTGATGATAAGATGGAGAACAAGCCTACGTTCCTTCCGATGAGGCTCCAATAAGAGCCGAAAATCGCGATTCAAGGGACTGGACTGCGCTCCGTATTCTAATTGAAAAGTAAGATTGTTTTGCCTTCGCATTGCAACTGAATTAAAAATAAAAGTTTTATTTTATTTTTATAAATTTAAATGTACAGGGTGATTCATGCAAGTATAGCAGAGTCCATAAGCTTTATTTTTAATAGAGCACCTTGTATATTTTTATATTTTTAAAAGCTGCTTATGAACTTGATTTCAACGAACTGTATCATATGGGATGTATCATGAATAATACAGAATGAAATATTCAAAACTATATACCTAGTATGGAAACAACTTATGGAATAGGTACAATTGTTTGGCAGCATAACTTTAAAAAATTATGAAAACTACTGGGCCACGTCAACTTTTAAATTCAAATGGCGCTTAACAAATATAAATTTAAATATTCAGGGTGATTCACGCGTACAGCATAATCCATAATCTTTGGTTTTAATAGATCACCCTGTATATTTTTATGTTAATAGAAGCTACTTCACCAACTCATCTCAAAAATATGTAGGTATTATGTAGGTCAATTATGAATGATCAAGGTGAAATTTTGAAAATATTTATAATATATAAATTGTTTCAAGACATTAAATACAAAACCCAATATATTTGTATATACTTAGTTAAAAAAATGTATGTCCTTATTTAGCTAATTTCAAAAATAATACCTTTATTTAAATTATGATAAATTAGTAATTTCAAAATTTTATGTAAGTATTTAATATCTCGACCAGAATTATACATAATTTTAAAATCTCACCTTGTATTATTCATAATAGGCCCTACATAATACACCTTTTTGATATAAGGTTGTTAAGCAGATTCTAAAAATATAAAAATATACATGGTAGTCTTATTAAAATTAAAGATCATGGACTATGCTAGGCTTGCGTGAATCACTCTATATATAGTGGAGTCACTGAAGGTGGATATGAGCTATTACCTCCGATTTCGTTGAACCTCCATCGATTTACATAAAAATTAGTGAGTGGTTGGAGGATATCTCTATTAACAAAGGTGGCATGGTGCCAATTTGCGCTTTTACCCTGGGGGTGGATGCCACCCCTTCTCGGGGGTAAAAATTATTTTATTAAAAATAACCCCATAATTCGATAGAGGGACAAATTTCAATCAAAATTTGTTATATAAAGTTATGAAAATAAATCAAAACTTTTTGAGTTATTAAAGATCAAAAATTTTAATTTTTCTTGAGAAAAATGCATGTTTTTAACCAACTTTTCATCAATAACTCAAAAAGTGTAAGTTTTTACAAAAAAGTTATAATTATTAAAATTAAAGCTAATAAAAAATGAAATAAACCCCTTACTACAAAAACCTCTTAATGTTAACTAAATAACGGCAAATTGATGCATTTTATAACATAAACTTATTAAACATTTGTCAAAGTAATTAAAAATATCTATTAAATGAGCCCCCGAAAATGTTGATAGCGTTAAAATTTATGCTCCAAAATTTTTTCAAAATTTATCTTTTAAAATATTTCCAAAAAATGTTACTGTTTTTTTTTTCTTTAATAATTCCGTTCGTGTTTACGATATCAGGTTCATCTAAAAACTGTTTGAAAGTTAATTCTAAGTGCTATTTAAGCACGTTGAACCTAATCTTTTAAACTCTTTACTTTTTTAAAAATAAAAGGTTAAATGACCCCGGTTGCATAGTTCCCACAGCAAAATTTAAGATTTAAACGTTTCTATCTCGGCTATTTTTTATCTTATAGAAATAGTAAAACAGGTAAAATATTTGGCACAAAAAATACTAAAATTTGGTTAAATATAATGTTTTACGTATATTGAGCATTTTTGAAGTTGTTATCAAAAGAATATGAGAATTACAATAATTTTAAAAATTATAATTTTATAAAATCATATCTTTTTTTTTTAATATGCATTCTAAACCGGTCAAAATTATCAAAAACATTACGTATGCTAATATAAAGAAGTTCTTGTAAGGATTACTATAAATTTTAATTTTTGTGGAAATGGCGCATGTTTTATTTTTCACTTTTTCCTAAAAAATTCGAAACGGTTCTATTATTTTCATTATAACTTGCTTAATTTTAACGCTATTACCTTGTTCTGAAGCTCATTTGATAGGTATTCTAAAGTACTTTGGCAAATGTTTAGCAGGAATATTTTATACATTGCATCGTTTTCCCGTTATTTAAGCTTGAATACTTAGATTTGAGTACTCGTCGAAAAAATACACATTCAATTGCCAATAACTCACTTTGGACTAACATTAGTTCAGTTCTTTATGTGAGGAATGTATTCAATTTTTTATTTTCTTTAATTTCAGTTATAATAACTTTTTTGTAAAAGGTAATAGTTTTTGATTTATACGTGAAAAACCGATTTAAAACATGCATTTTTTTACGAAAAAATAAAATCTTTGGTCTTTAATAACTCAAAAAGTGTTGATTTATTTTAATAACTTTATATAACAAATTTTGCTTATAATTTGTCTCTCTATCGAGTTATGGTATTATTTTTAATAAAATAATTTTCACCCACGAGAAGGGGTGGCATCCACCCCCAGGGTAAAAGCGCAAGTTGGCATCATGTCACCTTTGTTCCGTGAGGTTTCCTCTAATAACTCACCAATTTTCATGAAAATCGATGGAGGTTCAACGAAATCGGAGGTGAAAACCTTCAGTGACTGCACTAATATTTAAATTTATGTGTAAACATTGCATATTTGAATTTAGAACTGGACGTATCTTAGCTTTTTTTAATTTCACCTTGTATTATTCATAAAACGTCATATATGATACGTCGACGTTCGTCGAAATTCGGTGGTTAAGCAGCTTTTAGAAATATAAAAATATATAGGGTGTTCCATTAAAAATAAAGATTATCGACTATGCTAGACTTGCGTGAATCATCCCTTACATTCAAATTTAGGTTTAAAAAGCGTATATTTATATAAATAAAAATGGACGGTTCTCAGCGTTGTTAAAAAAAGAATGTGTGTGTACTTTGTACGCACGTAAGAAGTTATACTTCTATTATAATATAATTTCAACGAAATAAATATACCTACTTAACACTTACAATACAAAAAATTAACAGTAGTTACCAAATATGAACCAAAACTTAACAATGCCAAATATTAAAAAAAAAAAAAAAGAAAAAAATATGAATCGTCCGGGATTTGAACCCGCAACTTCCTGATTTTTTATCTCTGGTCCAATGCTCTACCAACAAGGCCATCAAGCCGCATGCTATTTACCTTTCAGATATACATAATTATACATCACGGTGACAAGTGAAATATAAAAATAGATGTTTTATTATTTTACGCCCAAGGAAGACAAATCCAAAGACACAAAATTATAATAAAAAACCTTTTAAACCACCTTTTTCAAATTGCGCAAGTTGTATTATTAATATTAATGTTAATAAATGAAATATAAATATTTTGACGTTTCACAATTTGACAATTCACTTTTAACTGCAGTGCCTTAAAAATTTTAAAGCACTAGTGCCTTAAAGTAGCATTTTTAACGCTCCTATGGAGTCCTAAAAATTGCATTTCTAAACCGTTTGTAGAAAAATATATTTAAAAACACTAATATATTCTTTCCACACCTTTTCTGGACTGATACATACATAAATTAAAACATTTTGAAGTATAACTTCAAAAATATAATATGAAAACTATTTAAAAAGGCAGTATAACTATTAACTAACCTTTGTTGTTTCTCTTCCCACAAATTTTAAAACGCAACAACCATACATAACCAAACCGTCAACCGTCCAAACCACAGCTGCGCTACAGCTGCCATATTGGATAATTTTTGACATGTCATTTGAACATCCAATCAGAACAAAGTTATAATGCGCATGCGCCGGGATCGTAGGTTTTAACATATAAAAATTCACCCTCATATCGCGCGTAAAGAATTATAACTTCAAAAATTTTAAAACAAGGACAGAAATAATTTAATTCCATAAGTGCCTTCCACCCTATAATATATGTTCTTTTATGAGTCAATTTAATGAATGGCTTCTTCGAAATGGCAGTGCACCATTTCGTAAAGAGGGAGTAGTACGTTCTGCAGAACCAACATTTGATGCTGGGTTTATCTGTAGATATAGAGGAAGTATTCGACAACATTTCTTACGAAACAGTCACAAGGGCGATTCATGGAGTGTGGTCATGTTTGGGCTGATAACTAGGCTCAGCGACGACAGACATCATGTTCTGGACCATGCAAATGATCTAGTCATGCCTCCGGAAGTTCAAAACCATAAAATTTACCACAAGAAATTTCGAGGCATTTTGCTTTGTTTGCTGCTATGAACACATATGGTACTGAAGTAATGTGTCTGACACAGAAAGAGGAAGAAAGATTGAGGATGATAGAGAGGCAAATAGTTCGGAGGATAGCAGGCCCACTAAACTTAGGTAATAATGAATTTAGAAGACTCAGGAAGCACGAAGTAAGAGACAGGAGAAGACATCATCAGATTTGTTAAGACACAGAGACTCAGATGGATGGGGTCATTATCAAGAAAATTACCAAATGGAGACCTGTATCAGGCAGACCACGAGGAAGACCAAAAACCAGATGGGAGAATCAGATGGTCGAGGACCTTGATAAGATGGGAGTTAGAGAACGGGTGACCACAACCAAAAACTGGAACGATTGAAGAAAAGTTGTAGAAGATGCCAAATCACACAACCAATTGTAAAATCGAAATGTTAATGCGAACTGATTTCCCGTGACAAATTAATCGGAAGAGCCCAAAGAGGGCGGCAATCACTCTGCTAGGAGTGTAGATTCCATGATATAGGCCAGGGCTTCCCAAACTGTGCGTCACGGCGCCCTGGGGCGTCGCCGAGTTTTCTAAGGGGCGTCGCGTGTCAGAGCGGACTTATATTACATAAAATATATTTATTACAATACTCATATCCTGCAATTGGCAGATAAAATTACTGGGTTTCAGAATAGGTTGCTCTTATGGAAGAAACAATTAGAAGATCAAGAAATTGACTGTGTCCCTGCTTTACAAGGTATTCTAGAAGAAAAATCGATAGAAATCCTCGATCGCTCTTTAAAAAATATATTTATACAACACTTGTTATCATTGAGCGAACACTTTGAGAAATATTTTCCCGAAGATCTGGAGTAATATGACTTGGTCAAAAACCCTTTCCAGTTATCCACATTATCGACACTTTCAACAGAGGAAGAATATCAACTGACAGAATTGTCCTGTGATTCCAGCCTAAAGCTTCAATACGACAAGGACACACGGTTTGTATTTTGGAGCTCAGTTTCTCATGAATATAATGCTATCAGCACTGCAACATTAAAGGTTGTATTACCATTTGCGACTTCTTACTTGTGCGAAACGCAATTTTCTGCAGTGACAGTAATTAAAAACAAGTACAGGTCAAACATAAACTTAGAAAAAGAAATGAGAGTGGCCATTTCCAAATTGGAGCCCCGGCCGTGGCCCCGGTTTCATAAGCTGTGCTCAATAAAGCTACAACATCCCTCACGTTAACTAACCAGTTACATAAAAAAATATTTCTTTTTATTTTTGTGCCTATGTCTTGATTTATTCTTAATTTCTAATAAAAAATGTAAATGTTTAACTAGTTTTTTATTATAACTATAACCTGTTACTAGGCTAGTACTTACTAAAATTGCTAATTTTTTTTGGGGTTGGGTTGAGGGGCGTCGCAAAAAAATACCAAAGTCTCAAGGGCGTCACAGTACGAATAAGTTTGGGAAGCCCTGATATAGGCTATTGATTATGTTCAAAATAAGAGAGCTAAACGGAACTACAACGTTAACGGGATTTTATTGTCTCATATGGTCAACGGACCTCTATGCTTGAAAAAACCGCGGAGTGTTACCATTTAAATGGGTGCGTTTTTGAGAAAGTGGTGAATTAGTCCCTAGGCACAGGGTGAATTAACGTGAGTTCCATTCACTTTTAGTACAAACACTTCTACAGAAAAATTGTTCCAGGATAAATTTACTATCGAAAAATCATATTTTAAAGTCAAAAGTATTTTTTTTACAAAAATACATTCAAAAGAAAAGCAAGAAAAAAACACGAAAGAAAGCAATTTTGTTTTTTGCCCCATAATTTTTTTCCACAGGGATATAGGTATAGGCATTGCTTCAGGGAAAAATAACTTCCTACCTTTCTCTTTAAAAGACGTTTAGTAGAAGTCTCTAGAATTTACAGTTTCCAAAATAGGATTTTTCAAAATTTACCGCTCACAGAATTTTTGAGCCATTTTTCCCATTATTTCGCAAACATTGTTCTGTAACTTTTTTCTACGCATCTCTAGGTATATGCAATGGTACATTTAGTAGAAAGATAAGTCAATTACCTTTATAATAGTCTACTGTATAAGGTCGTACGGCTATTTTTAAACAAGTTATGCTTTTTCAAGATTTTATACTTTTAATGATTTTTGATATTTTTTATGATTATTTTTTTAAATTTCTCATTATGACTTTTTTCTTGCACATTTAGGTATATACATTCTGGAAAAGAAAAAGCTTATTTTCTTTACTTTAAAATGGTGTATTGTAATCACCTCTAGGACTATTTTTAAACAAGATATCCGTAGGATATCCAAGGGTATCCGTAATTTGAGAAAAATTTTAATTTTTTTTTTCATTAGAAGAATATAATTGCATATTGTAACATAATTTTTAATTCCAAATAACTTTTCTTAATAACACTTTTCGATATTGTGAAATATAAAGGTACTTTACTCTTGAGCGAAATTCATATTTTTTAACATACCTGGTAGACGATTGATAAAATTTTATATCTGATGCTTACATCTTAGGTTTTAGACTATGCAGAGAATTTTATAAAGAATAATTTTTTTCATAAAGTTAATAATAAAAAGTTTTCCATATGGTTCCAACTTAGTGGGACCTATTGCATGTGTATATGTCACAATTTGAAAAAGCATAACTTGTTTAAAAATATTCCTAGAAGTTTTTGCAATACACCATTTTAAAGTAAAGAAAATAAGTTCCTTTTTATTACAAAATGTATATACCTAAAAATACAACAAAAAAGTTATAATGAGTTTAAAAGTAATCGAAGTAATCGTAAAATATATCAAAAATCATTAAAAGTATAAAATTTTGAAAAACCATATCTTACTTAAAAATAGTCATACATCCTTCTACGATAGACCATTTTAAAGGTAATTGACTTTTCTTCCTACTAAATGTAACATTGCAGATACCTAAAGCTGCGTAAAAAAAGTTACAGAACAATGTTTGCGAAGTAACAAGGAAAATGGCCCAAAATTGTTGTGAGTGGCGAAATTTGAAAAATCATCAGACTTACACTAAACGTAGTTTTAAAGAGAAAGGATGGAAGTTTTTTTTCCGTGAAGCAATGCCTATACCTATATCCCAGTGGAAAAAAGTTATAGGGCAAGAAACAAAAATGCTACCTTTCGTGTTTTTTTCTTGCTTTTCTTTTGAATATATTTTTGTAAAAAAAATATTTTTGACTTTAAAATGTGATATTTTGATAGTAAATTTAACCTGGAAAATTTTTCCTGTAGACGTGTTTGTACCAAACGTGCATAGAACTCACCCTAATTCGCCCTGTGCCTAGGGACTAATTCACCCCTTTCTTAAAAACGCACCCCTTTAAATGGTAGCACTCCGCGGTTTTTTCATATCTAGAGCTTCATTTACTATATGAAACAATAAAACCCCGTTAACGTTGTAGTTCCATTCTAAAATACATAATCAATAGCCTAATAGTGCTTTGTTTGTTATATTTTCGGCTATTGTGTATATCAAGTTGAACGTGTAGATTTTTATACGCCTCTAATTTAGCTTTTGACACTGATACTTTTGTTTTCTTACAGTTACAGTTTTAAGTTTCTGACAGTTTTAAAGATAAAGTGTCCTACCTATTTTGTTGCCAATATTTATGTAGTTTTATGTTATCTATAAAACGAAAATTAAATCTAAAAATACAACCAAATCGAGAACTTTATCTAAATCTAAGTTTTAAACGATTTTGCAAATTGATCCAGAGGTTGACAACTATAAGCTCCAAATTTATTATTCCAGCGAAAATAAACGCTCCAATTCTCACGATGAAACAGACAAATAACAGCTTAAATAGTAGACAAGAACAAATGTTTTAAACCATAATTTAAGTCGAAGTAAAACATTCCAAATGTAAAATCCGTTTGCAGACAGAGCTATTCATATTATGCCACTTTTATAAAATATTTTTCATCCATTTTAAAATTTGTAATCGATAATATTCACCATTTAACGAAATGCATTTAAGAGTGAGATTGACTTGTTTTATTTTAAATATAATAGTATTTTAATAAAAAATTAGTAAATGTTAATTTTTACTAATCAAACCTGAACACTATTAGACCTGGATCCCGCGTGCCAAAAAAAAAGTTGATTAATAGCAAGCTGAAAATTTGTTAAGAGCTTAACGGTGTCTAGTCGGACAAACTTTGATGTATGGGAACACAGGAACAGGAAAAGTTTTAATTGTGGAACAGGTTAAAATTTTGGAACGTCAGACTACGAAAACGTTCAATGTATTTTGTCGGACAGAACTTCCAATTGATTTGTTACCATTTCAATAAACTCTCATGCAAAAATCAGACTTGTGTTTATCACCAACTGGGCATTTTAATGAGTGGAACACGAAGAATATGTCAAATGACAGGAATCATGTTGGTTAGTAATAGCAGTCTGATTTTTGCATGATAGTTTAATCAAAGGGTAACAAATCAATTGGATGTTCTGTCCGACAAAATACATGGGACGTTTTCGTAATCTGATGTTCCAAATTTTTAAATTGTTCCACAATTAAAACTTCCCCTGTTCCAGTGTTCCCGTACATCAAAGTTTGTCCGACTAGACACCGTGAAGCTATTAACAAATTTTCAGCTTGCTATTAATCAACTTTTTTTTTGTACGCAGAATCCAGGTCTATATGCTAATCGCACTGCGACCCTCTAACTCAAGTCAGTAAATTTAGTACTAACGTAACCTCCTTAGTGAAAGACCTCACGATCTATACCAAAATCAAACAAAGATCTTTAGATTTTAAATAAAATAAAGCTACAACTCACTGAAAAACTGCTTAGTGACGATGTAAACACAAGTGACTCCTCCATTCCTTCTCAATAGTCTTTCTTTCTTTTCTCTTATTCCTTCTCCAAATTATTAACATTCAGTGTGATACAATGAAATTGCTATTTTATCCTCGCCTAGACATAAACTCCAACCGTTTGTTGGTGGTCTCTCCCTCGACTTTGTAACTAGAAGAGAAGCGTCGATTATTAGAAGACTCAGAATTAACCACACCAAACTTACATGGTTTCTTGATGTCCTCAGGAACTAGTCTAGCTGGCCTCCATTACAATGTTTACCTGACCATGAAACACATCCTCACGGGCTGTAAATCATTCACCAACCTGTATAAATCATTGGATTTGGAACCTACTCTTAAGGAAATACTCAACAACCCGTCAGATATAATGAAAGCTATACTGTTTTTAAAAACCGTCCAGTTCTACCACAAGATTTAATCTAATAGACATTAGCAAAAGTTCTATAATAATTATTGGTTTTCGTTATAAAATGTTCAATTTTAGTATTCCTGTACCAATGACCATACTTGTCGAGATACTTTATGTAAATAAATAAAAAATATTTTTAAGATGATTATGTGAAAGGTAATTTAAAAGATACCATAGCGATAGTAATTTTACACCATCTATGAAATAAAAGTTTTGTTTCAAAATGTCTTATTAGAAGAATATTTACAAATCAACACTGCCTCTTTATTTTAAAAATTATAGCAAATATAAGTGTACTAAAATCATTTACCATATAAATATTAGGCCTGGATCCCACGTACCAAAAAACGGTAATTAATAGCAAGCTGAAAATTTGTTATAAGCTTTACGCTGTCTAGTTGGACAAACTTTAATGTACGTATCAGACTACGAAAACGTCCCATTTATTTTGTCGGACAGGATCAGGATGATAAGTTCCACATTAAAATCACGTTCCACAATTAAAACTTCCCCTGTTCCAGTGTTCCCATACATCAAAGTTTGTCCGACTAGACACCGTTAAGCTATTAACAAATTTTCAGCTTGCTATCAATAATCTTTTTTATTGGTATGCGGAGACAGGCATATAAAATATGCACTGGCGAAGCGTCCATGTAACCATTGTTACCATTGGTAACAGTTAAAATTTGTAAATAAATGTTTTATGACTACTATGAAATAATTCCATTTATATTTTTTAAAAATAGAAATATTTGTTAATAGTATCTACCTAATTCAGTAAAATAGCCAACTAGACGCACGAAAATATCAGCGAGTTTATGTAAAATCGGTTGCACGTTATTATAATACGCCCTTACCACAGTATAAAGAGGTTCCATATTTATTATACTGTGCCCTTACCGTGCGCCGCGCCGTTTACCACTTCTGTGAGTGGCAACGATAGTAGGATCTTTGACTGGATCGTCTCTGAAAATTTTGCGGGGACGATGGCTCTGAAACCGCGTATTGGTGTTACCAAATTTTAATTTGGTGACGCTAGGTAGGGCCGGTGTCTATCGGGACAGAAAATACCGACCGTAAGAATATCAGCTTAATAAATGCAATTTAAATTATTATTATAATTATAGGTAATAATTATAATTCCATTTATGAAGTCTGTTATTCTTAGGGCCGGTATTTTCTCGATTAAACTCCGGTTAGTTAACCGTACCGGCCCTTTGGATTCGATTATTGCATCATATGCATTATTAATTATTAGTTTATAACTTGTAACAACTGTACTTGCTTATTATACAGATAATATATCTATACCTTTTTATCCTATATAAATCATATTAATCGATTTTAATTACTTGTCGAAATATATTAATTAACAACAACATTATTATAATATGACATATTATAATAATATTGATTATACAGTACATTGTAGTGTATAATCAATAAAATAAAAATTATTTAATATTTTAGGCTAAAAATGACAAATGAATGTACTGATTAGTATACTAATTATACAATTTGAATTTTTTAATAAAGTATAAAGGTGATATAATACATATTTTACCTAAAAACAACAAATATGTTTTTAGTTTGTAGATACTTTATATAATTTCTTAAATTTTTAATTTTTGAATTTTATTTCATCTATTTTTATAATAGACCTGGATCGCGCGTACCAAAAAAAGTTGATTAATAGCAAGCTGAAAATTCATGGCGTCTAGTGGAACAAACTTTGATGTATGGGAACACTGTATATATAAAAATATTTATAAAATGCATTATATATATAGATTAATATATAATATATCTGGTATATATTTAATATCTGGTTTTGGTAACACTTTAGAAAAAGTCACGCGTCGCCACTGAAAATATGTTTAATTTACTTTATCGCCAACCGTCACTAAAGTCATTCATTATTGTACTTATTTGTCCTCATTTGCGGCAGTAAAGTAACACTTTATTGTACTGAAAGAAGAATTTTAATTTACCTGGCGCGATTAACCGAGATTGAATATAAGCGGTCGATGGCAGTATCCGATTCTTTATTTGATATAACTTTCAATTTATTTACTTTAATTATTAAAAATATTATACAAAATTTACGACATTGTTAATTAAATTTATTTCAAAAAGTGATATTCTGTAGTATTTTGTAATTATATTCATATAAAATAAATCAAAACTTTCCCGATTTAGTATTTATTCAATATTGATAGCTATCGATTAAAAATCGAAAGCGGCCATCATGCCAAAGTCATCTGTTATCACGGTTATGAAATTTTTATTGCGCCTAAAATTTAAAAAATTCTTAAATTGTAAATTGTAAATAAGTATTAAAACCAATATAAAATTGTTGGAGATAAAATTTTGTATGCACCACGTCAGTAAAAACTCTTTACTGACTTGGTACATAAATAACTATTTTATTTATTTGTAAAAAAATTGAAACGAAATTCACCTTTCAGTTATATCCAAATTTAACTGCGAATCAAACAAAGATAAGTCTATATATTCAAAAGCTTAATTAACAATTCAGTTATACCTCATTTAAGGGCTTTATTTCATTTCATTAAGTGTCATCTCCACTTCCAGATATTTTAAACAAAAACCAGTTAACCATCTAACACATTACCTACCCGAAAAGGCTGTGCTTTGCTAAATACAATAAATTCCAATTTCGCACATCAACCACCACGAACTGCGTTCAAAATAAAAATTCCACGCTTCGAGCAAATAGTACAAAACAAAACAAAAGCACCCCGACGTGTATAAACATGTAAATATACTCTATTGTGCGAATACGCTACGCCATCTTTTAAAATCCTCAGCAAGCTTTTCGATGTTACCGGGTGAGTGTACGAATTTAGTCAAGCAGCGAGTGTTTGAAAAGCGGAACATCAGGAGAAGAAGTGTTTGAACCATGGTGAACAATGTGGCAGGCGTTTTCAAGGTCTATCGAAATCCTCGTTGCCTTCTTCGAGTACTACTCTGCAAGGTAAAGTTTTTCAAAATAATTATACATACATTGATCAAAACGAGAAAGGAGCCACATAAAAAGATGTTGGTAGTTTTAAAACTAATTCTTTTTATTTAAATTATTTTTAAACGCTTTTCTTTACTTCAATAGTTTGCATCAAATCTTTAGATGTTATTTAATTTGACTGCCTTTTCTTCAATGCAAATGAATGAAAATTTGCAGACATATGCATTCGCGGGAACAATACGCGAATAGTCAGTAAAATGTTTTTTATGTTTATTAATTGTTTAATTAAAAAAAGCCGATTTTAATGGAAAATGCATAAATTTTCTTGTTTTTTACAATGTAGAATCTTGAAACTTTTACGGATTGTAGCTAATGATATGAACTATACATAATTTCATTTTACGTTAATTGTTTACGTTATGCTTCATAAATAAACAATAAAGTTTTAAATTTTGAAAGCTCATATCGATGGTCTAGCGTACAAAGGTGCTAAGTGCCAATTATGGTCAAAACGTGTTATTTGGCACACCTAAACCGCCTAAGATATTATTATCTTGCAAACACATGTGGTAAGTAAAATATGTCCATATTTTTTTCTAGCGCCATCTTTCAAAAGGAATAAGTACTACGCACCTGCAGGTTTCTACAACTTATGTGTCAAGTGCACTTAGAACATTTGTACTATTAATCGAAATTCGTGAAACCTTCAGTGTCAATTACTTAACACATTTGTGCTACACCAAATACAATTAAAAGTGAGGTTAGATTACATCAAATTTGTCGGTAAACGTTAAGAAAAATAGTGGTCGCGATTGTTAGCAGTTTAATTAGTAATAATGAGTTCCATAACTATTCGCATATTAAAAAATGCTCTTGAAAATCAATGTGGAACCCCAGAAGTAATGCAAGGTAAATAACATGCTTAGTATGTATAGTCGGTTTTAGTGGTAATTCTAGTTGTTTTTTCGTACGTGGCAGGCAGTAGTTGCCTGCCACCTCCTATAACATAATGACCTAGTTACCTAATGACCCACTTACCACGTGTGGGAGTCATATGTTATCCTAGGGCCGTATCCTTAAAAATTTTATCCATCCTTTGGATTTTTCGATGTGTTCATTTATATAAGAATTTTGTCTGTTTTTTGAAAGGCTTTGACTTTTGTATTTTTTGGTTGGCTCACCATGTTCTTGTAACACTGATGATGCTCTTGTTACAGAGCGAAAACGTTTTGTTTATATGTTTGTAGCCCTTTAGGGCTTTTTAAACTAATATACCTTTTACCAAGAGGAAAATTTTTTATTAAATTTCACTTGTAATTAATGGTATACAGCCAACTACAGGAAGTTCTTTCTTGTGGATTAATATAAATACTGTTTATCTCAAGAAAATTTTGAAGAAATAGAAGTAAATTGTAAGGGAAAGGCTGGAAAAAAAACAAGCACAAACCAAGCATAAACCAAAAGTATCAGTTTATAAAAGACATTCCAGTGTCAACCAACAATATTCCAAGTCGAAATGAAGAGTCTGACATTTCAGATTAGACAATTCTCTACAAATATCCGATAAAAATATTAATTTAGGATTTTTTACTTTTCCTTTGATAGAGTATTATTTTTTGTATTTGTGTCAATAAAAATATTTATTTTTTTCAATGTGGTATTAACTTCCTTAAAAAATTTTTTTGGTACTACAAAGGTGTTAAGTAACAGCAACAATTATTATTATTATTATTATTATTATTTCGGGACCCGCTAACATTTTAAGGCTCTTTAGAACTTACAAAAGGTCTTCAGATGTTACAAAATATGTGAGCAATTATTAATAGGTACATGATAAAAACTATAATTTTAATAAGATTTAAAAGCTTAATTTTCAATTATTGGAAAACCAACAAATTAGCACTTAGCACATTTGTACGCTAGGCCATCGATATATTTGTACAGCGTGTCTACTTAAGTTGGAAACATATGGGAAACTTTTTTGTTATGCATTTTACGAAAAAAAGTTATTCTTTACAAAAAGTTCTGCATGCTCTAAAACCTAAGATTCAATCATCAGATATCAAATTTTTTAAATATTATACGAGGTATGTCAAAAAATATGAACTTCGTTCAAGAGTAAAGTACCTTTATTTCTCTCAATATTGAAAATTCTTATTATGAAAAGTTGTTTGGAAATATAAACTAGGATCAAATATGCAATTACATGCTTCTAATTGGAAAAAAATATTTTCCAAATTTTTCTCAAATATGTTGATACTAACTTCGTTTTTATTTATTTCACATACGATAACTCTTTTATTATTACTTTTACGAAAAAAAGGTATTCTTTATAAAAAGCTCTGTATGTCCTAAGACCAAAGATGCAACCATCAGATATCACATTTTATTAATTTTATACGAGGTATGTCAAAAAATATGAATTTCACTCAAGAGTAAAGTACCTTTATTTTTCACAATATTGAAAACGGTTATTAACAAAGTTGTTTAGAATTAAAAGCTATGTTTCAATATGCAATAACATCATTCTAATTGAAATATTGTGAAATATAAAGGTACTATAATCCTGAGCGAATTTCATATTTTTTGACACACCTCGTATAAAATTAATAAAAGTTGATATATCATCGTTGTGTCTTAGATTTTAGACCATGCAAAGCTTTTTATGAAGAATAACTTTTTTCGTAAAATGAATAATAAACGAGTTATCATATTTGTAATAATTAAAAACGATGTTGGGTAACCATAAATTTGAGAAAAATTTTTTTTTTTCAATTAGAAGCATGAAATTGCATATTTGATCTTAGTTTTTAATTTCAAACAACTTTTTATCACAAGAATTTTCGATATTGAGAGAAATAAAGGTACTTTACCCTTGACCGAAATTCATATTTTTTGACATACCTCGTATAATATTGAGAAAATTTTATATCTGATGATTGAATCTTAGGTTTTGGGGTATGCAGAACTTTTTATAAAGAATTAACTTTTTTTCATAAAATTAATAATAAAAAAGTTTCCCATAATTTTTCCAACTTAAGTAGACACGCTGTATAAATCGGCGCTTATTCGTGTCAAATTTCAATACGATACGAAACAAGACTTCAACCAAAATTCGAATTCAAAAAATTCGTAGTCTCAGGGCCGGTTGTTCGAACGCTAATCAACAATGATCATTATTAAATATTTAATTACTGTCACCAAAACTGTCAATGTCAACTTTGTTTGGGTTGCTGAAAACATAATTAATTACAATTATGAGATTTATTATTAATTATGTTAATAATTATTGTTATATTAATTGATTATAGTCTCAGAATTGTAATTAATTATGTTTTAACAATTGACATTGACAGTAATTAATTATTTGATAATGATCATTGTTGATTAGCGTTCGAACAACCGGCCCTTAGAAAATCCACCGGTAGGGACGTTTTGTGCTACTCTAAGGGCCGGTTGCTCGAACGCTAATCAAGAAGTTGATTATAATTAAGTCCCCTTAACAACCATCAAATAACAACACCCCTCATTCGTACGTCAATCAGTTGATTGTAATCAATTATGTTAATTATCATTATGACAATTAACATAATTGATTGTTAATTTATTATTAATTATTAATTAATATAACAATTATTAACATAATTGATTAATAAATCTCATAATTGTAATCAATTATGTTTTCAGCAACCCAAACAAAGTTGACATTGACAGTTGGTGACAGTAATTAAATATTTGATAATGATCAGTTGATTCCATTTTTGATTAGCGTTCGAACAACCGGCCCTTAATATTAGAATTTGTTTTGGCGTATTAATTAATTAAACGCTTTTCTTTAGTTTAATCGTTTGGGTCAAATCTTTTGACGTTAATTTGACTGCCTTTTCTTCAATGCAAATGACTAAAAATTTGCAGACATATGCATTCGCGGGAACAATACACGAATAGTCAATAAAAAAAAATGTATGTTTATTAATTATTGTTTAAATAAAAAGCGATTTTAACGGAAAATGCTTTCATTCTTTTGTTTTTTACAATGAATAAACTTAAAACTTTTACAGAGTTTAGCTAATTATATGAACTACACATAATTTCACTTTTTAAAATCTTTTTATATACTTGGCTTGGTTGGTGTCACGGACTACGCAAATTTTGTAATCCATTTTAAAAATAGTTCTAGGCTACCTAGACACCTGAAATTTTCAGGATAGCTTAGAACTGGCTAACAATGCAATATTTAACTGCTATTATACAGGGTGATTAATTATTAGTGGGGTGAAGCTCCGTAGATCCGTTATAGTAATAGATAGCGATAATACTTAATAACAAAAATTGTAACGAACTTTGAGCTTCACATTACAAAATTAGCTGGAATGTTACAGGGTGTTCGATAAAATAGTGGCAGAGCAAACTTATGTTTTTTTAAATAGAACACCCTGTATTTTATTAAGTTAATTGTTTACGTTATGCTTCATAAATAAACAATAAAGTTTCAAATTTTTTGCCGATTCCGACTACTTTTCATGTTTGTACATCATAATATATTTTATACATATTTTAATAAACATGACGATATATTTTAATGTTTGAAAAGTGTAAGACTAAAAAGTAAAGAAAAAGTAGAAATATGAAAAAAAAATTAAGAAACGCTTTTCTTTGTTTACGAGTGACTAAAACTAAAAATACAAAAAATCAACTGAAAAGCAAAAAAATAAAAAAAATTTAAAAAATCTAACACATTTGCTAAATAAAAGCGTGGGGCGAAATGCCGTTTATTCGATGAAGATGCGCCACGCTTTTTTTTTTTGACGAATGTTTTAGATTTTTTCAATTTTTTTTATTTTTTGCTTTTTAGTTGATTTTTTAATATTTTTAATTTTAGTAACTTGTAAACAAAGAAAAGCGTATCTTATTTTTTGTTTAATTTTTATTTAATTACATCTCAGGCTTTTCGCTATAAATATAACAAAGTTTCTGTTACTGAACTGTAAATCCCCTGTGGATAAAAATAAGTAATAAAAACAAGTGATAAACGTGAAAAATTCCATTTATTTTTTTTAATAACAGCGTTGCTATAAATTATTTTGCAAACAAACCTAATAGCGTTTATGGGCTCTTATAACTCGTTGAACTTTTGCACAACGTTTCCATTCTTAATCGAGAACTTTCTCGACAGGTTGTAGGTTGCTTAGTTGCTGACGATCCTTGAGGTGCTTCCAGAGTGTATACCAAATGTGTTTAATGGGATTTAAATCTAGGCTCCTTGCTGGCCATTCCATAACCTGAATATTGTGGGTAGTCAAATAAGTTCCGGACTATCCTGGCCACGTGCGGTCTCGCATTATCTTGTTAAAGGATAAATTCTGGAACCATATTTTTAGCAAATAGGATAACATGTGGTTCAAGAACTTCGTTAATGTACTGCTTTGCCTTCATACCCCTCGCCGGATAACTACTAGGTCAGAGGGACCATTTAAAGTTATCCCACTCCAAACCATAATTGAACCTCCGCCAAAAGCCTGGGTTTCTTGAATTGTAGAATCCAAAATGAGCTCGATTAGTCTTCTCCAGACTCTAACACATCCATCAACATGATTTAAAAGAAATCTGGACTCGTCAGTAAACATCACGTTACTCCATTGTGCCATGGTCCCATCCATATGTTCTGCAAACAAGCATCTGGCTATACGATGTGCAGGGGTCAAAGGGGATAATCTGGCTGAACTTCTTGCTTTCAACCCATGTTCGTTAAGTCGATTACATATAGTTTGAGTATTTACTCTTGTACCTGTAGCTTCTACCAACTCTACAGGTACCTTCTATCTATTATTTGTAGCGTTCGAGCAATACCTGGACGATGTCCGACGGCCCATAGTTGTAAAAATCGATCTTCTCTAGCTGTAGTCGCTTTTGCACGATACGTATAAGATTGTCTTCTAATATCTCCATACATTTCATGTCTGGTCCAGGCTCTATTTATCGTAGCACGACTAAAATTTAACATTTCTACTGTACGGCGTTTTGAGAAACCTTCTTGAATTAAAGTTGTATTCTTAGCAACTTGAATCTCCGTGAGATACACTCTGCTCCTTCGGGGCTTCCAAGTACATCAAAATCAATCATTAATAATTCTTAACAACATCTTTAACATAAATATCGACAGAAATTCAATAACGGAATGAATGTGATTCTAAAATGTTATCTATAAAATTTTCGCTTTTTGTTGAATACAAAAAAAATAAAGATGAGGAATTTATTTTTCTTTTTGTTTTTTCCTTTATTTATAAAAATAAAATTATATGTGGCTATTGGGTTGACGTAAATATTTAAGTTCCTACCTAATGCAATAAACAATTTACATTAAATTAAGTTAGTTGCTTCCTTTTCTTTTTGATCAGATTTATTTAATGTAGGATGTCCAACCTAAATCCACATTTTATTTCTTATACAGTGAGCACGTAAAGGTTGGAATAAATTCATTTTCTCGAGAATTGACGACTTTGAAAAAAAATCCTGAAACAGGTCAATTTTTATTTTTAAATTGCCATTTTTTGACATATGTATCATACTAGTGACGTCACCCATCTGGGCGTGATGACGTCATCTATAATTTTTTTAAACGAGAATAGGGGTCGTGTGACAGCTCATTTGAAAGGTAATTCAGTTCTCTATTCAGTAGTATAAACATTAACATAATTATTTATACAGGGTGTCCAGTAAAATTTTTTTAAGTTAAATTTATTGACATAAAAAGAAGAATGTGTGTAATTTATTTAACTCAAAATACATTTTACTGCTATCAGAAAACAGGAAATGATGTTTATTTGACAAATGAATATCGTTTTTTGCTTAAATTCAATATTAAAGCCGCCACCCACCTTCCTCTTGACATATTGAACATTTAATTTAAGCGAAGAGCAATGATTATTTTTCAAATACACATTTTTTTCTGTTTTCTGAGAGCAGTAAAATGTATTTTGGACTAAATACATCACATGCATTCTTCTTTTTATCTCAATTAATTTAATTAAAAAAAACTTTTTTAGACACCCTGTATAAATAATTATGTAAATGTTTATATTACTGAATAGAGAATTAAATTACCTTTCAAATGAGCTATCACAGAACCCCTATTCCTATTTAAAAAAAAATCATCGATGACGTCATCACGCCCAGATGGGTGACGTCATTAGTATGATATATATACCAAAAAGTTGCAATTTAAAAATAAAAATTGACCTGTTTCAGGATTTTTTTCCAAAATCGCCATTCTCGAGAAAATGAATTTATTCCAACCTTTACGTGCTCACTGTATATCATGATCTTACGTGTAGCGATCATCTCACACGTATAATCCAGGGTAATAAGGTTTTTCCATGACACTTCAACAGCCAGGGTACTTTTTTCGACAGGTAATAACTATAAGAGCAAATTTTAACTATTTCCTGCGTTGGATCTGGCGACCATTTTTATTTTATAAACAATTTATTGTAAAAAAACGGTCTTTTTTTCTTTTTTTTTTTCAAATTAATGGAAAACAGTAAGACTTATGGTTTTCTTGGTATAGACATCTTCGAAAGAATCGAAAGAGCTTTAAAATGGCGTATTACAAAGTTTAATACACTCATTTATTGTTAATATAAATGCGAAGAAAGGTCTAAATTTCAAAAAAAATTAATTTCGCAATAACTATTTTAAAAACTTTATAGCTTTGTAATTTTTGTCAAATCAGGGTTCTTTGGTGCTTAATATGTGACAAAAATTTCAAAGCGATTCATTCAATTGTTTAAATTTTATTCAAATTGTTTAACCCAGAGAGCTTTTTTTGCAATAACATAAGTCAGAAAAAAATAAAGTCAGAACCATTCTACAGGTACACTTCGCGTCAAAAAAAACTGGTACAACTCTTATAACCGAAAATCGTGTTTTTCAAGTTGTGTAAGTTGATCTTATCACAAGTGTCATTCCAATTTCTAGGGCAACGTTGCCAGTGCAGCGAAAATATTATATCAAACTAGGTAAAAACGGGGCTGTGCGACAGACCGCATTTTTTAATATACTTATTAAAAACTAAAACAATTGTAATTTTCCGTCATCTCAATTACGTATCCATACACTGATTCGTGTTTTATTATAATTTATGAAAATATTTCAATTCAAAAATAATGATAGATAATAAATCTTGACATGACTTTAAATTATTATGTTTAATGTCAAATCGAGAGGTGTGATTGGTTCTCGTACAGTATTTCTCATGATCATTTTTCAGTGCGTAACAAATGATAGGAAAAAGGGTAAGTCCGTGATAATACACATTTATGACATTTATTCTAACATGACATTTTAGTTAAATCTAACAGTTGTCACATTTTATTTTCAATTTGGAATAAAAACAAATCAAAAGTGTTTCTTGCATTTATAAAATGGTATTTTCTTTGATTTGTATAGTCTTATAAATTATACAGATTATATTTGTAATATTATTATCTAACTAAAAAAAATATTTTTTTATTATGGCGCCATCTATCGACAACTAGAATAACTAGAATAAATGTTATAAAAATGTCACCGACGAAATGTAATCACCGACGTGCCTTTTTTTCTGTCACATACAATTTAATGCGTTAGAAAGAAATCGAAAAACTGTGACGCACTGAAAGATGATAATGAGAAATACTGTAAATTGTAGGACAAAACTGCATAAAGTTGTGTAGAATAAATAAAACACACTGGAAAAATTAAAAATTTAATTTGAAATTAATACAAAATGAATAACTTTTACAGTGAACAACTGTGTAATTTAAATATATGTATTACAATTCGAAATATACATTTTAAACGTTATTTTTTTTTGTATTTAGATTTACTGCAATTCCGTTATCTGTGATGGCAACAACGAAGTGATTCACGAACAATAATTGTCAGTCTGAACACAGGTTTACATTGGAAAAAAAAATGTGTACCAGTTTTATATGACGCGAAGTGTACCATATGAACTAGCATGAGCTAAACTTTCAAAATTTGTTTAAAAATAGTGAATAAAAAATGCATTTATTAGTAATAAATAATTATGCAAAAGTATGTTCATTTTTTCCTTATAAATTTTTTATTTTTTTTATGTACTAAATTATATATATTTATTACAATTTTTATCAATTATGATATAGATAACATTACTTGGTAGTTGTGCACCTAAAAAACGGTAAAAAAATAGATTTTATTGAAAAAAATTATTCAAGAAGTAAGGAAAAATTGACGATACTTTTGCATAATTATTTTATTACTAATAAATGCATTTTTATTCACTCTTTGTAAACCAGTTTGAAAGCTTAGTTCATGCTCTTTCATTTGACACCTGTAGAATTGTTCTAACATTATTTTTTTCTGATTTATGTTATTGCAAAAAAAGCTCTCTGGGATAAACAATTTAAATAAAAGTTAAACAATTAAATGAATCGCTTTGAAATTTTTGTCACATATTAACCACCAAAGAACCCTCATTTGACAAAAATTTGAAAGGCGTGCATTTATTTTTACAATATCTAGTTATTGCGAAATTAATTCTTTTGCCATTTCGACTTTTTTCGCAATTATATTAACACTAAATGAGTGTATTAAACTTTGTAATACGCCATTTTAAAGCTTTTTCCATTCTTTCGAAGATGTCTGTACTAAGAAAACCATAAGTCTTACTGTTTTACATTAATTTGAAATAAAAAAAAATAGGCAAAAAGGCCGTTTTTTGACACCAAATTGTTTATAAATAAAAATGGCCGCCAGATCCTACGCAGAAAATAGTTACAATTTGTTCTTAGTATAAGTATTATTTGTTAAAAAAAACGCTTCACTACCCTAGCTATTGAAGTGTCACGAATAGGGTATATTTTTGTCTTATTACCCTGGCCTAGTATTTTGTGTGTCGTTTGTAATAAAAACCGTGCTCGAAATACCTGGAGACGGGATTGACTGTAAAATTGTAATTGTACCACGATTATTTAAGGGTGTACCTATATTATAGGGTAATTGTACCTAAATTATACAGGATACCCTTTAATCTATTTCTCCTGTCTATAAGTGAAAAGTTTCATGCGCCACTGTCGCCGGGACTAAAACTTGACAGCACAGTGTTCATACGTTTTCTTTTAGGTATGTACTACTAATTAAGTTATAGACTCTTATCGTGCCTAAAATGATTGGCAAATTTCACTTATCCCGGTTCTTAATATATTAAGGTCACTAGATGGCACCTGATATTTATTATAAAATCTCTAAGAACGCCAGTCGAATATAAATAGTTGTAACTTTCTACTTTAAACAAAGTATGAAAATAATGTGTAAATATTATATGCTAATCATAATATACTTAATATAATAATACACTATATGCTAAAAACAATTTTTTAAAGTTTTTATTTTAGACAAATCTTAAAATATGTATTGATATACAATGAAATATTCATTAAACTGTAGGAAAACTAGCGTCGCAGGTGATACAACATGTGGTTGGATGTCTTTGAATTCTAAAGAAACCTTCTTCACCCCAAGAAGTTCCCCAGGAATTTTTGACAATCCAATAATGTTGGTCATTTTCTTGTCCATAGCCAACAGCTAATACACCATGATTTATAGCTCCCACCCAATTAGAACAACTAGGATCGCCCAGTACTCCGCCCTTATAAAGCTGAAGATTTTCTGTAGCTTGCATCGCAATGGATATAGGACCAACCGTCGCTAAAATAACAATAATAAGAAATTAAAGTTATAAGTCTATGGATACAACATGTATACAGTGATGAGCGCGCTAATAACTGGCAAAATAACGCAAAAGATGGAAAACAAAACATTGTGAAGGAAAAAGAGATGAACTAGTAGAGGTGGAAACTATCGATATAAACGTAAAAATTAACAAATCATACAGAAGTAAAAACTTCGTTTGTACAATGATATAAAAAAAGTTTATTAAAAACCATTAAAAGTCATCCAAAAGGATTCGCGAAACGTTTTCAATCTAGAGCATATCATCTTCAGTGCGTTCTGCTTAGTACATGAAACTAGCAACCTTATGAAATTAGTAATATCGAGAAATATGGTTTACATGATACTTATATGATATTTATAGCGACTCCAAGTCGATGTTAAAAGATTGAATGTGTTAGGAGTGCTCAAAGGGCAACATGGTTCCCTGCTCGATAAGAACTTGTGGTTCTTGCCAGTTCAATGGACACAGACCAACCTCTGATTGAACTGGCAAGAACCACAAGTTCTTATCGAGCAGGGAACCATGTTGCCCTTTGAGCACTCCCAACACATTCATTATTTTATCATCGACTTGGAGTCGCTATAAATTTCATATAAGTATCATGTATACCATATTTCTCGATGTTACCAATTTCATAAGGTGTTAGTTTCATGTACTAAGCAGAACGCACTGAAGATGATGTGATCTAGATTTAAAACATTTTGCGAATCCTTTTGGATGACTTTTAATGGTTTTTAATAAACTTTTTTCATACCATTGTACAAACGAAGTTTTTACTTCTGTATGCTTTTTTAATTATGGGATTTTCCCACTGATTTTGTAAAAATTATTACATTACATAGTTTCCCACCTTTAGATGTCTGTGACAGAAGTATTTTATAAAATTCTTCTGTCATAGTGACAGTTGTCATACTCCTCTGATACGTCTATAGGTGGGAAACTATGTAATGTAATGTTAATTTATAGGTTTATAATTTCCATCTTTACTAGTTTCATATTATTATACTTCACAATGTTATATTTTTTTCCATCTTTTGCGTTATTTTGCCGGTTATTAGCGCGCTTATTACTGTATAAGTATCATGGACACTGTTTGGATTCCGCGATGCCTTAAGCAGCCGAGAGAATGTATTGGTGCAGGGATGTCAACTGTGACGTATATATTATTTGTTTTATTGACTATGAAAAGGCAATTGATAGAGTGAAACATGATAAGCTCATAAACTCATAACCATCTTCAAAGAATCGGGATTAGATGATAGAGATTTGAGAATCATATATAATTTATAGTACAACCAAACTGCCAACATTAAAGTGGACGACCAATCGACGAAGGCAACCTCCATGGATAGGGAAGTGAGATAAAGATGCATTCTGTCGCCAGTGTTATTTAATATATACTCTGAACATAAGTTCGAACAATCGCTGGGAGAACTATAGGAAGGCGTATTAATCAATGGGGTGCGTCTAAACAACATTAGATATGCTGACGACGCAGTAGATTTTGTAGATACCCTAGACGGTTTTGCAAAGAATAATGTCACAGTATCAGATATAGGTTTTAGGTCGGGAAGGTCATGCACTGACGCTATATTTATAGTGAGGCAAGTTCAAGAGAAATCGTTGAAATACAACAAACCGGCATATTTGTGTTTCGTGGACCTTAAGAAAGCATTTGACAGGGTCACATTAAAGGACGTTATCCACTAGTTATACTCGAAATACTCGAAAGAGGTACCCTCTGAGAATAATTAAAACGATAGAAAACATCTACCAGAACAACACAATAAAAGTAAAAGTGGAAGATGAACTAACTGACCCAATTGAAGCCGGCAATGGGATAAGACAGGGGGATTCCTTGAGTCCTTTATTGTTCAACCTGATCATGGACGAAATAATAAAAAAAGTAAGAACTAAAGAAGGATACCAAATGGGAGAAAATAACTTAAAATAATCTGCTATGCGGACGATGCAATACTAATCTCTCAAAGTGAAGATGATTAACAACGTATGCTGCACCAATTCAACATAATCGCCAGAAAATTTAACATGTTAATTTCCTCAAAAAAGACAAAATGCATGGTTATAACAGCAGATCCAATAAGATGTAAATTGGAGCTGGAAGGTCAGATAATAGAACAAGTGATAGAGTTTAACTATCTAGCTACTACACTATCTAGCTACGGAAGGCTCGAAACAGAAGTGGAAGATCAAGTGAATAGAGCAAACAGAGCCGCAGGTTGCCTGAATAACACAATATGGAGAAATAAAAATATTGGAAAAGAAATGAAAGGCAGAATTTACAAAACAGTCATCCGACCAATAATGATATACGCTGCAGAAACACGACCCGACACAGAGAGGAAAAAAAGATGGCTCGAAACAGCGGAGATGAAAACCCTTCGAAAAATCAATGGTAAGACTCTATGGAACAGAGCTAGAATTACAGATATACGACGGAGATGCAAGGTGGATAACATTAATTACTGGGTAAGAAACAGAAGAATAGAATGGAATGACCACATAAGCCGAATGACAACAAATAGAGTAGCCAGGACAACGAGAGACGGTTCCCCAATAGGAAGACGATCAGTGGGAAGACCACGAAAACGATGGAACCACAACTTACTAGAGGCATATTGAAAAAACAGACAGAGTCATGTCTATACAAAAAGAAGAAGAAGAAGAAGTATCAGATATAAGTAGTTAACATAGACTTGATCTCAATACAAAAAAAAACAAACTACATGGTAGTCAGTAAGCGCGAAATATTAATTACACGGCTTTTGGTTAATCAACAACCGATTGACAGGGTGGAGGGCTACACATACCTTAGTACCAACATAAACAGCCAATGGGACCACTCTAGTGAAATAAAACAACGCATAGGAAAAGCGAGAACAGTGTTCATAATGATGAAGTTTCTTTTCAGAAGTCACGATTTATAACTTGTTACCAAAATCTCTATCGTCAGATGCTATATATGTTTTCTACATTAGTATACGGAGTAGAGGCTTGGACACTTTCCGAACCTTCTTTAAGAAAGCTCAAGGCATTCGAGATGAGGTACTACAGACGCATTTTAAGAATGGAAGCAAACGAAGAAGGATGTTGAACATCGAACAAATGTATCTATCAACTCAATATAAAAGATAGGTTGCTTAAACAAATACAACAGAGATACTTACAGTATTTTAGACACTTCTCCAGAAGAACAGGCACAATGTAAAAACTTATCATGGAGGGCAAAGTTGTAGGAAAAAGACCGGGCGGAAGATCTCCAAGGCGTTGGGTGGATCAAACAAAAATACTGATGGTAGTGGCGCCCAAGCGGGGATTTTTGTAGTAACTAGAGCGCGTCAGATCATTATATGGGGAGAAACCTGGTACCCTGTAGATGTACCTCTACAATATATTGGCTTTAAACACAGGAGAGTTCGTTAAGGGAGGGGGGGAGGCGAAAAAAAATCTATCCTTAAAAAGCTCGAAATTGTCAGATTAAGATAAGGCAAGTTAAGTACATGCAAAACAGTGTATATTTCAAAAATCTGACGATTTGGGCGGGGCGTAAGGAAATGGGTGAGTCACAAAGTTTCACAAAAAAAGCGAATATTTCGCGAAATTAACGATAGATCTAAGAACTAAAAAATACTTATATCTTATCGGTATATAGAATAGTAAGACTATTATGTATTGTTTTTGCTGAATGTGCTATGAGGTCACTCGGTTAAACAAAATTTGCCGAAACAGCGCGTATAATATTTTTTAAAAGTATGATACCGAGGCAAAAGAACAGATAATGCCAGATACCCTAACAAAATACCGAAATATTATTTAATAACGATATACGTTCCTACAAAAAATTACGCACCACCTTATAGACGGGTCATTGTTAATGTTTCGAATTTCTTGAACCTGTTGTCTAATTTAAGTAATTTTTTTAATATTATGTTGTCTTATTTTTATAAATATCTCTGTAATAATATTGTTGCTAGACAAATCAATTATTTTCATTGTACACCGGGTGTAGGTACCAATCAAACTGTGTTTTTTCTCAGAGCTAGCATCACTCTGTGGAATATTCTTGCATTTATAAAATACTGAAATTTAAACGATAGCCTCATATTTTAATAACATTATGTTTCTTTATTCATTCGCTTATATTGGATAATAAAATGCATAAGTTTCTAATAAACTTTAGTTAGTTAGAACATAGGCACGGATCACTTAGATCGTGGGTTCAAACCCCACCCAGTGTCAATTGTCTAGTTGTCAAAATACTTTTTATTATTTTTGTTACCACCTAACTGAAATAGCTAGGTAATCTAATTAACTAAAATAATTGTGGCTGATTTTGGCTGTTTTTGCGTTTTGTGTACAACCGCAAATAATGATATGTACAACCAGTGGTAGGTATATGCACCACAGATTAAAAACCGCTGGTCTACATATTTATTAATATGGCTGGTCTTTACTATGGCTATGATATTCCAGCTTAAAATGTACCTCTCTGTTACGTTGTTCAAAGATATGCAATATGCTAATAGGCAACTGCGAAACTTGCAAGACTCTTGCTGAAAGACCAAGACCAAGACCAAGACCAAGACCGGGAGTGCAATACCAAGACCAAGACCAAGACCAAGACTAGGTGTACTGGGGCAAGACCAAGACCAAGACTGTCTAAGTCTCGTCTTGGTATTGCATTTGGGCAATACTAATTAGACAGATACTCGTATATCATCCAAATATTACTTATTCTTATTACTTACCAATAGCACGTCTCAATGAATCATCATCTTTTGAGACCGTTTGGAAACCTTTTATTTTAAAAACAATATTGCTCGCATTTCGTCTACAAGACTCATCTACTCCTGCGTACGGATATGCTGCTTCACTTGATATACCTTTAGATTTAACATACTTAAAACCGTATTGCATATTTCCTCCATTGCAACCAGCGTTACCGTATAGTGCCGTACAGTCTACAAGTTCTTGTTCACTTAGAGGAAGTGTTACGTTATTTGCTAAGAAATTAAGTCCTTCTAATGCTCCAGTCTGTTAATAAAAAATAAATATCAATAAATAATTAAATAAATATATAAACGAATTGGGAAAAAAGTATTGTTGAAGTATGTAAAAATATTTAGGTACTTCCTAGCTGAGCGCCTTAGGCTTAGACATCTTCAAAATTAATGTCAAAAAGTATACTTAAAGTACCTCTACTAAAGAGAATGCAATGTTTTATTAAAAAAAATTATGCAAAAAAATCCTGAAAGAATTCTTTTTTAGTTAAAAAACTTGGAGGATAAATGAACGATGAATGGATGAAATTAAAAACACAATCTAGAAACAGCAGATTAGTAATTCACAAAAACACGTTAAAAAATTTAAGCATTTGAGCATAGTAGCAACATAATTAAAAAAAGTATAGTGGTAAGCGGCTGCATCAACAATTACATGAATTATTAAAATATATAAATGGGACAAGAAAGAGATTCCGGAATAATGGACGACATGGATGATCAAGCCAATAAATAAAAAAGGGACAAAGAGAAATTTTACAATTACAGGGCTATTACATTCTTTAACACAGCCTACAAGATCGTAGCCAATCTACATCATAAACCATCATACCTTGTATTAAACCATCAACTTAAAGCACATGCAGAGAATTTAATAGGAGTTATCAAAACGGTTTCCGTCTAGGAAGACCAACGATAAACAAAATACACAGTAGAAAAAATAATACAGAAATATAGGGAATATATAATAAGAACCTACATATAACTTTTGCTGACTTCAGAAGTGCCTTTGACTCCATAAACAGAATCAGTATGGGAAGGGCATGAATAAAAAAGGGAGGAATCCCAAACAAACTGATACAACTACAGCAGATGTGCTTGCAGAACTCCAAACCAAAACAAACCACTCCAAACCAACAATCAAATTTCAGTGAACAATGTCAGACGAAGTTAATATCATTAGAGGTGTGAAGCAAAACTAAATGGAAAGGATATAATACTTAATGGAACACAAATTACCGCTTATGCGAATTATTTAACAGTTGTAGCAGAGAAATAGAAGACTTAATAAATGCCGAAAACAAGCTGGATGTCGAAACAAAAAAGGTGAGATTAGTAATTAATGAACACAAAACCAAATACATTAATTGAACGGGGAAGCTGTAATGGGACTAATTTTAACGGAAAAATATAAATTTGCAGAAGTAATCAAGTTCAATTACCTAGGTGTTACAATAGAAAAAAGCACCAAAGAGAGAATACAGGAGAGAAGCCAGAAGGGTAATCAAGTTTTGGAATGAATAAGAAAATACTCAGATCAAACAAATAGTCCAAGTAATGCTTAAAATAGGCCCAATAGTCCCAATAAGGATCAAAATCTATATCATACCGAAAGGTGCTTTTATCATGGGGGTGGTTGCCACCCCATCTCGGGGGTGGAAATTTTTATTATATTGTGACCGCAACAGTTGGTAAAAACCTTCATTATAAGCAAAAAATGTTCTATACATTTTTTTGATAAAATTAATAGTTTTCGATTTATTCGCTATTGAAAGTGTTAGTTTTATATCGACAAAATCAATGTTTTTAATCCGTGTTCTGCTAATAACTCAAAAAGTTTTCGTTTTATCAAAACTTAACAAAAATATACCTTTTGAAAAAATAAACAAAACCGTTTTTTTTTATTTTCATTAAGACCAATAGTAATCGAGCTATACTTTATTATATGTTGACTATTCTTCATCAAATACTAAATATTGTAGTTTCAAAGTCAAAGGACGGGAAAACTATGCATTTTTCGAGAATAATTTGTTGAAACTAATTTAAAGTATTTAAAAATATGTATCTCCAGAAATAAAAAAAATAAATAGCTAAAAAAATTAGGTGATATAATTAAAAGAATGAAGTCCCTATTTTTTTCAGCAAAAAAGTGATCGTAAACAGCCCCCTAACCGCCACCCTAATTAAAATTTTTCATTGATCTGATTTGGTTTTCTTGATTTATGTATTATTAATAGGTTCTAGAAGTTTGATCGGCTTAGGATGATTAGGTTTAAAACAATTGGATTTAAAAGCGAATAACGAGTTTTTGTAGTTTGGTAAAAAAATACCTTTTTCTTCAGAGTAGAAAGATTAGCATCAGAGATACGAAAAAATATTTAAATATGAAATTGTAGCTTATTTAATTCCCAAGGACTTGGTTTGCAAAAAATTTTTACGACAAAAATTGAGTGAGCTATTGACAATTAAAACTTTCAATGCCACCTCTTTTTGTGACTGAGAATTTTAAAACGATTTAATATTAACAGTCTTATAGATCTTATAAAAACCTACAAAATTCTTTTTTAACGAACTTTCTAAGATAAAAACAAAAAAAGTTACGGTTAAAAAATCAATACATTTTTTTGAAAAAAAAAAAAGGAGAAATCAAATTGGAAGCATAATAATGTTAGTTAGCGGTATTTTTAGTCATTGGCCTTATTTAATCTTCTTTATTTATGTATTATTAATAGATTCTAGAAGTTTGACTGACTTAGAATGATTAGTTTTTAAAAAACTGAAGTTTAAATCGAATAACGAATTTTTGCTATTTGGTAAAAAATGCCATTTTCTTCAGAATAGAAAGATTAGCATCAGCGATGCGAAAAAATGTTTAAATATGAAATTGTATGTAATTTAATTTCCAAGAACTTGGTTTAATAAAATTTGTTCTACGACAAAATTTGAGTGAATCGTAAATGGGTATATCATCAAAAAACATTGATTTTTATATATAAAACTGACACTTTCGATAGCGAATAAATCAAAAAATATTAATTTTATCAAAAAAATAAATAGAAAATTTTTTGCTTAGAATAAATATTTTTATTAACTTTTGGGGTCAAAATATAATAAAAAATTTCCACCCCCGAGATGGGGTGGCAACCACCCCCATGGTAAAAGCGCCTGTCGGCATCATATAGATTTTGATCCATGGACTATCCACTATTTATTCTAAAATTTTCAAGCAAGTTGTAAACATTTCGAGGTGAAAAGCTTTGGTTCCTGAACTAAAATAAAAATCAGAATGTATAAGACTGATCAGGCCAGTTTATGCTATGGAAACCAAGACGCTCACAAAAAAGATGAAGAACATCTAAGAATAGTAGAAAGAAAAATAATGAGATCAATATTGGGACCAAAAAAACAAGCGACGGAAGAACAAAAATGAAGACCAATAAAGAAATTCAACAAGAAATAGGAGGTGGGAGGATATCAAGATCCATAAATTCAAGACGACTAGAATGAGCAGGCAACATAATGAGAAGAGCACCCACAGAAATGATAAAAAGAATCACGAACTGGACGCCCCTGAGATCAAGAAAAATAGGAAGACCCAGGATAAGATGGTGGAATCATATAGAGGATAACCAATCCTGCAAGGACACATACAGATCTATAAGAAATAAACCAAACAGAAATAATCCACATGGAAAAAGGATTATTATATGCACTGGCATTGCTCTAATCCTCTAGGATTGAACGGCTGTGATGATGAATATGCGTTCCCTATTTTACTTCCGTGTTTATTATTTTTGAATTTCACTAGTAACTTTAACACGTTGACGGACAGAACGTCTGTAGACGTCTAATTTCCATTTATTTAATGTGACGCAACGTCTATAGACGTCATTTTTAAAATAACGAGTTATGACAAAAACTTCGGTAGATTTTTTGTCACATTACATCTACAGATGCATATGAAACGTGACACGACATGCATGGTCGTCATCCACATGTTTAAAAATAATGTTAAAAAACTTCTTGTTTCCATAAACTATAATTCAGCAATTTCCCTATTCTATTTTGTTCTTTATTTAAATTATACAACAGCAAAAATTTCAGCTCAGGTGTTGATTTTCTATTCTAATTAGCAAAATTCATATAGTGTCACAACATTTGCTTATACATTTGACGCACTGTCCGTCAACGTGTTAATTAATATTTGTTTAACTAATATTCAAAAATACTTATATGTATACAAACAATAAAAAATACTCACAACACTAAACGACCAACAAGATCCACAACTGCCTTGGTCCTTAACTTCCAAAACTGCACCTGATCCTCTCCAATCAAAGGAATCAGGTATTGGATCATCGGACAATTGTGCAAGTATACCTTGAATATTTGGCTTTGTACTTATTTGTTTATTAAGCATAGACATAAATTCAACAGCTGTTAAATCTGCAAATTTGGTTACACCCATATAATAAGAAACTTCGCCTTTCTGGTATCTGGCATTATGTTCTTCAATTTTCTTTAGATTTAAACGAAAAACAGACAAGCGATAGTTTTCTTCTAGAACATGTGCATATGATTTATTATGGTTACGCTAAAAATGAAAACATTGTAAAATTATGGAGTAAGTATACATTTTGTATGATTTAATGTAAGTCTTGTGATGTATGTATATTAAACCCAAAACTATGTTTATAAAAAAATGGAATCCAATGATCCGGAGAACTAAAGATTTCTTACGCTAGAAAACAAATTCTGGTTACAAACTAAATCCGAGCCTTCAATAATTTACATATTACCTACAACAAAGAATTGGATAAAGTAAAACATGACAGACTTATAGAAAAAAAAACAAGAATCTGGATATGAGGGATGTATCATTGATATAAAATTTATACTACAGCCGACGATCAAATCTGAAAATTGGAAGAGAAGTCAAACAAATTGAAGAGTCTCAAATGCAGAATTCACCACTAAATAAAATTAAAATGGTAAATAGTTATTTAAATCTGAGACTCTTCGTGTTAAAAGTTCTTTCTGGTACATCCTTAATCTGCGACTTTTACAACTTATAAGACCGCAGACGACGAATATAGAAAACAAAAAGGACTCCTTGCAATCACATTCGGTTTTCATTCGTCTAGGAAAAGGACAGAAGAGGAACTATCTAGTACTCAAATCTGAGTAAAGATAGAAAATGAAATAGAAGGTTTTGCTTGTTTTTGATTCAGAGGGTTGCACAATCTCTGGACAGCTGTTTCCACCATTTCAGGCTTCCTCAACAGCGCTAGCATGCACTCCTTATGAGGAAGCCTGAAATGGTGGAAACAGCTGTCCAGCGATTGTGCAACCCTCTGAATCAAAAACAAAGCAAAACCATATATTTACTTTGGAAGAGAAGTGTTAGAAGAAATGCAGATAAGGAGAGGGATTAGTCAAGGTTGCATACTGTCGCCGTTATTGTTTAATACTTATTCTGAAGAAATCGTACACAAAGCTTTGGTAAACGAGACAGTCGGCATAACAGTGAATGGAAGTTTAATTAATAACATTAGGTATGCCTATGATACAGTCATAATAGCCGACAACTTGGAAGATTTAAAAAAAGAATGAACAATATATTAAGATATAGTGGAGAATGCGGACTCTCTCTTAATATCAAAAAAACCAAGATTATGAAAATCAGCAAGAACGACAATACAAAGGAAATATTAACGGCAGGTGGCTAGCAGATTGAGAGAGTAAAAAAATATATACTTACTTGGGACCGACAAAAATGAAGAAGATTTAATGCAGGAAAGATTTGACGTTGGTCCTCAGCATAAGACTAATTAAATGTTATGTACACCGTGTGCTTTACTATGAAGCTGAATCATGGACATTAAATCTAAATTCAATAAATCGATTTAACGCGTTTGAAATGTGGACATCTAGAAGAGTGTTAAGGATTTCATGGGTAGATAGAGTCACGAATATAGAAGCGTTAAAAACAATAGGCAGAGAGAGGGAAATTGAAAACACAATAAAAGAAAGGAAATTTCATTATCTCGGACATGTGATGAGAGGCGAAAGATATAACTAGGGTGCTAAAACTATGGTGCTAGGGTGTTCGGTAAAAAAAGTACCTATATGTCAAAAAGGGTCAAAATATTATTGTTGCCGGAAAACACTATAAAGGAATATATATTTACCTTGGTATCAATAGAACAAGTCAATGTGGTAATATAAAATAAATAAAATTATTTTGAATCAAGAACCAAGCTAAAAATGAAAAGAAAGTACCACTAGACTAGCAGATAGGCATTATAACACCATTGTATAAAAAAGGAGATAGCAAAGAATGCTCAAACTATAGAGGAATAACACTTGGAAGCACAGTAGGAACACTTTATGCTAGTCTACATACTAGAGAACAGGCTAAGAGAAAAACTAGAAAACACCTTTGAGGTGAAGATATTTCGAAAACACTAGAAAAAAGAAAAATTGAACATCTAATAGGATGCATTCGGAGTTTATACGAAAAAACGAAAAGCTATTTAAGGACAAGAAATGAAAAATCAAAAGTATTCGACAGCAACATTGGATTAAAACAGGGTTGTGTTCTGAGCCCACTTTAACCTAGTACTAGATGACGTAATAAAATAATGCAAACATAAATGGAGAAAATATAACTTTGGATATTGGAAGTTGAGAATGATACAAATAACAGAGCTATGCTACGCAGACGACATGGTGACCATTGGGGAGTCAGAAAAACAATTAGAAAAAAATATAAACATATTGTATGAAGGACTAAAAATCAGAAATATGAAAATAAACAAAGAAAAATAAAAAACAATGATAATTGGAAGACAAAAAGGGAAATATGAAATAGAAGTAGATGGCCAGCAACTTGAACATGAAGGCAGATATAAGTATTTAGGGGTAATCATAAGCCGGGATGGAAAATTAGAAGATGATATAAATGAAAGAATTGCAAAGACTTGTAAGCTGTACAATCTTATTAAGAGTAACTTTTTAAAAAAGAAAGAAATGCCTAAGAATATAAAGACGGAAATAGTAAAAAATATCGTGAAAACCACTCTAACCTATGGCTGTGAATCTTGGGCATTAACAAAAAGGCAAAAGAATAGACTAATATTTTTGAGAACAATAGAAGGGAAAACAAGGAAAGATAAAATTAGAAATCAAACCTTTAGAGAAAATCCGAAAATACACCATGATCCGGCTCGAAGGACCATGTATAATGTATAATCCCTCTGGGGCTCAGTGGAGAACGTTGTTCAGATGGAAACACCAATAGCGATAAAGGAATTTATTTATAGAACCGACACTAGGGTAATTTTAATCCGGGAGAACTTTTGAACACTGACTGGTTACTGGTACTCGTTTAGTTGAATACTGATGAAGACTCTATTTGAAGTACATCTTGACGGCTTGAATTGATTCTTGAGAATGATTCTAAATTTGTCTTATTTCTCAGCGGTGGCACTTAGTATTGGTGTCAAGCCACGCGCTGAGTATATTTACAAATATTGAGAACAAAGGAATATATTTGATCATCAAATTAAATAATGCAATTGCCCGAATTATTGTTTACAGTTTACAATTCGTGAACTAAATTAGAGACCCGTACATGTAATTATATAATAAAAAATTGGTTCATGTCATATACGGGGTGATAAAAATATACTGTTCATTATCGAATATGAATAATGAATGTTTGATATTGGACACACCCAGTTACAACAACAATCGAACAAGGACAACTTAGATGGCTCGGACATGTACTGAGAAGAGGAGAAGAAAAAATAGTAAGACAAACATATGAAGCGAGAGATATGGGAAGAAAGAAAAGAGGAAGACCAAGAAAGACGTGGACAGAAGAAATAAGGGAAGCGGCCGAAACAAGAGGAATAAAATGGGAGGAAACAAAAGCATTGGCCATTGATAGAAGGAAATGGAAGTAAATGTGGAAGAAACCGACGTAGAACCCAACTCCGCAATAACTCACACTAAAAGGTAGAAGAGCTCTGGATTAAGTAAGTCTTAAGTAAAATTATTTGGTCGTAGATAAAATTGCTAGTAGATATGGCAATTTATTATCGTTTTTTGCTTCTCCTGAAAATTTGACTAAACTGACTTATACTTCTTTTAACGAGCGCCCTAGTTAACATCGTGAGACTCACAATTCAAGGAAAAATAGAGTGTAGGATGGAGACGCGTTTCCTGGTTGAATAACCTGAGAGAATGGTTTAGTTGCAGCTCAAGGCAAATGTTCAAAGCAGCTGTCTGCAGAAGAATAATTTACAAAGCAAACGGACAATAAATAAGGAGACATGGGGTATCTAAAACTTGCATTCCATGGTACGTTAGTTTATCTAGGTAAAAATCCAACGAATTTGATTCTTATTAGTCAGTTTGTGAGTAAATGAAGATAATGAAGGACGTTTAAATTTCGTTTCAGAGACCACCACCATCTGTTTATACATATTTGATCCTTCTGGTGATCCTCAAAATAGCCTATCGTAAGCTCTGAATTGAAACCAAATCTCCCTGTCATGTTGCAAATTATTAACAATCATTTGCAAAGATACAACAGCGACATCTATTAAAAGCAAAAATAAACCCAAAAACCTCTATGTTTATAAATAAATAGATCCCATTACCTTAAAGTTTTCCCATTGTTGTTTAGTTGACAAAGCATTGACTACCACGATGGTCCCAATGAGGGTCAATAAAATTTTCATTCTAAAAATAAGAAAATTGTGTCAAATCGTTTCGTAGCAAAAAATGGATAAATGTTAGGTTATTTTTTAATGAACTTGAAGCTGGTATTGTTCCCTAATATTGATTAGAGGACAATACTTACAAGTAATTCACTTACAACTATCAGAGTAAATTAAAATTAGACGTAGAATAAGTGTCACTGTGATTAAGTTATAGTATCGCCAATTATTTTTAATGCTTTCTCGTAAGACTCCCTAAAAGAGGGAAAAGGTGTAAAACAGCTGAAATGAAGGTAAATGGAGTTTCCATTAACAACATTAGATATGCGGATGACACGGTCTTCTTAGCCGAAAATATTGAGGATTTTCAGAGACTGATAACCAGAACAGCAAATTATATTGAGCATATCGAAATCTCAAAGAAGTAACGAGAATATTCTCATAGACGGAACCAATATTGAACGAATAAACCAATATTCATATCTTGAGACAATGATTAATTCCACAAATGATTACTGGCAGTAACTCAAAATCAGAACAGAAAATACTAGACCTCAACAAAATAAGGAGGGTGCTCTGCATAAAAGATTTGTAGTTGTAGCTAACAGTTAAGCTGGCTAGTTGCTACATTTTCTCGACTTTTGTTTTGTGGAATGTAAATGCGATATCACTGAAAAAACTGGAATCACTCGAGCCATGGGTATATAGAAGAATTCAGAAATAAATTCCGAACAAAAAAAGATTGAAAAATATTTAGTATAAAAAATCTGACAGGCTTACCTGAGTCTTATTTTCTGTTCAAACGAAATATAAGTTTTTAAACTATGATTTTATCTTAATGAAGTATTTACTGTACTGATTTAAAAGAATTTTAAAAGATATTTATAGTTCAAAGTAAATCACTTCAATTTTTTTATCAGTTAAATTAGACTATCAGTTTATTAAATTATAATACAAAAAATCACACAAAAATATGAATTATATTAAAATTTTATCATAACGATTCTAGAAAATCTGAGAGATTTTTATGTTATACATATTGCACTGAACAAAATTTTAATCATACTTGTAGTAGAGGATACGATATAAGGTCGATCTGATCTGCACCGATCTGTTTATTGGATAAAAATGATTTAATATGAAATTTAGTAACTTAAAAATTATAAAAAACAAGGGGTTCCCGATAAAATTTTTTTCTGACTATTAAAACCCTTGAACGCCCAACCTTTTTTAAGTTCCATGTATGCCCAAGAGTGGGTAAAAATGTCCACCTCGAAAATAGCTAATATATTTATTGAGAGTTGTTGGAAATGGACTAAACTTAAGAAACTTATGCTTAATAAACACAGCATCTTCTAAAATATTAATATAAACAATTTACAAACCTTACAACAAAATTACAATGTACATCAAAATTAACATACCAGTAAAAACCAGTAATTCAGATTTGTCGATTTTCTCCACATTCTTCCTTTCAGCCTCCTCATTGGCAGATAATTATGTAGATTATGTAATTATACGTCGATAATTATATGGATTATCTTCCTACCACCAAAAATTATATAGAAACCTTTAGGAACAAGTTTTACCAAGGGTGTACTTTTTATACCACCCATATTTAACTCAAGATGCTATTTTTTTTTTCAAAAATATCGGTAGAACCAAATTAACATTCGATAAAGGGCTGTATTTTTAACAATAAATAATTTTTTTTAAATTTTTAAACACGTAATAAATATGTTACAAGGGAATACGCATTAGGTGGACATTTTTTACCCACCCTTCGTAATATTTTTTTTTAATTAAATTAAATCGACCCGGGCAGATATTAATTCAAATTTTTTCAATCATTCTAAATGAAATAGTACATTATATACCGCGGGACTGAAGTAGTACATTTAATCCTGAAGGTAAAGTTTATGGCCCGACCGCAGGGAGGGCCATAATTTACCTGAAGGATTAAATGTACTTCAGTCGCAAGGTATATACGATACTTTTCGTACTTCCGGTATGATTTTATTAATTATTTCAATAATTTCAATCAGTTTTTTCTCTCTTCAACTCATTTAATAAACTGTCTTTAAAATAAGTTACCATAGTAACATTGCGTTGTGACAGTTATAATTTAGAAACATTGTCATTACTAGTGTCATTGTAAAGAAACATTGTTATTGATAATTATTGGTATCATGAGTGAAGAAGGTGTATCTGATATTGATAAAAGAGCAGCCGAAGTAGGTGAAGAATTGTTACCACCGAAATCTAGAAAACTATACGAGCAGCAGTACGATGCTTTTAAAAAGTGGTGCCGCTTAAAAAATGTGAGACAACCTACTGAAAATGCGCTGTTAGTCTACTTCGATGATAAATCAAAAGCGGTTTGTGCCTCAACTCTCTGGGCACATTACTCAATGCTGAAATCGGTTATTAACATTAGAGAAGATATTGATATAAGTAAATTTCCAAAATTATTAGCTTTTTTGAAGAGAAGAAATGAGGGATTTAAGCCAAAGAAGTCAAGAATTCTCACGTCTGAGCAGGTAGATCAGTTCTTACGGGAGGCTCCGGATGATAAATATTTAATGCTTAAGGTAAATTTGGAAATTTGTTTATATTCAGAAATTTTAAGAAATCAATTTTTTTGTAGGTTGCACTTATTTTGGGCGTTGCGGGAGCTTGTCGTGGAAAAGAGTTGGTTGATTTAGAAATCGACGATGTGAGAGATTTGGGCGATTCCTTCCTAATTGCGATTAGAAACACCAAAAATAAAATTGACCGAAATTTTGTGATCAAAAATTCAGAAAACAGTGCCATCAGTTTTGTGGCGATATTTCGGAAATATGTGGCATTGCGAAAGACAGGGACAACTCATTCAAAATTTTTTGTTCAATACATCAACAAAGAATGTACTACGCGAGTAGTAGGAAAAAACATGTTTGGTACAATTCCACGGCAAATAGCAGCTTTCTTGAAATTAGAAAATGCGACGTCTTATACGGGACATTGTTTTAGACGCACATCTGCGTCTTTGTTAGCTGATTCGGGAGCAACAATAGACGTGCTGAAGAGACATGGAGGATGGAAATCCTCCAACGTGGCCGAGGGATATATTGAATCGTCTATTAAAAATAAACAAAAAATTTCAGATAAAATATTTGGTCAAGTCGCCGATTCGTCCACTATAGTTATGCCACAGTCCTCATTCTCGCTTCCTGTTTCCGCAGGATCTTCGAAACAAACACCAGTTCAATATGAAAAGGACCTATCTGTTACTCGTCAGTTACCTGCTGCATTAACCCAGGAAAGACTGGTCAATATGACGAACTGTCACAATATTAATTTGAATATTAACCTTAATTACCATTCTAATTAATTATATTTTTCAATAAAATATCCCTTAAATTCGTTTGTTTGTGATTTAATCGTTCCGGGAGTTTCGTCAATATTTAATCCCGGAGGGATTAAATGTGACACTTTAGTACCTGTCACAAGGGAGTGAAGTTGTCACTTTAGGCCCGGAAGTACGAAAAAGTTATTTTGCAATTTTTCTCTTAAGTTGATCATTTTCGAGTTATATACAATTTAAAACTCAAAAAAGAACGAAAGATGACGATTTTCAAGATTCAAAAACATAAGTAAAAAATAGCATTTTTGTAATCATCATGTATCTAATCAAGTTCAAACCTTATTCTAGCAGGTTCCGATAAGAATTTTTGCTGTTTTATTCCAGAATATATTTTTTTAATTATTGTGAAGGACAGTGACTTTTCATCATTTATTTTTTAATTGTTGATGAGAAAGGTCTCCTTATGAGAAGACAGGTATTAACAACTAAAAAACAATGTTTCAAAATTAAATAAGTCCAAAATACTTATAAGCTGATTTAATAAAGTTTGAATTTGAATTTAGGTTCTTCGTAATGTCAAAATATTTTTACTTACGTTGTTAAGCCTGTAAAATCGTCATCTTTGGTTCTTTTTCACTTTCAAATTAAAAGGTACTCGATTAAACGTGAAAACGATCAATATAAGAGAAAAATTACAAAAGACCTTTTTTGTTTAGAGTAATTCAAAAAATCTGAAATAATATAAGCCCGGATCCCCGGCTCCCGCTATATTTTTTTTTATTTATAAAAAAATTATTTTTTAAATTTTTAATCAGAACAAAATTAGATCGGATAACCCTTGTTTTTTGTTATTGTTAACATACCAAAAATTATACAAAAAGGACCAAAGAAAACAGTCCACCTCGATATTTGTCAGTATTTATTGGATTTTAAGAAAATCAAGAAACAGGTCGATTTTTGATCTAAGGGGGACACATTTTTACATACATCTGTCATTTGTCAACCCCCTCCCTTCCACTTTTCCCACCCGTTATTTTTAAATAGGAAATAGGGGTCGTCCGCTAGCTCAGTTCAAAGGTTATTCAATTCTCAATTCAGTAATATTAACATTGACATAATTATTTATAGAGGGTGTCCAAGAAAAAATATTTTGAATTAAATTAATTGACACAAAAAGAAGAACGTATGTAATTTATTTAACTCAAAATACATTCAACTACTGACAGAAAACAGAAGAAAAAAATGTTTATTTAATAAATAAACATTGTTTGTTGCTTAAATTTAATATTCAAATTACCAAGAGGCATATGGCTGGCAGCTTGAACATTGAAATTAAGCGAAAAGCAATGTTTATTTATCAAAAAACATTTTTTTTTGTTTTGTGAAGCAGCAGCAGAATATATATTGAATTAAATCAATTACATAGATTCTTCTTTTTGTGTTAATCAATTTAATTAAAATATCTTTACTTGGACTCCCTATATAAATAATTATGTTAATGTCTATATTACTAAATAGAGAATTGAATAACCTTTCAAATGAGCTAGCACACTCTCTTTAAAAATAGTGGGTGGGGAAAGTGGAAGGGAGGGGGTTGACAAATGACAGATGTATTTCCTGTACAAATGTGACCCCCTTAGATTAAAAATCGACCTGTCTCTTCGTTTCCTTAAAATCTAATAAATACTGCCAAATATCGCGGTGGACTGTTTTCTTTGGCCCACCCTGTATATCTAATAATTTTTATCAATTAAACAGCTCGGTGTCGATTGACCTTATATCCTATCTTAGGCTAATAAAGGTGTTACTCCTTTAAGAGAAACTTTTTTTTATAAATATTTATTCTTCTTCTTCTTCTTCTTTTATATAGGCAGTACTGCCTGTTTTTCTTCAACGGTGCCTTTCATTCTGCCCCTAAGTTGTCATTCCATCTTTTTCTTGGGCGTCCTATACTTCTCCTGCCTAACGGTGACTTGTCCCTGGCTATTCTTACTATCCTTGATTCAGACATCCTGCTTATGTGCTCATTCCACTCTTCTTTTCTGTTCTCTACCCAGGTATTTATATTGTCTACTCCACATATGCGTCTGATTTCCTCACTTCTTACCCTATCCTGTAGTCCTTTTCCAGCAATCCTTCTTAAGATCTTCATTTCGTTGGTTTCCAGATGTCTTCGTGTTTTGCTTGTATCTGGTCTTGTTTCGGCCGTGTAAGTCATAACTGGCCTAATAACTGATTTCTCTACCCAGGTATTTATATTGTCTACTCCACATATGCGTCTGATTTCCTCACTTCTTACCCTATCCTGTAGTCCTTTTCCAGCAATCCTTCTTAAGATCTTCATTTCGTTGGTTTCCAGATGTCTTCGTGTTTTGCTTGTATCTGGTCTTGTTTCGGCCGTGTAAGTCATAACTGGCCTAATAACTGACTTATATATTCGGGCCTTTGTTTCCAATCTTAGGTGTTTGTTTTTCCAAATTGTGTCGTTTAGGCATCCGGCCGTTCTACTGGCTTTAATTATTTGGTCTTTTACCTCTTCTTCGATATTGTTGTCGGCTGATAGATTAATTCCCAGATATTTGAAAGTCATTACTTGTATAATTTGATTATTTGATTGTCTAACTCCAATTTGCATCTTATTGGTTCTTTGGCAATTACTAAGCTTTTTGTTTTTTGGACTGATATTTTCATATTCATTTCTTTTGCGTTAATGTTGAACTCATGCAATAATCTTTGTAGGTCGTCTTCGCACTCTGCTACTAACACGGTGTCATCAGCGTAACAGAGTATTTTTATCTCTCTATTGCCCATTTTGTACCCTCTTTTTTTCTTCACTTTTTTTATTATTGCATCCAATATTATGTTAAACAGTAGAGGGCTTAGTGAATCTCCTTGCCGGATTCCTGTGTTTGTTTCTATGGGTTCTGTTATTATTCCATTGACTTTCATCTCTATTTTATTTCTTACATATATGTTGTCTATCAGTTTTATGATATCCAGTGGTAAATTTTTCTCATATAGAAGGTGTATCACAATCTTTTAATTGGATTCTCTCAAACGCTTTCTCTAGGTCTATGAAACAGAAAAAGGCTGATTTGTTATATTCTAATGATTTCTCCGCTATTTGCCTTATCACAAAAACTGCATCGTTACATGATCTTCCACTTCTAAATCCTTGTTGTTCATCCGATATATTTATGCACGCCATTATTTTCTCCATAAGTGTTTTTGTTGTGAGTTTCAGTATAGTGCTCAGTAAATTTATCCCTCTATAGTTACTGGGGTCTGCCCTATCACCTTTCTTAAATAACGCTATCATTTGAGTGGTTCTCCATTCTTCTGGAATTCTTCCTGTATTTATTATTTTACTTATAAGGATATTCAGTTATTTGTGAAGTCTATCTCCTCCGTACATTAAAAGTTCATTAGCTATTCCATCTTTTCCAGGAGCTTTTCGATTTTTCATCTTTTTTAAGGCGTTCTTTATATCTTCCTCTTTAATTTCTGTTTTCTCATCCGATTCTAATCGTGGTGTTTCCAGTTCTTTGTGATTAGCTGTTTGATAAAGGTTTTTTAGGTAAGTTGTCCATATTTATTTATATAAACATATTTATTTATTTATATAAAATATTTATTTAAACGTAAATAAAAAAATGTTATCTAATTAAAATCTATTCAAGAATTTTAATATCGTGTATTTCCTTTACGAGCGTCGATGCAAGCCTGGACTCAAGCTCTAATACTGCTAACTAGTCGATCAATCATTTCCTGTGGCAGATTATTCCATTCTTCTCTAGATGCAATTGTAAGTTCATGTTGGGTTCTAGGAGGATTCCTTCGGGCATAAACAGCTCTGCAGAGTATATCCCATACATGTTCAATGGCGTTCATGTTTAGAGACATCGCAGGCCATTCCAAACGGAGAATACCTTCTGTCTCAAGATAGTCATTAACCGCTTGAGTCCTATGTGGGCGGACGTCATCCATAAAAACAAAATTTTTACCTCTAGCTCCTCGCTATAATATAACATAAGGTTCTAAATTCCTAGTGATGTACTTGTTATTGTTAGAGTACCGTCAATGACCAATAATTCCTAATTCCGTGTGTCCATCGGCCATAATACTTGCCCGCAAAACATAACACTACCACAAATGAAAGGAAGTAAGAGACGGAAATGTGCTAGTTTTACAGCCCTTGTGACCTTGTAACTCATATTTTTTGCAGAAACTTCTTGGAATTAACTCCTATAATAATAACTGGGTTATCCTCCCATTCAAAAATGTCCGGCACTTTGTTTAAATAATAAAAATATCAAAAAATTAAGGAAAAATTCGATTATTTTCTTCGTTTTGTGATTATACCTTTCAAAGTATTCACTTTAGAGAAAAGTTGTACTGATATAAAAGTTAAGTAATTAATTTTCCTATAATATAGGATTGAATACAAATTTTAAAACCTGTCACCCTTGTTGCAAAATACCAATAATTGCGAAAAACCCATAAAAAACAAGTATTTGCATTTTACGTTTTTCAACCATTTATGCTACACTTGGGCTTTCATATTTTACCCAGAAAAACTACAAAATATAGTAAAACAATACTGTAAATTTCATTAATATCGTTGCAATATATTTTGTAAAATAAATTTTGAATTCAAGCTTTCGCAAAAAAATTCATTTTTAAAAATGTTGCAGGACTGAAAATAAAGCAGATAGCAAGTTGATTTTTTTTTACTTATAGAAGAATACCGTACCTTTCATTTGCAATTTTTAAAATTAAAATCATTTAACTACCGCGGCGTCAGGATTTTTTTTAAATAAACATTAATTTTTGGTGCTACGCGCAGGACAGCGTTGTTCGATTCGCACAAGTTGATTTCCACCAAAATTTCTTTCAATCTATTTTAATATTTTAATTTCACAAAAAACAAACTAATTTGATTATTGTTTGTGAAATATTGTTTAAACAGTTGCATATGTTTAAAAATAATAAACTTTTATTCTCTAACTTAAAATATATGAACAAAGAAAGTTTTTGCCAAAAAAAGTGTTATTTCAAAGGATAGAGCATGCGTTTTTATTTTGCAATAAACAAATTTATTTATTTATATCGAAATGTACTAAAAATTAAAATTTGTCAATCATTATCAAAGGTCATTGGAATGCCCAATCAGAGCACACTATCCGTTGTCCTGCGCGTAGCACCAAAAAAAAAAGTTCATTTAAAAAAATTCCTGACGCCGTATTGGTAAACCGATTTTAATTTTGCAAATTTCAAATGAAAGGTACGTTATTCTTCTATTAGAAAAAAAAAATTAAACTTGGTGTCTGCTTTACATTCAGTCCTGCAAGATTTTTAAAAAAATTATTTTTGTTGCGAAAGCTGGATTACAAAATTTATTTTGCAAATTCTATTTAACCGATCTTAATGAAATTCGCAGTATTGTTTTTTTATATCATAAAGTTTTTCTTGGTAAAATATGAAGGTCCTATGTGTAGCATAAATGGTTGAAAAACGTAAAATACGAATACTTGTTTTTTTATCGTTTTTCCGCAATTATTGCTATTTTGCAACAAGGGTGACAATTTTTAAAATTTTTAGCGAATTCTATATTGTAGGAAATTTAATTGCGCAACTTTTATTTGGGTACAACTTTTCTCAGAAATTAATACTTTTAAAGTTATATTCAAAAAACGATGAAAAAAATCGAATTTTTCCTTCAATTTTTGACATTTTGATTATTTAAACAATGTTTTGGACCTTTTTGAGTGGGAGGATAACTCAAATATTATTATATGAGTTATTTTCTAGCAATTTTTGCAAAAAAATATGAGTCGCTTCTCAACGTCCAAATGTACTAATATTTTTACAGATGCGTCTAGAATGCAAATTCTGATGTTATGTGGCTCATTGGTAACTCGGTGTCTACCAGAAAAATTTTGTGTGCAAAAGATATTAACCTATTTACATTATATATGCTTGAATAAAAAAGTGTTAATTCTTAATTATTGTGTCTCTTACATTGGCATAGTTTTCAAGCAATACTAAGTAATAGCTATTTGTATAACAAGGGAGCAAAGTGCTACTTTTTCTCCCGAGAATGAAGTTTAGAGTTATCATTCAAGGGAGGAAAAGGCTCTTTACTCCCATGTTAAACATATGAATTTTTCACCTCCCTCAAATAACAAGTCATTTTTTTATTTTTAAATAATTTATTTATGTAACTATCTAACAACATTTTATAGAAAACTAAAATTAACAAATAGGTACAGTATAGCTGTCAACTGTCAAATATAACTCAAATTATTAATGTAAACCTTGTTAAATCAAAATATCAATTTATTGGTTTTTCCATTCTGCGAAATACAGGGTGTTCTATAAATAAACGTTAAAATGTATAAAAACTTACTTACCTAATAAAAAATAGAATATTTTATAGAGCGTCAATAAGTTATTTCATCAATGACAGACCATGACGTCACTTTTACTTTTAATCCCTAGGGAGTAAAATACTTCGTCTCCATAGGGAGGAAAAGTACGACATTGCTCCCTGCAATCAGGTCAGGAAATGTATACTTTCGTAGAGGTAAGTGGAAAACATATGTTATTGTCCTTTTCATGATCATTTTTCAGTGCGTAACAAATGATAGGAAAAAGGGTAAGACCGTGATAATACACATTTATTCTAACATGACATTTTAGTTAAATCTGACAGTTGTCACATTTTATTTTCAATTTGGAATAAAAACAAATCAAATGTGTTTCTTGCATTTATAAAATGGTATTTTCTTTGATTTGTATAGTCTTATAAATTATACAGATTATATTTGTAATATTATTATCTAATTAAAAAAAATATTTTTTTATTATGGCGCCATCTATCGACAACTAGAATACCTAGAGTAAATGTTATAAAAATGTCACCGACGAAATGTAATCACCGACGTGCCTTTTTTCTGTCACATACAATTTAATACGTTAGAAAGAAATCGAAAAACTGTGACGCACTGAAAGATGATCATGAGAAATACTGTAATTTTTTTGTAAAATGATAGATAAATTACACTTCCTGACATGATCAATGATTAGATCTAAATTATATACTACAGATAATCGATTATTTTAAGTACAGGTCTAATTTACATATCTTTTCACTTACTTACCTCTAATATCGATTATCCTATAATATTTGTTTTTGACAGGATGTGCATATAACATTTTTATCTTTTTATAAATAAAAAAACTACCGAGCTGAGCAGATAAGACGTGAATTATAAATTGTAAAATTCCCTCATCTTCCTTAGCCTCAGCATCCGTTATGGCTTGCAAATTGTAGAAGCCTCGGAGGTGTTACCAGAGAAGGTTCCCATTGTTTTCAATATGGTAGGATGTAGAGTAACATTTTTTTGATATTGTTTTAGGTGATATTAGATTGAAAATTTAGTCTTTTGCTAACAGTTGCCCCTAGGACATCCCTGCCATTTCGATCATTGCAATCCGTGACTGCACGCCAGGGTTTGTCCTAGTTGGGTCAGAGAGAGCAGCATAATATGTGCCTCCTGATGAGAGACTAATAAGTTTCGAAACCGGTAGAGGTGATTGCTGCACTCTTTGATTGAACTGGAATAATGATGCGGCTGTAGTTTCGTGTTGCAACGAAATTGAAAATGGTTATTCATTTTTTATTTTCATAAATAATTTAAAATTTGTCCTTACATTTACTGTCATATAATGCTAATGAAAAACTGAAGCTGGAATCCAACGGAACATGGTGTGGCAAGCCCTGAGAAATAGAAAATATGTAATACAAAAAGATAAAAACTAAATCCGGGAATCAACGCAACGTGAAATGGCGATATTTCCCTCAGAATATATTAGTTTCTGCTTTTATTAAACGTTATTGAATTATTAAGTAACTTATTAGTAATTAAACTATAATTAATAGGCTAATGATTATGTTCAACATAAGAGAGCTAAAAGGAACTACAACGTTAATGAGATTTTATTATCTCATATGGTCAACGACGCTCTATACTTAAAAAAACCGCGGAGTGTTACCATTTAAATAGGTGCGTTTAGTCCCTAGGCTCAGGGTGAGTTAGGGTGAGTTCTATGCACTTTTGGTGCAAACACTTCTACAGGAAAATTGTTCCAGGTTAAATTTACTATCGAAATATCACATTTTAGTGTCAAAAATATTTTTTTTTACAAAAATATATTCAAAAGAAAAGCAAGAAAAAACACCAAAGAAAGATTTTGTTTTTGTACATAACTTTTTTCTTTAGGAATATAGGTATAGGTATTGCTTCAGCGAAAAATAACTTCAGTCCTTTTTGTTTAAAATGACGTTTAGTAGAAGTGACTAGAATGTCTATTTTCAGAAATAGGATTTTTCAAAATTCGCCGCTCACAGCAGTTTTAAGAAATTTTCCCCATTATTTCGCAAACATTGTTCTGTAACTTTTTTCTACGCATTTATGGGTGTATGTAATGGTACATTTAGTAGAAATAGAAGTCAATTATCTTTAAAATGGTTTATTTTATAAAGTTGTGCGGCTATTTTTAAGCAAGTTATGCTTTTTCAAGGTTTTGTACTTTTAATGATTTTTGATATTTTTTATGATGATTTTTTAAATTTGTTATTATGACTTTTTTTCTTGTACATTTAGGTATATACATTGTGCAATAAAAAAAAAGATTATTTTCTTTACTTTAAAATGGTGTCTACCAAAAAATTTTAGGACTATTTTATCCAATAGCTTCATGGTGAATAAGGGACTACGACAGGGATGCAGCTTATCGCCAACACTGTTTAAAATCTATATAAATGAGGTCTTTAATAAGTGGCGGAAATCGTGTTCTGGAATGGGAATACAGCTAAACGACGACTCAACACTATACACACTGCATTTTGCTGACGATCAGGTGGTGATTGCCCAGGATAAAGATGATCTAATATTTATGACAAACCGGCTGTTTCTAGAATACAAAAAATGGGGCCTATAGGTTAATATGAAGAAAACCAAATATATGTGTATAGGAGGACAGAAAAGTGAGTTACAACTAGAAGATGATATGGTTATCGAGCCAAGCTCTGATTATGTATACCTTGGAACGAGAACCCAACAAAGTGGAAGGACACAATTAGAAATAGAGGAACGAATTATGAAAGGAAAGAAAGTAATAGGAGCTTTGAACTCACTACTTTGGTCAAAAACCATATCAAAAGAAAAGAAAACACAGCTTTATAATAGCATCTTTAAAAGTGTGGTACTGTATGGATGTGAAACCTGGCAACTGAATAAGCGAACAGAAGTTACTCGCACTGGAAATGGACTTCTGGCGAAGATCGGCCTGCATCTCCAGACTCTCACATATAACGAATGAACGAGTGAATATTATGAATAGAAAAACAACCATAATTGAAGAAGTCCAACAAAAACAACTTTGTTGGTATGGCCATGTACAAAGAATGGAGGAACATCGACTCCCAAAGCTAATAATGGAATGGCAACCCCCGGAAAGAAGGAAAAGGGGCAGACCGAAAACAACCTGGATAAGTGGAATCCAGAAAGCCATATCTGAGAGAGATCTCCGACTAGGAGATTGGACAGATCGACGCGGCTGGAGAATAGGAACCGGAAGGCGCAGGACGCTATAAACCGGTATTATATATATATATATATTTCTAAACAAGATATCCGTAGAATATCCAAGGGTATCCGTAAATTTTTTATTTTTTTCAATTAGAAGAATATAGTTGCAAATTATAACATAATTTTTAATTCCAAATAACTTTTCTTAATAACTCTTTTCGATATTGTGAAATATAAAGGTACTTCACTCTTGAGCGAAATTCATATTTTTTAACATACCTCGTATACTATTGATAAAATTTTATATCTGATGATTGAATGTTAGGTTTTGGATTGTGCAGAGCATTTTATAAAGAATAATTGTTTTCATAAAGTTAATAATAAAAAAGTTTCCTTATGGTTCCAGCTTAGTGGGACCTGTGGCATGTGTATATGTCTCATATCTTTTTACAATACACCATTTTAAATTGAATAAAATATGCTTTCTTTGTTGTACAATGTATACACCTAAATATACAATAAAAAAAGATATAATGAGAAATTTAAAAATAATCGAAAAATAAATAAAAATCATTAAAAGTATACAATTTTCAAAAACCATATTTTGCTTAAATATATTCATACAGCCTTCTACAATAGACCATTTTAAAGGTAATTGACTTTTCTTCTTACAAAATGTACCATTGCATATACCTAAAGCTGCGTAGAAAAAAGCTACACAACAATGTTTACGAAGTAACAAGGAAAATGGGTCAAAATCGCTGTGAGTAGCGAAGTTTGAAAAAGTATATTTTGGAAACCATAAACTATACTGGCTTACACCAAACACCATATTAAAGAGAAAGGATGGAAGTTTTTTGTGTAAAGCAATGCCTATACCTATATCCCCATAGGAAAAAGTTATGGGTCAAAAAACAAAATTGCTGTCTTTCGTGTTGTTTTCTTGCTTTTCTTTTGAATCTATTTTTGCAAAAAAAAATATTTTTTACTTTCAAATGTGATATTTCAATAGGAAATTTAACCTGAAACAATTTTCATGTAGACCTGTTTGTACCAAAAGTGCATAGAACTCACCCTATTTCGTCATGTGCCCAGGGACTAATTTACCCCTTTCTCAAAAACGCACCCCTGTAAATGGTAGCACTCCGAGGTTTTTTCATATTTGGAGGTCCATTGAATATATTAAACAATAAAACTCCGTTAACGTTGTAGATCCTTTCTATAATACAAAATCAATAGCCTATAAATAAATAATTAATTAAATTATTAGTAACATATTATTTGTAACTAACAATTACTTCGATTAATTCTTCGATAAAATTTATAATTTACATTATTTATATGAGAACTAATGATCCGCTTTTTGTTTCAGGTAAGTTCAATATTTGGGACCTACTGGTGAGCTAAAATATATCTCATAGTTATAGTTTATTATTCCAGAGAACGGCAGATCTCGATAGTGGCGCAGACTCCCCTAATTGCATGTAGGTACGAAAAGTTTTCGATTTTGTCAATGTGACCGAAATGCAAAATGGGTAAAATCATATCTTAACCCAGCATCCGACAGGTGGGGTGTGGTACACCCCAACAATGCTGAAGCGCCTAAAACATAAGGAAATTTTGCATGTAGTGGCCACAGCGGCTAGATAGCTGTCTGTTGTGTATTCATCTGTACGATTACAGATAGTTTTTACTCGTCTGTCTATTTTCATCAAGTACATAGTCCGTTCTTTAACAGTAAAATATTGCAAAACCTCTAAATTTTAAAGAACCGCTTGGATTGACATGAAATTTGGCGTACACATAGCTAATAAGTCAAAGAAAAAAAGTGATATTGTGCCGATATGTGCTTTTGCCCTGGGGGTGGTTTTCATCCCCTGTTGGTGGTGAAAAAATATTCGTCCAAAGAAAGTCAGGAAATGGATAAACTGGCTAATTTTAAGTAACTTTTGTTCTATAGAGTTTTTTCACTAAGTCAATACTTTTCGAGTTATTTGGCAGTGAATATGTTCATTTTTTCAACAAAATAACCACGCTTTTAGACGGTTTTTCGCACATAACTCAAATAGTAAGTATTTTGTCGAAAAAAGATTTTTAGCAAAAATATAGCCTGTAAAAAATCTCAAAACTGGTGTATATATTACGTCTCTACACCTAGTAGAAGCAGAGTTATAGCTATTGAAATATAGGTTCATATTCGCCAAATTCCAAATGGAATACTTTAACGTGAAATAACCCAAAAATGAAGCACTTTTCGGGGAAAACTCATTACAACTTATTTAAAGTGTTTAAAAAAAGCTTCATTTTTTATTTATAAAAAAAATTCTAGCATCAAAATTAAAGAAGTTACGCTCAAAATAAAGTTAGTCCCTTTTGGTTTTGGTAAAAAAATCGAGAAAATCACCCCCTAATTAGTATCTTAAATTAACTTAATCGTTACGACTTCACAAGTTTATTGACTCGTCTATATATTTTTTATATGATCTGTAAGTTTCATCGGTTCAAAGTCTTTATTATTGAAAGGGCTGTAGTTAAAATGGGTTGAACGAGTCACTGATCACGAATGTATGCAAATTTAGAAACACCAAATCTCAATCAATTTTTGTCTAACAGAAAAACAAAAAAATACGTGATATTCAGAAAAACAAATTTGACTTTTTTTGTTTTTCGAGATTTTTGGTATCTCTAACAATTTTCAAGCTATTTTGAAAAAAAGCATATTTTTCAAAATTTAAATTTTTAAAAATGTTACTTTGAAACCAAATTTTTTTCAAAATTAAGCACTTTGAATCGATGAAACTTACAGATCATATAAACACAACATAAGTAAAATAATTTGTGGAGCGGTAACGATTAATTTCATTTAAGTTGCTAATTAGGGGGTGGTCTTCCCGATTTTTTTTGCAAAAACAAAATGGACCAACTTTATTTTGAGCGTAACTTGCTTAAATTTAATGCTAGAATCTTTTTATAAAAACAGAAATAAAGCTTTTTTTAAATACTTTAAAAAGGTTATAATGAGTTTTTCCCAAAAAGTGCTTAATTTTTTGGATATTTCACGTCGAAATATTATATTTGAAATTTGGTGAATATGAATCTATATTTCATTGGCTATAACTGTGGTTCTACGAGATCCAGAGACCTAACGTGTACACTATTTTTTTTTTACTTTTTTATAGGCTATATTTTTGATAAGAACATTTTTTTCGACAATATACTTACTTTTTGAGTTATTTGCGAAAAACCGTCTAAAAATGTGGTTATTTTGTTGAAAATGAACATATTCACTCGTAAATAACTCGAAAAGTATTGACTTAGCGAAAAAGCTCTATAGAACAAAAGTTACTTAAAATTAGTCAGTTTACCCATTTCCGGACTTATTTTGGACATATATTTTTTCACTCCCAAGAGGGGGTGTAAGTCACCCCCAGGGCAAAAGCACACATCGGCACAATATCACTTTTTTTTTTGACATGTAAGCTATACGGATGCCAAATTTCATGTCAATCCAAGCGGTTCTTTAAAATTTAGAGCAAAAACCCTGAAAAAATGGACTAACTTGGATTGAAAGTGGTCACTCCCCACGTTTCTGATTTTGTACTTTCTGCAGAATTGTCTTTATTTTGTTTTACTCCTATAAATAAGTAAGTATAGGTAAGTGAATAATATATATTACAGATTTTAACATATTTTTTATTAGTCTAAGCTAAAATGAATTACGATCGAGAATAAACACGTCTTCACGTCTTATGGGATGAAGCAGACAGTGACTAATGTATTGACAAGAGTAATTCGGAAGTAAGTGCAGAAATAGACAATGTTAGTGTAAATAGTGACTATCCTCACCATAGTCCAAGTAATGAAGCTTAAAATGCGACAAAACCTCGCAATTTTTACAGAATGGATCGATTTGCTTGAAAAGAGAATAAGTAGTGGATAGTTCAAGGATCAAAATTTATATGATGCCGAAAGGCGCTTTTACCATGGGATGATTGCCACCCCATCTCGAGGTTGGAAATTTTTCATTATATTTTGACCACAAAAGTTGGTAAAAACATTCATTCTAAGCAAAAAATAATTCTATATATTTTTTTGATAAAATTAATAGTTTTCGATTTATTTGCTATCGAAAGTGTTAGTTTCATATCGAAAAAATCAATGTTTTTAATAAGTTTTCTGCTAAACTCCAAAAGTTTTCGTTTTATCAAAACAGCTTTACTTTACAAAAATGTACCTTTAAAAAAATAAACAAAACCGGTTTTTTTAAGTTTCTTTAAGACTAATATTAATCGAGCTATACTTTATTATATGTTAGCTCTTCTTCGTCAAATGCTAAATATTGTAGCTTCAAAGTCAAAATACGGGACAACTATGCGTTTTCTAGGATAACTTGCTCAAACTAATTTAAATTATTTAAAAATATTAATCTCAAGAAATTTAAAAAAAGTCTCTAGCTCAAAAATTAAGAGACTTATAATGAACAGAATGTCGGTCCCTATTTTTTTTTCAGCGAAAAAGTGATCGGAAGCAACCTCCTAATCACCACCCTAATTAAAATTAGTCATTGATCTTATTTAGTCTTCTATATTTATGTATTATTAATAAGTTCCAGAAGTTTGACCGGCTTAGAATGATTAGTTTAAAAAAATGGATTTAAAAGCGAATAACGAATTGTTGTAGCTTGGAAAAAATGGCTTTTTCTTCAGAATAGAAAGATTATCATCAGAGATATGAAAAAATGTTTAAAAATGAAATTGTAGCTTATTTAATTCCCAAGAACTCGGTTGCCAAAAATTTTTTCTACGGCAAAAATTGAGTGAGTTGTTGACAATTAAAACTTGTAATATCATGCAAAAAGCACTTTTACCAACCTTTTCAGTCACCTCTTTTTGCAACTGAAAATTATAAAAAGATTTAATATTAATAGTCTTATAGATCTTGTAAAAACCTATAAAACTCTTTTTTACCAAACTTTGTATGGGAAAAAAATAGAAAGTTACGGTAAAAAGATCAATATATTCTTAAAAAAAAAAGAAATCCAATTGGAAGCATAATAATGTAAGTTAGCGGTGTTTTTAGTCATTGGCCTTATTCATTCTTCTTTATTTATGTATTATTAATAGCTTCTAGAAGTTTGACTGACTTAGAGTGATTAGTTTTTAAAAAACTGGCGTTAAAAGCAAATAACGATTTTTTGTAGATTTGTAAAAAATGCCATTTTCTTCAGAATAGAAAGATTAGCATCAGAGATACGAAAAAAATGTTTAAATATGAAATTGTAGGTTATTTAATTCCCAAGAACTTGGTTTCAAAAAATTTTTTCTTCAGCAACAATTGAGTGAACCGTAAATGAGTATATCGAAAAACATTGATTTTTTCGATATAAAACTGACACTTTCGATAGCGAATAAATCGAAAACTATTAATTTTATCAAAAAAATGTATAGAACATTTCTTGCTTAGAATGAATGTTTTTATCAACTTTTTTGGTCAAAATATAATAAAAAATTTCCACCCCCGAAATGGGGTGGCGACCACCGCCATGGCAAAAGCGCCTTTCGACATTATATAGATTTTAATCCTTGGACTATCCATTTCTAATTGTGAGTTGAAAAGCTTCGGTTCCTGGACTACCAGCTTTAAGATGTTGACGTTCCAGACATCACAGACAACTAAACGTAAAGAGATTTTTGAGAATCTTTAACTCTTTCAATTGCTGGGGTTTGTCACACCCCACCTGTCTGTTAGTGGCAAAAAAGTTCACATGTCGGATGCCGGGTTAAAGCTTAGGGAAGACCTGTCAATTACATATATGTGTTACCGGCCAAACCCGATTTCAGGACAAACTAGTTTGGCCTAGGCCAAACTAGTTTGTCCTATCGCGCGTAGGCCAAACTAGTTTGTCCTCGACCAAACTAGTTTATCCTGATATAAATACACACACTTCAGACCAAACTAGTTTGGCCTAGGCCAAACTTTTATTCAACGTTCTTGCTGTTGCGTCCGCGATGACTAAGCTATTCTTGGTAACTGTAGACGGCAACTGGTGACTGCGACGCGGTATGCAGCTGGCTGAGTTGTCTTTTATTAGACGGCAACACGCTGTTGTTGATATAAACATTAGTTCCGAGTCGCGTTGCTATTGCGTTGCGGTCGCCAGCTGCGAGTCGATAGTCGAAACAACTAATAGTTAAAAAACGTTAACTTTTTTGACAAATAACCATAGACGGACATTTAAATCTTTAATAACTAAATGCGATACTTCAATTTTAGTATTTATGTAATTTATTTATCAAAATAAACTTGCTCAAACAAAATTAGTATGATTGAGTAGGTATTTTCAATACCTTTCAAACGAGATATCAGTTGTCATAAGGCCCCATAAATTCTCGGTCAAAGTAGCTCTGAAACATCATTTATCATTGTTACCTTACCTGTTATGACTAGTTGAGAAGCCTACTTGAAAAGATACCAGGGACGGTGACTTTTGGGAGACTTTTGGTTAGCACTGTATCGTAATAATATGATGTTTGTTATGTATGTAACTGTAAACAAGGTTTCCATTATGATAATGATCGCATTCTCAGGTGATAACTTATCCTATAAAAATTTATTGTTTAGAAGATAAATAAAAAATACCTTATTTTTTTATTTCGACTGTTGACGATTGTTTTATCTTATATTTTATTTCTCAACTAGGTGTACTCTTTGTTTATTTAGAGTATTTGGGTCTATTTTTATCTTTTTTTCTTCTTCATGTGCCATATCAGAATTGTCGGCGATTCCCATTTCGAAGGCTTCTCGATCTTCTGTAATATGGAATAATTGTCCTGCATTTGATATCTGACTCCATTTACGAGGACAAATTGAGTCACAGTTTGATTCCAGTAAAAATTTTTAATGACAGAATATCTTTGTCATCTATTTCTTCTTTTTTCAGCAATTGCATTAAGTTGACTTCTGCTGTACTTTATCGAATGCCTTTTCGAAATCCACGAAGCAACCAAACACATCTTTTTTTCTTTGGTCATGGCATTTTGTAATAGGATATTAGCCCAAAAATGGCTCCCTGGTTTCCATAAATTTCTAAAACCAAATTTGTTATCTTCGAGATCTTCTTCGCATTTGCGTCTAATTCTGCTGTAAAGTATTGTTGCGAAAAGTCTATTTTTATGAGTCTACCCCAAAATCCCGACAGCCAAAATCCCGACGGCCAAAATACCGACACGCCAGAATCCCGACAGGCCAAAATCCCGACACGCCAAAATCCCGACAGGTAAGTTCCTTTTTAACATATAATTACATTTATTTCTTTTTTTTTTGTTTATAGCCATCTGTTCTTTTTTTAGTTTTTGTTACTAAACAAAAGTATTTACCATTTAATATGAACTAATTTTCTAAATAAAATTTCCAACATGGGTATATGAATTAAATTATTTTTTTGCCAATACATAGCCAAATAATATAATATGTATAATCAAATCCTGAACTCAAGTTTACTTTCAAATAATAAATATTATCATGTCACTTACAACCTTCCCTTTTAGTAAGTATAGCTTTTATATTATCAAATGAAGTGTTTAATGATTTTTTCTTTTAAAATATATAATAGTACCTGTACTTAGTAAATAATTAATTTTTCAATATCAATACTATAATATAATATGATTTGGTATTGCATTTGAAAAGGAAACAATAAATATCCAAAATGTAGTGTTCGGGATTTTTACTTATGCGAGGATTGTTGCATGTCGGGATTTTCGCCTATCGGGATTCTGGCGTGTCGGTGTTTTGGTCGTCGGGATTTTGGCTGTCGGGATTTTGGCTGTCGGGATTTTGGGCGCCACCGTATTTTTATACGTTTGTTTATTATACATTTATTATTTTATTGCTTTTCCGTATTATTTAAGAAACAGCATAATTCTTCTAAGAATTTTCTATTTTAAATTCATACCTTTCTTATCTTTCGTTCGTATCTTTTTTCCGATGAAAAAATGACTTTTAGTTTATATATTTGATATTTATTTACATCATTTTTCTATTATTTTAAAATATAATACAATAAATTATTAGTGCTTACAAAATAATAATATTGTTGGTGTGTAGGACGCTTCACCTGTGGTAAAAGGACCTGGTGAATATCTCCTGTCCTTCACACAAGAGGGGAACCAGCTTCTATAGTGGTTGATATAATTAGACTCTGATATTCTTTGTCGAGTCGAAGCAAGGTGTAAATCGGTGTTGAAATGATTAAAATACGTGTGAGATAATTAGTTTATTTAACACAAACACTAATATTTACAAGTATCGTACAAAATAATTATTATTGTTTTTACTACAACAAAAAAACATACATAAATTTGCTATGTGCAATTGACAGTAAAGTGAACCGCGATTTAAGAGTGAAACATGTGATTAGTAACAAGTGAGAGAAGATTCGCGTGAAAAACCGTGTAATGCGATAGGAAAATACGAGACGTGAATACTTTCAGAGTTGAGCGAGAGACGCGACCGATTAGCTCGGTAGTTGACGAATAAGTCATTGAGAGACGAGAGACTAAAAACGACTTAGGCATAAGGATTCCTTTTTCCTTTGGGTCCCCAAAAAGAAGTGGAACTCATTCATCAATGTCCTATGCGTGTCTAATTTACGTTCAGAAATAAACAGAAGGTTTAATTTAGTCCAGTAACGACAAAGGCCTTTATTGGTTTAAGGATACATAAATCCGACAGCAAGACAGCTTCACACATTGTCAAGTTGAAAGAATTGTTCTTAATTTCGATCCAAACCCTGGGAACCGGATATATCTTAACCTAGAATGTTTTCGTAGTGCACGGGTCCTTGTATCGCCGACTGAAATGGGAGGCCACGGGACAAGCAAATGTTTTCTCGGAATTGGTTAATTTTGGAAGCTACAAAGGGCAGATGTGTTCGTTTGAAATTATCAATGATTCGACGAATTTTATTAAGATTCTTATATAAGTAGAAATGATAATTAGCTTTATGTTAGAAAATCTAACATAAATTGCCCCCCGCGCCAGAGGAGGAAAAATAAATGTTAAGAGCAAGATAGAGAAAGAGAGAGCGATGGAGAGAGATAGCGATTGGGAGAGAGAGATCGAAAGAGAGAGAGAGAGCGAGAGAGGGAGAGAGAGAGTGCGGTTTTTAGTAAATTTGCTTGAGAGAAGAAGAGATTATGGGAAACTTTATCTTCAGTTGTGAGTTATTTAAAAATTATATTTACAAATAAATTGCGAAAAATCAAGAGATAATTCTTTACAATAATAAACAAAACTTGTTTTTTTTTTCATTTTTCTTAGTGTATATACTATTTTGTACAAAAGGGTTTTGACCTAAATTTACAAATCAGTTGTCGCGGGTAACTGTAAATGTGTCATAAATTATAGGCGTTTTGCCCTGAGTGAACTGTTGTGGTGTTTTTATTTTTCAAATTTATTGTCAACAAGTGAAAGTGCGGGTGACTTGGGTACTTGAGTAGATAGAGGCATTGTCTAGTTATACAATGCTAGCGGTAATATTTTGAGGGTAAGGTCGGTTATTGAACTGTGTTTCCTAAAAAGGGAAGAAATATTTTCATTTTTGTTAATGCCTTTTAAAATGAGATTTTAGACGTTTTCTTGGGATAGGAAATGATTCGTCAATATTCAAATTCTCGGATGGTGTTTTATGGGTTAAATTGATTTTGTCAAAATACACATTTGTAGAGTGAGAAAATAAAGAAATGTTTTGTTGTTTAGAATGGGCTGCGTTTGGAATATTACCGGCGATTACCCATCCAAATATTGTATTGAAGAGTGTGGGTAGATTTTTTCCTAATTTTACGATACCCGGTAAGAGGATTTCGTAGTAAGCATCTGCTCCTATCAGAATTTCAATATTTGATTCCATATAAAAATATTTATCAGCCAGGCTGAGATCTTTTGGAATTTTAAGAAAATCAGGGTTGATATCTAATTGCGGTAGCTGGCAAGAAATCTTTGGAATTATTGCACAGTTTAAATTGACATTACGTTCGAAACCAGGTGTGTAAAGCATGATTTTTGCCATTGATTTCGAAGTGAGAGAACTTTGGGCAATGCCACAAACTTTTAGTTCATTGCCAGAAATTTCGGGATTAATTTTATTAGCGAGATTTTCCGTTATAAAAGAATTTTGACTACCAGAGTCAAGGATTGCCTTAGCAAATATGGCATTTCCAGATTTGTCAATTAAAATTACTTGAGCGGTGGGTAAAAGAGTCGAAGAGTGTGTAAAAGGTTTATTTGTAACGGTTAGAGCTACGTTAGGGTTACATTCATCTTCTTGAGAGTCATTAAAATAAGATGGCTGAGCAATATTTGCGTGGAGTGAGTTAGTGGAATTTATGGCATTTGTGGTGCGGGGTGAGAGACTGCGAGCATCAGCAACTTGTGCTTGCGAATTTGCATCATTATTAAAACGAGAAGCATTATAACGTGTATTTCTGTTACTATTCTGTTGAGCGGTTTCTGCATAGGGTGTAAATCTAGCAGAATTTACATGTGTGCTTGCATTGCGATTATCTTCGTGGTGAGAAGCGTGAGAAGAACGAGTACGTTTAATGTTTTCTGCATACGAGTTTTGGTGCAGAAGGGTGTGATGGTTTTTAGAACAAATAAAACAACCGCGAGAAGTACACTGAGCATGAGTGTGTTTTGTACCAAGACAGTTAGAGCACATGTCTCGCGATTTTAAAAAATTATATTTTTCTGAGTGAGAGAGGGCAGCGAATTGCCTACAGGAATATATTTTGTGCGCTGAATTATTACAGTAATTGCATTTGATATGATTACTAGAGGAGAGAGGTGGAGATGTATTTGAGAGAAGAGAAGTGGAGTTAGATTTAGCGTGTGATTTGTCCCTTTTTGATTCAGGAATATTTGTGAGGTCTGCGAGAATGTTGCAGCGTTCATTGAGGATCTCAAAAAGTTCGACAATTGTGGGAGTGTAATTTCTATCTCTTCTTTCCCCATAATATCGTTTGGTGGCAAAATCGAGCTTTCTTGTTATTAAATTAATTAAGAGATAATCCCACGATTCGACGGGAACTTGTAGAGCCTTTAGGGAGTCAATATTTCTTTTTAAATCGTTTGTAAAATCACTTAGTGACCGATAGTTGCTCCTTGTGAGTGTAGGGAAATCTATGATAAGATTGATGTGAGAATTGATAATAGCAAGACTGTTGTCGTACTTCTTTTCGAGTATGTCAATAGCGAGATCAAAGTTTTCGTTAGTTACGTCAAGCGAATCAATTAAATTTAAGGGTTCTCCGCGGAGGGAAGATTTCAAATAAATTAGCTTTTGAGCTTTGGTGAGTGTTTGATTATCCTTTATAATGGAGGAAAACAATTGGTAAAATGAGACCCATTTACTGGGCTCACCATGATATATAGGAACAGAAACAGGTGGTAAGCGTACGTTGGAGTTAGCATGATTACCGTGTTGGTACTGAGAAGGTACCGAAGAAGAAGAATTAACTTTCGTGAATTGCGCCAATTTACCGTCAATTCGAGACATAGCAGAGAAGTATTTATTTTCAACTTCTTCTCTATTTTCTGTGTGCAAATCAGCATTTTTGTGAGTGTCTATCTTATTACAAATATCATTATAATTATTAAATGCATTAATTAAGTGCGTTCTTCTGTGACTAAGTTCAAATGTATCAGTTTGACTTTCGAGAAAATTGCTTATCCAGTTTACATTTCGTTCAAATGATGATTTGCATGTACCAATCTCCCTCTTCAGTGCGTCCATAATTAAAATATATAAAATTTAAAAAATTAAAATATTGATTGTCCAGTGACAATCTGTAAATATTGTGATTTTAACGGTACACAAAGAGAGATCGTGGTTGAAAATAGAGTGAGTATGTAGTGTAAAAAGAAATAAAAATTATGCAAAATATTTAAAAAAGAGATGAGCAGATATATATGAAAAATAAAGAGTAAACAAATAAATTGTCCTTTAAAAACACATGCGTACACAAACTTATTGAGTTAATGATAATATGTGGAGTAATATTTAAGGAAATAAAATAAAAGTTCATAAAGTTTTTTATTATTGCGATGTTACCTTAGTATGCGTCAAGAAAGCGTTGTTCTTGAAGAATGGGACGGTGTCAGCGTGGCGGCGGGCAGCGGGAGCAGCCCCAGGTCGAGGTGGAGGCGATCAGCGGGACAGCAACGGTCCAAGTTGGAGGCGGTCAGCGGGACAGCAAACGGTCCAAGGTGGAGGCGGTCAGCGGGACAGCGACGGTCCAAGTTGGATGGCAATCAGCGTGAGAGCAATGGTGCAAGGTGGGGTCGATCAGCGGAACAGCAACGGTCCAAGGTGGAGGCGGTCAGCGGGACAGCAACGGTCCAAGGTAGAGGCGATCAGCGGGACAGCAACGGTCCAAGGTGGAGGCAGTCAACAGGACAGCGACGGTCCAAGGTGGAGGCGATCAGCGGGACAGCAACGGTCCAAGGTGGAAACGGTCAGCGGGACAGCAATGGTCCAAGGTGGAGTCGATCAGCGGGACAGCAACGGTCCAAGGTAGAGGCGGTCAGCGGGACAGCAACGGTCCAAGGTGGAGGCGATCAGCGGGACAGCAACGGTCCAAGGTGGAGACGGTCAGCGGGACAGCAATGGTCCAAGGTGGAGTCGATCAGCGGGACAGCAACGGTCCAAGGTAGAGGCGGTCAGCGGGACAGCAACGGTCCAAGTAGAGGTAATAGGATCACCGGAACAGCCGATAACGATTCGATTCAATTTCAACACCGCGAGCCTTGCTTCTGGGTATGCAGACGATTCTTTGAATCGTCCCACCAGGGGTACCAAATTATGTGTAGGACGCTTCACCTGTGGTAAAAGGACCTGGTGAATATCTCCTGTCCTTCACACAAGAGGGGAACCAGCTTCTATAGTGGTTGATATAATTAGACTCTGATATTCTTTGTCGAGTCGAAGCAAGGTGTAAATCGGTGTTGAAATGATTAAAATACGTGTGAGATAATTAGTTTATTTAACACAAACACTAATATTTACAAGTATCGTACAAAATAATTATTATTGTTTTTACTACAACAAAAAAACATACATAAATTTGCTATGTGCAATTGACAGTAAAGTGAACCGCGATTTAAGAGTGAAACATGTGATTAGTAACAAGTGAGAGAAGATTCGCGTGAAAAACCGTGTAATGCGATAGGAAAATACGAGACGTGAATACTTTCAGAGTTGAGCGAGAGACGCGACCGATTAGCTCGGTAGTTGACGAATAAGTCATTGAGAGACGAGAGACTAAAAACGACTTAGGCATAAGGATTCCTTTTTCCTTTGGGTCCCCAAAAAGAAGTGGAACTCATTCATCAATGTCCTATGCGTGTCTAATTTACGTTCAGAAATAAACAGAAGGTTTAATTTAGTCCAGTAACGACAAAGGCCTTTATTGGTTTAAGGATACATAAATCCGACAGCAAGACAGCTTCACACATTGTCAAGTTGAAAGAATTGTTCTTAATTTCGATCCAAACCCTGGGAACCGGATATATCTTAACCTAGAATGTTTTCGTAGTGCACGGGTCCTTGTATCGCCGACTGAAATGGGAGGCCACGGGACAAGCAAATGTTTTCTCGGAATTGGTTAATTTTGGAAGCTACAAAGGGCAGATGTGTTCGTTTGAAATTATCAATGATTCGACGAATTTTATTAAGATTCTTATATAAGTAGAAATGATAATTAGCTTTATGTTAGAAAATCTAACAGTTGGTTTCATAATAAATTATGTTACAGCTGTCTGTTACAGTTATTTATCTCTATTTTCAGATGTAACATAATGTTTTCACGATCCAATTACTAGTCCATTAGTAAATGAAAATCACTCCAAGAGGTGTTGTTTTAGTCACATTCGACTATGATGGGCAACTCGACAGCCCTCGTTACAATATGCGACACGCAAACTAGTGGCGCCAATTACAAATGGTCTCTACTGTGTAAAGCCATAAAGCAAGCAACTGAAATTTTGAAAGTTTTTTTTATCGAACGCAAATTACGTCATCAAAAATACGGATAAGAGAGATAGAACATATTATTGATTGCTCTCTTCTCCTAAAGCAATTTAGTTTAATTAGTTTTGTCTAAATTTTTAAAAAGTGGATATTAAAACAGAGAAGAACAGACAGGTAAGAAGCATATTATTAAGTGAAGAATTTGACATTTTGGCATCTATTTTCATAATCGAATAGAGGTAAAGATAAATGGAAAACTAACGCAGTTTATACCAGTACAAAGCGGAGTCAGACAAGGTGACTCATTAAGCCCACTGCTCTTTAATATAATAATGGACGAAATAATAGAAGCAGTACGTAAAGGTCATGGTTACGGAATGGAGAACAAAGAAATCAAAATATTATGCTATGCAGACGATGCCGCAATAATCGCCGAGATAGAAGACGATCTCCAAAGATTAACACACTACAATATGATAATATCAGCAAAAAAAGCCAAATGTATGACAACATCTAAATACCCACTACGATGTAAAATCGAAATCGATGGGAAAATAATAAAGCAGGAAGCAAGGTTTAGATATCTGGAAATAGATATAACCAGTTACGGAGATGTTGAAGAGGAAGTACGAAAACAAAGCTTAAAAGCAAGTAAAGCGGCTGGATCTCTTAATGACACAATCTGGAAGAACAAACACCTAAGACAAGACACAAAAGCAAGAATCTATAAAGCAGCAATTAGACCTATATTGACATGCACGGCGCGGCGGAGACAAGACCTGACACATCTTAAACGAGACGACTACTAGAAATAACAGAGATGAAAATATCAGGGAAAAGGCTGTTGGATAGGGAGAGAAGTGAAAATATAAGAAGATCATGCAATGTAGAAAACATAAATGGATGGGTGACAAAACGGAAACAGGAGTGGAACGAACACATTAGTAGAATGGCAGAGGATAGGATAGTACGAATAGCACGAGATAAGTCACCAAATGGACGAAGAAGTATTAGCGGACCAAGAAAAAGATGGTGCGATATATTAAACAATTTGGAAGGATAATATTGAAGACGAAACAGGCTTTAAAGCCTACATACAAAAAGAAAGAAGAAGAAGAAGAAAAATTTGACAAAAACCCGTTGAGTTAACTGAGGCAGTAACAGCAATGATCACCAAAAAAACAAACGAGGAAGTGGTTCAAGCACTTCAAAAATATTGAAAGGAAAACCAATTTGACTAGATGATATTCCTGGGGAATTTTGGAGAGCATTAGGCGTGACAGAAACAAGTTGGCTAACAGGTTTATTTAATAGAATTATGGAAATTGGACAAATGCCAGACGAATGGAGAAGCAGCATGTTAGTACCTGTTTACCAGAACAAGGAAGATATACAATAATGTACACAGTACAGAACCACACAACTACTTAGTCATACCACGAAAATATGGGAGAGAGTAATTGATAGACGGATACGTGTAGGAACCAAAATATCCGATAATTTATTTGGCTTCATGCAAGGCAGATCAACCACAGGTGCAATTTTCATTATAAGGCAGTTGAAGAAAGAATATAGGAATAAAGAAACAAATGCTCATATAATATTCATTGATCTTGAGAAAGCATATAATAGAGTCTCTCGAGAAATTCTCTGGTAGATACTCAATAAGAGTAGTGCCCGATGAGTATGTAAAGATTGTGAGAGATATGTATGAGGAAGTAACAACTAGTATTAGGACCGGTGTGAGAGAGACTGATAAATTTCATGTGAAAGTAGGATTGCCTTAAGGTTCGGTGCTTACTCCTTATTTACTCTCATTAGTTTTGGATCAGATAACAGGGCAACTACAGGGTAACATTCACTGATGCTTAATGAATGCTGTTGATGTGGTGCTCGTGAGAAATAATGAAAGTCACTTAGAACAAAAACTAGAACAGTGGAGACAAGCTCTTAAGGACAAAGATTTAAAACGTAATAGGACAAAAACACATTAATTCTTGATGTCCTTCATATTGAAACGAAATCGGCAATAACTACCCCAACTGATTGAAATATTATCCAAAAATAATATTTCAATCAGCCAAAATAGCCATCGTTCACCCCAGCCTAGCTCAGTCCCTCAGGGTGTGTATTCGTCTTGTCCTAATCTTAGATATCAACTCTGAAAATTTAGAATGGAAGCAAACAAACAGTATTTTAATCAATCATGTTTATTGTTCAATAAAGATATAATAAAAATGTGACTATTAAATACATTAACAAATATATTCAAATTCTTGCCAAAAACTAACAATTCGTAGATTATACTTATGGCTTTTGGTATTGGTTCGATGATAAATTCTTGATGTTGAATGGTACCGCTTTCGACTTTTTGTAGACCTGGGCAGATGTTGTGGCCATAGGTCCCTGCAGCTACGGTCTTGGTGGTGTTGTACTTAGATGTTGGGTGCTGCTGTCTGTCTAGAGATGCATCTTTGTTTTAGTTGTCAGCCTTCTGGTGCATCGCCGGTGATGGGCTTTGTGCTCCCGAAATCAGAAAAGTAGATTTTATCCAAAAAACTATAAGATAAAAACACATGTCAAATATCAAGAAGAAAAACCAAAAACGAGCGTTTGCCAAACAATCGTAAAAACTAGTTATTGGCAAAGGTAAATTAAATGGAATTAAAATTAATACTACTAGTTAAAATTTGATTACTAAACATGCATATACACTGTGTCCGTAAAGTATGGAACAAATTATTTTTTAGCTAAACAGGGCATTTTAAGAAATAATCCTGAAACACGTCGATTTTTGATTTTAATTTACCGTATTTTAAAATAATATTTTAACATACAGGGTGAATTAATTTCGAGTAATGACGTCACCGTCATTTTTTTTAAATGGAACACCCCCATTTTGTCTCAATTTTCGGATTACTCTAGCTGAGCAGATTCCAAAAATGTATCACATGTTGATTCAAATTGGTACAGGGTGGACAAAAATACAATAGTTTTGTGTGTACTCATAATATTAAATTTTAATTAATTTTTGATATTAAATTAAAATATTAAATTAAAAAATATCAAAAATTTATTAAAATCAAAAACTAATTAAAACATCAAAAATACAATAAGTATTTTTGATAATATTGTTAATTTAACTAACGCGGTACTTTATGAACACACACAAAGCTATTGTATTTTTGTCCACCCTGTACCAATTTGAATCAACATGTGATACATTTTTGGAATCAGCTCAGCTAGAGTAATCCGAAAATTGAAACAAAATGGGGGTGTTCCATTTAAAAAAAATGACGGTGACGTCATTACTCGAAAGTAATTCACCCTGTATATTAGAATATTATTTTAAAATACGGTAAATTAAAATCAAAAATCGACGTGTTTCAGGATTATTTCTTAAAATGCTCTGTTTAGCTGAAAAAGAATTTGTTCCATACTTTACGGACACAGTGTATGTAAATTAAAAAGATATACAGTCGGAAAAATGAAAGAATACCCATGAACGATTACATCAATCACATATTATTCAGATTATTAATAATCCATCTCTCTTGTTTGTTATTTATGAAAAAAAAAACAGCAAATACAAAATATTTTATGTAATTGATGTGATCGTTCATGGGTATTCTTTCATTTTTCCGACTGTATTTAAAACTAAAATATCAGAACTCATGCTTTGACATTGGAGGTGACGTTAGATACGTAAATTATAAAAAGCTGTTTGATGTAGAAATGTAATTAAAATATGATATAATATGTATTCTTACCCCAAGAGAATATGGTTTGATGAAATAGATGGGGCCTTATGGGCTCATCTCTTGGCTAGATTAATTTTGCCCCTCCATTACTAATTATTGTCACTCTCATTGACATGACAGCGGAAAGTATGAGTAGAGGGGCAACCATGTTCCGTATTTAACCCTTAACTGGTCCGGCGTCGTCTAAGAGACGATTCAATAATTTTAATTATTTTTTATTGGAAATTGGCACCGCCCACAGGCAAGTCGTTCTATCTAATCCTTAAACTATTGGAACTTGACAAGTGGGTGTATTTGAGATAAGTTTCTTTCAGTTCCTAAAAAGTTATCGCAACAGTTAGGTTGAGAGTAGTTTCTCAGACGACGCCGGACCGTTTGTGTCACTTTTTTGGGTTCATACTTGGAGCTCAAGAAGAAAAAGAGGATGTTCTTATTTTAGAAAAACGCAAGATTTGCAGTTTATGTCCTTGTAGAAAGCGCAAGATGACAAAATACCTGTGCTTGCGTTGCAAAAAGCCTGTTTGTTTGGGATGTACAAAACTCCTACCTTTGTAAAAATTGCATATAAAATTGGTACAGTTTGACTGATGCTGGAAACAAACATTTTTGATCGATTTTTATTTTACCTAGTTTTTTGTTTAGTATGAAGTTTGAACATTTATCCTAGAAATACATTTTTTTTCGTGTTATTTTTTTATATTTTTTTATTTACTTTACAAAAGTATCTAATTTTTCACAAATATTTGTGCGGATTTCAGTTTTATTTTAATATTTTTTTCTTAACCCAAATAACGCCCAAATCTAATACGTTCACTTTTATATAAATATATCAGGGTATGTTTGTAACATTTAATCTTAATAAAAAAATTATTTTTGAATGTTGTTTTGCTTTCTTGAAAACAGTAGTTTCGCAGACGACGCCGGACCAGTTGCGCTACTACTACAGTACCGGACCAGTTAAGGGTTAAAGACAGATATCTAAAGAGTAAGAATATATGAAGTACGTTCCGTATGATGATTTAGATTTTAGATGAAAATAGAGATAAGAAAATAGAGGATAATAAAAGAAGATAATAAAAGGGGGCGCCAACGAGTTTTTAACGAAGAGAATAGGTAAAACAAAAAGTTCGGTAATGTAAACATTTACATAATTATTTATACAGGGTGTCGTTCTACTTCTTTTTTTGTCAAATAATTTAATTTATTAAAAATTTTTTGGACACCCTGTATAAATAATTATGTAAATGTTTATATTACTGAATAGAGAATTGAGAAACCTTTTAAATGAGCTAGCACACGACCCATATTCTCATTTTAAAAAATCATCGATTACGTCATCACGTCCAGATCGATGACGTCACTAGTATACCATATATGCCATAATATCATAACTTAAAAATAAAAATCGACTCGTTTCGGGATTTTTCCTTAAAGTCGCCGGTTTACGAAATAACGAATTTATTCCTTTCATTTGCACCATACTGTCGGTGGTAAATAGTGTCGCGCACGCTTGATTAGCAATTAAAAAAACAAAGAAGTTTTGAATATTGTATTGCAAAACACTCTTCGGGATTTCATCAATCGATTTTTAAAGAATATCTACCTACCTTGGCAACATTCAGATTTTCAGTTTCTCACATAGTTTTTGAGGGTTAAAAATGGCCGATTTCGCAATTTTTCAATTTTTAATCGCTTATATGTCAAAAACTATCATTTTAAGAGAAAAGTCACTAAAGAACTTTTCTGTTTGGAATGATCCAAAAAACCTAAAAAACTTTTTTGCATGCAAAAAAATTATTTTAGGAAAAAAACAAAAAAAAACTTTTAAAAAATTTTTGACCACCTTTTGGTCCTGGCAACATGCAAATTTGTTAAAAGGAGTCCTTTTTGAGTAGGATTGTGCAAAAAATCCGAATCAGAATATTTTTCCTAGCGGATGCACAGTGGCTTTCTGGACTAATTATTGGATTTGTAATTCTTGGTTGTATTGGCTGTGGTGATTGTAGTCCAGAGAAATAAGATTTTTCTCGTGACACATCCCCCTCCATGCCGAAACCAGATATTTTGAGTAGCATGGACATCTATATTAATAACCTATATGTTTCCTGCAGTCGATTTTGATGATATACATAGTTATAAACAAATAAAAATCAAAAAACGGTAAATTTTCGCTTTTTTGTCTATTACCAAAAAGTTAAGAATTTTAAACAAATTTGAGAGTAAGAAACTCATAGATCATATAAAAAACCTTAATGTGACGTTCGCTGGATATGTCTATCCTCATTTGTTGCTTAGAAAATTGCAAAATAAGTCATAAATTTTAAGATATTATATTAGTTCATAACTTATGTAAAAAATTAAATTAGAACCTTCTTATTACACGGAATACTGAGACTTCTGCCTTGTGCTTAAATTATATTTTAAATTTCAAACAATTGGTCAAATGGTTTAAAAGTTATTTAATTTGTTTATCCCAATTTCATTTTTTAAACACTATAAATCAGAAAATTATGAGGTTGCAGTAATACTTGGGACAGCTTATGAAAGAAGAAAATATATAATATTAACTTAATTAAAAAAAATGACAAAAAGTTATTTTAAACAGTGTAAAATTATTTTGCAAAAATATCTCGATTTTTTGCTTACTTATAAATAATTAGAATAACAACTGTTTAACCGGCACCCGTAGAAAAATTAGTTTTTCATGTTAATTTAGAAAGACTGAACTTTTATACTCATTTAGAAAGAAAAACAATTGTCCTAGGACAATTAGGGACGAAGTTAGCCCCCACCCTTTTTTAATTTACATGTTCTTGCAAAATAATTTTACAGTATTCAGAATTTTTTTTTTGATTTTTTTTAATTAAATTAATTGTGTAAATTTTCTTCTTTTATAAATTATCCAAAGTATTACTGTAACTTCATCATTTTCTAACTTATAGTGTTGCAAAAAAAATTAATTTGCGAAAAACAAATTAAATAACTTTTAAACTATAATGAGCAATTGCTTTGAAATTTAGGGTATCATTTAAGCACCAGAAGTCTCAGCATTTCGTGTAATAAGAAGGTTCTAAGTTAATTTTTACATAAGTTATGAATATCTATAAAAAAATCAAAATTTATTATTTATTTTGCAATTTTCTAAGCAACCAATAAGGATAGACAAATTCAGTGAACGCCATATTGAAGTTTTTTATACGATTTATGAGTTTCTTATTCTAAAATTTGTTTAAAATGCTTAACTTTTTGGTAATCGACGAAAAAAGCGAAAATTTATCGTTTTTTGATATTCATTTGTTTATAACTATGTTTATCATCAAAATCGACTGCAGGAAACATAATATATAATATATATACCCCATTCCACGAATATACGTTTGTTTTGGATTATCGCAACAACGAATATTTTACTATGCAAAATATGAAGAACGAAAGTAAATTACAAATTATATTGTTGTTTATTGGAGTAATTATTAGAACAAAAGACTTTCGTACTTCTTATGTTGCACACTAAAATATTCGTTGTCGCGATAATCCAAGACAGACGTATATTCGTGGAATACACCATAGGTTATTATTAGAGATGTCCATACTACTCAAAAATTTGGTTTCGGCCTGGAGGTTGGGTCACGAACAGGATATTTTTTTACTTATTTCTCTGAACTATTGTAGTGAAAGATCGTTGTAACGAAGAATGACAATAACATGCTTATAGCAGTTTATTTACAAATATAAATTCCACACTCTTTTTAAATTCAAAATCGACTATACTAAAGGGCCTAGCCGGGTAAGATGGTGAAAAGTGCCCCCAACTCAATTTAAATTCCATATAGGTCACTTTTTAGCACATATAGAGGAACTCACTTTATGAAATTTTTAGCCCCCTAGGTGGTCACGTGACCCCCTAGAGCCTAATTAGGCTTTTTATGTTTTTATTTTTTATTTCAGCCGCGTCAAGAGCTAGCCAAAAACTTTATTTAAAAAAGTTGTAAGTTTAAAAAAGATCTATATGAAATTTTTTTTTAAATTTTTGGCGGGAAATTCGAATTTTTAGAACAATTTTAAACTTTTAAATAACTCTGAAAAAAAAACTAAGACACTCGTTTTTACGAAAATCAATTATAATGTGTATTTTTGCACAATCTTTCACCCTGAATTTTTTCAGATTTTTAAAATTGGTGAAATGTACCTTTAAAAATAAAAAACCGCATTTTTTCGGTTTTTTTTTTTCGTTTTTTGATACAATTTTATACATATTTTTCAAAAAAGGTAACACCGTCACTAGAATAGGTAAAAAAATGAAAAATAATTGGGGTCTGCTTAATAAAATTTTTTTGTGACGCCATCCATTTTCAGGATACAGGGCGTTGAAGAAAACAAAATTTTACACATTTTTTACGATTCTGCCGAAACTACTGGCAACATTGCAATAAAATTTGGCAGGTTTTAAGAGGTAGTTATTGTGCATTTTTTGACATACAATTAAGAATTTTATATTCATCATTGGCGCGCATACGGGTAATGGTCTGAATTTTTAAAGAAAAGAAGATGGTACGCCACTGACATATTTCAAATTAACAATCATTTTTTAATTCCTCGTTCCATTTGTGACAAAAAATCTATTTTCCCATTTTTTCATAGGACGCGCCGTTTTGTTGCAAAAAATAAAATATCTTAACGCTTCCAAAGTATTCGAATTAATTTTTATAATGGATGTATGAGTTTATGTATGTAGATGTAGAAACTACTAGAAGTTCGAATGCTTTGTAAGGGTTAAGATCTTTTATTTTTTGAATAAAAATGGCGCGTCGTATGAAAAAATAAGAAGATAGATTTTTTGTCACAAATTGAACGAGGAATTCAAAAACGATTGCTAATTTGAAATATGTTAGTGGCGTACTATCTTTATTCTTTAAAAAGTTCAGGCCATTACCCATATGCGCGCCAATGATGAATATCAAATCCTTAATTGTATGTCAAAATATGCACAATAACTACCTCTTAAAACACGCCAAGTTTTATTACAATGTTGCCAGTAGTTTCAGCAAAATCGTAAAAAATGTGTAAAATTTTGTTTTCTTCAACGCCCTGTATCTTGAAAATGGATGGCGTTACAAAACAATTTTATAAAGCAAACCCCAATTATTTTTCAGTTTTTTACCTATTATAGTGATGGTGTTACCTTTTTTGAAAAATATGTATAAAATTGTATCAAAAAACGAAAAAAAAAAACCGAAAAATGCGGTTTTTTATTTTTAAAGGTACGTTTTACCAATTTTAAAAATCTGAAAAAATTCAGGATGAAAGATTGTGCAAAAATACACGTTATAATTGATTTTCGTAAAAGCGAGTGTCTTAGTTTTTTTTTCAGAGTTATTTAAAAGTTTAAAATTGTTCTAAAAATTCGAATTTCCCGCCAAAAAATAAAAAAAAATTTTTCATATACATCTTTTTGAAACTTACAACTTTTTACAATAAAGTTTTTGGCTAACTCTTGATGCGGCTGAGATAAAAAATAAAAACATAAAAAGCCTAATTAGGCTCTAGGGGGGTCACGTGACCACCTAGGGGGCTAAAAATTTCATAAAGTGAGTTCCTCTATATGTGCTAAAAAGTGACCTATATGGAATTTAAATTGAGTTGGGGGCACTTTTCACCATCTTACCCGGCTAGGCCCTTTACAATCAAGATGCAGTAAAAATAAACAAAACAAGACACGTTAAATGTTACTAGGAGCATACTCGAATCATAATTTACAATGTATATACATTTTAAATACCAAATCATGATTTACAAAGTTTATTCATTGTAAATTATAATTCGGTGCTCCTAGCAGCATTTAACGTGTCTTGGTTAAGGTACTAGACGGAGAGCTAGAGGCGAGAAATCATCGTCATAAGTAATATGGAGTTTGGCATGTGAAATGTGTCTATTGTATATTGATAACTATGACCCCTTTCAGGCTGACACCTCAGTGGATACAGGAAGTAGCAATAAGGGATGAAAGGGGAAAGTTGGTGCAGTCATTAAATGTTTTCACCTTCTATTTTGTTAAACCTCCATCGATTTGCATGAAAATTGGTGAGTAGTTAGAGCATAACTCAAGAAACAAAACTGATATGGTGCCAACGTGCGCTTTTACCCTGGGGTGGATACCACCCCTTCTCGGGGGTGAAAACTATTTTATTAAAAATAACCCCACTAATCGATAGAGGGACAAATTTTAAGCAAAATTTGTTACTTCTAATTATTAAAATAAATCAATCATCAAAAATGATGATTGGTAGGTATCTCTAATTTTAGAAAAAATTAAATATTTTCTTTTTATTAGAAGAATGTAGATAATAGTTACATTATTATAATAATTATTAATTATTTAATTATAATAATAACAACTATTGCATATATTAGAACACAGTTTTTAATTCCAAACAATTTTTCGTAGTAACAATAATTTACAACAGTGTGAAAAAGAGGCACTTTAATCTTGAGCGAAATTCATATTTTTTAAAATACATAATATAGATAAAACGTAATAAAGATAAAATTTGCTATCTGATGATTGAATCGTAGGTTTTAGACGATGCAGAACTTTTTATGAATTATAACTTTATTTGGTAAAATTAAAAATAAAAAAGTGTCCCGTAATATATGTGTCCAACTTAAGTAGACATACTGTATATTATACAATATAATATACATATTACATAAATCATTGGGTAGACAGCACCAAAAATTTGTAACCTGCCATTTAACATTACTTACATTAAAATTAATAAGTAATATTTATTTATTTGATATTTCAATTCTTTTACAGTTTATATGAAGTAATATATTTTTGAAATAATACGAAATTTTCATTAACATTTTTACGTACGGTGTCTCCATTGTAGAATTATCTCGCTATCTAAAATTGCTAAAAAATCATAAATTGCTGTCCCGAGATGCAACTTGTCTTTGAGGTCAGTTATCTCGAAGATGGTTTGAGATATCGAAATGCCGTTTTCGGATTTGGATTCAGGAGACAAAACATCATTGACATCGGTACATAAGCTCCAGATATTGCAGGGGTGGCAACGCAAGAACGAAAGAACGGACTTTGCGAATTTATAAACGAAATCAAAATTTTCGTTGAAAATACTATTTATTTTTCACTGTCGCTGTCACATTCACTAAAATCGCTATCATAATTATTTTCATCACTTTCGCTATTATGAATGTCATCATCAGCTTGCTCATCATCCATCTCATCGTCTGTTTCATTCTCAAAAATAATATCTCTAACAATCTCTGGCATTTGTGGCCCTTCAAACCATTTGAATTTATATGTGTTATCTTCAGCAAGTTCCCAACCATTTTGTTCAATAACCAGATCTGTTGGATTTTTTTTATAGGCGTTCAACCAAATACTTGTAATGTATCGTGCTCGTAAAAGATGTTGATATAGCTCAGATTGAGATGGTGGTAAAGTTGATGCATCAAAATTTTTCAGATATTTAAAAAAAAATTGTTCATTTACGTCTTTTAGATTATATCGACGATTAAATATTGTAAGCCGTATGTTATTGACTTTTCTTTGAATAATTCTGTTTGTAATCCCTGTACCGTATATTAGTCTAGAGAAATAAGATTTTTCTCGTGACACATCCCCCTCCAGGCCGAAACCAAATTTTTTGAGTAGTATGGAGATCTATATTATTAACCTATATGTTTCCTGCAGCCGATTTTGATGATATACATAGTTATAAACAAATGAAGATCAGAAAACGCTCAATTTTCACTTTTTTCGTCTATTACCAAAAAGTTAAGCACTTTAAACAACTTTGAGTGTAAGAAACTCATAAATCGTATAAAAAACTTCAATATGGCGTTCGCTGAATATGTCCATCCTTATTGGTTGCTTAGAAAATTGCAAAATAAATCATAAATCTTGAGTTTTTAAAAATATTCATAACTTATGTAAAAATTAACTTAGAACCTTCTTATTAAACGGAATGCTGATACTTCTTGTACTTAAATTATATTTTAAATTTCAAAGCAATTGGTCAAATAGTTTAAAAGTTATTTAATTTGTTTATCCCAAATTCATTTTTTTTGCAACACTACAAGTCAGAAAATTATGAGGCTACAATCATACTTCGGAGAGTTTATGAAAGAAGAACATTTATACTATTACCATTATTGAAAACAAATGACAAAAATAATTTTAAACAGTGTAAAATTATTTTGAAAAAACATATCGATTTTTTGCTTACTTAAAAACAATTAGAATAACTTTTTAACCGTTACCTGTAGAAAAATTATTTTTTCATATTTAGAAAGACTGAATTTTTATACACATTTAGAAAGAAAAACAACTGTTCTAGGACAATTAGGGACAAAGTTAGCCCCCCCATTTATTTAATTCACATGTTTTTGCAAAACAATTTTGCAATATTTATAATTATTTTTGTAATTTTTTTTAATTAAATTAATACTCTAAATTTCCTTCTTCCTTAAACTATCCAAAGTATTACTGTAGCTTCATCATTTTCTGACTTACAGTGTTGCAAAAAAAAATAAATTTGGGATAAACAAATTAAATAACTTTTAAACTATTTGACCAATTTATTCGAAATTTAGGGTATGAATTAAGCACCATAAGGCTAAGCATTACGTTTAATAAGAAGTTTCTAAGTTAAGTTTTACATAAGTTATAAATATTTATAAAAACTCAAAATTTATGATTTATTTTGCAATTTTCTAAGCAACCAATAAGAATAGACATATTAAGCAATCGCCATATTGAAGTTTTTTATACCGTTTATGAGTTTCTTACTCTCAAATTTGTTTAAATTTCCTATTTTCTTCGTAATAGACGAAAAAAGCGAAAACTTACCGTTTTTTGATCTTCATTTGTTTATAACTATGTATATCATCAAAATCGGCTGCAGGAAATATATAGGTTATTATTATAGATGTCCATATTACTCAAAAAATTTGGTTTCGGCCTGGAGGGGGTTGTGTCACCAACAGGCTATTTTTTTTTCCTTATTTCTCTGAACTATATGTGACAAATATATGTTTCTAGAATTTCCAAAACCGTCTCTTCGTCAAAATCGATATCTCCAAGACCATAAAATGCTTCCTTATATTGCTCAAATGATTTCATAATATTGAATGGTCTTTTTTTCCCTTTCTATGAAAACATGGATTATAGTCACAGCCAGTTAGAGCGTGGAAACCAGCTAAAGCTTAATGTTGTTCTGAAGCTATTTCCTTGTGGCATTTTTATAATTATATAATATATATAATTATAAATTTTTATAATATATATAACTAGCTAAAGCTTTGCATATTGAATCTCCAAAATGTTCGTAAATTTTACAGATATCAATATAATGTTTTTTTCCTGCGGTTACAGACTGTATCCAAATGTGTAAATTACTGTTCAAGTGATGCATATTACTTAACATAATAACCAGAATATCTGTATCTGAGCACTTTATGATTACATTGGCATCTTTCTGTAGTTGACATACGTGGTATATTATTTTAGTGTCTACCTCCTCATGAGCTGGACAACTAAAATTTGGAGCTTCGTCTTTCTGCACTTCTTCATTTTTACTAACGAAAAACTTGTGACACTCAACAAAATTAACATATATTATTTTACCTTGCAGAAAAGGTGCTATTTCATTATCAGTCCAATAAGTCAAAAAAAAATCGAACCAAAGCCTCTTTGAATTTGTTATTTCTTAACTCTTTAATAAAATCGACTGGTCTCTTTTGATTGGGTCCTGATATACAGAAAACGCGATCGGCTTCTTTGTTACTTCTTGTAGATCTTTCATAGTCTTTTATTGACGGTTGGAAATATTGATCAAATATCATCAATCCGTCAATTTAAGAGCACATGCGTGAAGTTACGACTGATAAAAAGAACATATTATTATTAATTAAATGTATGTTACTAAAATATTATTTTTATATTATTTCGATATTTATTTGAATTTTTTCTATCGATATATACTTAGTGGCGGTTCTAGCCAGGGGCAGGAGGCAGCTGCCCCCCTTCAGTTTTTACATTACTTTTGTACTATAATTTTCGTTAAAAAGGCACGTTATCTTGTTTATTCACCGGTTGTGTTCCCTTGTCCCCCACTTTTTTTGGTCTAGAACTGCCCCTGTATAAACTGAATATGTACAGAAACTGAGGGTGTCCAATAATGGGCACATTTGACATAATATTCAAATACATTTTTGCTATATTTTATATAAATGTCTTAAAACAATTTTAAAAACTTATATAAATAATATAATAATTAAGCTCCAAATTTTTGGAGCCTAAACTTTGAAAAATGTTTGTAGCATAATGTTTAATGGTATCAACTTTCCCGGGAGCTCATTTGATACATATTTCCAAGTACTTTGACAAGTATCAGTAAATAAATTTTATAAAATGCACCGTTTTCCCGTTATTTGAGCTTGAATACATAGATTTGGGTACTAGCCGAAAAAAAATATATATTCCATCACCTATAACTCACTTTTTATTAATTCTCAAAGGTTTTTCAAATAAGAAATCTCTTTTATTTTTTATTATCTTCAATTTTGGTAATCATAACTATTTTGATAAAACTTACAGTTTTTGAATTATTTACGAAAAACCGCTTTACATCATGCATTTATTTCACGAAAAATTCAAATCTTTGATCTTTAATAACTCAAAAAGTATTGATTTATTTTAATAATTAGAGGTAATAAATTTTGCTTAAAATTTGTCCCTCTATCGATTAGTGGGGTTATTTTTAATAAAATAGTTTTCACCTCTGAGAAGGGGTGGCATCCACCCCCAGGGTAAAAGCGCACATTGGCACCATATCGGTTTTATTTCTTGAAGTATGCTCTAACTACTCACCAATTTTCATTTAAATCGATGAAGGTTTAACAAAATAGCAGGTGAAAACATTTAATGACTGCGTTAACTTTCCCCTTTCATCCCTTATTGCTACTCCCTGTATCCACTGAGGTGTCAGCCTAAAAGGGGTCATAATTATCAACATACAATAGACACATTTCACATGCCAAACTCCATATTACTTATGACGATGATTTCTCGCCTCTAGCTCTTAGACTATACCAAATTAATAAATTAATTCCTTTCAATTGTAAAATAGTCTATTACGTCTTTACTTTAAAACTTAAGCTTCACCATCATATTGCTTTTAATTGCCTCTGGCAAGCAGTGTAATTTAAGTAAACCACTGCCAGAAATTACGTCTACAAATTATTTCCATATGTAAATAACTAAGCTGGATCTACGGTTACGGTTTGTAATAATCGGGAAAAGCGGACATCAACATGGGCACGTACTAATAATGAACATGCAAACCTATTCAACAACTTGAATGCGAAGTTTCATATCAACTTGATAGGGTTGGCGTTACCGGAATATGAAACTATGATCGTGATTTTATCCAACAAATATACTACACTAAATAGACTACGAAAAGTACGATACAACTATTAAATTAAAGTTTCTTATGTTTGTTTTTCTTGCCTTCAATAAAAAAGCAAAATTTGATAACATTTTGGAATCACTTTTATTCCGTTATTGAATTTCTGTCGATATTAAAATTTACGTTAAAGTTCTTCTTCTTCTTATATTAGGCCTCTTGGCCTGTTCTTAACCGATTTTGAGTTTGTATTCGTAGGTGTTATGTTGACTGCCAGCTATCTCGCCAACTTTTAAAGGGCCATCCTATTGGTCTCTTGTCTGTTGGCTTCGAATCCCTAGCTATACGAACTATTATCTCGCTGTCCATTCTCGTCACATGCTGATTCCACTCTCGTCGTCTCTGTCTTCCCCACCGTACTATATCTTGTGTGTTACAGAGATCTCTTATTCTGTCGTTCGGTATTCTATCTCTCAATGTTTTTTCAGTTATTGACCTCAACGTCCTCATTTCTGATGTTCTCAGTATCCTCTTGCTTTCTGCTGTACATCTTGTTTCTATCTCGTACGTCATGATCGGTCTTTCACATGATTTGTATATGCGTACTTTCCCTTCCAGCCTTATATCTTTGTTTCTCCAGATGACATCCCTCAGACATCCTGACACGTAATTGGCTTTATTTGCTTGCTTTCAGACGCTCTCTTTAACATCTCCATAACTACATATTTCGACTCCCAGATATTGGAATCTCGAGACTTGTTCAATTAGTTCGTTGTTAATTACTAATTTGCATCTTATGGGTTCGCTTGGCACTACCAGAGATTTTGTCTTAGCTGTTGATATTTTCATGTTGTAGTTCTTCGCCACTGTATTGAAAGTTTGTGCCATTTGCTGTAGGTTATCCTCATTATCGGAGATTAAGATTTGCGTCGTCCCCTATGCATAACCCTTCTAAAATGAACGGTTCCAAAGTTACGGAGGTAGTATAGTATAATTGGTCCAAAAAAAGGCCTAACCCAGACATCCAAAGTAAAAGATTTCCTTCAACACCAAATTGTTCTATATGGTCCACATATTGTTCAGTAAAAAGTTACACAATTTTAAGCTTCCGGTTTGGGAAGGAGATGGGGGAGAAGTCGGTAAATTAGTAGTTTTTTAAAGTTTTTCGTCAGTATTTCTAAAACCTTGCTTTAGCGTAAGGAATGTTCTATAGAAAAATGTTCTACATGAAATTTAAAACAAAAAAGGTTCTATACATAATTGTTATAAAATCAATGGTTCCAGAGTTACGGAGGGTGAAAGTGGAAGTTTTCGATACTTTTTATATTCACCGATTTCTCCCCCCTCTCACCCCCCCCCCCCAAACCCGACGCTCAAAATGGTGTGACTTTTTTCTGAACATTATGTGGACCATATAGAACAATTTGGTGTTGGAGAATAACTTTCACTTTGGATGTCTGGGTTTTTGGTATAGTTATATCATAAATATTGCCCAAAAAATATAAAAAGTATCGAAAACCTCGACCTTTCACCCTCCGTAACTCTGGAACCGTTAATTTTATAACAATTATGTATACATTTTTTGTTTTAAATTTCATGTAGAACATTTTTGTATATAACATTGTTTACGCTAAAGCATAGTTTTAGAAATATTGACGAAAAACGTAAAAAACCTACTAATTTACCTACTTCTCTTCCATCTCCCTCCCAAACCGGACACTCAAAATGGTGTAACTTTTTACTGAACAATATGTGGACCATATAGAACATTTTGGTGTTGGAGGAAAACTTTTACTTTGGATGTTTCAGTTAGGCCTTTTTTTGGACAAGTTATACTATACTACCTCTGTAACTTTGGAACCATTCATTTTAGAAAGATAATGCTTAGGACCTTTTTTATTTCAAATTTAATGTAGAACAATTTTGTATAGAGGGTTGTTCATATTAAACCGCATAGTTTTAGAAATATTGGCGGAAAACTTAAAAACTACGAATTTACCGATTTCTCCCCCCTCTCCCCCCCCCCAAACCCGACGCTCAAAATGGTGTGACTTTTTTCTGGACATTTTGTGGACCATATAGAACAATTTGGTGTTGAAGGATAACTTTCACTTTGGATGTCTGGGTTATGCCATCTTTTGGATCAACTATACTATACTAATATACTAATTTTGACTTTATGCTTGTACAGTAGAAACATTTATTTCTAAGTGATTGTCTCGCTGTTACCTCATCACTGTTTTTATTTCTTTATGTGATTATTGATTTTAAATATTTGAAATGGTCTACTGTTACAAAGTTATGGAAGTGACTTTCATTTGTACTTTTTATCGAGTTGTTTGCATGTATTTTGTCTTTGAGACATTAACTTCTAGACCCGTATGTGCTACTTCTTTAAGATATGTATAAAAAAAATTTCGTCGGTCTAGACGGTCCGGTTCGCTGAGGCGCAGTCAGTCGATCGACAAGTTTAGTGGATTTGCGATCGACGACGGTTCGAGCCTCGGTCAGGTCATGAAATTAATAAAAAGGCCAACGTCGCGCGTCGGTAGTATAAGATTCAATAGATTCTACGGCTTGGTCTAGAATAACTGGCGTCTGATCGGCCTATGGAGGAGCGGTACGGCAAGGGATAAGGGCTTGCGGCTTGGTGATACTCCTCCATAGATCCCTACCGAAGGGCGTTGATGCCTAATAACGGTGTATACATACACATAAAATTTTTCTAGGTCTTTAAATATCCAGCTGATTATGTCTATATCATCTGCGTAAGCTACGACTTGTTGATCTTTGTAAATATTGTACCATCCCTATCTATAGGAGTTTTTCTGATAACTTGTTTCAACACAAGCTTAAAAAGGGTTGTGGATAGCGCATTTCCTTGTGTTAGACCTTCGTTAATGTTAAGTTCGTCGGGTAGTTGGTTTTGGATTCTTACTTTTGCTTTGGAGTTGGTTAGGCATAGCTCTACTAATCTGATAAGTTTTTTTGGCACATTTAACTCTTCCATTGTGCTATGTAATTCCTTTCTAATTATTAAGTCCTATGCGTGTTTGAAATCTACAAATAGATTTCAGTGTAGTTCGGTATTCCGTTCGTAGAATTTTTCCTGTTTTTGCTTTACTGGTCTAAATTTTTGGTTTATAAATATTTGGTCTATACTTGACCTACCTTTTCTGAATCCTCCTGGATAATCCACTGTTGTTTGATTCATTATATTGTTTAGCCTTCTTTCCGATATTTTACTAAATATTTTGTAGCCAACGTTTAGTACTGATATTCCCAGGTGACCGGACCGCGAGAGTGTCCAGTGACACTGAAAGTAAATGACGTGTGTTCACTAAATGAGCTTTGGATTGGAGCAGTTGTAAGCCGATCCTAATTTTTATCAAAAAATCATTTCTAGCGATGGATGCGACTTTTGGATGAATGGGTATGTCAACAAATAGCATTGTCGAAGTTTGGACGACACCAATACATATTTAATATTTAAGAAGGTCCAACGTATCAGAAAAAGTCACTGCGTAGGATAGTCTGTAGGAACGATTTGATGCATGGCCATCACACGTGGAGGTTATGTAAATTGGTCACTGAAATCAGGCAATTTGACACACTTATTTTCTTTCTTGTGAAGTTTGGTTTCCTTAAGTGGCAGGTCTATGCGAATAAGACACAATTGACAGCAGCCAACATAATTCGTGTGACCTGTCAAATTCTCTCCATCCATCAAAGGCCCTACGACAACTTGAATGATGATGCTCAAATAGGGAACAACAGGGAAAAGCGGAAAAGACAGAACACACAAAAGAATTCTGGAAGGCAACATGAATGAATCTGAATATAAATCTGCTGAGAAGCAAGACTCTAAGTAAGACTACAAAGATGAACCTATATAAGGCCTAAATAAAACCTGTTGTTACGTATGAGATGGAAACAACGACAGTTAATAAGAGAAGAAGATAGCCTTTGACAATTTGAAGGAAAAATAATTATAACGATACTGGGCCACAATATAACAAGAGAATGAGAATAAATAAGAATTAAAACAAATGCCTAAATTGAAAAAGAATTAACAAGAGAAAACAGAAGTTAGATACAAAAAATCTCTTTGTTTAGAATGGATAAGACATATACAGAAACACCCACACTCAGATATGTTGAGAAGGATAACTAACTGGGTACCACTATGGCCCGGATGTAGAAGAAGACCTAGAAGATAGTTGGATGATGTAGAAGGAAATATAGTCAGCTACATAAAAGCTATCTTCGTTTAGAATGGATAGGACATATTCAGACACGCCCACACTCAGATATATTGAGAAGAATAAGTGGACATCACTATGGCATAAGTGTAGAGGAAGACCCAGAAGAAAACTGCTAGGTGTTGTAGAGTAGAAGAAGACATAAGACCAATGTATGTTAAATACTGAAAAGTTGAGTGCACGGACAGTAAAAAACGGAAAAGAGTCACGACAGCAACTATGACATACAGCAAGCAATAAATGACAGCGAAGTGATCCACCTCACTTAAGAATAGGATTCCGAACGCCATGGCGATAGCTATAATCCCTAGGCATTGTAACGCTTAATCAATGAATGAATATAAATATTTTGGATAGCTTGGTTATTAGTGCACAGTTTGTAACCCACAGCTGAATCTTATGCTTGTGCGTCACAGTGTTGCCATACTGTTTTCTTTATTTGTTTCCTAATTTCAATCAATGTTAAATGTACCTATAAGAACAATAAAATAATTTATAAGAACCTTTACTCCTCCGTCATTATACCAGGTAGAATGACAAATGAGGTGTCAAATGAAAAAAAAACTTTATTGGTGTTTTAAAACTTTTTGAAGTTATACTTCTTTAGACGCGATTGAGAGTAAAATTTCATAATCTGCGCGCATGCGCACACAGACAATATGGCGTTTAGTTGCTAAAATCTTTCTAGTTATGTATAAATATATCAGTGCAAGAAAAGGTGTTAAAAGAATTTATAAAAGAATTTATTAGTGTTTTTAGTAAATATATTTATTATAATTTTTGTGCCTTTGGATTTGTCTTCCTCAGGAGTAAGATGAGTATATTATAACATTTTATTGTATCTTTATTCCCTTGTCTGTTTGTTACCGTGAATTGTCATTAGGTACGTCCGAACCGATACAGACACAGTCCTCGCAGCGTATTTGGTATAGCATTTAGTCGAGGCATTGAAGGATTGAAATGTCGATTTTTTGTATGTTTTGTATAACTGTACCTATTTACGAATGTTTCTTCTAAAATTTAGGAATATATTAATTTTATAATACATTTAAGTATGTAGTATGTAGTAAGTAATTTTCTTTAAAATTTTTACTTACCTATTTGTTTTTGATTATACCTAATATCGCCCGTGTCAGGCGTCTAGCAAGTGTCTGCGTAGGCTAGCGGTATATGTATTTAGTTACGGACGTGTTGTTACATGGTTCGATTCCGCATAAGGAATTTTTTTTTGTTTATTATTAATGGTTATTGACATCTTAGACTATTATTATATGGACTTAAAAATGATTAAAAATAATTAAAATAATTAATCGGGATGCTGCCCAACTATTTACCAAGTTGCAAATTTATAATAATTGCCTATTTCAAAATTCACTTTTGAAATGCATTTTTCTTATGCACAAATGCAATTTCAGATTTCTTATTCATTACATTAGTTCACATTTCCTGATATTCTCACGAATCCAACGCACCAAACTGCATTAAAATCCGTCTTACTGTGCCAAAAATTGACAGTAAGGCCTTTTTTTTGTGCTTCAATGCCTCGACTAATTCGGCCAGAGATCGAGAGGTCTTGAGTTTTTACTTTTTTTACTACTACTAGTCTATACCTTTTTTTTATTTTTTTGAAAGCGGTAAGCACAAAATTAGTTTGGTGTTTAAAAAAATTAAAACAAACTGTTTAAAGTATATTTATTTTTAAGAAATCATATAATAGAAGTATAACTTCTTACGTGCGTACGTACAAAGTACACACACATTCTTTTTTTTATTTATTATAATTATTCATCTGTTTAATTTATCTATTTATCTACTTTTTTATAACAATTTAGCTTAACTCTTTTAATTATTTTATATAAATAACTCTTTTATTGATCAGATGATCTTCTTTTTTATAACAATTTTAAGGTAACTTTGATTTGAAACGCCTCTTTTGAGCTTTTTGTATTAAAAAATACCTGAGTTTATTGGTGTTTCAAAACTATTTTTTAATTTATTACAATTATTTATCTACTTTTTTATAATTAACATCCCTCTTTTGAGCTGTTTGTAAAAAACAAGTAATTGGACTTCGTCCTATTAGACGAAGTCGTAATTGGACAACTAAGTCCAAGGTTTTCACCCAAAGTAATCGAAAGTAGAACTGGAAGTCGATATTTGAACCCTTCCTGTAACTTTGCGTCGATTGATATACGATTTTACCAATTTTGAGTCATATTTACTAAACTGTGGGTCATAATTGTTTAAAGAGAAATCACTTCAAAATCGAAATTAAAGATTTAAACTCGACTTTTCAATACGCTTCGATTGATGTATTTCTGCTAACATAATATGGCACTTCCGGTTAGAACCTTTTAACCGGAAATGATATAAAAACCAAAATTCTACATTTGTTCTCATCTTGGTAAGGCACGTCGAATGATATATTCTACCTTGAATAGTGACGGAGGAGTTATATTCGCGATCGGACGGACAGACGGTCACACAGCCTATGTCAAACTTCTCAACTTTAGTACCATCCTTGGATTATAAGCGTTCATTTGACACCTCCTTTATTATTCTACCTGGTATAGTGACGAAGGAATTATATTCGTGGTCGGACGGACAGACAGTCTAGGTTAAATTTCTCACCTTTAGTACCATCCTTGGATTATAAGATTTCATTTGACACCTCATTTGTCATTCTACCTGGTATAATGACGGAGGAGTTGAGTTTACAAACAGACAGACAAGACGGAAGGACGGACAGACGGACAGATGGACGTGGATAATTCAACGTTTTCACATTTTTTCAAAATTGGTGAAACCAACAACATAATAAACTTTACTTAATTGGTATTTCAAAACTACTTATTTTTTACACATTACACAATATTACAAGGTTTCTAGCAAGTTAAACTTCACAATGATTTAAATTAATCAAGTAAAAACCTATCCATACATAACGTATTAGATTAGAACATACCTAAAATACACAAATGATACATTTCACACACAATATCACAAAACGGTGTTACATGTCATGCTCGGATCCAATGCCAAAATCTACACAGACATATTAGGGTGCACTAATACCCAAGCTGTCCAATATTTTAATAGTCATTTTTAAAAGCTAGTAATAAAAATTAATATATCGTTGCCAAAAAAATATATAGACTTTATGAAGGATAAAATATTTTTACTTATTACCAATCAATATTGGTTAAAACACCTAAAATTGCCTGTTTATAGCTTGCTTTTAACGTTGTAAAAGCTGTTTCAAAGTCACTTCCACTCACGTTTTATACAACGTAACTAAAGTACGGAGTATGTTATATCAATTATTATAAAAATGAAAAACTACAAGCGTGTCAGAAGTTGGATAGCGTGATCGTATGAGGAAACTACTCCCTTTAACCTGTTGAGGTAATTTGCTTTTTGTTGTTTTCGCATGTATAAATGCGGAAATAATATCTTATTGCAGCTAATAAACCATTTTATATACACTTCGTTTAGTTTTAGACTTAAACTGGCAACACTGCCAGTTTCCCAAATAAGTATTATAATTCAATAATATGCTTTATTATTATACTTTATAACAGTGGTGTAACCAGAATGATCCTAAAGGCAGGGGTATTCCATCTACTTGAAGGTCTCTGGGGGTGTGGAATAATAATGGTGTTAAGTGTATAGAGCACAAAGTACATCCAAAAGGGGGGGAGTTATAACCCCCAAAACCACCCCCTGGTTACGCCTATGCTTTATAGATACGTAAACATTAAGAGCGTAGGCGACATAATTATAATCATAGAGTATCAATTTCATCAATTTCAAGGCTAGGCGGAGAAGTAATTAACAATATTAGATACGCTGACGGTACAGCCATTCTTGCTGAAAATTTACAAGATCTTCAGACACTACTAAATCTAGTCAGCGAAGCAAGTTATCGGAGAGGCCTTAAAATGAACATTGCAAAAACAAAGTGGATGGTAGTTGGACATATCAAGGTCAGTTTTCTCTTGATGGAGAGGGGTTAGAACGGGTGAATCATTTCAAGTACCATTGAATCATTTCAACCTTGGCACCTGTTTAAATGTAAATTGTGACTCTGATGAAGAGATAATAACTAGGATCGAAATATCATGGAAGGCTTTTGTGACCTGGAAACCAGTTTTATGTAACAGAAACCTGTCGATGAATATTCGAAAGAAGATCCTGAAATGATATATGTGGTCTATCTTATTGTATGGTTGTGAGACATGGACGTTAAAAATCACAATGCTAAACAAAATAGAAGCATTCGAATTGTGGTGCTATCGACGAATCCTAAAGATATCGTGGGTTTCGCACCCTTCCAATGAAAATGTTCTTCAAATGATGAATTCAGAACGTCTGCTCATAAGCATCATAAAGAGGAGAAAAACAGAATAATTCGGCCATATAATTCGAGGACCTAAATACCATCTGCTTCTCCTTATAATACAAGGAAAAGTGGAGGGAAAGAGATAGATTGGTCGAAAGAAACTTTCATGGCTGCGTAATATTAGACAATGGTGTGGCTGCACAGTAGAAGATTTATTTCGCGCAGCAGCCGATAGAGAGAAGTTTCAGGAAATTGTAAACATGATGACGGCCAACGTCTGAATACAGACACGGCACCTAAAGAAGAAGATCAATTTCATCTGCAAAATAGAGCTGAATCTTTAATTTAGTTTTTGAATATTCTTGGAAAATCGTTACTTATTATTTGCTTAAATTATTCATAAATTGAATCAATAAGATTATTTTTAACTAACTGTGTATTCAGTGAATATAATAATAATTTAGGTATATCTTATACAATTAAAACTAATAATCGAGAGAGAAAAATTTATCATGTGATTTTAATAACATACTTTTATTATCGGAACTGGTAGATAAATTTTGAACATATTTAACAGTTAAAGTACAATTTTAAATGTATGATATACACACACCGGCAAAATTAGCCGAACACGTTAAAAATGGGACATGTTTGATGTCTCGTATTTCATAAACCAGTGGTCCGATTTGAGTGATTCTTTTAGTATGTTATAGCCTTATTATTTAAGAATATCGGTGTAATAATATTGTTGCTAGACAGGTAATGACATTTTATACCGGGTGTAACAAGCATACTGTGTTGTTTTCTTAAAGTTCGGAATCGTTTTTTCCGATTATAGCGCTATTATTTATCCATAATAGGAAAAAATGTTGCGAATAAAAGTTGCTTATTTTTACGTCAAGGATCCAAATCTGCAATAAAAATTGGGGGCTCCTATTTAATATTTTAATGTTACCCCCCACCCCACCTCCGTGGGGTGGGGGGTTACATTTGGTAGATTTTTGAGTGGGTGTTTGGTGCCATTCGGTAGATTTTTGAAAAATATTGAATAGGTGTATTTTGCAGTTTTACGATCTGATGTTCATTTCGCAAAATATCGCAGGGTTGTATTTATAATTTTTAATTTACCCCCCACCCCTCTCCGTTGGGTGTCACGAGCCCCCACGGAGGTGGGGTGGGGGATTTAATTTAAAATCTTAAATAGGAGCCTCCAATTTTTATTGCAGATTTGGATTCTTTACGTAAAAATAAGCAACTTTTATTCGACATATTTTTTCGAATTACGGATAGATAGCGCTATAATCGGAGAAAGATGATTGTTTCAAATGGAAAATTAAATTAAAAAATGAAAAGTCCCCCACTTTATGGAAAACTTAACTTAACCTTTTTGCTGATTTTAGCACATACTCTTCACCTTTAGCACATAATCCAATAGGTTCCCATAACGCTCGAGTAACTACAAATTTAGTATACTTTCCTCCCCTACTATGAGGATTTATTTATGAAAGACATGGATAGTTGTTAACGCACATAACTTTTTTATTATCTCATATAACTAAATGAATCGAAAAGGAAAATATTAAGCAAGCCTAAGTCTACAATCGAGTATTAATTCTAATATTTTACATATGCTAGAATATTCCACAGGGTGTTCCAAACTTTAAGAAAAAAACACAGTATGATTGGTACACCCGGTATAAAATGGTATTTACCTGTCTAGCAACAATATTATTACAACGATATTCTTAAATAATAAGGCTATAACATACTAAAAGAATCACACAAATTGGACCACTGGTTTATGAAATACGAGACAAACATGTCCCATTTTTAACGTGTTCGGCTAATTTTGCCGGTGTATGTAGTATAGTCGGCTCGGAAATCCGCTAGAAATTTAAACCAAATATAACAAAATTCAGTTTGGGAACATTGTATGAATACCAAGTCTTCGCGGATATCAACCGAACCGTAATTTAGTCCAGACAAATTAATATTTTTTTTACCAACAAAATTAGATATTTTAACCATTAACCAAATATTGTTTGAAAAATGCTGTGCAGAATCATTTTGAATTCGGATCTGCCAAAGAACTTGCTCTTTTGTCCTTAAAATATGTATTATCAAATTATGCATGTGCATTGGAAAGAGGTATCAAACAAGGAGACAGTTTTAGCCTGCTACTATTCATAACAGTTTTAGGAAGAAGACGAACCTCCTGGTTACGAAATCTTAGGGAATGGTTTAGTCTGAGCTCTAAAGAACTATTTAGAGCTGCTGTAAGTAAAATAAGAATTGCCATGTTGATATCCCACCTTCGATAGAAGATGGAACCTTAATAAGAAGGTTTATAATAGTCATGAACGAATTGATGAGAAATATTGGAGAAAGAACCGACCAAATACGGACAATAATAGGATACCAAAGATTACACAGGTCTACAGAAAAAAATTTTTGTTTTGGTGCCGTGAATCTTTAAGCTGATTTTTACTATATTAGGGGCGATAAATCGAAATATGGATTCCGTTTTTTTGTATCAGCTCTAGTTTTCTGGATATGGCACATTCCGAAATTTGTAGTTTTAATGTTTGGGATAATGAAGAATATGCTATTTAAAGGCATGTACATTGTTAATTAAACTTCTTCCTCATTATATTTGTTGTTCTCACTGTATTATGCCTTATTTATGCATTACAAGTCGGTTCATTACCAGTTTTTAGTCAAATCAGAGAAAATAATCTTACCACCTCTTCATATTAAGTTAGGTCTAAAGCAATTCGTTAAGGCACTTGATTCTAATGGACCATGCTTTGCCTACATAGGAAGGAAGCTGCCCCAGATAAGTACGGAAAAACTTCAAGCTGGAATCTTTGATGGACCACAGTCAGACTTCTTACAAAGGATCCGGTTTTTGTGAAGTCAATGAATGAGGCAGAGAAAAAAGCTTGGCTTTCATTTGTGGATATTATGAAAAAATTTCTGGGAAATCACAAAAGTGAAAACTATGCTGAGCTGGTAAACCGTTTGCTGAATAACTTCCAATCACTTGGATGTAATATGAGCATCAAAGTCCACTATCTTCACAGCCAACTGGACCGTTTCCCTGAAAACTTAGGTGACACAAGTGAGGAGCAAGGTGAGAGATTTCACCAAGACATAAAAATCATGAATAACTGCTACCAAGGAAGATGGGACACTCATATGCTGGCAGATTTTTGCTGGAGTTTGAGCAGAGACTGTTTAAAAGTTCATTCCAGGAAATCACGCAAGCAAAGCTTTCGTTACGTCAAGTAAAGTTTTTTTTCTATTTGGTTAGTTTTTTCTCAAAACAAACTGTATATCTGTTTCATTGTACAAAGGGTTTTATTGTAGTTAAATGGCTTAAAATATACGTATTTTTTAATTGTGTGATTTTTATTTCAATTTAGTGTATCCATATCAGCGTATGCGTAGTTTAACGCATAAAAGCTAGCATGGCATATGTTATCTTGAAAACTAGAGCTGATAGGGCAAAACTGAAGGTATATTCGGAATCAGCACCCCAAATATACCTAAAATCAGCTCTAAACACTTTGGCACCAAAAACACTGTAGGCCTGTGATCATAGCCAACAAAAATAGAATATTGTATGCGGATGACATAGTTCTTATAGCAGATTCTACGACCACAATGCAAAAACTTATAAAAAAAATGGACAGAGGAAATAGAAATGATGGTCATCGGCGAAAAGGAAGAAAATGAAATAAATCTATAATGCAAAAATACTCAACTGGAAACAGTTACCGCATATGATTATCTTGGAAGTGTAAGTACCAATGATGTAAAAGGAGACCTCGAAGTAACAAACAGAACAAAAAAATCGAACAAACTGTACTACGCACTAGCGCAGGGGCGTCATTTGATAGCGGCATTTGCCCCCCTGACCCTGAAAATGACTGAAATTTACAAAAAATAGATAAATTTTGTATTATGTTTGCATATAATGTCTTGTATATATAATGTTTGCCCCCCCTAGCAAAATTTCAAATGACGCTCCTGCACTAGCGCCAGTTCTGAGAAAAAAAAGAATTGTCCCAAGAAACAAAAATGGAAATATACAGGGTGTAACAAAAATACAGGTCATAAATTAAATCACATATTCTGGGGCCAAAAATAGTTCGATTGAACCTAATTTACCTTAGTACAAATGAGCACACAAAAAAAGTTACAGCCCTTTGAAGTTACAAAATAAAAATCGATTTTTTCCGATATATCGAAAACTATTAGAGATTTTTTAATTAAAATGGACACGTGGCATTCTTATGCTAGGGATATTTTAAAAAGAAATTATAGTTAAATTTGTGCACCCCATAAAAATTTTATGGGGGTTTTGTTCCCTTAAACTCCCCCAAACTTTTTTGTACGTTCCAATTAAATTATTATTGGGGTGCCATTAGTTAAGCACAATGTTTTTAAAACTTTTTTGCCTCTTAGTACTTTTTGGAAAAGCTAGTTTTTATCGAGATATTTTGAATATTTTTCAAATCCACCACATATTTGTATACTGTTACGTACGATTGTAGAGACCTGGTAATATTATGATTTTTTTTTATAAATTACAGTTTGAGGTATATTTTGAACCATATTAGAAAAGAAGCCACATCTCGATAAAACGTGCCTCATCGAAAAAATACTAAGAGGCAAAAAAGTTTTAAAAACATTCTGTTTAACTAATGGTACCGCAATAATAGTTTAATTGGAACGTACACAAACAATTGGGGGGTTTAAAGGCACAGAACCCCCATAAAATTGTTGTTCTGAAGCTATTTTCTTGTGGCATTTTTATAATCAAGTTTATTCAAATGGGAAATAAGCCACAATTTTACCTAAAAATGATTTTATTAACGTTTCGACGCCCAAGTCGGGTGTCGTTGTCAAAATACAAAATAATACTAAATAAACAAAAATGTTGTTGCTTAGTAAAAAATTAGTAAATAGTAAGGTCGTCCCAGGAACGCAACTCATCAATATTGGCAATATCATTTTAAAGTCGTCTACCTTAAAATGTATAATACGTGTCTGAATTGCCGATATAAATGAGTCAGATTAAATAAATTATTAGAAGAATTTTTTACTAAGCAACAACATTTTTGTTTATTTAGTATTATTTTGTATTTTGACAACGACACCCGACTTGGGCGTCGAAACGTTAATAAAATCATTTTTAGGTAAAATTGTGGCTTATTTCCCATTTGAATATACTTGATTACTTCCCCATAAAATTTTTATGTAAACATATTAAAAAAGAAGCCGCATCTCGATTAAAACTGGTTTATCGAAAAAATACTAAGAGGCGCAAAAGTTTTAAAAATATTGTGTTTAACTAATGGTACCACAATAATAATTTAATTGGAACGTACAAAAAAGTTTGGGGTGGTTTAAGGGAACAAACCTCCCATAAAATTTTTTTGGGGTGCACAAATTTCACAATAATTTATTTTTATAATGTCCCCGCCATAAGAATTCCACGTGTCCATTTTCATTAAAAAATTTCTAATAGTTTTTATATTAGTTTATAGTATAATAGTTTAATTTTTATCTTGTAACTTCAAAGGGCTGTAACTTTTTTTGTGTGCATATTTGTACTAAAGTAAGTTAGGTCCAATCGAACTATTTTTAGTCCTGGAATGTGTGATTTAATTTATGACCTGTATTTTTGTTACACCCTGTATATTGTAATATTGCAATATTGTAGAATATATATTGAAAATATACGATTGTGATACCGACGATACTATATGCGAGTTAAAATTGGACTTTGCAGAAAAAGCATAATAGTAGAATAAACGCAATGGAGATGCGACATCTACAAGCTAAACTAGAGAAACTAAGGAATATCACAAAATAGAAAAAAGGCAGACCGAGGAAAAAATGGATACATCAAATAGTAAATGCGGGAAAGAGTAAACAGAAAACGCTTGAAGAAATGAACTTCACACAAAGTAACACAAGACAGAAAAAAAGAGATGGGTGAATATGTACAAATGTACAGCACGATCAGATTTACTTTGTATTTGAGATTTGGATTCGCACTGTTGTTGACGTCCGTTTTTTCCATATTTTCTGAATTTTATTTTGATACCGTGTAGTGTAGGTATTTTACTTGTATATTGGAGAGACGTTACCAAAATTAAATTTAAAAAATGTGGAAAAACCGAACGTCAACACCAGTGTGCATTCAAATCTCAAATACAAAGTGAATCTGGTCGTTCTGTAGGTAAATTATAGCCAAATCCGACACCTGAAAGGGTGCAAAGAAGGGAAGAAAGAATGAAAACGAATTAATTCTCGTATCTGTTATAATATCGTATAAAATATTTTAATATAATAGTTATTTATTATTATTTATGATATAAGTGTTAAAAGTACACGTGCGGGTGAAAGTTTGCAGAATGAGCGATAGCGAGTTCTGCAATTCACATGAGTGCCTTAAAATGTACTTTTTAACAAGCATATCATTCAACATTTTTTTCTACAAACGTAATTACAGGACAACATTTATAAAAATTTTTACTTGAACTTGACTGACATTCCATTTTTATGAACTGCAGTGCCTTAAAAATATTTTAAAGCACTAGTTCCTTAAAGTAGCAATTTTAACGCTCGTATGGAGTGCTAAAAATTGCATTTTTAACACGGTTGTAGAAAAAAGTAATTAAAAGATATCATATAACCCCTGTGGATCGACCACGATGTTAAACAAAGTTGCAATCAATCAACTTCATCAGGATAATAATAATATGGTATTATTAAATGCCTTTTAGAGAAACTTTATGCTACTAAAATATCGTTAACTGCCCAGTCCTTTTTCTACGGTGATCTTGATGTCGATATATAGATGTCAGTAGATGAAGATTGATGGTAATGCCTCGTATCAAAAAAATATTTTTCAATAAGGAGAGAGAAATACGTAGTGATCCTAATCATTGTGTACAATACAGGCGACAATAAGCAGTATTTCAAAGTTAGGAGCTTAACTTCTGATGTGTATTCTGATGATCAGTTTTGGTGTGCTTATCTAATATATCAATAGCTTTATTATACAGAATATTTAATTTTGATAAATGTATAAACGGTGTTACCATTACTGCAACTATGGCATATATACTTGACAGATTGAAGTTCAGCGTCAACAGGATGCAAAAATCTTATAAAAAAATAACAATTATATAGAAATTTTATACAAACATTAGTCCAGTCGGAATAGCGTTGGCCCGTGCATGAAAATTGCATGAGCTGCCCAAAATGTAATGTTTCTAATCTTTCGGGGTGGGAGGTCAATAGTAGTGCAAATTTAAATTTGAGACTGAATTTCTCCGTTGCCTTAGCTGCCATCTTGATTTTAAAGGAGAGCCTTATTTTAAAGGAGAACCTTATTTTGTTGCCTTTGGTAGTTATCAACATGACGGTAAACTGGTAACGAAAGTTTTCCATTTTATTGGGGACTTTCCATTTTCAATTTTATTTTCCATTTCCATCAAATGGTTTTTTTTTAGATTATAGCGCCATCTATCCATAATTCGGAAAATTTCTCGAATAAAAGTTACTTATTTTTACGTAAGGAATCCAAATCTGCAATAAAAAATGGGGGCTCCCATTTAAGATTTTAAAGTAACCCCCCACCCCACCTCCGTGGGGTCGTGTTTGGTGCCATTCGATAGATTTTTCAAAAATATTGAATAAATGTATTTTTGTATGTTTTAGTTTTTCGATCTGATGCTCATTTCGCGAAATAGCGCGGGATAAAAGTAGCGGGATTTAAAATATTAAATTTCCCCCCCCCCCCTCTCCGTAGGAAATCGTGTTTAGTATCATTCGATATAGTACATTCTTTCACGGTTTTTGCTCTAAATTTTAAAGAACCGCTTGGATTGACATGAAATTTGGCATACGTATAGCTTACATGTCAAAGAAAAAAAGTGATATTGTGCCGATGTGTGCTTTTGCCCTGGGGGTGACTTTCACCCCCTCTTGTTGGTGAAAAGATATATGTCCAAAATAAATCCGGAAATGGGCAAACTGACTAATTTTAAGTAACTTTTGTTCTATAGAGCTTTTTCGCCCAGTCAACACTTTTCTAGTTATTTGCGAGTGAATATGTTCATTCTTCAACAAAATAACCACATTTTTAGACGGTTTTTCGCAAGTAATTCAAAAAGTAAGTATTTTGTCGAAAAAAGCGTTCTTAGCAAAAATATAGCCTATAAAAAAGTAAAAAAAATCTGGATCTGGAAATGAATCTCGCAGAACCAGAGTTATAGCCAATGAAAAATAGATTCATATTCACCAAATTTCAAATAGAATATTTCGACGTAAAATATACAAAAAATTAGGCACTTTTTGGGGAAAACCCATTATAACTTTTTTAAAGTGTTTAAAAAAAGCTTTATTTCTGTTTTTAGAAAAGGTTTCTAGCATTAAATTTAAGCAAGTTACACTCAAAATAAAGTTGATTCCTTTTGTTTTGGCAAAAGAAAATCGGGAAGACCACCCCCTAATTAGCAACTTAAATGAAATTAATCGTTACCGCTCCACAAATTATTTTATTTATGTTGTGTTTATATGATCTGTAAGTTTCATCGATTCAAAGTGCTTATTTTTGAAAAAAATTGGTTTCAAATTTAAACTTTTAAAAATTTTAATTTTGAAAAATATCGTTTTTTTTTCAAAATAACTTAAAAATTGTTAGAGATACCAAAAATCTCGAAAAACAAAAAAAGTCAGCATTGCTTTTTTGAATATAATGTATTTTTTGTTTTTCTGTTAGACAAAAATTGATTAAGATTTGGTATTTCTAAATTTGCATACATTTGTGATCAGTGATTCGTTCAACCTCTTTTAACTACAGCCCTTTCAATAATAAGGACTTTGAACCGATGAAACTTACAGATCATATAAACAATACATACATGAGTCAAGAAACTTGTGAAGTCGTAACGATTAAGTTCATTTAAGATAATAATTAGGGGGTGACTTTCTCGATTTTTTTACCAAAACAAAAAGGGACTGACTTTATTTTGAGCGTAACTTGTTTACTTTTGATGCTAGACATTTTTTTTATAAAACAAAAATGAAGCTTTTTTTAAACACTCTAAATAAGTTGTAATGAGTTTTCCCCGAAATGTGTTTCATTTTTGGTTATTTCACGTTAAAGTATTCCATTCGGAATTTGACGAATATTAACCTATTTTTCATTAGCTATAACTCTGCTTCTACTGGGTATAGAGACGTGATGTATACACCATTTTTTTAAATTTTTTACAGGCTGCTGTATTTTTGCTAAGAATGTTTTTTCGACAAAATACTTATTATTTGAGTTATTTGCGAAAAACTGTCTAAAAGCGTGGTTATTTTGTTGAAAAAATGAACTTATTCACTGCCAAATAACTCGAAAAGTATTGACTTAGTTAAAAAACTTTATATAACAAAAGTTACTTAAAATTAGCCAGTTTACCGATTTCCTGACTTACTTTTGACGAATATTTTTCCCCCCAAGAGGGGGTGAAAACCACCCCCAGGGCAAAAGCACATATCGGCACAATATCACTTTTTTTTCTTTGACTTGTTAGCTATGTGTATGCCAAATTTCATGTCAATCCAAGCGGTTCTTTAAAATTTAGAGGTTTTGCAATATTTTACCGTTAAAGAACGGACTAATAGATTTTTTTTAAATATTGAGCACGTATTTTTTAGTTTTTCGATATTTCATTCATTTCTCGAAATATTCGCTTTTTCCTTGTGAAACTTTGGGACTCACCTATTTCCTTATAGCCCGCTCAAATCCACAGATTTTTAAAATACACACTGTTTTGCATGTACTTAAGTTACCTGATCTTAATCTGACGATTTCGAGTTTTTCTAAGGATAGATTTTTTTTCGCCCCCCCCCCCCTCTTAACGAACAACGAACTCCACTGCATTAAGAGCCAATATATGGTAGAGGTACATTTTCAGGGTACAAGGTTTCTCCCCATGTAATAATCTGACGCGCTAGACTAACTGCAAAAATCCCCGCTTGGTCTCTCCTACCACTACTCTTATAGATCAGTTATAAAAAATATCACGACGTTGGCAGATATTTTTTGTTTTAATAAAAGAAATACTGCTTTTTTAATAAACAAAAAATTAAAAACTATAAAATTTACTTTGAATTTGAAAATGAATTTATTAATTTTAATATCGTGTATATCCATCACGGGCATCGATGCAAGCCTGGATTCTGGCTCTAATGCTGCTGACAAGTCGATTAATCATTTTTGTGGCAGATTTTACCATTCTCCTCTAAAGGCAATTTTCAGTTCATGATTGGTTCTAGAATAGGCGAGCGAGAGATACCCCTAAAATGACCAGGTACTGACCACGGAGAGGTGAATGGCTAATTTTATTCGTACTTTATATTTTTGAAGGTGCTGAAAACGAAAATGAGGTTTATATTGAATTTTATGTGGGGGAACATTGTCAAAATCGCAATTTTAACCTAAAAATAAAAAAAGAAATCACGTTATTTTGAGTTTACCTCGCTACAACTCTGTTCAGTTTTAATATTTTTTTCTGAAATTTTTACAGTACATAGCTCTAACATTTCTGAAGACAACGGTACGTGATTCAAGCTTTAATTCTTATTCTGATAAAGGTTATGAATTTTTCAAAGTAAAAGTTGCGGATTTGTGCATTACAAAGTTTAATCGCAAAAGTTGAGTGACGAAATGTAAGATATAGCCTTTTAATCACATTTATGTTAAAATAGAGAGTACAAAGAAGTTTTCTGAAAAATTTTAGATCAAAATGTTTTATAAAAAAAAATAGTGCAACTTTTATTATCGACATTAGAAATCCCCAATATAACGGTTATTTTTCGAGATACTGACCATGGGTGGTGAATGGCTAATTTTGGTCTTATTTGGATTATGTTTTTGACATTGGTAAAAGCGAAAATGAAATTTATTTTAAATTTTAGGTGGGGGAATATTGTCTAAATCGCAATTTTACCATAAAAATAAAAAAAAAGTCAAATCACGTATTTTGCGTTTAACTCGCTACAACTCTGGTCTATTTTAATAGTTTTGTCTAAGGTTTGTACACTATATGTCGCTCACTTTTTTGAAGACAACGGTGTCTGTTTTAAGATTTTAGTCTTATTCTAGTAAAAGTTATGAATTTTTTAAAGTTCAAGGTGCATATTCGTGAATTGCACAGTTTAATCGCAAAAGTTAAGAGAGAAAATTTAAAATTTATCTTATTAATCACATTTATGTTAAAACATAGAGTATGAAGAAGTTTTCTGGAAAGTTTTAGTTACAAATGTTTAATAGAAAAAAAATGGCGCAACTTTTAATATAGATGTTATACATCCCCAAAATAACGCTTATTTTTCGAGATACTGACCATGGGAGGTGAATGGCTAATTTTGGTCTTATTTCATGTTTTAGATGGTGCTGACAATGAAAAAGAGGTTTATTTTGAATTTTATGTGACGGAACATTGTCAAAATCGCAATTTTAACCCAAAAATGAAAAAAAAAGTGAAGTCACGAATTTTTACTTTTAACTCGCTACAACTCTGTTCAACTTTAGTATTTTTTTCTAAAATTCCTCCGGCATATATTTCTTACACTTTGTGAATTCCAGAGTTAAATCGCAAAAATTAAGTGACAACATTTAAAATTTATCTATTTGATTACATTTAGGTTAAATCATAGGGTTCAAAGAAATTTTAAGGGGAATTTTAGGTCTAGATGTGTTATAGAAAAAATGTGGTGCAACTTTTAATTTTACGAAAACGCGGTTTAACTTTTTTTTTATTTTTAGGGCAAAATTGCGATTTTGACAATTTTCTCCCACCAAAAATTCAAAATAAATTTGATTTTCGTTTTCAGCACCATCAAAAACATGAAGTAAGACCAAAATTAGCCATTCACCACCAATGATCAGTATCTCGAAAAATGGGCGTTATTTTGAGGATTTATAATGTAGATGTTAAAGGTTGCACCATTTGCTTTCTATAAAATATTTTGATCCAAAACTTTCCAAAAAACTTCTTTGTACTCATGTTTTATTTCTGAATTTGATTTAAAATCTATATTTCAAATTTTGTCAGTTAAATTTTGCGATTAAACTTTGCAATTCACGATTCTGCATCTTGTACTTCAAAAGATTCATAACTTTTTCTAGAATAAGACTAAAAGCTTAAAGCAGAAACCATTGTCTTCAAAAAAGTGAGCGATATATAGTGTACAAACTTTAGAAAAAAATATTAAAACGGACCAAAATTGTAGCGAGCTAAACGCAAAAAAAACGTGATTTAATTTTTTTTATTTTTAGGGTACATTGCAATTTTGACAATATTACCCCACCTAAAATTTAAAATAAATTTCATTTTCGTCTTCATCACGGTCAAAAACCTAATCTAAGACAAAAATTAGCCATTCTCCACCCGTGGTCAGCATCTCGAAAAATAAGCGTTATATTGGGGATTTCTAATGTCGGCGTGAAAAGTTGCACTATTTTTTTTATATAAAACATTTTGATCTAAAACTTACCAAAAAACTTCTTTGTACTCTCTACTTTAACATAAACGTGATTAAGAACCTAAATTTTAAACTTCGTCACACAACTTTTGCGATTAAACTTTGCAATGCACAAATCCGCACCTTTTCCTTTGAAAAATTCAAACATTTATCAGCATAAAAATAAAAGCTTGAAACAGGTACCGTTGTCTTCAGAAATGTTAGGGCTACATACACCGGCAAAATTAGCCGAACACCTGAAAAATGGGACATGTTTGATGTCTCGAATCTCCTAATCCTGTTGTCCGATTTGAGTTATTCTTTTAGTATCTTACAGCCTTATTAGTTAGGAATATCGGTGTAATAATATTGTTGCTAGACTGGTAAATGTCATTTTATACCGGGTGTTACAATCATACTGTGTTTTTTTCTTAAAGTTCAGAACACCCTGTGGAATATTCTAGCACATATAAAATATTAAAATTAAAACACGATTGTAGACTTAGACTTTCTTAACATTTTCTTTTTTGATTAATTTGCTCATGTTGTAAAATAAAAAAGTTATGTGCTTTAACAACTAGCCATGCTTTTTATAAATAAATCCTCATAGTAGGGGATGAAGGTATGCTAAATTTGCAGTTATTCGAGCATTATGGGGACCTATTTCATTGTGAAGAGTGGGTGCTAAAACCAAAAAAAGTTCAGTTTTCCATAAAGTGTGGGACTCTCCATTTTTTAATTTAATTTTCAATTTCCACAAATCGTTTTTTCCGATTATAGGAAATATAGGCTATATCTATCCATAATTGGAAAAAATGTTGCGAATAAAAGTTGCTTATTTTTACGTCAAGGATCCAAATCTGCAATAAAAATTGGGGGCTCCTATTTAAGATTTTAAAGTAACCCCTCACCTTACCTCCGTGGGGGGTCGTGTTTGGTGCCATTCGGTGGATTTTTTAAAAATATTGAATAGGTGTATTTTGCTGTTTTACGATCTGATGTTCATTTCTCGAAATATCGCAGGGTTCGTATTTAAAATTTTTAATTTACCCCCCACCCCTCTCCGTGGGGTGTCACGAGCCCCCACGAAGGTGGGGTGGGGGATTTAATTTAAAATCTTAAATAGGAGCCCCAATTTTTATTTCAGATTTTGATTCTTTACTTAAAAATAAGCAACTTTTATTCGACACATTTTTTCGAATTGTGGATAGATAGCGCTATAATCGGAGAAAAATGTTTGTTTCAAATGGAAAATTAAATTAAAAATGAAAAGTCCCCCACTTTATGGAAAACTTAACTTAACCTTTTTCTGATTGTAGCACATATTGTTCACAATCCAATAGGTCCCCATAACGCTCGAGTAACTGCAAATTTAGTATACTTTCCTCCCCTACTATGAGGATTTATTGATGAAAAACATGGATAGATGTTAACGCACATAAATTTTTTATTATCTTACATAAGTGAATGAATCAAAATGAATCAAAAAGGAAAATGTTAAGAAAGCCTAAGTCTATAATCGAGTATTCATTTTAATATTTTACATATGCTAGAATATTCCACAGGGTGTTCCAAACTTAAAAAAAAAACACAGTATTCTTCGTACACCCGGTATAAAATGATATTTACCTGTCTAGCAACAATATTATTACAGCGATATTCTTAAATAATAAGGCTATAACATACTAAAATAATCACTCAAATCGGACCAGTGGTTTAGAAAATTCAAGACATCAAACATGTCCCATTTTTAAGGTGTTCGGCTAATTTTGCCGGTGTGTGTATATACTCTAAAAATTTCAGATAAAAATATTAAAATCGAACAGAGTTGTAGCGAGTTAAACGCAAAAAAACGTGATTTCATTTTTTTTATTTTTATGTTAAAATTGCGATTTTGGCAATGTTCCGTCACATAAAATTCAAAATAAACTTCATTTTCGTTTTCAGCATCCTCGGAAATATAAAGTATGAATAAAATTAGCCATTCACCCCTTCGTGGTCAGTATGTCGAAAACTAAGCGCTTTTTTGAGGGTGTCCCGCTCGTGTAGTAGGATTCTTTCGGGTATGAACAGTTAAGTTTTATATGGGCGGGCGTTATCATCCATACCTAAGTACCAAATTTTCACCCACAGCTTCTCGCCATAATCTAATACGAGGTTCTACAATCCGTGGGATATACTTTTGTACTGTTAGAGTCTAGTCAATACCCATAAATTCCGTGCGTCTTAAGGTCATAAGTCATAATAATATGTGCCCAAAATATTACACTGCCACCAGCGAAAGGATAGATGGGACGGGCGTGTCCTAGTTGTGTAGCTCTTGTTGGCTCTCACCAAATACGAAATAGCCGACTATCACTAGTTAGACATATTCTGTTTGAAAAAAGCACACAATTCCAAAACTATTGAGGAAGCTGCATGTGTTATTCAGCCCATTGGAGACGATGCAAAATATGTTTAGGTTGTATTTTCTTCTTCTTCATGTGCCACTCTTATCGGAGATTGGAAATCATCAAGGCTCTCCTGACCTTGCTTACAGCTGACCTAAAGTCTGCATTAATGTTGCAGCTAAACCACTCTCTTAAATTGCACAACCATGATATTCTTCTACGGCCTGGATTCCGTTTTCCTTCTATTATTCCTCAGGTTGTAACTGATGAACTCTTATTGGTCAACGACTCATCAAATCTGACTTTAAAATTATTCTCCTTATTGTAGCCAATCTCTTTGTAGGGTTGGTACAGACATAGAACATATTTCTCCTTATTCTCGGGATTATTATAACTCGGGATCTACCAGAACGAGCTCTATTCTGTATCGATTTTGTCTCCAGAAACCTATTTCATATCCGCAAGAGATCACTCTGAGAAACACCTAGTCTCTCCCCCACGAACCGCTGTGAATGGCCTCCTTCAACCAAACCAATAATTCTGGTACGGTCACACTCAGAAATTAAATTACAATTCATTATAAATCACGTTTTCGGGATACAATAAAACATCTAAAAATAAGAAATCTCCAAGAAGTGATGGTATAACTTCGGAACTTATTAAAGGTGGAGGTGCTACTCTAACTAATCAAACATATAAGATAATACTGAGAGCATGGAATGAGGAACAAATCCTAGAAGAGTGGTGTATTGAAATCGTTTGCCCACTACACAAAAAGGGTGATCAATTGGAATGTAGAAACTATAGGCGAATAACTCTCCTTAATACAGCATACAAAATATTTTCGAGTATCTCATATGGTCGCCTAAGTGCATATTCAGAGGAGCTTCTTGGCCAATATCAAAGTCTGTACCGTGGAGCTAAACAGTCGTAACTCCACTTGCCGAAATGGAGTTAATACCACGTTCTTGTTGTCAGATTTTCATAGCATATTGTGGCAAAAAAATCGTACATCCAGCGTTATTAGTTGCCTAGATAAGGCGTTTAGAAACAATAGCAACTCCATTAGTCAGTTGAGGTAAACAGTAGTATATCCATAGCAACTCCATAAATACGTGCATATATTAGATAGTATGCTTTCGTATGCGGTAGTGGTAAACAGTCGTAGCTCCATTTTTATATTAAATGGTATTTTGAGGGTGTTAAAACGGGATAATGAAAAACAAGAGTTCTTTTTTGTTCCAAACATTGTGATTTGGTTTTTGCATTTTTAAATACGGAATTACTATTTTTGTAATCACTTACTATTTTTATTTTGCATATTACCTGTTTAAAGACATAGAAGTAAAAAGTCGTAACTCCCATTATTATACAACAGGTAAATAATTTATTAACAATACTAATACCCAGTAATAGATTTGCATTTACATATTATAATATAACAATAATGTTGAATTCGACGTAATGGAAATAAAATTTTTTTTATAGTATATTGACTAGTCTGTATGTTTTGCGCTTTCTTGCAAATGTATACATTGTGGATATACGACTGTTTACCTCCACGGTACAGAAGTAGTTTTAGGCCTGGTCGATCAACAACAGACAACAGACCAGATCTTTGTGCTAGGTGAAATACTAGAAAAAACAATGAATTCAATATCGACACATACAATTTTTCGTAGATTTTAAATCGTCCTATTATAGTATCCTAAGAAATAAATTGTATGAAGCCATGGATGAATTGTATATCCCCGATAAACTGATAAGATTGGTTAAGGCTACAATACGTAAAGTTGTTTGCGAAGTCGAAATACAGGGCGAACAATCACAGGCGTTTGAAAAGCATGTTAAGCTGCGACAAGGAGATGCTCCGGCGTGTTTTTTTTCAGCATAGCTCTGGAAAAGGTGGTCAGAGATTCTCGAATAGATAACAGAGGAAATATTTTTAATAAATCATCCCAAATTTTGGCATATGCAGATGATGTGGACCTATTTGCCCGCAGACCACGCAAGCTAGAAGAAATGTATACCACATTCTCAAACGCCCTAAAAAATATGGACCTACAAGTAAATGAGGAGTAAACTAAGATGGTGGCATTAACACCCAACAATAGAGCCAGAAACATCGGTCACCAATTTACGGTTGATTACTCTACCTTTGAAGTGGTGGACAAATTCACATTTTTAGGCTCCATGATCACCAAGGAGAACGTCATGACGGAAGAAATCAAGGAAAGGATAATCCTAGCAAACAAATGCTATTTTGGGCTGAGTAGACATATGAGAAGCAGAAACGTAAGTCAAGAAAGAAAAATAGCCATATATAGAACCCTTATACAGCCAGTAATGACATATGGACCGGAAACATGAACCATCTCCAAAGCAGATGAAACCTTCTGCTTATATTTGAGCTAAAGATTCTGAGAGGAATATTCGGTGGCATCTGTGAAAATAGTGTTTGGAGGAGGTAAAACTACGAGATATACCACAGATATAAACAAAAATTTGGGGGTAAAGACGTAGTATCTCTTATAAAATAGGAAGATTAAGATGGGCAGGACATTTAGCAAGATTACAGCAGAACTGTTCTCTTATAAGAATCCTTATATCACAACTTGTCAGAAGTAGAAATAATTGTAAGACAAAACTCAGATCGAAGAATGGTGTAGATGAGGATGGTAGAAAAATAGGAGCAGCAAAATGGCAACAGTTGGCAATGGACAGAACTGACTGGCATAATAGATTTGGGAAGGTCAAGGCTCTTTTATGGGGCTGTGTAGCACCATTTATTATGACGATAAATCACGTTTTTACAAATTTTACCCGTATAACTAACCTTTGTAAAACTAGACCAAATAAATGGGTATTTAAATAAAATAAAATACCAAAAAAGTTACAAAAGGCTAAAAGTATAAAAATCGCGAATACGAGAGCTGATGCATAACTACTGAAACTATGTGTAGGTATCATAGTAATATTATTATATTAATAAATATGATTTGTGGACGCCTACATTATTCCCTATTCCACGAATATACGAGTGTGTTGGATTTTTTCGACAACTAATATTTTATTGTGCAAAATATGAAGAACGAAAATAAATTGCAAATTACATTGCTGTTTATTGGAATAATTATTAGCGCCATTTACTTTGGTAGGTCTTATGTTGCACACTGAAATATTCGTTGTCGCGATAATCCAAAACAGTCGTATGTTGGTGGAATGAACCATATCAATTTTAATATCCAATTATGTTGAATTATTTTTTTAAGTCGCATGCACACTGTACAGTATAGAGCTATTGCGTGTTAAACTTATTAAAGCAGGGTGTTTTTATAAACTGACCTCTTTTTAACTACAAAATTATGCATCTGTGTATATGTCGTATGTAATTTAATGTTGTTAAGAACATAATTTTTAAAGTCATACTAGAGTGAATGAACCCTCTGAAAATATGCTAATAAATCAGCTATTAAATATAATTTGTGTTACAGTACCTATACTAATACCTGTTTTAATTAAAATCATAAGCTGAAAACAATGGACGATGAATAAACAATATAGCCAAAAATAACATGCTTCCAAAGCATACATGATAGATATAAACAACAATAATTTCTGAAAAATATATTATTCGCTGTGAGCCAATGAGTAGAGAGGACTAAATAGTTTTCCTAAGCGCTGTTAGTGGCAGTTTTGTGCATTTGAACAATTTTACCAGAAAAGTGAAAGTTTGAAACCGCGATAGAGCGCTACCGATGAAACTCACAGCGAATAAAAACAGAGGTAACCTTTAATTAAATCAAATAAACTTCTTCTTTTTTTCAATGGCCTCTTACGTACGCAGCTACCCAGTCGCAGGAACTTATATAATAAATATTAAAATTATAATGAATAAAATAAAAAAGCATAATTACTTTTACTATTAATTCTGTATATTCGTTCAGTAATCAGTTTACAATAATAGACTGCGCGTTAGAGAAAACGGGCCTCTCACAAAATGGGTCATTTTTGATGTCTTGATTTTCATAAACCTGTTGTTCCATTTTCAACGAAAACTTTTCGTTTATAAATTCGCAAATTTTGTGCGTTAGTGCGTTGCCGCTCCTGCAATACTTACATCAGATTTATTGATGGATTCTTATGTAGTTTTGTCTTCTAAATCCAAATCTGAAAACGGCATTTCGATATCTCTAACTACCTTCGAGATAATCGACCTCAAAATCTAAAATGTGACGTCACAATCCTTTTATTTTCTGCCGAAACACTAAACGACAGCTAGTAAGTAGGCTAGTTTTTTAATCCGAATTTGTCAAAGCAAAGCATAGGTTATTTACATTTGAGTTTGACACTTCGTAAATGTCAAACTAAGTTTTAAATTAAGTACATATTTTAATAAAATATTAATAGTGAATTTAATTATTATATAAAATAAATAAGATGTTCAAAAATACAATTTGAGTATATTTTGAAAGCAATAATTTATTTAACAACTTTAAAAAGGTTTATACGAGTATACGGCCTCCCTTTTAATGGGAGTACCTAATGATAAATGCACTGTTCCATTTGTTATGAAATGAAAATTGTTATTATATATATAGACTGCGCGTCATAGAAAACGGGCACCCTAAAAAATGGGTCATTTTTGATATCGCGCATCTACTAAACCTGTTGTCCGATTTAAGTGATTTTTTGAATATCTTATAGCCCTATTCTTTGTAAATATCCCTGTAATAATATTTTTGATAAACAGGTAAATTTTCATTGTATACCGGGTGTCCGAATCAAACCGTGTTTTTTTCTCAAAGTTCTCAACACCCTGTGGAATATTCTAGCATTTATAAAATACTGAAATTAAAACCCAACTATAGCCTCAGGTTTTCTTAACATTCGGTTTTTTGATTCATTCGCTTATGTTGGATAATACAAAAGTTATGTACTTTAACAACTAGCCATGTTCTTCATCAGTACAGGGTGTTATAAGTCTAATGGGTTTTAGGGACTAAATAAGTTCGACAAACTTTAAGGGGTAATTCTGCATTAAAAAATAATGACAGTTTGCTTTATAATCATATATCCGCAAATGCTTCGTTTCCGAGATACGGGATGTTAAATTTTTTCTTACAAACTGACGATTTATTTATTGCTTTAAAACCGGTTGAGATATGCAAATGAAATTTGGTAGGTTTTAAGAGATGGTTATTGCGCATTTTTTGACATGCAACTAAGAATTTTATTTTCACCATTGGAGCGCATACGGGTAATATGACCGATCATATTATTCGTATGCACGCCAATGGTGAATAAAAAATTCTTAATTGTATGTCAAAAAATGTTCAATAACTACGTCTTAAAACCCATCAAATTTCATTTGCGTATCTCAACCGGTTTTAGGGCAATAAATAAATCGTCAGTTTGTAAACGGTCATTATGTTTTCATGCAGAATTACCCCTTAAAGTTTGTCGTACTTCTTTAGAAACACCCTGTACTGATAAAGAGCATGCCTAGTTGTTAAAGTACATAACTTTTGTATTATCCAACATAAGCGAATGAATCAAAAAACAGAATGTTAAGAAAACCTGAGGCTGGTTGGGTTTTAATTTCAGTATTTTATAAATGCTAGAATATTCCACAGAGTGTTGCGAACTTTCAGAAAAAAAAACACAGTTTGAGTCGGACACCCGGTATACAATGAAAATTTACCTGTTTAGCAAAAATATTATTACAGGGATATTGACAAAGAATAGGGCTATAAGATATTAAAAAAATCACTTACATCGGACCACAGGTTTAGGAGATACGCGACATCAAAAATGACCCATTTTTTAGGGTGCCCGTTTTCTATGACGCGCAGTTTAGTTGGTTCGCTAAACTCAGACACAGCTGGTTAGTGATTTTAATAGGTAATTTTTTTGTTTTTTGCCAATTTTGCCAAAACTAATTATTTAGTAATTATTAACTATTTAGTAATTATTTTTTTGCCAAATTGGCAAAATTACTGACTAAAATCACTAGCAAGTTGTGTCTGAGTTTAGCGAACCGATTATATGAAATGTTGTTTGGAATAAAAAATTATGGTCTGATGCAATTACATTCTTCTAATCGAAAAAAATATTTGAAATTTTTTCTCAAATTATGGATACCAACAACATTTTCATTTATAACTCGCAATTTTCCATATTATAAGATAATATACGTAAATAAACAAGTTTTCGTTATGATAATGCTCGCATTTTCAGCTTGTTTTAATATGTTATATCTTTATTCTTTAGCAATAATAATATTGTTGCTAGACAGGTAAATTGTCATTGTATCCCGGGTGTACCAATCAAACTGTGTTTTTTTCTCAAAGGTCACCACAAAGTGCGACAAACTGCATAAAAAAATAATGACCTTAATAAACAAAGAAATAAACAAAGGTCCGCAAATACTTCGTTTCCGAGATACGCGATGTTAAATTTTTTCTTACAAACTGACGATTTATTTAGTGCTCTAAAACCGGTTGAGATGTGCAAATGAAATTTGGTAAGTTTAATTTTATATTCACCATTGGCGTGCATATGGGAAATATGACCCGCATTCAGTTTATATTTTAACCAACTTCACATCTATAAACAAAAATCTTACATAACCTTCTATAGGACAACATGATTTTGACACTTATAGTACAGATGTTTGTTTCACACTTTGTTTCACCTTTGTTTCTTCTTTGTTTCAAACTTTTGAAGACTAAGAGAAACAGTATAGCCGGTAGTTACTTTATTAAATAAATATAAGCTTTTTATTTGGTAACAGCGCGTTCCTGCTGAACTTGACAATAGTGAAAAAATTAATATATAAGGAAAAATGTGTTGAATTTGTTTACCGTCTAGCTTGTATCAGTGCGTTATGATGTCATTAAATCTATGACGTATACGTCTAATTTCTTAACTGGATTATTAGTATAGTATAGTTGATCCAAAAGATGGCATAACCCAGACATCCAAAGTGAAAGTTATCCTTCAACACCAAATTGTTCTATATGGTCCACCCAATGTCCAGAAAAAAGTCACACCATTTTGAGCGTCGGGTTTGGGGGGAGAGGGCGGAGAAATCGGTAAATTCCTAGTTTTTAAGTTTTTCGCCAAAATTTCTAAAACTATGCGGTTTAGCATGAACAAACTTCTATACAAAATTGTTCTACATTAAATTTGAAATAAAAAAGGCCCTATGCATAATCTTTCTAAAATGAATGGTTCCAAAGTTACGGAGGTAGTATAGTATAACTGGTCCAAAAAAGGCCTAACTGAAACATCCAAAGTAAAAGTTTTCCTCCAACACCAAAATGTTCTATATGGTCCACATATTGTTCAGTAAAAAGTTACACCATTTTGAGTGTCCGGTTTGGGAGGGAGATGGAAGAGAAGTAGGTAAATTAGTAGGTTTTTTAGGTTTTTCGTCAATATTTCTAAAACTATGCTTTAGCGTAAACAATGTTATATACAAAAATGTTTTACATGAAATTTAAAACAAAAAATGTTCTATACATAATTGTTATAAAATCAACGGTTCCAGAGTTACGGAGGGTGAAAATTCGAGGTTTTCGATACTTTTTATATTTTTTGGGCAATATTTGTGATATAACTATACCAAAAACCCAGACATCCAAAGTAAAAGTTATCCTCCAACAATAAATTGTTCTATATGGTCCACATAATGTTCAGAAAAAAGTCACATCAGTTTGAGCGACGGGTTTGGGGGGAGAGAGGGGGGAGAAATCGGTAAATATAAAAAGTATCGAAAACCTCCACTTTTCACCCTCTGTAACTCTGGAACCGTTGATTTTATAACAATTATGTATAGAACCTTTTTTGTTTTAAATTGTATGTAGAACATTTTTCTATAGAACATTCCTTACGCTAAAGCATAGTTTTAGAAATATTGACGAAAAACCTAAAAAAAAACTACTAATTTACCGACTTTCTCCCCCATCTCCCCCCCAAACCGGACGCTCAAAATGGTGTAATTTTTTACTGAACAATATGTGGACCATATAGAACAATTTGGTGTTGAAGGAAAACTTTTACTTTGGATGTCTGGGTTAGGATTTTTTTGGACCAATTATAATATACTACCTCCGTAACTTTGGAACCGTTCATTTTAGAAGGGTTATGCATAGGGCCTTTTTTATTTCAAATTTAATGTAGAACAATTTTGTGTAGAAGGTTGTTCATGCTAAACCGCTTAGTTTTAGAAATATTGACGAAAAACGTAAAAAAAATTTGCAGATTTCCCTCCCCCCCCCCCCCCCAAACCCAACGCTCAAAATGGTGTGACTTTTTTCTGAACATTATGTGGACCATATAGAACAATTTGGTATTGGAATATAACTTTCACTTTGGATGTCTGAGTTTGGGTCTAACTATACCATACTATATAGACATAATATGTTGCAATATATGGAACATCATAAGAAATCCTATTCTCAACATTAATATCACAAGAGAGTGAGAATAAATTGACAATAATGCAACAATTTTTTGAAAACTTGTTGCTTGGCAATATCATTATTGTTTGTTGTTTGTTTGGGTTTATATGACTGCGGACACTAAATCCATTCGCCAATTTTACTATTTTTTATTTTATTGGTCATTTTTTCGTATCTTATCCTAAAACTAATACTAATATAATAAACAATTCTACTAATAAATAATTATTTTTGTATTTTTTTTTAATAATTTTTTATATATATATATATATATACAGGGTGGTGAATCGGAAAACGGGCCATAGGATACTCAATGTAAAATTCTAAACTGTTGAATTTCTGCTTCCCTAATTATGTTACATCAAAAATCATCAGAAGTTATTTGTAGAGGATTGAAATCTGTATTAGAAACAGAAGTTACAATTGTTCTACGATTTAAACACATTCCAAAATTTTGAAAAAGTATAATGTATTTACCGCAGTAGGTATGTGTGGGCATGTTAGGCCACACGTTACTATTTAACTGACAGTGAGCACATTATTGACTGAAGAAGATATCTTTATTATTAATACTTCTCCTTAACTAAAGGTATCTTATCAACTTTATTGTGTTTTAAACAATAAGTGATAAAATAAATAAAAAAATTGACAGTTCAAATTGTTAATATAATAAATTTATTGTCAACAAATGCAACCTTATACACATTATGGTATTGCGTGTGGCCTAACTTTGGCGTATTACTCTGAAAAATGTATTATATTTTTACAAAATTTTGAATAATTATTGTTCGTAGAACAATATTAACAGTTGTTTTCAATACAGATTTCAATTCTCTACAAATAGTTTCTTATGACTTTTGATGTAAAATAATTAGGGAAGCAGGAATTCAACAGTTTAGAATTTTACATTGAGTTTCCTATGGCCCGCTTTCCAATTCACCACCCGGTATATATTTTTATTAATTTTTTTCCAAATGATGTTCTCAGAGTTCCACAGCAAAAACTGCAACATTCTTCTTTAGCCCTCTACTTCATTCGAAAGCTATTTTACTATGGACTGTCCAAGTTCGTCATTCATTTTTATCTACATATTTTTTTTTATATTTTTTTAATTATTATATTTTTTTTTTCTATTTTTTTTTTATATATCTTTTTTTATATTTTTTCTTTCTTTTTTTTATTATTTTTTTATTTTTTTTTATTTTTTTTTTATTTTTATTTTATTATTTTTTTTTATATTCCTTTTCTTTTTTTTTTTTCTTTTCTTTTCTTTTCTTTTTCTTTTAACATATAACAATTTACAAGAAATACTTACTCTATATTTTACAATTACAATTTAAGCTTAATATCTAAAATATGTTTATACAATAGTCGGTATACCAACTCATTATTTTCTAATGTTAATAAATAATTTAAATTAATGGGATGGTGGACATCAGTCAAAGAATACAGTGAATTTAAAAACATATTAACTTTATTAGAGATAAGAGAACAGGTCAAAATTTTGTGTTGTAGATTGCCCAACTGTCCACAAATACATTGTGGACTATCAGCTATATTAATTTTAAATAAATATGATGGAGTAAGACAGTGGTCAAATCTCATTCTGCATATGGTTCTTATCATATCTTTTGTCGACTCCATTTTAGAAAACCAAGGTTTATCCGTTATATAGTTTCTGATTGATCTGTAGTGGTTTCCTGTATTTACGTTTTCATCAATATACCTTTCTTTCCATTCTTTCTTAATCTCTTTGAATAAATTTGATTCAATATCTTTTGGCGTACAAAGATAATGGGTTAATACTCCTTGTGTCACCGCGTTTTTAGCCAATTCATCTACCATTTCATTTCCAGTTATTCCACAGTGGCTTTTAACCCATGCCAACTTAACAGACTTTCCTTGTTGCTGAAGTTCTTTAATTTTATTTATGATATATAATTCAATGTAGTTCACTTTTGATTTAGGATTTATAGCACTAATTTTACTAAGAGAACTTTTACTGTCACTAAAAATTATAAACTTTGAATGATTTATATTAGATAAATATTTTAGTGCTTCCATTATCGCTATTAATTCAGCTGTGTATATACTCATAATAGAATTTAGTTTAAACATTTTACTAATTTTATTACTGCTATCCCAATAGGCACATCCCACACCTTCAATATTTTTTGATGCATCTGTATATAGCATACAATAATCTTTGAACATTTGTGAACTGTCGGAGATAAACACTAATTTTCTTAAAGATATAGGCAACTTGCTATAGTCCCTTAAAAAGTATACCTGAACTTGTTCCATACTATTAAAGTCAATATTATAATTTGGGTTTATGTCATATTTATAAAGTTGTTTATCATATATTGTCATTTTTGAATATAAATCTACCATATTTAGAGTTTTCTTTTTTATCCAATATTTTTCTGTCAAGTCTGCTAAAAACAGTTGATGTATTTTGGAAATTAAACTTGCCTTTTTTTCATACAATCTAACTAAAAGGTTGATGCCAAGTTTTTTTCGTCTTATATCCATCGGCATTTCACAGCATTCAACTTGTAGATTATTTATCGGTGTACTTCTTAGGGCTCCTATACACAATCTAAGGGATTTATTAATGATTTTGTCTATTTTATTTAAATGACACTGTGATGCGTCACTGTATAATATTGATCCGTAGTCGAATATAGCTCTTATATTATTTTTAAATAACAACAAAGAAATATTTGGATCTGCTCCCCAACGTAAGTGTGATACGAATCGAAGAAGGTTTATTCCTTTTTCTGTTTTTTTAACTATATGGTCTATATGTTCTTTCCAGAGAAGCTGTCTATCCAGAGTAATACCCAAATATTTAACATAACTTTGTACAGGATAGGATATATTGTTTATTAAGATGTGATTGGGTATTTCTTTTCGTTTTCTTGTAAAAATACATAATTTGGTTTTGGAATCAGATATATTTAGTCCATGTAATTCACTCCATATTTTAATATGTTTGTCTCCTTCTTCAATGGATTTGACTGCATTTTCTATTTTAATGTTTTCTTGATAAATAACTATATCATCTGCAAATTGTAAAATTTTTGTTGAGTTTAAATTTTTTTCTATATCAGAAGTGTAAATTAAATATAACAAAGGGCTTAATATTCCTCCTTGAGGTAAACCACCCATCGCTAGTCTTGGACCAAATGTGTTATTATTTACCGATATATAAATTTTTCTACAGTCATACAATTTTATTATTTTTTGACAGAAGCATTCTGGCAGACCTATTTGTATCATTTTGTTATATAGTATATTTAAATTAACGTTGTCGTATGCTGCTTCAACATCTAATAAAAGAGCGATTACTGAAGAATTTTTCGTAAACGCTAAATTTATATCTGTTACCAAATGACTCACAGCTTCCACAGTAGAATGATTTTTTCGAAATCCAAATTGTGTTTGTGATAATTTATTGTTTTTTTCTAGCCAACTTTCGAGCCTAAGTTTTATCATTCTTTCCAGTGTTTTTGTTATGCAGGAGATCAATGAAATACCTCTATAAGATTCTGCTGAATCAGGATTCCGATTTGTTTTGAGAATAGGAATCACCCGGTACTCTCTCCAGTTATCTGGAATATCTTCTGATAACCATATTTGATTAAAAAAATTTAATAGTGTTTCTTTCCCTTTTTGATGTAAATTGGCCAACATAATATAATGTACATTATCTATACCTGGAGAAGTATTTTTCTTATTCTTAAAGCTTATTTCTAATTCACAGAAACTAAATGGAATTGAAAGTGGATGCATAGAGTTTTTTCTTTCCATTACATTAATTTTTGAAAATATATTATCTGGACATAATTTTCTTAAAAACTCCTCAACCCATTCTCCTTCAGTCACTGGATTTACTTGTGGTTTAAAAATGTTTTGTAATCGTTTGGCTTGATTCCACATATCTTTAATTGGTGTATTTTTGTTTAAAGTTTTACAAAAATTTCTCCATGCATTACGCTTACTCTCTAATACAACTTTTTTGGTTTTCGCTACACATTTATTATAATTTATATAATTTTGTATATTAGACTGTAGTTTAAACTTGCGTAAAGCTAGTTTTTGTTCTTCTATTACCTTTTTACAATTGTCATTCCACCAAGTTTTTCTAAATCGTGGATTAGTCCCTGTTCTCTTCTCCGGTATACATATCTTACAATATTCGTTTAATTTATTTAAAAATTGTTGGTAATTTAAATTATTATCTATTTCCATGAAATTATCAGTGATAGAAGAGAAAAGAGACCAATCCGCTTTATTTATGTTCCATTGGAATTTTGTATTTACACATTCCGCTTTATTAACATTAATATTTGACTTAATAATAATAGCAAAATGATTTGATCCTAATGTCTCGTCCACAACATCCCAATCGAAAAAATGACTAATATTTGCTGAGCATATTGTAAGATCTATTGCAGATTTATTATTGCTATTCGGTCTACGCATCAAAGTTTCTTTACCATTATTTAAAATTACAAGATTACAGTCCTCAATAGCTTCTAACAGATTTTTTCCTATAGTATCTACAGTACTACAACCCCAAACATAATTGTGGCTATTAAAATCACCACCAATTATAAAAGGCTTCTCTAGACTATTAAAAAACTTTTTCCATTCATTTAGAGTGATTTTAAGATTTGGTTTTACGTATATTGAATAAATGTTTAACTTTTTTCCGGATTGAATTTTAATTGATATGCTATTGCACATTATGTCATTAATTTGGTGAAAAGTAGGACTGTTGTAAAATTTTATTAATTTTTTCAAAAGGATGGCTACTCCACCATATCCATCATCTCTATCATTCCTAAAGACATTATAACCAGTAAAGTTAATAAAATTACTTTTTTTTAACCAAGTTTCTGATATTAATCCTATATCTATTTTATTGTCATACAAGAATTTTTCTAAATAACCCTTATTTGTTTTAATTGATCTCGCATTCCATTGAAGAAATGAAACGTTAGCCATCACGAGGTAATAATAATTGTGAAATATTGTTTTTTAATAATTCCAACGTTTTTTGATCTAAATTGTGATTAATTTGATTTAATGTTGCTGAAATAAAGTTTACTATTATTTCTCCTATATTATTTTGATTATCGTTTTGTGTTTGTGTTGTGTTAGAATAAATGGGATTATTAAAATTATAACAAGGCTGACTTTGTATTCTTGGTGTTTGCAAAATTTTTCTGCGTGCTTCCATTGTTTCTTTATCTACACTACTAGAATCAATACTACTTGATCTTTTTCGTTTAGATATTGTATATTTATTTGAAGTATTTTCTTGGTCTTTACTTACTGTTGAATAACATTTTTTATATTTATTATTAGCTTCATAATATGTTATATTTTCATTATTCATAACTTTTTTAATATATTCCTGTTTTTGTCTTTCTGTACAATCTGCTCCCTTGTCAGTAGCGCTGTGTTTTCCTTTGCACAATACACAAAGTAAATTATTCGGATTGGAACAATTGGATTTGTTGTGTTCTTCGCCACATCTTTCACACCTATCTTTTCCTCTACATTGGGCACTTATATGCCCAAATCTCAAACACTTTAAACATTGGATTATTCTGGGTGTATAATTTTCCACCTCGTATATCATTTTTTCTATTATTACATTTTTTGGTATAGACTGACCTTTAAAAGTGACAATTACGGTTCCTGTTTTTACATAATTAGTATTACCATTATCTTGAATCACTTTCCGCATAATTCTTTTTACATGTAATACTTCGAATTTAATTCCAAATCTAGGTTTAATTAATGATAATAAATCATTATCTTCTATCTCTTTATCTACCAATTTTATAACACCTTTCTTTTGAGTAAAAAACGTTGGAATATATGCCTCATACTCTTTGCTTTTAAGAATTTGAGAATCAATTAATTTATTAGCACTAGCAAAATTATTTAGTTCTACCTTGATTTTATTTCTACCAACTACTGTAATTTGTGTGATATTATTTTCAATTTCAGGTACTGCACTTAAAATCAAACGGGCCGTGCCGATCCTGTGTAATCGACCAATGTTACCGTTTTTATTTTCTATGTGTACTATATAAGGTGCATTATCTCCAAATTGATATCTATGTTTTAATCTTAAATTTATTACTTTATTTAAATTTTGCTTACCTGACTTATCTGTTTGATTTAAATTTGTCAAAGTTTCATCGTTATTGCAACTAAATTTGTTACTTACCTCAATAGTACTACTTGTTTGGTTTTGTTTGTTTGTTACCTTATTATTTACTCTATTGTTATTTTTATTTAATTCCTCATATTCCATCATCCCATCTCCTTCCATTTCTACATAAAATTTACCTTTATCTGGAGGTTCGGGTGGTATACCTTCCATATTATTTGTTTTCTGAAATTTAACTTCTAGGCGCTAAATTTCACACTTTCTTACAGATCACTGGTTTAGTACTTCTTTATACTACTCGTAATACTCAAAAAGTTAAGAAAAAACCTTAAAAATTAATAATTTTTAGGAGAACTTCTAAATAAACTGCCTTTCAATTTGACGTTTATTTGACATTGGGCAATATCATTAAAATATTAGTTAAAATTATTTATAAATACAGTTTTATTCATGAAATAATCTTACCGAAGTACATTCGAGCAGAACTAAAAGTTTAATATAGTTAATTTTCTTAAATGTGACAGTTGTAAAAACAATAAAATTCATTGTAAATAAACAGAAACAATATAAACAATCTAAAAATATTTCCAGTATAATAATCCAGGTAGCCCACTATAATAATAATGTGATTGGACAGAATTAAACACGTGATGAAAGATCTTACTACACGATTGAAAATTAAAATCATTAAAGAATAATCAGTTGAAATTTATTATTTTCAATTTGTTGTTCAGATATTTACATGTACTTACATACATCAACTATTGTTTTTCATAATTTTATAATATGTCTCTATATCAATAGAGCTTAAATGAGTTTTTTTTAATTCCTTTTTCTATTTTTCTTTCCATAGTTATATGCTGGTTCTTCATTCATCTGTTGTTTGTCATAACTTCATAATTAAATTAGACAAGTCTGTTAGTCAGAAAATTATTATACTTTTACAGAAAATGGTTCATTAAATACATAAAGAGATATACAACAAAGTTTTATTTCATCTAAATCATAAGTAGTAATTTAATTACTTTTCAAAGCATGGCAAGGCTTTAATGTACCTTTCAAAATTCAAATCCACCTTTTCATCATTACAGCTTCCCATTTTATGCAAAGTTTAGTTTTTCATTAGACACTATCTGCTCTCCTTGGTGAAAGTTATATGGAATAATTAAAATGTCTTTTGTTGCCATTGTAAAATTGACGCTGTGGTACGATGTTGTACACATATAGACTTCTATTCATTTAACTTATACACTGAAAGCTTTCCGCCTGCTTCCTGAATGGAATAAAGAGAATCTGCATTTCACTGCGTGACAATAAGTTATTCGATATTTGTAACATATGCTGAGAATTGTACGTACAACAACGTTGGCAGTTTATTTCAGTAAAAGCGTGACAGCTGTAGAATATTGCAGATGTTGCTTAAAATAAATGAGAGGAGTTGTATGTCTAATTTCTGAACGAAGAAAATAATCGAGCAATATCTCGAACTTGATAATCGAAATTATGTTTATTTTTATTAGTTTTCATATACAGGGTGTTTTATAAGAATTCTCCATATAGTAACTGGAAAAACCTTAGCACAAAATAAGAAGATTTAACCTAAAACACTTAAATAACATATTCCCAGAGCCGGACTTAAGGCAGTGGGGGCCCCTGGGCAGAATTGGTGTGGGGGTCCTACCTCCTTCCATTAAAAAAATGTTGATCTCATGATCAAGTGATCTATAATAGCGATTAAATTTTGAGTTCTAAACTTCTCTGATGTTCGCATATCTTTCGAAATTGTCACGTATTGACTGTATAATTTATTTAAGTGATATAAATGCTGCCACTCCTAAATTAAGGTCAATATTTGGATCTTGAGGAATACGAATTGTGATTCTTCTCATTGTTTGATTTGCGTGTATAGAATAAATTGCTATGTAGAAATGCTATCAATGAGTGTCCCCGTTTAGGATTTAGTCCTCTTCAGGGTTTGTAGTGAATGTAAAAGTGGCCGCAAAAGCAAACAGTCCGAAAAACACACTGGGGCATGTGTCACGACTTGTGCTGTTTGTCCTCCCTAATATCCTCTCTGTTTACAGTAAACACATTCGATTATAGGTACAAACCATTTGCAATGCTACGAGTTGTAAATTGTTACTCATAGTCTTCCGAAATTGTGGATAATGCTCCTTTAATCTGATTATGACCTTTAACTATTTCTTTTGCGGCATTACCTCCATGACCATCTAGTAGTATTTGCTCTTTTAGGAACAATAATATGTTTGCCACTGTCTGCGTTGCTGTCGCTTAAAGACGCAGCTTTTAAACATTCTGTTAAGTTGAATCTATATGTAGAGGAACAGAAAATACATATATGTAGCTAAGAAATTAAAGAATGCTGTGCTATGCTATTGCATGATAACACACAGTTGCAGCTTTTGAAACTAAATCTCGTTCACAAATAAACGTTATATCACTAAGACTAAGACCTAGTCTTTGAGTTACCATTTTCCAATAATTCTTTATTTCTTCGGCCTGTTTTGCTATTTCAGTATCAATACGCCCAATTCTTTCGTATGCTTTAGACATTTCGTGATCCATAAGCCTACTATCTACATGTTTCCAATCACAAAATCCTCTGTGACTAAAATGTGTACGAACGCTAGATAAGAATTTACAAACGAAGCAATACGCTCACCCGGTGGAAGGTGAAAAGCATAGAAAAATTATATTATGACTCCTACGCTCCTTCATTTTATACTTGTCAAACATTGTCGAGTTCCTGTATCCCCTGCCAATATCTATTTAAATGAACCTCTTATGTTTGGGGCTTTGTGGGGGCCCCCGAAATGTGGGGGCCCCGGGCAGCTGCTCAGCCTGCCCCCCCTTAAATCCGGCCCTGCATATTCCTCCTTGCCGAGATACAGAGTCTTTTATTACGAATATTCTAAAATGATTTTAGCCCATTGTTTTAACACCTTCCAATATTTTTTGTTTAAACTTGACAAACAGTTTACACATGTTAGGATACTCTAATTAGTGTTAAAGTTTTCCGCTGTTACCAGAGGCGTGCTGTAAGGATATATATTCATTTTCACCCCTTTTTCCCCTCACAATCTACGCCACTGTCGTAATAATCATTTCAGCATTTTTTTTTATTCTCCGTTACTTTTTACATAAATATCATTATTTTTTCTCAATGCGATAGAGTAAGTAATTTTCAAGTTATTTGCGTTTTAATATAATGGATTCAATAAGATTATGTACAGTCCGTCTGATATGCTTATCGTTGCACGTCATTATCTACATCAGAGATCTAAGTTGACATTGTTGCCCAATTAGAAAAAAATTCTTGAATTCATTTTATATCAAATGTATCACATAATTTTTGCGGAAGTGGATTATACAACAAAACAATTAATATTCAATGTAAATAAATAAAAACTTAATAGAAATAGAAAAGAAAAATTAAGTTAGAACCGTACGTTAAAGTAAAAAATAAAATCAATAAATATAATAAAACAAATACTTATAGTAAAGAATAAAAACTTTAAAAATGTTACCAATTTATGCCAAAATATCACCTTCGTTCGATTACAGTTACAGTGTGTTCGGAACAAATGTGCTTCACAAAAACGCTTTGTAATCCATTTGTACAAATTAAATGAAACATATTATTGTGTATTTCTTTAAGTTAACATAAATAGAGATCTTCAAATATTATTTCTGCGCGTATTTAATAAAATATGTGTAGTGGCTGCAATTCCAGTGTACACGGCAAAATGATTCTAAAAAAGAACACACCTACCTTCTAAATATTTCGTGTTGGTATCATGTGACGGCACGGGCTATGACGCGGATGACGTGCAACGGTAAGTATATTAGACGGAATATATGAATGTAAACTAAATTTCCAATCAAGATGCAGTAGAAATAAACAAACCAAGACACGTTAAATGCTATTATTCTCTAGGATTCCTTATCAGCCATTTCTGAACCCCGTTTTTGGTAGAATCTGTAGTGATGCTTATTCTCTTAACTTTAGGGTCTTCAGCAACAATTTCATCAATGCAGGCCACCAGAGCAAAAACTTCAGCCTGGAACACAGTTGTATGTTGACCTAGGCTGCAGTCTATTGTTGTCATTGTAAAATTGACGATGTGATACAATGCTGTACACATGTAGACTTCTATTCATTTAACTTATACACTGAAAGCTTTCTGCCTGCTTCCTAAATGGAATAAAGAGAATCTGCATTTCACTGCGTGACAATAAGTTATTCGATATTTGTAACATATGCTGAGAATTGTACGTACAACAACGTTGGCAGTTTATTTTAGTAAAAGCGTGACAGCTGTAGAATATTTCAGATGTTGCTTAAAATAAATGAGAGGAGTTTTATGTCTAATTTCTGAACGAAGAAAATAATAGAGCAATATCTCGAACTTGATAATCGAAATTATGTTTATTTTTATTAGTTTTCATATACAGGGTGTTTCATAAGAATTCTCCATATAGTAACTGGAAAACCTTAGCACAAAATACGAAGATTTAACCTAAAACGCTTAAATAAGATATTCCTCCTTGCCGAGATACAGAGTCTTTTATTACAAATATTCTAAAATGATTTTAGCCTATTGTTTTAACACCTTCCAATATTTTTTGTTCAAACTTGACAAACAGTTTACACATGTTAGGATACTCTAATTTGTGTTAAAGTTTTCCGCTGTTACCAGAGGCGTGCTGTAGGAATATATATTCATTTTCGCCCCTTTTTCCCCCTCACAATATACGCCACTGTCGTAATAATCATTTCAGCATGTTTTTTTATTCTCCGTTACTTTTTACGTAAATATCATTCTTTTTCTCAATGCGATAGAGTAAGTAGTTTTCAAGTTATTTGCGTTTTAATATCATGGATTCAATAAGATTATGTACAGTCCGTCTAATATGCTTATCGTTGCACGTCATTATCTACATCAGAGATCTAAGTTGACATTGTTGCCCAATTACAAAAAATTCTTGAATTCATTTTATATCAAATGTATCACATAATTTTTGCGGAAGTGGATTATACAACAAAACAATTAATATTCAATGTAAATAAATAAAAACTTAATAGAAATAGAAAAGAAAAATTAAGTTAGAATCGTACGTTAAAGTAAAATATAAAATCAATAAATATAATAAAACAAATACTTATAGTAAAGAATAAAAACAAATATCAAGTGTCATCACCGCAACTGTCAAATAAATGTTACCAATGTATGCCAAAATATCACCTTCGTTCGATTACAGTTACAGTGTGTTCCGAACAAATGTGCTTCATAAAAACGCTTTGTAATCCATTTATACAAATTAAGTGAAACATATTATTGTGTATTTCTTTAAGTTAACATAAATAGAGATCTTCAAATATTATTTCTGCGCCTATTTAATAAAATATGTGTAGAGGCTGCAATTCCAGTGTACTCGGCAAAATGATTCTAAAAAAACACACCTACCGCCTAAATATTTCGTGTTGGTATCATGTGACGGCACGGGCTATGACGCGGATGACGTGCAACGGTAAGTATATTAGACGGAGTATATGAATGTAAACTAAATTTATAATCAAGATGCAGTAGAAATAAACAAACCAAGACACGTTAAATGCTATTATTCTCTAGGATTCCTTATCAGCCATTTCTGAACCCCGTTTTTGGTAGCATCTGTAGTGATGCTTATTCTCTTAACTTTAGGGTCTTCATCAACAATTTCATCAATGCAGGCCACCAAAGCAAAAACTTCAGCCTGAAACACAGTTGTATGTTGACCTAGGCTGCAGGCTATTGTTGCCATTGTAAAATTGACGATGTGATACAATGCTGTACACATGTAGACTTCTATTCATTTAACTTATACACTGAAAGCTTTCTGCCGGCTTCCTAAATGGAATAAAGAGAATCTGCATTTCACTGAGTGACAATAAGTTATTCGATATTTGTAACTTATGCTGAGAATTGTACGTACAACAACGTTGGCAGTTTATTTAAGTAAAAGCGTGACAGCTGTAGAATATTGCAGATGTTGCTTAACATAAATTAGAGGAGTTTTATGTCTAATTTCAGAACGAAGAAAATAATCGAGCAATATCCCGAACTTGATAATCGAAGTTACGTTTATTTTTATTTGTAATCAAGTATATTCAAATGGGAAATAAGCCACAATTTTACCTAAAAATAATTTTATTAACGTTTCGACGCCCAAGTCGGGTGTCGTTGTCAAAATACAAAATAATATTAAATAAACAAAAATGTTGTTGCTTAGTAAAAAATTCTTCTAATAATTTATTTAATCTGACTCATTTATATCGGCAATTCAGACACGTATTATACATTTTAAAGTAGACGACTTTAAAAATGATATTTTTATTTGATTTCATATACAGGGTGTTTCATTAGGAATTCTTCGTATAGTAACTGGAGAAACCTTAGCACAAAATAAGAAGATATAACCTAAAACACTTAAATAGCATATTCCTCCTTGCCGAGATACAGAGTGTTTTATTACAAATATTCTAAAATGATTTTAGCCCATTGTTTTAACACCTTCCAATATTTTTTGTTCAAACTTGACAAACAGTTTACACATGTTTGGATACTCTATCTAGTGTTAAGAGATAGTTTTCCGCTGTTACCAGAGGTGTGCTGTAGGGATGCATACTTCTGTTTTGCCCCTTTTCCCCCTCGAAATCTACGCCGCTGTCGTAATAATTATTTCAGCATGTTTTTTTGATTATCCGTTACTTTTTACGTAAATATCATTTGTTTCGTAATGCGATCGAGTAGATAATTTTCAAGTTATTTGCGTTTTAATGAAATGGATTTAAAAGATTTTATACATTCCGTCTAATATGCTTACCGTTGTACGTACGTCATTATCTATATCAGAGATCTAAGTTGACATTGTTGCCCAATTACAAAAAATTCTTGAATTCATTTTATATCAAATATATCACATAATTTTTGCGGAAGTGGAGTATACAACAAAACAAATTAACATTCAATGTAAATAAATAAAATCTTTAGAAATAGAAAAGAAGAATTAAGTTATAATCTTACGTTAAAGTAAATAATAAATACAATAAATATAATAAATAATATAACAAATACTTATAGTAAAGAATAAAAACAAATACAAAGTGTCATCACCGCAACTGTCAAATAAATGTTACCAATTTATGCCAAAATATCACCTTCGTGTTATTAAGGTTAATTATTAAGTTAACATTAAAGTGATATAGTAGCGATCAACAGGTAGCCAAAACGCGTTCCAAGATTGCGGCTGTAATTTTGAATATTTTTTCGAAATATTTGGCACTCGTATTCGTAATATAATAAAGAATGGCGGTACAGACCCCAATTTGAAAAATATATTAATATGTGGAATTAAGCTACATATTATTAATTATATTGTATTAATAATAATTATATTAATAATTAATATTAACCATTTGAGGGAACCAGAAATGCGCATAAACCACCTTACTAAGGACGAAAAAGTGCGCGCCTGGATGGGTAAACCTCTGCACGGGCGGCATCCCAATGAGGTCAGCCAAGATTACGTCGACAATATAGCGTCGAACTACTGGTTGACATCAGGAAAGATGTTCCCTGAAACGGAAGGTTCATTACTGGCCATTCAAGATCAGGTTATACCAACGAGAAATTACCTGAAATATATCATCAAAGACCCTCAGGTTCAAAACGACAGATGCCGATATGGATGTCAAGCCCAAGAAACCATCCAACATCTTACAGGGGGCTGCCAGGCATTTGCTGCAACTGAATACAAGGAAAGGCATGACGCAGTGGGAAAAATCCTTCATCAAGAGATAGCTATCAAGCTTGGACTTCTCCAAACGGACCATCTCCCGTATTATCAATACGTCCCTGAGAGTATGCTTGAGGATGGCAACTACAAGCTATACTGGGACCGCACTGTGCTCACAGACCAAACAGTGGCACACAATAGACCAGATCTCGTACTAGTTAATAAATTAACAAGACAAACAACACTAATTGATGTGGCGATACCGAACAACAATAATCTACGTAGTAAATTCACTGAAAAGATCGCCAAGTACAGAGATCTAGAAATTCAAATACGAAGGCAATGGAGAATGTAAAGTACCCAGACGATACCGATTATCATGTCTACTACTGGAGTCATTCCGAAGATCCTCCTCGAAAGCATAAAAAAGCTGGGTCTGAATGAACATCTTTATAAGACCATGCAGAAAGCAGTACTACTCGCAACAGCCAGATGTGTACGGAAATTTTTGGGAGATACACCTGCATACCAAGTCACCTAGGGCTCGATAACACGGAAAGAGTCCCACCAGAGCTCAATCCTTTTGATACCGTAGGTATCTGGGATGAGTCAATTTTCCCCTTAGAGGGAGTGTGAGCCGTATGGCTAAATCTGGATTAATATTAATATGTGGAATTAAATTAATAATATATATTAATATGTGGAATTAATAAATATAAGCATCGGAGAAAAAAATTTATTTGATAATTTATTTATTAAAAGTGTATTTTTTTGTTCGTCTTAATGGCTGTACAGGCTCGTTTTTTTAATATTGTATTTAATTACAGAGTAATTTCCACATATTAATATATTTTTTAAATTGGGCTCTGTACCGCCATTCTTTATTATATTACGAATAAGTGTGCCAAATATCTCAAAAAAATATTCAAAATTACAGCCGCAATCTTGGAACGCGTTTTCGCTACCTCTTGATCGCTACTGTTTCCTCTTAATAGAAATCTTCAAATATTATTTCTACGCGTATTTAATAAAATATGTCTAGTGGCTGTGATTCCAGTATACTCGGCAAAATGATTCTAAAAAAGCACACACCTACCGCCTAAATATTTCGTGTTGGTATCATGTGATGGCACGGGCTATGCCGCGGATGACGTGCAACGGTAAGTATATTAGACGGAGTATATGAATGTAAACTAAATTTACAATCAAGATGCAGTAGAAATAAACAAACCAAGGCACGTTAAATGCTATTCTCTAGGATTCCTTATCAGCCATGTCTGAACCTCGTTTTTTGTAGCATCTGTAGTGATGTTTATTCTCTTAACTTTAGAGTCTTCATCAACAACTTCATCAATCAGTTGTATGTTGACTTAGGCTGCAGGCTATTGTTTCCATTGTAAAATTGACGCTGTGGTACAATGTTGTACACATATAGACTTCTATTCATTTAACTGATACACTGAAAGCTTTCTGCCTGCTTCCTGAATGGAATAAAGAGAATCTGCATTTCACTGTGTGAAATAAGTTATTCGATATTTGTGACATATGCTGAGAATTAGCCCCGGCGCAAATTGAACCTAAGCGAGTCACAACCTGCGCTGGCGGGACGGGTGACCTGTGCAGTTATTTTTCTAGCGCACCGCATATTGAACACAAGCCAACCCGACCGTCGGCTCTCGCCGTAACGAATAGAGACGGGCAAAATCAGTGCGGACGTGTAACCGTTACTTTTGATACCGGTTCTCAGTGGTACTGAGTACAAATACTGATTACAAAATACTGATGTATCTGATCCTTGTACTGATTTGAGTAGGTAATTAAAAAACGGTAGTTCCGTACTTGTAACTAGTAACGTTTTAAAAACATCTTACACGTCCCTAGTAGTCGTAGCGGTATGACTTTCGAAAACATCGAATTTGATCATAAGCGGGTGCATAAAAAGATATCTTAAGCGCTAGTTTCCTCGAAAGCGGTGCCGACAAACTACAACCATAACACTGCGATGAATGACGTCATAAAAAACTGTACCATGCAAAATAATAGCAGTGGTTTCCATGGATGCGTTGGAAGCCACCGCTTGCTGAGTTTGCACATTCCATTGGCGCAGTGAAGAACCTTGAATTTTTCACCATAATCTAACGTAATTCATCGCAGTGCTACGGTCGCAGTTTGTCGGTGCCGCTTTCGAGGAAATCAGCGCTTTACACTGAGTATTTTATTTCTACATACCTTTATAATAACAAGCATAAGTTAAACACTGCATTGATTGTGATGGCACAAACGGTTCGCATGTTCGCAAAATCAGTGCGGACATGTAACGGATACTTTTGATACCGGTTCTAAGTGGTACTGATTACAAAATACTGATGTATCTGATCCTTGTATTTACTGAATTGAGTAGGCAACTTAAAATCGGTAGTTCCGTACTTGTAACTAGTAACGTTTTAAAAATATCTTACACGTCCCTAGTAGTCGTAGCGGTATGACTTTCGAAGACATCGAATTTGATCATAAGCAGGTGCATAAAAAATATCTTACACTGAGTATTTTATTTCTGCATACCTTTATAATAACAAGCATAAGTTAAACACTGCATTGATTGTGATTGCAAAAACAGTTCGCATGGTTTAAATGGGATTTTTGCTGATTATGTATTTTGCTAAAATATTAAATAACACAAAAAATACAATTCACAACCATCATTTAATTTTTAACGATAAACAAAAGTCTAATATGATGACAAGTTTGAAATTAAGCGACTTAGAAATACATACTAAACAATGTTTTTACCTGTATAAAGGAGATTATAATTAAGACACATTATGGTACTCCTTATTTTTCAAATAATATGCTCTTGTAAACGCATAACTCTGATTAATTGGCTAAACCTACATTAGATACGTCACAAGAAATTAAAAATAATTAACATGTAATAAATTCACTGTTTTAATCATATATATTATATTCTCTACTATTGCAATAAAATATTAAAACGAATAAACGAAAACTTGTTGAGTAGTGCTGATTGATAAAACAGAGCAATAAAATGTTATTCATAAAGATAGTGTAAAATATATCGCCGCTTATCTGGTCCGCTGGTAATAAAGTTATCAGCATTTAATTGCAAAGCGGTCTCTTAGCTGGAAAATACTTGTAAATACCATCCGTAGTCATTTCAGATACTTCGATCTCGCAAACAAAGACATGTAAAAATTAACATCTGGCAGTGAGTCACCCGTCCCAAGCACAAGAAAACTACGCTGACGACAAACCTTCCCAGGCGAGACCTGTGAACGCATGAACTGATAGTAGGATGCGCAGAACGGTCTACGCAGTCCGCCGACGCAGGTTGTGTCTGGCTTAGGATCAATTTGCGCCGGGGCTTATACGTACAACAACGCTGGTAGTTTATTTCAGTAAAATCGTGACAGCTGTAGTATATTACAAGATGTTGCTTAAAATAAATGAGAGGATTTCTTCATTTAGAATCTCTAATTTCTAAATGAAGAAAATAATCAAGCAATATCTCGAACAAGATAATCGAAATTATGTTTGCCATAAATCACAAAAATACTAGATTTGTTGTAAAAGGTATATTTTAAAATACCCTAAATAAGGGTCACATTAAGATAAAACGTTTTCGAATTAAGAAATCCATCATCAGTGTTCTCAAAGCCAAAAAATAGCATGCCTGAGTCACAAAAATGTGTTGGGTAAAAACCCTTTAAATGTAAAAGAGGATGTTATGTTACATATTTATAGAAAATGTAAATATGATGATCTAGATATGCCTGGATGTTACTCAGGGCAACACAAGACTCTTCCCACGTGGTTAGAATTTTTTTTGAGAAAACCTCACATATTGGATTTCAATGGCCCACTGACCATTCAAGTTAAATATTTTCAGCACTACAAAAGATATTGATAGCATTGTACCCCTAAAATCGACCATTTTAAAAAATCATTTTTCACCTACCCTATCTCCTTTTGTATTATAACTAGAAGATTTATGAAGAAACGAGTCTTTTTTATTTTTCATAAGCTACAAAAATGTTTTATATAGTTTTTTTTTAATTAGATGCATAATTTTTAAGGTATTCGCAAAAAACCGTCCGGAACGGTGTCATTTTTCAATAAAAATACCAAAGCAATCACAAATAATTCAAAAAGTATTGAATTTTCGAAAAAAAATTATGGAAAAGTTTTTGTCTAGAATTAGGTTCTCTAGCCACTTCCGCACTTCGGTGGTTATTTTGACCAAAAAATTTTCCACCTCCGCAAGGGGTGGGAGCCACCCCAAGATAAAAGCGACATAGGATATAGGGTATGTTTCTTGAGCTATTCCCTACTCGTATAGTGAAAATATCAAGTAAATTGATGCAGTAGGATGGAATTCGGAGCCAAATACCCTCATTGACTGCACTACTACGGGATAGGGAAAGTCCGATGGTATGTTGAGAATGGACCTGAATGGATACAGCAAACAAGTTCTAAAACACCGTTCACGCCTCAGTCGTTGATCAATTTTTTTCAATTGCAGCACTGTGTTACATTTAGCCTAGCTAGTTATGATATAACGAGACGAGACGTAAACAAAATATGAATTACCCCACTATTGTTTCTTCGAAAATATTAGCGACGAAAAGTTTTTAAATAGCATTGCTCACAGTTCGAAGTTTTTACATGTTTTTCGACCCAGTTTTATAAAGTTTCTAAAAATTTTCTGAAACAAGTTAACAATATCTTTTATTTACGGGGAACTTATTGGGATTGTGTAAGAGTGTAAGTAAAGCTCAGCTGGCGTCTTCCGGGAATTACAATAACACGTCAAACGCGAAAACTTTCTAAAACACTCATATTGGATAGCTTCATAATTCAAAATCCAATCATGGAAGGGATAACGTATGGTTTCAAATGTGTAGAATGATCAAAAATGTTATTATGTTATCTTATCAATAAAAAAAATATAATTTTCATTAAAAGCAATTTAACCCTTAAATGCATTGTGTTGCCGTTCGGCAACATAGGTAAACGATTGAATGAAATGTCTATTCTGATTCGAATTTGAAGTAACTGCATAGCGTTGCCTTTAGTCTACATAGTGTTAATATTAAATAATTTGGCACTTTTTGTACAGATGGCATAAACATGCACTTCGACCCATTGAATTGTTTGGCAGCCAACCTGTAACGTCGTGTATTATTTGATAAAGTTTGTGAGTCGTATCTAGTTAGAATATTAGTGATTTATTATTGAAAAAATATCCTAGTTAGTAGGTAAGGTATATACTTTTTACTTTTATTATGCTCCCTTGTTGTTTTTCCCGCATTCATGAGAAAAATGAAAAACATTATTTGTTGCAGTTTTGCTACAGTGCGCACTCAAGAATCCCTGACACAGAAAATTTACATCTGGTTCTTTCTCTGAAAAGGATCTGCAGGAATATTGGGCAAATTTCACTGGCTTGAGTAGTGAAGATGAAAGTGATTTCTCCGACACAGATAGTATTGCAGACCCTGAATTTGAACCTAACTATGGCGACGAATCTGATGAAGAAACGTGCAATGGGGCTAAAGATATGGCAGAGAAGATAGACACAACAGAAAATATGGAAATTCTAGAAAGTGAGCAAATCATCCACGAGAATGAAAGCTTGCCATCTACCGATCTTGGAGCATCCGGTAATGTAGTTGTTCGTTTGGCTCGCATTACTCCATAGCATCAAAATTTCCGTCTTTATTATGATAATTATTATACAGGTGTACCGCTGCTTGTACATAAAGCCAAAAGGGGAACTATTATCATTGGGAACAGTTCAAAGGCAACGAATACCATATTGCAAATTACCAACACATACGGATATGAAGAATTTTCTCGTGCTGATAGTCATCAATATATGCAACGGATGACGGCGTAGATATCTCATCTACAATATGGAAAGATAATAAAAAGTCGTCTTGCTTTCCACTTTTGCAGGTATATCTCCTATGTACAAAATATAACGCTTTGATATAAGACTGCGAAAAATCTACCGAAGTAGACTGCCCCTTTGTAATTAAAGAATATAACCGCCATATGGGAGGGGTTGATCTCATGGACAATCATATTGGAAGATAAAAAATTTCTATAAAAAGTATGAAATGGTACCTCCGGCTATTTTATCACTTACTTGATTTAACAGTTGCCAATTCCTGGATACTCTCTAAAAGAGCTACGGTTGCTAAGAACCCACAGGCAAAGCTCTTAACACAAGCGGCTTTTCGCACAGAACTTGCAGAGTGTCTGTGCAAGATGAAAAACCACAGCAAAAAGAGGGAGACCAAATACATTGGAAGCTGACATTCAAGAAAAGAAAAAGAGAGGACCAGCTCAGTACATTCCCCCCAAAAGATATTAGTAGGGACCAATATGGACACTGGCCGACTATAGAAGATAACAAAAAAACGGTGTAAATATCCCAATTGTAAGGGGTTTGCACATACAAAATGTCAGAAAGAAATGTGGTGTGGCACTGTGTTTCAATAAAAATAATAATTGTTTTTATAATTTTCCTGTAAATTAATAATGTAGATTTTATATCCTAACTTGACCTTGTATGCACAATGTAGAATTTTGGCAACAAACCTGTTATTGTCAAAAACAAGTGTTTAAAATTAAACTTAATTTTTTTTATTATTTTTTCATCATTTCTAAGCTTCCGCTAAAGGCTTTTTTTGATATTTGACATCGATAAAAAAAATCATGCATTTAAGGGTTAAGGGTCCAATGCATAAACCGGGCAAGTCCACTTTTTGGGCAAAATAAGTTAATCATTTATTCATGCACAGTATAAAATTTACATCTTCCAGTGCATAAACCAGCTCGATAGGATTAAAAATATCAATAATAGAGCGTATAATGTGTTGCCTGCATTTTGATAATTTGCATAAACCGGTGGAGTCCAGGGCCCGGATTACGTACACTCGATACGCATCGTATCCGCCATGTTTTACTGTAGCGCCTTATGGGAAAACATGGCGGATACGATGCGTATCGAGTGTACGTAATCCGGGCCCTGGACTTGACTGGTTAATGCACAGTGCTCTTATGTCTCCTGTTCTCAGATACCCTAAACCCGGACATAGTTTCTTTTCCTGTGACAGAAGCTTTGGAGCAATAGAAAGACAAAAACGGAAACATCACAAGATATATTTACCCAAGAATACTCAAAAATTATTAAAAATAGTAACAAACAGTTTCAAGTTATTAATGTGACTTAAGATATGTTTCTGAACTTTAAGACCCATTTGCAACAATTTTTTGTGAAAAATCCTTCACGGAAGAACAACCAATTTACCATCTCAAAATATCGTGTCGTGCAATATGAAAAACGAGATAGTGAAATAACATTTAAATATAGCGAAACCGTCAACCTCATTGTATTTAATACTTTTGAAATAAGAGATAAGAGGAACTTGCAGCCCCTGGCCTTACCAAACCATGACCATAAGTTGTACACTGAAGGGAGAAAGCTAAAAAAGAACAAATTCGAGCATGTTATGTCTTTGGCAACAAATTATGTGCCACAGTGTGATCAATGGCTTTATAAAGCAATCCGAAATTAAGCCGCGTTTAGACGATGACAATTGGCGAGACAATTGTCATTGGACAATTGTCATCACGTGGTTTCGGATTGTCGGAGGCCAGTCCAGTTGAACGAGATGATGTTTATACGGGGCCAACTATTGCCATTGCAGTAGACAGCTAAAACATGGCCGACTGCTCGTCATCTGTTGTGTGCAGTGAGGACTTAAAACTAATGTTAAATCAGCTTTACCGGGAATTTTTCAGTGAGTCTTGCAATGTGCTAGAAGAGGAGTTACATAAAAAGAGGGAGTGGACAAGGAAATGGCTTCGTCACTCCACTTTGGTGCCATTTTGCTAAAGAATAACCAGACGTAACACAAACCACGTGTATGTTTTGACTGACATAAGAGAACTAGAGGGAACTGGCCAAAAACAAGACAGCACTACTGGCCTACACCGTTCACATGGCGCCACGTCGCGACAATTGAGATTTCGAGGGGTGGGAGGGTTCACTGAGAGCAGCTCATTGTCCTCAGCCTACTCCCGGAGACAACTGAATTTTGGGCCAATTGTGAGGGCAGTCGGCAAGGCAATTGGCCTGAAATGTTTAGACGAAGACAATGGGTGCGTTCGGACGACCACAGCGGCTGGACAGCTGAGCCAGCAGTAGATGTCAGACGTCACCGCTGGAAGTCAGCTGCTGAGAGATTTACTAAGCTTTCCCGCTTTCCCTATCACGGCTGGATGCAACCACTCAGCCGATTTCTGCTGGCACTCAGCCGCTATGGTCGTCCGAACGCACCCAATAATTTCATGGCAGTCAGTTGTCTTCTGACAATTGTCTCGCCAATCGTCATCGTGTAAACGCGGCTTTACCATCAAAACGTCTCACCAGACAATAAGGAAACTTCGGTATCAGAATGCAGTGACAGTGAAGTAAAGAAAAATATATCACTCTGCACTAGAATTTAGTTGAAACTATGTTTTGGTTTATTTCATTTAATAAATTACCAAAAAATATTTTTTTGAATATGAAATTCTATTTTGTTTTATTTTTCCCCACAAAAAAGTGATTATTTTGCATAAACCAGTCAAGTCCAATTCGTTTTCCCCCATAACTTTTTTCTTTTTTAACTTACAACTTATTATTTAAAAAAAAAATACTGTTAACAAGATGATCTTCAAATGACAGAAAATACAAAATCTATCAGGATTTCACAGTTTTACCTCAAAATGTTTTTTACTTCTCCTGAACATTTTGCTTTATTGTGGTTTAACCCCATATAAACATTTTTGTTATTATCTCCTAGAAAGATCTGCAATCTGTCTAGTAGGCAATAAGCGTGTTTTCAATAATGGAGCTGCTGACATGTAGAGAGTGACGTAGCGCAGGGCGCGCAAGGCGGGCGGCCCCGACGTTAGAAGGGGCCCCTTAAATCCTTCAAGCTTAATACTTCCACTTTCTTTCAATTGGGTACCAAAACATATTTTCCTAATAAGTATCAAAATAGGGAATTTGGAAAAAAGTAATGAAGCGGGTAATTGACGTAACTCTTACTCTTTCCGGGTGCAATTTAGCGTTTCGTGGACATGTTGGTAGTTTAGATGAAAGTGAATCCCAAAAAGGTAATTTGTTTGTCAATGGTTCTTTTACTAGCTAAATATGATCGTGTTTTAGCTAAATTAATCGATAAAAACAATATCTTAAAAACAAATTACTTGAGCTCCAAATACAAAACGAAGTTATAAATTTGCTGGATCAAGAAACTGAAAGCAAATTGATTAATTTAATTAAAAAAAGTTGCTGTTATTGAAAAATTCTTGATGCCGCTCGAGATATTTCAAAAGACGATCAGCATAGTTTTATTTTCCGGTATGTAAAGATAAATTGCGATGAAAATAATTACCTTCCAAAGCAGAAGTTGTTAAAAGCTTTTGGGATTTATTCGCATATCAGACTAAAGTGCAGAAGGTCTTGTAAATGAAATTTTAAAGTTTATACAATCAAAGCATCTTTCCGTACAAAACTGCAGTGGAACGGGGTTTGATGGGGCAAGCGTCATGGTGTATATTCAGGCGTACAAAGGCGCATTACTGACATTGAAAAAATAGCTTCCTATGTTCATTGCCTAAAAAACATTCGCGACTGGACCGGGTTAAATACACAGACGCTTTTCAGAAAAGCAGAAGATAGAGACAAATTTTCAATAGCTATATGCGTTATAGTCAACCTTCATTAGTGGATGCGGCAATAGAAGAAGAAGAAGATGCAGACTTATTAAAGAAAGGCCAAATAGTGCCATTTAGGGGAGATATGCCTGACACGGCATACTAGCTGAGATGGCATATCACACGTTTTTCGTAAACTATTTCAAATGTTGTGCCTAGTGTGACAGTTTTTAGTTTCTCAAGTTAGCATTTGTCAACCTTGCTGAACTTACGCATGTTAGTTTTGTTTTGACAGGAGTAGCTTTTGGAGTGTCTAATAAATAGGACAAAATATTTATTAGCTTTTTTTGTATCACATTATAATTCGCGAGTCTTTACAAGTGAAGTTTTTAAATTTTGTAATGTTTTTTTACCTTATGCCTATCACACCTGTATCGATTTATATCTTAAAAATGTGCTTAAGAAAAGTTAGGTTAAAAAACCTGAGATGGCATACTAGGTAAGAGGGTTAGATGGCATAGGTATGCCATCGCATCCTTATGCGCTTTTAAACTGCATTAAGTTTGTTATATGATTGGAGTTTTCATTACAGTTATTGGTCGTTATAAGAGGAATACGAACCGACAAAGTCGATTCCGTCTGTGTTAAGGCGAGTGACCTGGAAGATGGTGTTTTTGCATTTTTTGTAATGGCCTCTTTCCATTATTTCGTTCTCGAGAAACTTGGCTAAGATGCCAAATTTGTGGCAAGTGGTCATATTCTGAATGTGCCGGTGTACCTAAGATTGTAAAAACATTTATTTGTGACTTATTTCGAGATTAGTGCCTTTATTTCAAGGGTATGCCATCTAACCCACATTTATGAGGGTGAGATGGTGCATGTAAAACTTTAAAATTTATTTTTTTAGAAGAAAACTGTAATATGTACCTTGTTAAAAAATAATGTTATATTTAAGTTAATGTTCCTAGCACTGACTTTGATTTTCAATACAAATCTAACTTTATCGATTATCGATTACAAAACATTTAAAAAAAAAGTATTCCGTCTTAGGCATATCTCCCGTACACATATTTTAGTAATTATACTGTTATTATGTTGCTACTATGTCGTTATGTTTATAATACGGGGGCCCACCACAAATTGTCGCGGAGGGCCCCCAATGTTCAGCTACGGCACTGCATGTAGAGTATTTAAAAGACACCGCACACATCTTATGGAAAATATAATGTCACTTAAATGGATGGATGTAATATTTACATGAATAGATTGGCCTCGAAATTTCATTAATTTCATATCATTGCGCCAAATCTGAATTATTATTATTAATGGCGTAAATTGATATAAATAAATAACTTAACGTGAAGTAAAAAAACTCCCTGGTGTAGTTGGTATAAAATTGAATGAAGAATTAAAATTCTCAAAAATCCAAAAGGACATTCATTCATTGTTCACAACGTTTTCGGACTTATCTTTATCCTTATTAAGGGGGTGAAATTTTGACTGTTAAAAATTGAAAAGTTTGGTTAAGTTTACTTACTCCGTGTCCTTGCAAAATAGCCACAATGCCAAACACTGGTTGAGTTAAATGTTTAAACTACAATATAAATACAAGAAAATAATGTGACTTATACGCTGTGAGCTCGTACGTAGAGGGGATATTTACAAATTCGCGAACGCCAGTAGTGACAAGTTTGTAAACGTTTACTGGAAATTTGACATAAATGTCAAAGTGATTAATTTAAAATTAAAATTAAAAACATTAATTATAAACAATATTCAATGTCAAATAAACGTCAGATTGAAAGGCAGTTTATTTAGAAGTTCTCCTAAAAATTATTAATTTTTAAGGTTTTTTCTTAACTTTTTGAGTATTACGAGTAGTATAAAGAAGTACTAAACCAGTGATCTGTAAGAAAGTGTGAAATTTAGCGCCTAGAAGTTAAATTTCAGGAAACAAATAATATGGAAGGTATACCACCCGAACCTCCAGATAAAGGTAAATTTTATGTAGAAATGGAAGGAGATGGGATGATGGAATATGAGGAATTAAATAAAAATAACAATAGAGTAAATAATAAGGTAACAAACAAACAAAACCAAACAAGTAGTACTATTGAGGTAAGTAACAAATTTAGTTGCAATAACGATGAAACTTTGACAAATTTAAATCAAACAGATAAGTCAGGTAAGCAAAATTTAAATAAAGTAATAAATTTAAGATTAAAACATAGATATCAATTTGGAGATAATGCACCTTATATAGTACACATAGAAAATAAAAACGGTAACATTGGTCGATTACACAGGATCGGCACGGCCCGTTTGATTTTAAGTGCAGTACCTGAAATTGAAAATAATATCACACAAATTACAGTAGTTGGTAGAAATAAAATCAAGGTAGAACTAAATAATTTTGCTAGTGCTAATAAATTAATTGATTCTCAAATTCTTAAAAGCAAAGAGTATGAGGCATATATTCCAACGTTTTTTACTCAAAAGAAAGGTGTTATAAAATTGGTAGATAAAGAGATAGAAGATAATGATTTATTATCATTAATTAAACCTAGATTTGGAATTAAATTCGAAGTATTACATGTAAAAAGAATTATGCGGAAAGTGATTCAAGATAATGGTAATACAAATTATGTAAAAACAGGAACCGTAATTGTCACTTTTAAAGGTCAGTCTATACCAAAAAATGTAATAATAGAAAAAATGATATACGAGGTGGAAAATTATACACCCAGAATAATCCAATGTTTAAAGTGTTTGAGATTTGGGCATATAAGTGCCCAATGTAGAGGAAAAGATAGGTGTGAAAGATGTGGCGAAGAACACAACAAATCTAATTGTTCCAATCCGAATAATTTACTTTGTGTATTGTGCAAAGGAAAACACAGCGCTACTGACAAGGGAGCAGATTGTACAGAAAGACAAAAACAGGAATATATTAAAAAAGTTATGAATAATGAAAATATAACATATTATGAAGCTAATAATAAATATAAAAAATGTTATTCAACAGTAAGTAAAGACCAAGAAAATACTTCAAATAAATATACAATATCTAAACGAAAAAGATCAAGTAGTATTGATTCTAGTAGTGTAGATAAAGAAACAATGGAAGCACGCAGAAAAATTTTGCAAACACCAAGAATACAAAGTCAGCCTTGTTATAATTTTAATAATCCCATTTATTCTAACACAACACAAACACAAAACGATAATCAAAATAATATAGGAGAAATAATAGTAAACTTTATTTCAGCAACATTAAATCAAATTAATCACAATTTAGATCAAAAAACGTTGGAATTATTAAAAAACAATATTTCACAATTATTATTACCTCGTGATGGCTAACGTTTCATTTCTTCAATGGAATGCGAGATCAATTAAAACAAATAAGGGTTATTTAGAAAAATTCTTGTATGACAATAAAATAGATATAGGATTAATATCAGAAACTTGGTTAAAAAAAAAGTAATTTTATTAACTTTACTGGTTATAATGTCTTTAGGAATGATAGAGATGATGGATATGGTGGAGTAGCCATCCTTTTGAAAAAATTAATAAAATTTTACAACAGTCCTACTTTTCACCAAATTAATGACATAATGTGCAATAGCATATCAATTAAAATTCAATCCGGAAAAAAGTTAAACATTTATTCAATATACGTAAAACCAAATCTTAAAATCACTCTAAATGAATGGAAAAAGTTTTTTAATAGTCTAGAGAAGCCTTTTATAATTGGTGGTGATTTTAATAGCCACAATTATGTTTGGGGTTGTAGTACTGTAGATACTATAGGAAAAAATCTGTTAGAAGCTATTGAGGACTGTAATCTTGTAATTTTAAATAATGGTAAAGAAACTTTGATGCGTAGACCGAATAGCAATAATAAATCTGCAATAGATCTTACAATATGCTCAGCAAATATTAGTCATTTTTTCGATTGGGATGTTGTGGACGAGACATTAGGATCAAATCATTTTGCTATTATTATTAAGTCAAATATTAATGTTAATAAAGCGGAATGTGTAAATACAAAATTCCAATGGAACATAAATAAAGCGGATTGGTCTCTTTTCTCTTCTATCACTGATAATTTCATGGAAATAGATAATAATTTAAATTACCAACAATTTTTAAATAAATTAAACGAATATTGTAAGATATGTATACCGGAGAAGAGAACAGGGACTAATCCACGATTTAGAAAAACTTGGTGGAATGACAATTGTAAAAAGGTAATAGAAGAACAAAAACTAGCTTTACGCAAGTTTAAACTACAGTCTAATATACAAAATTATATAAATTATAATAAATGTGTAGCGAAAACCAAAAAAGTTGTATTAGAGAGTAAGCGTAATGCATGGAGAAATTTTTGTAAAACTTTAAACAAAAATACACCAATTAAAGATATGTGGAATCAAGCCAAACGATTACAAAACATTTTTAAACCACAAGTAAATCCAGTGACTGAAGGAGAATGGGTTGAGGAGTTTTTAAGAAAATTATGTCCAGATAATATATTTTCAAAAATTAATGTAATGGAAAGAAAAAACTCTATGCATCCACTTTCAATTCCATTTAGTTTCTGTGAATTAGAAATAAGCCTTAAGAATAAGAAAAATACTTCTCCAGGTATAGATAATGTACATTATATTATGTTGGCCAATTTACATCAAAAAGGGAAAGAAACACTATTAAATTTTTTTAATCAAATATGGTTATCAGAAGATATTCCAGATAACTGGAGAGAGTACCGGGTGATTCCTATTCTCAAAACAAATCGGAATCCTGATTCAGCAGAATCTTATAGAGGTATTTCATTGAGCTCCTGCATAACAAAAACACTGGAAAGAATGATAAAACTTAGGCTCGAAAGTTGGCTAGAAAAAAACAATAAATTATCACAAACACAATTTGGATTTCGAAAAAATCATTCTACTGTGGAAGCTGTGAGTCATTTGGTAACAGATATAAATTTAGCGTTTACGAAAAATTCTTCAGTAATCGCTCTTTTATTAGATGTTGAAGCAGCATACGACAACGTTAATTTAAATATACTATATAACAAAATGATACAAATAGGTCTGCCAGAATGCTTCTGTCAAAAAATAATAAAATTGTATGACTGTAGAAAAATTTATATATCGGTAAATAATAACACATTTGGTCCAAGACTAGCGATGGGTGGTTTACCTCAAGGAGGAATATTAAGCCCTTTGTTATATTTAATTTACACTTCTGATATAGAAAAAAATTTAAACTCAACAAAAATTTTACAATTTGCAGATGATATAGTTATTTATCAAGAAAACATTAAAATAGAAAATGCAGTCAAATCCATTGAAGAAGGAGACAAACATATTAAAATATGGAGTGAATTACATGGACTAAATATATCTGATTCCAAAACCAAATTATGTATTTTTACAAGAAAACGAAAAGAAATACCCAATCACATCTTAATAAACAATATATCCTATCCTGTACAAAGTTATGTTAAATATTTGGGTATTACTCTGGATAGACAGCTTCTCTGGAAAGAACATATAGACCATATAGTTAAAAAAACAGAAAAAGGAATAAACCTTCTTCGATTCGTATCACACTTACGTTGGGGAGCAGATCCAAATATTTCTTTGTTGTTATTTAAAAATAATATAAGAGCTATATTCGACTACGGATCAATATTATACAGTGACGCATCACAGTGTCATTCAAATAAAATAGACAAAATCATTAATAAATCCCTTAGATTGTGTATAGGAGCCCTAAGAAGTACACCGATAAATAATCTACAAGTTGAATGCTGTGAAATGCCGATGGATATAAGACGAAAAAAACTTGGCATCAACCTTTTAGTTAGATTGTATGAAAAAAAGGCAAGTTTAATTTCCAAAATACATCAACTGTTTTTAGCAGACGTGACAGAAAAATATTGGATAAAAAAGAAAACTCTAAATATGGTAGATTTATATTCAAAAATGACAATATATGATAAACAACTTTATAAATATGACATAAACCCAAATTATAATCTTGACTTTAATAGTATGGAACAAGTTCAGGTATACTTTTTAAGGGACTATAGCAAGTTGCCTATATCTTTAAGAAAATTAGTGTTTATCCCCGACAGTTCACAAATGTTCAAAGATTATTGTATACTATATACAGATGCATCAAAAAATATTGAAGGTGTGGGATGTGCCTATTGGGATAGCAGTAATAAAATTAGTAAAATGTTTAAACTAAATTCTATTATGAGTATATACACAGCTGAATTAATAGCGATAATGGAAGCACTAAAATATTTATCTAATATAAATCATTCAAAGTTTATAATTTTTAGTGACAGTAAAAGTTCTCTTAGTAAAATTAGTGCTATAAATCCTAAATCAAAAGTGAACTACATTGAATTATATATCATAAATAAAATTAAAGAACTTCAGCAACAAGGAAAGTCTGTTAAGTTGGCATGGGTTAAAAGCCACTGTGGAATAACTGGAAATGAAATGGTAGATGAATTGGCTAAAAACGCGGTGACACAAGGAGTATTAACCCATTATCTTTGTACGCCAAAAGATATTGAATCAAATTTATTCAAAGAGATTAAGAAAGAATGGAAAGAAAGGTATATTGATGAAAACGTAAATACAGGAAACCACTACAGATCAATCAGAAACTATATAACGGATAAACCTTGGTTTTCTAAAATGGAGTCGACAAAAGATATGATAAGAACCATATGCAGAATGAGATTTGACCACTGTCTTATTCCATCATATTTATTTAAAATTAATATAGCTGATAGTCCACAATGTATTTGTGGACAGTTGGGCAATCTACAACACAAAATTTTGACCTGTTCTCTTATCTCTAATAAAGTTAATATGTTTTTAAATTCACTGTATTCTTTGACTGATGTCCACCATCCCATTAATTTAAATTATTTATTAACATTAGAAAATAATGAGTTGGTATACCGACTATTGTATAAACATATTTTAGATATTAAGCTTAAATTGTAATTGTAAAATATAGAGTAAGTATTTCTTGTAAATTGTTATATGTTAAAAGAAAAAGAAAAGAAAAGAAAAGAAAAAAAAAAGAAAAGAAATATAAAAAAAAAATAATAAAATAAAAATAAAAAAAAAATAAAAAAAAATAAAAAAATAAAAAAAAAGAAAGAAAAAATATAAAAAAAGATATAAAAAAAATAGAAAAAAAATATAATAATTAAAAAAATATAAAAAAATATGTAGATAAAAATGAATGACGAACTTGGACAGTCCATAGTAAAATAGCTTTCGAATGAAGTAGAGGGCTAAAGAAGAATGTTGCAGTTTTTGCTGTGGAACTCTGAGAACATCATTTGGAAAAAAATTAATAAAAATATATATATATGTATATAAAAAATTATTAAAAAAAAAATACAAAAATAATTATTTATTAGTAGAATTGTTTATTATATTAGTATTAGTTTTAGGATAAGATACGAAAAAATGACTAATAAAATAAAAAATAGTAAAATTGGCGAATGGATTTAGTATCCGCAGTCATATAAACCCAAACAAACAACAACAATAAACAATATTAGTTGGTCAAAGCTGTGGTATATATTTTTACCTTAAATATACTTACGTTTTAAATACTGAATTTAAGTTTTTTTAATGTTCCGTAATATCTATTATAAATAATCTATTATAATCTTAGCGCCATCTACACGAATATTTTCACAGTATCCGAAGTAAGAAATTGATATTTTATCAATAGAACGTCAAAATGATTAGAAAAATTTTAAAAAAATCGATTACAATTTAATTACTTTTTTGCGTTGTAAGTATTAAGCGATAACAATTAAATAATAAATTTAAAAATTACCGGTAAAAGTTGAATTAGTAACCGCTAGGAGCGACACCAGCGAAGCTCAGAGCGTATAGTCGATTGCAATAGGGCTTTTCATTCACAGTCATTTGTTTCGAGCTTCTGTCATGTGTCACATAATATTAATATATCTACGTCAAACGTTATTGGCATATACCAATGATACAAACCAAAGACGTATGACGTAGATGTATTAATATTATGTGACACATGACAGAAGCTCGAAACAAATGACAATCGATGAAAAGCCCTATGGATTGCCTCCAGGAACATGTGAATACTCTATTTTTACATAGTTTTTTATTACGTCTACTTTGGACCACGTTAAGTATGCCAATGGTTTTTAAGAATGTAGAAATACTTCAAATGTTAATGACATTGACATCCAGGATGGGCAATTTTTAATGTGTTGACCAAGGTTAGGATCCAATGTAAATTCGGAAATTTGAGTTTTAGTATGTATTGAAATGAACGTAAATTTAATTTTAAGTTTGATATTAGACATTTTTAAATTTTACCTTTTAATATTGTCATTTCGAGACCAATCTATTTATGTAAATTTTATTTCATTTGAGTGACATTATATTTTTCATAAGATGTGTGCAGTGTCCTTTATCTAAACCTACACTCACCTGCACAAGATTTCGCCACTAAAAATTTTTTATTAAGTTCGACAATTTATAAATTTATTATTTGTACTCCAATTTCCAAGATTTTTTAATCAGTTTGTAGGTACATATTTATGTCTTGATAGGGTTTGTTATTATTCCGGTAACAAAAAATTTTGCTTACATGGTACTACACGGGGATGAATATAAGCGTTGTATTTTCTCTTAACTTTAAAAAATTCTGTGGAAAAACTGAAGAACTGATTTTGCTAAAATTTGTTTTTAGTTAGGAGAAGAAGTGTTTATTGTAATTCTACTTTGCTTAACTATATAAGTACATATTAGATCCGAAAACCGTCCTTCTTATCGTCATGAGCATTATAAAAAATGCGTTCCAAGCGATCCAGGTACCCGTTTCGAAATCGGTAACTGAACGGTCCTTTTAATACATGCCTTCAAGCAGAAACTGTTTGTACTGACTTGCGCAGTTAGGATTGTTTTCATTTTTACTGGGCACTGCTATAGATCCATCTGATGATTCAATAATAGAATAATCCACAATCTACGCTATTAATAACTGTGAATCTTGATTTTCGTTTAAATAATTATTAATTCTTTTTTTTTCAAAATAATCTTAAAAATATGGAAAATTTATTTTTTTTTCATAGAAGACAGCGATGTTATGTCAAATATTGATTCTGAGGAAGATTTTTAAGTTGAAATGATAAATTTCATAAAGAAATGATAATTTCTATATTTCTAACCATCTAGCAAACTACTAGTGGTACTCGTACTGAAAATGGTTCGGCGCAACTCGAACTTTAAATGGTACACAAATACAAATAGTACGAGTGGTCGTTAAACCAGTACCTGTGGATCTTTTGATCACTGAGTGTGTTTCAAAGATCTACATCTTTTGTTTTTTCGTACACAAGACGTTCCAAGAGGGTTACGTACCGGTAATCGGTTCGGGATCGAATGAAAACTGTTCAAGGGCGATTCTGCGCATTAAAACAGTCCAATCGATTTCGTGACGGTTCAAGGGATCGTACAAATGTGTCATCTTGGAACGAACCTTTTTGGGGTTAACCATGGAGACATAAATATTCGAATAGTAGGTACATCGTTGCCAAGCCGATTAGGAGACATTCCAAATTAACAAAATGATGCCAACACTGATATCGTAATGTTCATAATATAGTAGTTGACGTAGACTTAAAAATTTAAATTTAAGTGTTTTAACACTAGAAAGTCGGGCTTAGCTTACCTACCTAGAAAATCGGAAGAGATCATTTTGGTCCCACGTTCTTTAATCAATTAAAACTCAGTTTAAAGAAATTAAATCTGCTCTAGACGATAGAATCTGATTTTATTTTTTACTTTCATTGTTTAACACATTCGCTGCCTATCAAAAACATTCGGAACACCATACAGTTTGCAGTTTTTGATTTTGCCACACATTGCCTTGTTACAGCCGCGGCAATGATTGGAAGTATGATTTCCTTTACAAAATATTTTCAACTGATATTTTTGTCGTTTTTGGATAGTAACAGTGATATTTGTTGGTAGACCTGGTGTTGCTAGGAGTAGTTCCAGATTTCGGGAGGCAAGGTATGGGGCCCATAATTCTTCACACAGCCGAAGAATCAACTTACAAAGACTGAGTCTATTTCCAGTTATTTCTTTATAAATAATCCATGCATTTTTTGCTTCCAAGTCAAGAGTATTATAAAACAGATAGGCCATCGTCTTGAAGTTACTTTTGTAGTATAAAGACGCGTCATTTGGTCCTCTACACCCACAATTGTATCTTTGTGTTCACTTGTGTTCACCAACAATTTTATCTTTATTACGTAGATGATCAGTACCAGTATAAGGGTAATTATTTACAATAAGCATACATAAATATAATTTTACCCATGCGACAAGAATTTGAAAGAAAGGCTCGTCGAATTTCCCAGAAAACGATAATAACTTACACAGGGCCAAGTTGGCCCCTTTAGACTTCTATGGTAGATTTGTTAGAAAAACCATTTAATAAATTTAGTAAACAATTTTTTTGTGCTAAATAAGTCTTTGTATCAAAATATTAAAAGTCATAAAATATGAAATTATTATTACCTCAAATAAAAAAACTACAATAACTTCAAATCGCAACAGGGGCCAAATTGGCCCCTTTGACTTTCTAGTGTTAAGATTTTTGAAGTTATACTTCTTTAGGCGCGATTGAGAGTAAAATTTCATAATACTGCGCGCATGCGCACACAGACAGTATGGCGTTTAGTTGCTGAATCTTTCAAGTTATGTATAAATATATCAGTGCAAGAAAAGGTGTGAAAAGAATATATTAGAGTTTTTAGTAAATATATTTATTATAATTTTTGTATCTTTGGGAGTATCTTCCTCAGGAGTAAGATGAGTATTATTAAAACATTTTATTGTATATTTATTATACTTCACCTTCCAGTCTGTTTGTTACCGTGAATTGTCATTAGGTACGTCCGAACCGATACAGATACAGTCCTCGTAGCGTATTTGGTATAGCATTCGGCTAGAGATCGAGAGGTCTTGAGTTCGAGTCCGGAGCAATCCTATACTTTTTTTTTATTTTTTTGAAAGCGGTAAGCACAAAATTAGTTTGATGTTTAAAAAAAATTAAAACAAACTGTTTAAAGTATATTTTTAAGAAATCATAATATAATAGAAGTATAACTTCTTACGTGCGTACAAAGTACACACACATTCATTTTTTTAAGTAATCTGCTTATCAAATAATGAATTGATCTTTGGCATTACACTGTATATAAAAATAACAATTAGGTGTAAGAACAGAAAGATAAAAATAGGAATATTGATTAGGAATAGAATAGAAATAGGAATATTAAAATTAAATAGTTGCTAAAAAATAAATATTTGTGAATAAAAAAAATATAATTCCACCATGGAATAATATACAAATAATAAATAAATAATACTTACATAATTTGTTTAGTTTGTTTTGGTGGTTTTAATTTTCGGAATTATGTCGACTGTACTTTTGAGCTAACAAAAACTTAATTATGCTCCTTAAATATTAAGGCCTGGTTTAAAACAGAGTTACTCCTTCCCTTACAACTTTCGAACGTTTCTATAAAACCACTGGCAACTTTATTGCTGGAAGTTTCCCAATTAAACTCTAATTTCTGTTTTAGGACATGTAAGATAACCTGAGTTTTAATTATGGTAAAAGGGCTTTGCAGTAATTAAGGACAGGAGAAAAATACATGTTTTACTCTAACAACGACAGGAAAATGTTTAATATGTATTACTTTAATTAGAAAAATAGTGGTTAAATTGTAGGATAAACAAATAAAGAGCTTCTATTATATGAATTAATTTCACTTTGGTATATATGACATTATTTTGATATTTTTGTTGATATCTTGATAAACATTTTTAACCATTTTTTTTTAATTTAGCTTAAAGTGAAGGTAACAAAATGCAAAATTTTGACGCCTGTCAAAATTTTCAATGTATTTTAAATGTAATCATTTTTTTCGAATCCTGAGATAACTAACAAGTATTTTTGAAAAACTTAAACTCAGAATGAAAGATTACTTTATTACCGAGGGCCGAAAGTCACTTAGAATGAATAGAAAGTTTCTTTTAAATGAGATATTTGAAATTAAAAATCACACTAAATTTTCTCTTAGATTTTCACCCCTGTAACTTATTAAAATATACATTATAGAAGTTTTTAGGGACTTTCGGCCCCCGTAATAACGTAATCGTTCATTCTGCGTTTAAATTTTCCAAAAATATTTATTAATTTTCTCAGGACTCGAAAAAAATTAATCCCATTTAAATAGCATTGAAGCCGAAATTGCGTACCTATCCCCTTTAATGCCTCAACAACTGAGGCAAATGGCTTCACAGAAAATTATTAACTCTGAGATTGGCATATTTTGTCTAGTAAATATAGTTTTAAATATTTATTATCAATTTTTTCTACGTGTTTCACTGGAAAACGGAAATAATTCAATGGTAAATAGAGGTCACTGAGGCGGTTCTACATAGATGTATGCACCACATTTATTGCCCCACCGATTTTTATAACCGAGTTAAAAGATGTTTTATCGATTTTCCCATTTCTTTCGGAATGCATAACTTTAGATCCACCTTGTATATTTTTTGATTTTTGGAACACCTCTGTCTTATTTAGAACACACACTACAACTACTAATCACAAGAAAAATCCAGGTCCGGATTAACAAAAAATTTAAATTCATTTTGACCTGTGTATTGAAATTTTCAAAATCCGTTTGCATATTTGACAAGAGCACAAAAAACTTAAGTTTAATAGTTCGCTTTAACTTTTTGGCTTAGAAAATTTATGGTAAGGGAGCCCAAGCGGGGATTTTGTGCGTTACTTGAGCACGTCTGAAAATCACATGGGGAGAAACCTTGTGCCCTGTAAATGTACCCCTTCCATATACAGTATGGTGCAAGTGAAAGGAATAAATTTGTTATTTCGTAAACCGGCGACTTTAAAGAAAAATCCCGAGACAGGTCGATTTTTAATTTTAAATTATATTTTGGCATGTATATCATACTAGTGACGTCATCCATCTGGGCGTGATGACGTAATCGATGATTTTTTTAAATATGAATAGGCTCGTCTGCTAGCTCATTTGAAAGGCCATTAAATTCTCTATTCAGTTATACAGGGTGTTTCATTGGAAAAGTAACATACGTTAACTGTAGAAAGAGGACACTTAGGCGGTCTCAAAAATACCATACTTAATGGATCTTACTCCATTAATAACAAAGATACTGGGTGTTTTATCTATTTTGCCATTTTCTTAATTGGTTCATAACTTTTTAACCACACTGTATATTTATTTTATATTTGGCACGCAAATATCATTTAAGGTGTACAATCAGTTAATGTATTTACAATTGTAGAAAATCCAGGTCCGGATTAAAGAATATTTGAAAAATGTTCCGACTAAAAAAAATCGATTTTTCAGTTGAAAAGAGGATAAAAAACCAAATTTAGTGGTATACTTTGAGTTTTCGGCAAAATGATTTTTCTGGTAAAATTTTGAGTTTGAATTCTGAAATTATGTGAATTGCGAGAGCTCTAAGTATAGTATTTTTACTACAAAAGCGATATTACGTAGGTCAAAATTTTTGACGTAAGAGAACTGTCAAAACATTAGAATGTGACTTTTCATTATTGCCATGTTTATTATAATTGCCTATAAACATGGCAATAATGAAAAGTCACATTCTAATGTTTTGACAGTTCTCTTACGTCAAAAATTTTGACCTACGTAATATCGCTTTTGTAGTAAAAATACTATAGAAAAAAATTGAAATACAGCTTACAACTTGTCAACCGCACTGTATATTTATTTTATATTTAACACGCGAATATTGTTTTAGGTACCCAATCAATTAATTTACTTAGGGCCGGTTGTTCGAACGCTAATCAACAATGATCACTATCAAATATTTAATTACTGTCACAACTGTCAATGTCAACTTTGGTTGGGTTGCTGAAAACATAATTGATTATAATTATGAGATTAGTTAATCAATTCACATAACAATTATTAACATAATTGATTAACTAATTTCATAATTCTAAGCAATAATTATGTTTTTAGCAACCCAATCAAAGTTGACATTGACAGTTATGACAGTAATTAAATATTTGATAATGATCATTTTTGATTAGCGTTCGAACAACCGGCCCTTGTAAAAAAAATCCAGGTCCGTATTAAAAAATATTGTATAAATATTCCGACCCAAAAAAATACCCTGTATATTAAATTTTTTTAAATGGATTTTGCATTTGAAAAGAGGATGAAAAACTAAATCTAGTGGTATACTTTAAATTTTCGGCAAAATGATTTTTCTGGTAAAATCTTGAATTTGAATTCTGAAATTATGTCAATTGCGAGAGCTCTAAGCAGAAAAAATTAAAATGCGACTTAATTTTAATTAATACCATTATTTAATCTAAATTGGTAAAATGTTAACATGTCAGTGTTTTTTAATTATGTGTGACAAATAGTTTATGGCGAATATTCATCTTTAAATAATGAATAAATAATAAAGGGTAAATAAATATTACATCAATTTAATCAACAAAGTATATAAAAATTATAACAAACAGCGAAAATTTGCAGTATAATAACTATTCAAAACTAAAGCACTTATTCAAAATTACCACCATAAAAAAATATTGTTATGTGTGCAAATGTTAATATTTTACCAATTTAGATTAAATAATGGTATTAATTAAAATTAAGTCATATTTTAATTTATTTTACTTGGAGCTTCGCAATGCACATAATTTCAGAATTCAAATTCAAAATTTTACCAGAAGAATCATTTTGTCGAAAATTCAAAGTATACCACTAAATTTAGTTTCTCATATTCTTTTCAAATGCAGAATCCATTTAAAAAAATTTAATATACAGGGTATTTTTTTGGGTCGGAACATTTATACAATATTTTTTAATCCGGACCTAGATTTCTTATAATTGTAAATAAATTAATTGATTGAACACCTAAACGAATATTCGCGTGTTAAATATAAAATCGATATGCAGTGCGGTTGACAAGTTGTAAGCTGTATTTCAATTTTTTTTTACTTAGAGCTCTCGCAATTCACATAATTTCAGAATTCAAATTTAAAATTTGACCAGAAAAATCATTTTGCCGAAAATTCAAAGTATACCACTAAATTTAGTTTTTCATCCTCTTTTCAACTGAAAAATCTATTTTAAAAAAATTTAATGTACAGGGTGTTGTTTTTGGGTCGGAATATTTTTCCAATATTTTTTAATCCGGACCTGGATTTTTTACAATTGTAAATAAATTAGTTTATTGTACACCTTAAATGATATTTGCGTGCCAAATATAAAATAAATATATGGTATGGTTAAAAAGTTATGAAACAATTAAGAAAATGGCAAAATAGATAAAACACCCAGTATCTTTGTTATTAATGTAGTAAGACCCATTAAGTATGGTATTTTTGAGACCGCCTAAGTGTCCTCTTTCTACAGTTGACGTATGTTACTTTCCCAATGAAACACCCTGCATAAACATTTACATAATTTTTTGTAAAGCGTGTCCAAAAAACTTTATAATTAAATAATTTGACAAAAAAAGAAGAATGTATGTAATTTATTTAATTCAAAATGCATTTTACTATTGCACGACATCATAAAATAGTTATTTATGAAACAGTTCGTGAAGTATGCTTTTTGCGAACGCACGGGATGTTTAGAGCATGAGCGACATAAGGTACTATAGGTATGTTTAGAGCTACGGAGCGAGTGCTATACATCGCGTAAGTTCGCAAAAAGTACTTCACGCACAGTTTCATACAATATTTTATCTACGAAAAACAAATAAAAAAACTGTAACTCTTCGTCACTGGAATTCATTTCTATTCTACAATTTTTAGAACTTTGACATTTAAAAATTCTAATTTCTTTCAAACCACAAAACTGTCAAAATTTTTGTTGTAATTTATTGTTCATTATGTCATCACCATGACAACGTGAAAGTTAAGGATATTTGATTATATGAAAGTGTGTCAAAAACAGTGCGAAAAAGTAAATCCCATTTAAAATACATTGTCACTTCACGCACACTTTAAACCTTTCACGCACTGCTATCTATAATGACAGTTTCACAAACTGAAAACTTATACATAATATGACATAGAGTAGATAAAAAATGTTTATTTCACAAATAAACATTGCTGCTCGATTAAATTCAATGTTCAAGCCAGCTCCCGCCAGCCACCTGCCTCTTGGAAGTTTGAACATTTAATTTAAGCGAAAAGCAATATTTATTTGTGATATAAATATTTTGTTCTTAATTGCTGACAGCAGTAGAATGTATTTTGAATTAAATAAATTACATTCTTCTTTTTTTGTCAAATAATTTAATGTAAAATTTTTTTTGGACACCCTGTATAAATAACTATGTAAATGTTAATATTACGGAATAGAGAATTAAATAACCTTTCAAATGAGCTAACACACGACCTCTACTCTTATTTAAAAAAATCATCGATTACGTCATCACGCCCATATGGATGACGTCACTAGTATGACATATATGTTAAAATATCATAATTTAAAAATAAAAATCGACTTGTTTCGAGATTTTTTCTTAAGGTCCCCGTTTTACGAAATAACGAATTTATACCGTTTATCTGAAGCACACTGTATATGGACTGTTAATACAGGGGCGTGCGTTGGGGCCAGTCCGTAAAAAAAAATATATCCTTCGAAAATGTAAAATTAAGTCAAGGTAAATTAAGTACATGAAGAACAGTATAGGTATTTCAAAAAACTGACAATTTGAGCAGATCGTAAGGAAATGGGTGAGTCACAAAGTTTCACAAAAAAAGCGTATATTTCACAAAATGAACATTAGATTAAAAAACTGAAAAATACTTGTTTAATATTTTTCAAAAATCTATCGTATGATACCAAACACAACCCCCACTCAGTTACTCGGGTATAAACATCGATGGGACAATAAATGCTGTATATTTAATACAGCCTCAGTGACCTCTATTCTCCATTCAATTATTTTCGTTCCCCAATTAAACACCCTGTACAATAATTATAATTTTAATACCACTTTTTGAAATTTAGCTATCTACCTCCATTTTGTCTACTGTCGAGAAAGTTCCGAATATGGTCTGATCCATGGATTTAACTTGGAAGTCATCTGTCTAACTAAACTTCTGAAAATGTACGTTTTTTGCTTTTACGTACGCCGTAAAACTAAACTCTAATACAGTAGTTAACTTTACAAATGACATTTTATTTATTGAATGATGAAAAGGTCAGGGATTTCCCAGTAGTTTAGCCTCTAGTCTCAGTCAGGCACATTTTACTAGATAAACAAACATATTTTATTTTAATCCCAAATTTTATTAGAGACTGGTTTAGTAATATTACCATAAATTATTATATCATGGGTAGCAGCATCTAATTAAAGAAAGACACAAATAGGTGGAATTTATGAAAAAAGGGAAAAGTTTACAAAAAACATACAGGAAATTTTGAGTAATTTTAAGAAACGCCAAAATTTTTCAGAGTTTAATTTTTTAGTTTTTTACCTTTACTGAGCATACACTGTGATACGCTGTGTGTATGTCCGACCCTGGCCACTTAGGCACCATTTGAAAGCTGAACTCAATAATTTACCCAAAAATTATGCTTTGTTCTACCTACTTAGTCCTTCTTCTTCTTTGGGTGCCATCTCTGCTACGGAGCTTGGCAATCATCATATCTATTTTAATTTTTGAGGTAGTAGCTCTAAATAGTTGTTTTGAGCTGCATCCAAACCATTCTTTCAGGTTCTTCAGCCATGAAATTCGTCTTCTTCCGATGCTTCTTCTGTCATCTATCTTTCCTTGCATTATGAGTCGCAGGATGCCATACTTCTCGCCCCGCATCGCATGTCCGAGATACTGTAGTTTTCTTTCTTTAATTGTAAGTTCAATTTTCTTCTCTTTACCTATTCTTCTCAGTACTTCATTGTTCGTAACTCTATCTACCCAGGAAACCCTCATAACTCTTCTATAGGTCCACATTTCAAAGGCGTGAAGTCATCTCATTGTCTCTACATTTAACGTCCATGATTCCACTTCATAGTATAGTACACTATATACATAACATTTTGTTAGGCGTACTTTAAGAGCTAATATTAAATATTTGCTACATAGGACCTTTTTAATTTTCATAAAATTAGAACGTGCTTTTTCTATTCTGACTTTGATTTCTGCAGTGTAGTCATTATTTTCTGTTATAAGTGTTTCTAGGTAAGCGTACTTTTTTACTCTTTCGATATGCTGGACATCTATTATCAATATTTCGTTATTATTATGGTTGTTTTTACTATTTCATAAACTTCGTCTTTTTGATATTGAGAAAGAGTCCGTACTCCCTACTACACCTTACTATTTTACTCATGAGTCTTTGCAGGTCTTCTAAACTATCGGCTATTATTACTGTATCATCTGCATAATATCTGATGTTGTTAATTAAAGTTCCATTTACTCTTATGCCGACTGTTTCATCTTCCAGAGTTTCTCACATTACCTCTTCAGAATAAGCGTTAAATAATAGAGGTGATAGTATGCAGCCTTGCCTGACTGCTCACTTTATTTCCATTTCTTCAGATGTTTCTTTTTCAATTCTTACTATTGCTCGCTGATTGTAATAGAGGTATGTTATAGGTCTTAAATCTCTTTCATCTAGGTTTTTAGTTTTCAGAATTTCCATGAGTCGATCATGTTTTACTTTATCAAACGCTTTATTGCAGTCTATAAAACAGACGTAAAGAGGACGGTTAACATCCAAACATCTCTGTGTCAGCAAGTTGAAGGAACACAATGCCTCTCTGGTACCCATACCATTGCGAAACCTATATTGAGTGTCACTAATATCCAGCTCCAGTTTAGAGTGTATTTTGGCGTGGATAATTTTCAGCAGAATTTTCAAGGTATGCACTGCATTCTTTGGCATTTACTTTCTTTGGCAAACACACAAATGCTGATGTCAACATTTCTATAGGGATGATTCCCGTAGTATAGATAGCGTTGAACAGGTCTACTATTATGTCTATTATGGGCTTAGTCCTATACTATTATGAACTTAGTCCTATAACTGAATTATAGTTGGTCAAAAGTCACAAACTATACCGGTTCTGAATCGGCCCCGACCTCCTCTTGAAACATAGAAAAAAAATTCAGATCGGTGTAACTTTTCCACACATACATATACGTACGTACATACATCAAACATCATTTTCCTATTTCTAAATAGAAATTGAGTCAATTTTTTGAGCTCGGTAACTTTCGAATGGTATAACCGATTTTTAAAAATTTTCGAAATTTTTGGGAGTTTTGGGGATGAGAACGAAAAACAGACCTCAAATGGGGAGGTTCGTAAAACCTACACCCTTGGACCAAAATATATGGTTGACATATGGATTGGCGGATCGTTTCCTAATCTTTACGATGGAATTTGGGCCATTTTTCAATTCGGTCAGGATGACAGAATTGAAAACTTCGCTTATATGATATATAGTGTCGCATGTAGGAGGGTGTGCGCCACTGACGAGAACTGTGGTAATCTGGGATACAAAATCAAAAGTTCAGATGCAATTGGAAACAAGTAAAGGTACAGACATAGTTTCTGGGGAAAATTAAAAGAAATCCTAAATACGAGGCAGATAATTGGGATAAAATTTAAAAGAACTAAACATATTTAAAAAAAAACAACCAGCCAATATACAATTAATTATATTAAATGAATTAGTCAGATAATGTCGTATAAAGAAATATCTAAAGAGTATTCAACAACAATGAGAATACCATAATAAGAAAATATTGCTTTGTAATTATTCGTTATTTACAAATAACACATCACACACAGAGGCCGAATATTTTCTCCCGAATAAATATTTATCAGGGAAACTTTTGTTTGCAATATATTCTGTATTGTATACATACGAATAAATCATCGAGAATTTATATATTTATAGAAAGCGTAGAAAATATCTGTTTTATTATAATATTCCATTCCATCTTACATCAGACAAAAAACACGCAATAAGACAGATCGATAAAACACTCACAAGGCTTATTCATGATGAATATCTACTTCGTGAGATACTGCAAAAATAAAGTTTATTTAACTGCAATCGTTCGGAACAATGGATCGGTAAACATTAGTAAAATTCGTTAAATGTATATCTCGTAAATGGTTGTTGAAGTCAAACGTTATACAGGGTGTAACATAAATCACATATTATGGGACAAAAAATAGTTCGATTGAGCCTAACTTATCTTAGTACAAAAATGTGCACATAAAAAAGTTACAGCCCTCTAAAGTTACAAAATGAGAATCAAATTTTTTCAATATATCGAAAACTAGGTATGTATTAGAGATTCTTTATTAAAAAGAAACATGTGGCATTTTTGTGGCAGGATCATCTTAAAAATAATAAAAAAGAAATTTGTGCAACCCAGAAAAAATTTATGGAAGTTTTGTTCCCTTAAACCCCCAAATATTTGTATTCGTTCCAATTAAATTATGATTGTGGTACCATTAGACAAACATAATGTTTTTAAAACTTTTTTGCCTCTAGGTACTTTTTAGATAAGCCAGTTTTTATCGAGATATTTTGAACATTTGTAAAATCCACCACATATTTTTAAATAAGTAAGTAAAATTATGCCGAATTTCGAACTCACACCGAAAAGTAGAAGAGTTTTGGATTAAGTAAGGAAGTAAGGAAGTAATTAAAATTATAGAGACCTGGTAATAATATTATGAAAATAATATTGTATAATTTTACTTAACCGTTTACAAATATGTGGTGGATTTTACAAGTATTTAAAATACATCGATAAAAACTGGCTTATCGGAAAAGTACTAAGAGGCAATAAACTTTTTAAAAATATTGTGTTTAAGTAATGGTACCACAATAATAATTTAATTGGAACGAACACTAATATTTGGGGTGGTTTAGGGGTTTAAGGGTTGAAACGTTTGTTTTTTTAAGATGTTCCTGCCATAAAAATGCCACATGTCCATTTTCAATAAAAAATCTCTAATAGTGATCGATATATAAGAAAAAATCGATCTTCATTTTATAACTTCAAAGGGCTGTAAGTTTTTTTATGTGCACATTTGTAAAGTAAGTTCAGAAGTTGTCAACATATTCAAGACCGAGAGAGGTGTTAGACAAGGAAGCGTGTTGTCACCTAAGCATGTCATGAGCTTTAGAAGGATGGGCCGGTGGAGTGACAGTACCTGGTAGGAAAATCTCAAATTTAAGATTTGCTGATGACACTACACGTATAGCAGAAAACAAGCAAGAAATGTTTGATCTCCTGCGAAGAGTTGAGTATGAAAGCAATAAAGTTGGTCTGAAAATCAATAAAGCTTAGACAAAAATAATGGTGGTCGACATATTCGACACTATTCAACTTACTAACAGGTTACAAAAATACGAGATAGTAAACACTGACATAGTCTATCTCGGGTCGAGTATAACTGACGATGGTAACTGTGAAGCAGAAGTTCGGAGACGCATTGGTATGGCAAAAAATGCGATGCGTCGCCTAACTAAAGTTTTGAAAGACAGATCTATCTCTCAAAATATCAAGAAGATGAGACTGGTGAATGCCCTTTTATTCTCAATATTTCTATATGGAGCAGAGACTTGGAGTTTTCTCGTACGCGAGCGCCAGTAAATTGATGATTTTGAGGATGTGCTGCTGGAGAAGAATGCTGTGCCTGCCTTGAACAGCTCATAAGACAAACGTTTCCATTCTAAACCAACTCAAGATCAAAAAAGGCTGTCCACAATATTTCTGCAACGAATTCTGCCATTCTTCGATCACGTGGTTCGCAGAGGTGACGATAATTTGAAGAGATTAATTGTTTCTGGAAACGTTCCGGGGAGAAGATCAAGAGGACGATCACCAACTAGATGGTCCGACCAAATAAAGAATTCAGCTGGAAACTCATTCTGCGAAGCTCTTAGAGCAGCTGAAGATAGAGACCAATGAAGAAACATTGTTAGGAATATTGGAAGAAATCACGATCCTCAGTAATGGGGAAACGACAAGAGGGAGAGAAAAGTTAGGTTTAGTTGAACTATTTTTGGTCCCAGAATATGCGATTTAATTTATGACTTGCCTTTTTGTTCCACCCTGTATATTTTTTTGAAGCAGACATTTCTTTAGAATTTTTAGTAACAATTAAATAAAGTCTCTTTAATAATTAATAAAGTCTTTTCCAATATTTTCAGGTAAACTAAATAAAATTTTGTTAAATAAAATTTTTAGTATTTACTGTTTGTTATTTTTGTTGTATTTTATATTTGATGCTTTGTTAGGTTTTTGATTTTAATTGGTATTTAGGTTTTTTTAATTGTAATAAGTAATCTATTTCCTAACTAAACATTGTCGCCTCAAGGGGCACATGAATAAAATCTAAAATCTGACATTGTGGAGGAACTGCATATTATGGTGGAGGAGCTGCAGATTAGGATTAAGGAACACGCAGGCAGCTCCCAATACGTGTCGTCATAAAAATCAATATGACAAAAATAAAAACGATGACAACAAGTGCCTGAATATAAACTTACGTGCATAGAAATCGGCCCACTTAAACATTTGGTAATTTTTAATGTCTCATATTTCCTAAACCTGTCGGCCGATTAGGGCGATTTTTTGAACATGTTATAGCCTGATTCTTTAACAATACCACTGTAATAATATTGTTGCTAAACAGGCAAATTTTCATTGTATACCGGGTGTACCAATCAAACTGTGTTTTTTTTTCAAAGTTCGCATCAACCTGTGGAATATTCTAGCATTTATAAAATACTGAAATTAAAACCCAACTATAGCCTCAGATTTTCTTAATATTTTGTTTTTTGATTCATTCGTTTATGTTGGATAATAAAAAAGTTAGGTACTTTAACAACTAGACATGTTCTTCATCAATACACGGTGTTTCTAAATAAGTGCAACACACTTTAAGGGGTAATTCTGCATGAAGAAATAATGAGTTGGATTTATAAAAGTATGTCCGCAAATGTTTCGTTTCCGAGATACGGGATGTTGAATGTTTTCTTACAAACTGACAATTTATTTATTGGTTTAAAACCAGTTGAGATATGCAAATGTAATTTGTAGGTTTTAAGAGATATTTGATAGTTGATAGTTGATAATATATGAAAGGTAAATATTTATTTAAGAGGAAAGGAACATTTTGACGCCTGTCAAAATTTTCAATGTACTTTAAATGTAATCATTTTTTTTCGAATCCTGAGAAAACTAATAAGTATTTTTAAAAAATTTAAACGCAGAATGAAAGACTATTTTATCTACGACTGATACATAATATATGTATTATACTTGTGGTGTTTGCAATATAATGCCATATAATAATCCCTTAGGGATTGATAATGCGGGATTAATAGCTATTAATCCCTCTGGCACAACAATCACAAAATTCACCACGGAAACAAAATAATCAACCTCAAAAAGTGTCACTGTCAAACGAATAGTATATTTGACAGTTTGTGTTGAGATGGACGAAAATGAAGAATCTTTTAATTGTACACCACCAGAAATTGTAGAACTAGCTACAGCAACAGCATCTACCTTAATACCTGAAACATCGAAATCCATTTATAATAAAACGTACGCAACCTTCAACGAATGGCGTGTTCGAAACAACGCGAAATCATTTTCCGAAAATGTTCTGCTGGCCTATTTCGCTGAATTAAGTACAAAATATAAACCGTCTTCATTATGGTCATTCTATTCAATGATTAAATCTATGTTGAGAATAAACCATGACGTTGATCTGGAAAAATACGGCAAACTAAGAGCGTTTCGAAAGAGAAAATCGGAAGGATTTCAAGCAAAAAAGTCTTCCACTCTAACCCCAGAGCAAATTAGGAAATTTATTGACAAAGCTCCTGATGAAATTTATCTTTTACATAAGGTAAATATACATATTTAATTTGATTTATTCAAAAACTCATATGCTTATTTGCTTCAGGTAATATTGATCATTGGAATTATGGGTGCATGCCGCTCAAACGAACTTTATCAAATGAATATACAAGACGTGAAGGATCTCCAAACAGATTTATTAATAACAATCCCCAAGTCTAAAGCCAAAATTGTACGAAAATTTACCATAAACAGTACGTTTTACAATATTGTGAAGAAATACATCGATCTCCGTCCGTCACATGTGAAAATAAATTCATTCTTTCTAAATTATCAAAAATCTAAATGTACAATACAACGTATAGGAAAGAACAAATTTGCAGATATTGGTAGGCAGATTGCCAAATATTTAAACTTGCCAAATCCTCAAAGTTATACCGGCCATTGTTATCGCAGATCATCTGCCACTCTGTATATTGATGGAGGAGGCGATTTAACTGGATTAAAGCGTCATGGGGGCTGGAAGTCAACACAGGTAGCTGAAGGATACATTGATCAGTCTATGAGAAACAAGGCAACTACAGCAGATACTAAAGAGATAAACAGTAATGTACCATCTTCTTGTTCTACAGCAATCGAGATCCCAAATATTTGTATTAAAAACTCTACTAAAGTTAATGATGATTCTCTACCAATTCAGTTTATTAATTGTACTATTACTAATTTTAATGTTTTTAACAAATAAAGTTGTTCATTAAAAATCTTAAATTAATTAATTTGTCGTAGATAAAGTAGAGTATACTACTCGCAATAATGGCTCTCATTCCCTCGGAATGTTACTCCCTCGCCGCTAACGCGGCTCGGTTCGTAAATATTCCTCGGGAATAATAGCCATCATTATTGACTCGTGGTATAATCTACTATTATTACCGAGGGCCGAAAGTCCCTTAGAATGAATAAAGCTTTCTGTTGAGTGAGATATTTAAAAATAAAAATCACACTAAATTTTCTCTTATCTTTCACCCCTGTAACTTATATAATAAACATTATAGAAGTTTTCTGGGACTTTCGACCCTCGGTAATAACATAATCTTTCATTCTTCGTTTAAATTTTTCAAAAATACTTATTAGTTTTCTCAGGATTTGAAAAAAAAATGAATCCTATTTAAATAGCATTGAAGCCGAAAATTCATACCCATCCCTTTAAGTCAAAATTACACAGGGGTGTCCCAAAAGCAGCGGTATGGTCGTATAATTCGCGAAAAAAATATCCGATCGAAAAACTGAAAAATATTATTTGTTTTATACCAGGACTAATTTGTAAAAAAACGTGTTTTTATGGATGTGAGAGGTGGCATTCGGATTTTTGCAGATAAAGTTAGGTAATACCTTCAGTAATAATAATAATTGATTTATGCTCCTTCTCAAATATGCCCGGAACATTAATAAAAAAATTAAAATATTTAAAAATTTCAAAAAACATCGATTTTTTTTCTGCTTTCTTTGCTTATAACTTTAAAACGATTCGTGTTGGAACAAAGTCGTACAAAAATAAAATAAAGATAATTGAATTTTGTATGATATACGACTGGTCAAAAATGTCTTAAGGTATTACCTTTTCTGCAATATAGCAATAAATACAAAATAATGGGGCAAAATACGCCTGTTGTTATTCAATGTTTTTTAACCACTTAGGTGGCACAGGTGGCTGACCTTAGTAATTCGCTTAAAAAATTCTTATAACTTACTTAAACGGTCTACCAAATTTCATTAAAATCGACTTAAAATGTATGTATTTCAACCTAATCCAAATGTATAATTACAATATGATTATAATAAAAACTAGGTACTTACCAAATTAGAATGAGTTTTCCTTGTCCAAAATAGTCCAAAAGTCCAAAAATATAGGTATATGAAAACTATTTAAAAAGGCAGTATAACTATTAACTAACTTTTGTTTGTTGTTTCTTTTCACACAAATTTTAAAACGCAACAACCATAAATAATCTAACTACAGCTGTGCCACAGCCACCATATTGAATAATTTTTGACATGTCATTTGAACATCCAATCAGAACAAAGTTATAATGCGCATGCGCCCGGTCGCTAGGTTTTCCCATATAAAAATTTACCCTCTATCGCCGGTAAAGAAGTATAACTTCAAAAATTTGGGTAAGTCCATCGAAAGAAAGGAGCCCGTAGCACCCCCCTCCTGGACACAGCACTAATTTGTTTATAAGCCAAAAAACTGTTTATAATCTTAAAACATTGCTTAGGCTGCTTAAAAAATCCGATTTGAATTCTGTAAAGTGCATTAGATAGGTGAAGTGCTTCTTTATAAGTAAAAAAAATGACAAGTCTTTGTATGTTCTAGTTTTTTTGTGCAAGATTATTATGCAAAATTATTATGCAAAATCTAGTAAGTCAATTTTAATGAAATTTGGTGGACGGTTTTAGCACATTACAAAAATTTTCTAAGCGAATTAGGAATGTTCCAAGTGTTACCTAAGTGATGGAAAAACATTGAATAAGGACAGGCTTGTTTTGCCCCCTTATTTTATAATTATTGCTATTTTGCAGCAAGGGTGTTAAATTAAGACATTTTTAACCAATCGTATCTGATGAAAATTTAATTGTCTTTGTTTTATTCCTATACGACTTTGTTCCAAAATGAATCGTTTTAAAGTTAAGCAAAGAAAGTAGAAAAAACCAAATTTTTTGAAATTTTTAAATATTTTATTTTTTTTTATTAATGTTTCCGGCATATTTGAGAAGGATCATAAGTCAATTATTATTAACGAAGTTATCACTTAACATTATCCGCAAAAATCCGAATGCCACCTCTCACATCCACCTAAAAACATATCCTTCCTGGTCTATTGAATATTTTTCGAAAATCTATCGAATAATACCAAACACGGTCCCCACTCCATCCCCTGGAGGTGGAGTTGGCGTCACTTTAAAAACTTAATAGGAACCTACCTTTTTTATTGCACAATTTAATTGCTTATACAAAAATAAGTAACTTTTATTCGAGACATGTTTTCGAATTGTGGGTAGATAACGCTATAATCTGAAAAAAAATTTATCCTGATACACTCGGTAAATTATAGAAACGGTCTAATATCTCGAGAAATACACTTCCAAATGAAAAAACAAAAATAAGTTTTTAATATTTTTCAGAAACCTATCGAATAACACTAATCACGACCCCCACTCCTTCCCACGAAGGTGGGGTGGGGTAACTTTAAAAACTTTAAAAACGGGGAAACCTATTGCACATTTGGATTCACCATGAACAAATAAGGAATATTTATTCAAGACATTTTTTAGAATTGTTGATAGATTGCACTGTAACTGGAAAAATACGATTTATTAGCGCCATTAGATCAGCAAATCTAAAAAATGCCTTAAATAAATGTGGGTGTGGAGAGTGGTGTGGTGTTTGGTGTCATTTGATAGATTTTTGAAAAATAATGAAAACATATTTTTCCACTTTTTTTATCCAACGTATATTTCGCGAGATATTCCACAGTTCCGCTACTTTTGGGACACCCTATATAATAGGTATCGATTAAAAAACAAAAAGTCAATCTTTACATATTTCGTGTGTTTCTATTTATTAGTATTGTAAACAACACACAGTGGTTGTTTAACTATAAAGTAAATATTTTCTTAACTACATTGTTATTTATTGATCACAAACTAACTGACTTTCTCTTTGTTTCATGTTTGCCATTGACCTCGTTGATTGGATCTACAAACAGAGCACAATTAGAGTAAGTATATCCCAGCTTAATGGTTTGTCGTTCGGTTTTTTTTTGTATCGATATTCCTTAGTTCAACCTATGTATTTATTTATATATTTACTTATTAAACAGTTATTTATTTGACTAATTTTTAAAGAACTTTATAGGTTGTTATTTAAGTCACACAGTTTCAGTAATATGAATAAAAACATCAATTTAATAAACTCGTATGAGCCTTATAGTCTAAGATCCGAATCTAGATCGACCTTCATGATCATGTAAACAGAAGTAGATTTAAACTTTATTTTACAGATATAATGGCAAATTAATTGCATCAAATGGATGGTCGGTACGATTAAAAAAATAAAACCGTATTACTCGGCTTTTTCTTCTTATAGTCTGTATAGTTTTATTACTATATAGTCTCTATAGTCTGTATAGTTTTTCTTCCTATAGTCTTCTTCTACTGGAGGTTGGCTATCATCACAGATATCCGTACCTTATTGGAGGCTACTCTGAAAAGATCTACCGAGCTGCAACTATAACACTCTTTTAGGTTTCTCAGCCAGAAATTTCTTCATCTTCCTATTGATCTTGTATCCTTAATTTTGCCTTGCGTTATGAGCCTTAATATCTCATATTTCGCAACTCTGTTAATTTATTGTTTTAATGTTCTGTATGACCTCGCAATCCTTTTGTAGCCTTCTTAACACTTCTGCATTTTTGAAACTCGTTGGATCCGTGGTATTTTCAAAATTCTTCTATAGTACAACATTTAAAATGCTTCCAGCTTCTTTATGTGATCCACTTTTAGTGTCGAATTTATCATTCCTTACAACAAAGTCGAGAACACGTAGCATCTTAAGGCTCTTATCCTCAGATCCAGAGGAAGGTCTGTATTAACATTTTTTTCATTTTTATAAATTCTTGTCTTGCAATTTCAAAGAGCGTCCTGATTTCTCGACCTTTGTCATTGTTTTTGCTTTCCAGGTTCCGAGATATTTGTAGTTATTCACTCTTTCTATTTGTTTTCCCTCTATATCTAGCCTTCCTACTGTATGTTGCTCAGAAATAATCATGAACTTGGTTTTCTTAACGTTCATTTGTAGTCCATACGGGCGGATGCAATTTCGGCCGGAAAAAGGGCAGGTACTAAAAGCCGGTAGGTAAATTCGGCCGGAGGTTTTAAGTTGCTTCCTTATCTCATAGGTATTTTCGGCCGCAAATCAAATAAAATAACAGAATGCTTTATATTAAAATATTTCTTTATTTCAATAAAATTATTACATCAACTTATTTCTATAACTTAAGTAAACTTAAAAAACGTTTAGATGTAATACAGATTTAACGAAATTAATTCTAGAAATATTGTCAGATCGAAGCATATTTACAATGTTTTCGATAAATTTTAGTTTGTGTTTTACTTGTTTGTCTTTAATTTTTGCTGGAATATTTAAATTTTTTATTTTTAAATATGCATCGATGTGACAATCTTTTAATTTTTCTATAAAAATAAATATAGAAGGGTGACTTGAATAAAAACTAGAATTAAAGTGCGTATGGAATTATTCGCAGGCATTTGTGGTTCTTTTAATTGATGGGTTTTCATATGCCCATATATTTGGTGGAAAATGAGATTCTGGCGCTATGTTGTTTTCTAATAAATAGTCTGCGTATTTATCTATAAGTTCATGGTCCGGTTTGTATGACATGAGATCAAATATGAAACAATCTTCAACTTCAGAGGGGTCTAAATAAGTTAGCCCAAAAGTATGAGTAAGCCATTTGCTTTCCTCGCAGTTTTTATCTTTATACATTTGGGTTAACCCTAATGATTGTATTTTCCTATACCACGCCTGGTGCAAGTGAAATCTACAACCATTTAGTTTGGTTTTGGGAAAGACAACTTTTAATGCGTTATGAATTGCGATTTCAAAATCCACAAATACCTCCTTCGGTTCAAAAACAATATTATAAAGTTCAAAAATTTTAGATTTTACCAACAGAAAAAGTCTCATATATGTGTCACTGGTCTTATTGGGCAATCCATGTAAAAATCTTTCATTTTACATAAACTTATTATATTTGTATGGCAAGAAAAAACAATGATATTATCAGCTGTGCTGTTAATAAACAAAAAATTTTCACCTGTTGTGGTTTTCGGTCCATAACTATCGAGTACAGAATGTACATCGTGAATATCCTTAGGCAGGGCTGGTAAGAGCTTACGGCGGCTGTTATACAAATTTCTTCTTATTAGACTGACATCTATCGATGACAAATTCTCTGGCAAATGATCTGAAAGAACGCTTTTAATAATTTTTGAAGGTTTCTCCGATATGTCTTCCACAGCTTTGCGCTTGCATGAAGTCGTCACTATTTTTCTCTCCAACGTAATTTCATCGGTCGTGGTTGTGGATTAATTCATTTCTAGTAACTGTGTATTCCGCACCAACAGTGTACAGTTTGGCTAAACATCTTAAATTTTTCTTTATACACCTCCAACGTACTTCACCACTTTTTAATACGTCCTGTTTACAAAACTGAAACTTTTCTACAACTAGTAAGTCACAACCGCGTGAACTCTTAATTACTGAAACAGATGCCATCGTATACAAATAATATATTTTATGCTTTCTATCGACTAGTAGCTTCAAGAAAAACAATACTACAAATACAATACAAACTGACTAGCTATAATAATTTTATACCTGTTATTTGTGAATTTTACAGCGGCGTAGGATTAGGTATTTCCAAATAAATACACAATTAATATTTTACAGAAACTATTAAGCGTAATTACCAATATTTTAATCTCATCGTAAACATCAACCCCTCGGCCGAAATTACCCCTGTCATAAATGGTACCCCCTGATTTATGCAGGTAGGCCAAGGGATTACCGGCCGAAATTACGCCCGCCGGTCCATGCTTTATACTGACTTAATGTAATCTATTCACTAATCGTTGCAGTGTTTCTAGACTGTCTGCAAAAATATGTGTCATCTCGGAATCTTATGTTGTTCATGATTTTTCCGTTTGTACTTCCTCTGATATTGCTTTTTTAAATATAGCTTCGCTGTACAGATTGAATAACAATGGGGACAACACGCAATCCTGTCTAATACCTCTTTTGATTTCAACGGTTTATGTTTCGGCATTTTCGATTCTAACCTTTGCTCTTTGATTCCAGTACAGATTGGTAATAACTTGTATATCTCAACTGTCCACACTCTTTTCTTTTAACAGTTCTATAAACTAGGTATTCTCTATGTCTTCTATTTTTTGTATTGTCTTCCATGTATTGTTTTGAGGAATATCTTAAGTGTGTTGCTTATTAATTTATACTGAGAGAATTTGTCACCTGCACCCCTAATAACACCAAACATTCCATGTATGTTCCTAGAATGTACACACAGGACATTGAAAACATTCCTGGAATTTCCTCAAAAGCACAAGAAAGTCCCCTAAATGTTCCAGAAAAGTCCTGTGTCAACATTTTAAACATTCCTTGAATGTCTTGTTGCAACATTCCATGAATGTCTACGAATGTTCTTTGGACATTCACAGTATATTTTTTAGACGGTCCCTAAATATAGTCGCTGCTGTGACATAATACCTCCTATTTGTTTTTCATGAGTTTTGTAAGATAGACTAAAAACTTTTTTTACAGTCACCTCCTGTTCTCATACGATATTTTTTGACATGTTTTGTAGTAAATTCAACTATCTATTTACTACAAAACATGTCAAATTTACATGTGAAAATAGGAGATGACCCTAAAAATTGTTTTTCGTCTCCTACAAAATTCATGAAAAAGCAGATAGGAGGTACTGTCATATCACCGACGATATACCGAAAGTATATGTGGCCATACCAAATAATACATCCTTGATAAATATAAACACTTTTATTGCACAAAATCTTGTCATATATTTTTTTCCATAATCATCACTACGACGATGATTCGTTGTATTGAATTGTACATTACAATTACAATCTGGTCATAACTGACCAATGCGCAATTTTAATTTAACCTAAATTACTACCGTTCCTTAAAATGAAGAGCTTGCCCCATAGCGTCTCTTATCTAATCTAACAAGATCGTGCACTATTTTAATATACACAGGCACACAAGCACTATACTCTGCTTTTCACTATCACCTATCACTCAAACTAGTTCAAAAGGCTTTCTCCTCTTTAATCTTCTAGTTTGCCCAATATTATCGAGGAGCTGGATTTTCTCAATATTCTCGTACTTATGAAGTGGTTGCTCGTGGCTTCCTGTCATCTTCTTGATGATTATATCCAGATTCCATTTCTAGGTCCCTATGGAGATCACTGTTTGTCACATACCAAGGAGCATCTACAATATTTCTCAGTATTTTGTTCTGGAGTCTTTGTATAATTTTTATATTACTTGGTCTAGTAAGTACACCCCCATAGTGGGCATCCATAAGTCCATACAGGCCTTAATATTTATGTATAAAGTAATAACTTATTATGCATCGTCAATGTGGAGTTTCTTCTAACTAGCCAATACACCTTTTACATATATCTTTCTTTTGCCTTTCATAGCCACAAGGACAAAGATATACGTTTCTTTCCTGATTTTTTGTAGACCACTTTCAGCTGATTCTAAAAAAAAATTAAAATGGATGGTAATTTTTCTATTCTTTACAATTAAACATCAAAAGAAATAGGTACTATTTACAGGTAATAATATGCATAAATAATTCGTTTCATAAAGAATAAAGAAAATTGGAAACGGATTTTATAATACTTACATAATTGTTTAAACAAAAGAGATCCAACCTGAGCAAAACTAACATACAGATCAGCAGAAAAAAGCCACTATAGATATAATTCTATTTTCCATTTTCCATCCAATCATAAATTTTTAGGTTATCATGAAATGTGAAAATGTGATGAACACGCGGCACGCGACCATACTTACATAGAACACGAGCGGCAAATTTGAAAATGAACGCAAATTGAATAGTAAATGGCCTCACTTAAAATATAGGACATTGGTAGTATGTTCATAGAATGTCTTGTAGTAACATTCCACCAATAATTTAATCAGATATTCACCGAACATTCCTTGAATGTCCAGGGCATTCCAACATTAAGAGAACTTTGATAGTACATTCCTGGGATGTTTTGTGTTGTTAGGGACTGACTTTGGTAGTGTTACAAACGTGGACAGCAACTAATCTTGGGGTTCTACTACGGTCGTATATATCTTGTTGAACATATCTAAAAGTATATGCAGTGTTTCTTCATCAATACATTTAATTGGCTCAGTGGGTATCTGATCTAGAGCTACTGCTTTTGCGGTTTTTGCACTTCTAAGGCGATGGTCTCTTTACGCAGCCTACGGCGTCTATTGGAGACAACCGGCTAAGTCGCTGGTACCTTCAATTCACCCCGTAATTTTTGTTTGTTTTAAAAGTACTCTTTTTAACTATTTTTGGTTGTAAGATGCTTTTTGTCCTTCAAATTTGATTAAAAGTGACGAAAATGAACAACTTTCCTACGGCGTGACGCTGTGCGCAGCCTATAGCGTCTATTGGAGACCACCGGCTAATTGCCTGTTCTAATTCATGCGTGACGCTGTGCGCAGCCTATAGCGTCTATTGGAGACCACCGACTAATTGCCTGTTCTAATTCGCACATCATTATTTTCGGCCCTGTTTGTTCATGTTCTTATTCTTGTATCATCCTGTCATGTTTGAAATGAGTGTACCATGGTCATCTTTGAGTATTCCATAGCGTGCTCGCTTTTTGGTATTTGTTCATCATCCAACAAATTTACGTCCACTGCTGGACAAAGGTCTCCCCCAATTGTTTCTACACTTTACAGTTGTGTGCTGATTGTTGTCAGTTTTTACTAATCCGCCTGATATCATCTGTCCATCGTGTATGCGGCCTTCCTCTACTGCGTTTATCTTCACATGGTCTCCATTCCATTACCTTTCTTGTCCATCTTAAATTCTTCTGCCTGGCGGCGTGTCCTGCCCAGTTCCGTTTGAGCTTGGTGACACATTCGATTACATATGTGATACCAGTTCTTTGACTGATATTTTCATTTCTTATTTTTTCCCGTAGGGTTACGTCCAGCATGGATCTTTCCATACGCCTTTGAGCAATCCTCATTTTCGACGCTGTTGCCTTGGTTAGAGTCAGTGTCTCTGCTCCATATGTCATTACCGGTAGCACACATTGATCAAACACGTGTCTTTTTAAACTGATCGGTATACTGCTCCTAAATATGTCTCAGCGCTCCGTAGGCTGCCCAAGCAAGAGTTCATCTTCTTTTTATTTCGCACGTTTGGTTATCTCTGCCAATTCTACACTCACCGGCAGAGAAAACGGGCACCCCAAAAAATGGGTCATTTTTAATGTCTTGTATTTCCTAAACCTGATGTCCGATTTAAGTAGTTTTTTTAATATGTTATAGCCTTATTCTTTATCAATATCGCTGTAATAATATTGTTGCTAGACAGGTACATTGTCATTGTATACAGGGTGTACGAATCAAACTGTGTTTTGTTCTCAAACTTTGGAACACCCTGTGGAATGTTCTAGCTTTTTTTAAATACTGAAATTATAACCAAACTATAGCCTCAGATTTTCTTAACATTCTGTTTTTTGATTCATTCGCTTGTGTTGGATAATAAAAAAATTAAGCACTTTAACAACTACCCCTGTTTTTCGTTAATACAGGGTGTTTTTAAATAAGTACGGCAAACTTTAAGGGGTAATTCTGCAGGATAAAATAATGACAGTTTGCTTTATAAACGTATGCCCGCAAATGCTTCGTTTCCGAGATAGGGGGTGTTGAAATTGTTCTTACAAACTCACAATTTATTTATTTCTCTAAAACGGTTTGTGATATGCAAATGAAATTTGGTAGATTTTAAGAGGTAGTTATTGCGCATTTTTTGGCATACAATTAAGACTTTTATATTCACTATTGGCGTGCATACGGGTATAAATATTTTAGATATATCCCATATGCACGCCAATAGTGAATATAAAATTCTCAATTGTATGCCAAAAAATGCACAATAACTAGCTCTTAAAATCTACCAAATTTAATTTGCATATCACAAACCGTTTTAGAGCAATAAATAAATCGTCAGTTTGTAAGAACCATTTCAACACCCCCTATCTCAGAAACGAAGTATTTGCGAGCATAAGTTTATAAAGCAAACTGTCATTATTTGATCATGCAGAATTACCCCTTAAAGCTTGCCGTACTTATTGAAAAACACCCTGTATTGACGAAAAACAGGGGTAGTTGTTAAAGTGCCTAACTTTTTTGTTATCCAACATAAGCGAATGAATAAAAAAACAGAATGTTAAGAAAATCTGTGGCTATAGTTGGGTTTTAATTTTAGTATTTTATAAAAGCTAGAACATTCCACAGGGCGTTCCAAAGTTTGAGAAAAAACACAGTTTGATTCGTACACCCTGTATACAATGACAATGTACCTGTCTAGCAACAATATTATTACAGCGATATTGATAAAGGATAAGGCTATACCATATTAAAAAAATTACTTAAATTGGACATCAGGTTTAGGAAATACAAGACATTAAAAATGACCCATTTTTTGGGGTGCCCGTTTTCTCTGCCGGTGAGTGTAATTTCATGACCTAAGTAAATGTACTTTTCCACTAGTTCTACTTCTTGTTCACGTATAATCAGCTGTTCGCTAGGAATCAGATTAGTCATAAATTTAGTTTTAGTAAAGTTCATTTTCAGGCCTATTTTTCTATTTTGGTATTTGTTAGTTCTTTTTATTTTTTTTTATGCATATTAAAGCCGTCGTATTTTCTGCCATACTCTTCCATGTCTATGCACTGATCTGTTAACCACTTTCTCTTGGACTTTTAATTCTACGTTGAAGTTCTTGGTATTTTAGCTCATTTCTCCCTTTGGCTTTTCACCTCTCTTCCATTAATATTATGATTTTAAAATTTATCCACTTCTGCTTTTTATTTGTCTTTTTAGGCTTTAAATTTTCTTCTCCAGCCTTTAGTAATGCCTTCTGTATATTACTACATTTTCATTGACATTTTCTGATTTTAAAATTTCTTCTTTTACTGGATGGACTTTTTCTCAATTTTGTATAGATAATCAAATGTTGGTTTATTTATACGTCATACATAAATTCTTTTTGAGTTTCACGTACATTACTGCTATCAGCGGGTTATGGTCTGAGTAGACATCTGATCCGGGGCATGGCTTCACTGCTTTAATTGAGTTTTGTATCTATGTAAGAAGCTTCCTCAAAGATAAGAAGCTTACTCAGAATACAAAACTGAAAATTTACAAAGCAGCAATTAGACCAGTAATCACATATGGTGTTGACGTAATGTGTCTGACACAGAAAGAGGAAGAAAGATTGAGGATCCTAGAAAGGAAAATAATTCAGAGGATAGCAGGACCACTAAACTTAGGTAATAATGAATTTAGAAAAATCATGAACCACGAAGTAAGAGAACTTCTGAAAAGAGAAGACGTCGTCAGATTTATCAAGGCACAGAGACTCAGATGGATGGGACCTATAGAAAGGAGGAATCTAGAAGCCGTTATCAAGAAAATTTCAAATGGAGACCTGTATCAGGCAGACCACGAGGAAGACCCAAAACTAGATGGGAGAACCAGATAATGGAGGACCTTAAGAAGATGGGAGTCAGAGAATGGGTAACCAGAAGCAAAAACAGGAACGAATGGAGGAAAATTTTAGAAGATGCCAAGTCATACAAACAATTGTAAAACCAAAATGTTAATGCGGATTGATTCACCGCGACAAACGAATCGGAAGAGCCCAGAGAGGAAGGCAATCACTCCGCTAGGAGTGTAGATGCCATGATGATGACGATGATCTATGTTTGACTTTGACTAAATATATATTCCATTTGAGTAGGTACTGAATATGCGATCTTTGTTGTCTGCAGGAGATCTCCAAGTTTACAATCTTCTGTCAGATAGATGGAACATTGTGTTCATAGCCCAATAAAATAAAAAAAAAAGTCAAAATTTAAATTCGTACAGGTTAAAACAAATTTTATATCAAAGTTTAGGTGGGTACAAAAGATATTTTCAAGAAAGTATCAAAATCATACAAGGGGATCATTGTTTAAAAAATTAAAAAGGGGTCATTTTTGCAAAAAATATACTTTTTTAACTGCTGAGGTTAATGGAGGTCTGTGGGATTTTTTTCTGCAAAGTTGAAGGGTAAATCTTTCACATAAGGCTTACTAAATTAAATTTGACCCCCTATTTATTTACATAATTGTATATAAAACTTTAAAAATAAATTTGCAAAAAATAATTTTTAAAGCGTTTTAAATAAGCATTATAAAATATCTTATTTTAGAGACTAAGTTGCACTATGTTATCAGTATTAAGCAAAAAAATTGGTCCAAAAATATTTAATATTTTTTGAGATATTTAATTTGTTTATTAAATGTTACTCTATTTTAAATTGCAAAAACGCGGTTGTTGCCAAAGAAATATTCACCTGCTTAAGATGTCATTATTTTTATTTGTATGTATATTTTCGACATATGTATTGATTAATTCAAATTTCAATTAAGCTCCCCCCTAAAATGGCATTTGAAAATTATTCAAATTTGTTTATAATTTTTTTTTAATAACGTCGCGGGGATTAAGTATTTTGAAATGTCGTTTCGATAATTGGGTTCCTGCGAATTTTTTACTAATTAACAAAATTTTTCTGTCGTTTTTTCTTATTCTTTTTCTTTTTCTTGGAGTTACATTACTACGGGCCCTTTTAGGGTTAAATTTTATTAACAATATCGAATCTCTGAGTTATAGATTCTAGACCTAAAAATATTAAGATTTAACTAAAATCTCTTAAATAAAATGTGGCTACTTACTGAGTTACAGGGTGTTTTATTTAAAAATTTAAAAATTATTGGTACCAAGTACTTTAAACTATTTGACGTATCCTTATCATACTTGGCAGAAAGTGTGGCTGTTATACACCCTACTAAATTGTGATTAATAAACGTTTCTAGCTAGTGCCAGATGCGTACGACAGGGGATAGTGAATGATTGACTCTTCCCAAATTCTACGCCACTGAGTGAATTACTATTTTAGCAAAATTTTTTGATTCTCCAATAGTTTGTATGTAAGTGACTTTATTGGTATTGATAAAGCCATGAGTTTGAGAGATATTGGAAGTTTAAAATGAATGAATGAATGAATCAAAATAACTATGCCGTTTCATTTTTAACGTCCAATATCTCGAAAACTAATGACTTAATCGTTACCAGTAAAGAGTATATTATTTACATAGAAAGTATTGGAGAATCGAAAAATTTCGCTAAAATAGTAATTCCCTCAGTGGCGTAGAGTTTGGGAAGGGTCAACCATTAACTATCCCCTGTCGTACGCCTCTGGTAGTAGTTAGAAACTTTTGTTTATCACAATTTAGTAGACTGTATAGCAAATACACTTTCTGCCAAGTATGATAAGGATACGTTAAATAGTTTAAAAGTAATTGCTAAAAATAATTTTTAAATTTTTAAATAAAACACCCTGTAACTCAGTAAGTAGCCACATTTTATTTAAGTGATTTTAGACCAATCTTAATATTTTTGTGTCTAGAATCTACAACTTAGAGATTCGACATTCTTAATGAAACTTAACCCTAAAGGGCCCGTAATAATATAGCTCCAAGAAAAAAAAAAGAGGAAAAAAGACAAAAAAATTTGTTAATTAGTGAAAAATTACCAGGAACCCAATTATCGTAACGGCATTTCAAAATATTTAATCCCCGCGACGTTATTAAAAAAACAATTTATAAACAAATTTGAATAATTTTCAAATGCCATTTTGGGGGGAAGTTTAATTGAAATTTGAATTTATCAATACAGTTATCAAAAATATACATAAAAATAAAAATAATAAGATTCAACACAGGTGAATATTTCTTTGGCAACAACCGCGTTTTTGCAATAGAAAATAGAGAAACATTTAATAAACAAATTCAATATCTCAAAAAATATTAAATATTTTTGGACCAATTTTTTTTGCTTAATACTGATAACATAGCGCAACTTAGTCTGTAAAATAAGATATTTTATAGTGCTTATTTAAAACGCTAAAAATAATTTTTTGCAAATTTGTTTTTAAAAGTTTATATAAAATTATTTAAATAAATAGGGGGTTAAATTTAATTTAGTACGTCTTATGTGAAAGATTTGCCCTTCTAGTTTGCAGAAAAAAATCCCATAAACCTTGATTGGTAATTGAATGACCTCAGCAGTTAGAAAAGTAATTTTTTTGCAAAAATGACCCCTTTTTAATTATTTAAACAATGATCCCCTTGTATGATTTGGATACTTTCTTGAACATATCTTTTGTACCCACCTAAACTTTTATATAAAATTTGTTTCAACCTGTACGAATTTACATTTTGATTTACATGTAATGTAATTTTATTTTACTAGACTATTCATTATTGCAAAATGTTCACTTTGACTAAAATCCACAAGTCTATCCCCTCTTTTGTTTCTGACACCTAGTCCAAATTCCCCAATATTATTACTCGTACAAATAAAGTATTATTAATTTCATAGGAAATAGATTTTTATCTCGGCAAATTAAACTTCAGGATATTTAATTTGGATCTACGAAAAAAGGTCGCCAACAATTGGTCGAGCGAAAAAATGTCGCGCACATTTGAGCGCGTATCAAAAGGTCGCCGGCGAAAAAACAGCGCCGGCGAAATAAGGTCGCGTGCAATTGATCGCGCGAAATAAGATCGCGTCAGAAAATATGTTTTCATTTGCATACTTTAACTTTCCTTCACACTTAATCCAGGCTTAGGTCAGATTTAGATGATGCAATAGAACTAAAGGATTGCTGTTAAATAATGACCCAAACAGTTAAATATTTTCTTATTAGTCATTTTAACCTATTGGTAAAAAATATTTCGTCAACCCAATATTGACTTCTAAATGACTTTAGTTTTATTTTCCACTTTAAATAATAGGAAAATAATTGGAAGTAAATAATCCTATTTGAAATTGATCATGTAAAATGTTCGACCAATTTAATGGTCGAATTAAGGTAATTTTAACTGTAAATGTTGTAGGGAAAGTACCTAGAGGTATTATTTCACGACTTGGCAGTGTCGCAAAATTTACCCTTGGTTATTTAAGAGTAAGTTTTAATATAAGCTTAATATATTTTACAGGGTATATACTACATATAGATAGGGTAGGTTAAGGGCTACCATCTTTATTAAAATAAAATTTCCCAAATAAAATAATGATATTGTGGTTAAAAATTATATAACAGGCACAATTTCATTAATACATTGTCACTGGTGAGTACTTATTGAAGATATCATAGTTAAAGAATACATTTATATTAATAACAGATTTGCATACTTTAACTTTCCTTCACACTTTATCCAGGCTTAGGACTGGCAGTTAGTAACTGGCGTGTTTAAAAGTTTTTTTAATTTTAATTTTTTTATTTTTTTCTAATTTTTATTTTTTTTTTTTTTTATTTTTATTTTTTTTGTGTTTTTTTAATTTTTATTTTTTTTTGTTTTTTTTAAATTTTTTTTTTAATTGTTTTTTAGTTTTTTATACTTGCAGTTGAAAATTTTGGGCAATTCCTCTTAAATATTCTAGATTTGGCCGGTTCCCGTATTGCAAACAAATCGTTTTTATTCGCCGCGCTGTATCTTTATTTTTTTTTTTTGAGGTTGTTGGTTTCCAGCTATGTATTGCTCCACTTTTAATCGATTTAAACTCTCTTCTTTCTTTAGCCCCGTAATAAACTTCCATAGATTTGGGTGTGCTGCATTTAATATCGAGGAGAAGCTGTTGTGCCAACCTTCGACAGCATTATTAGTACGCGGTAGATCTTCCTCTATAAATTCGAAGCAATTCCAAAGATTCCTTGGAAACATTGGCGGTCTTCTTTGTTGTCGTCGATCCAATCTGCCTATCCATACATCCTCAAAGTAGTTTATTAAAGGTGTTAGTAAATTTTCATTTTGAGTGTAAAACTCGCTGTCCAGTAGCTCTCCGAATGTTGCAACAACATCTACTTCAGGTACGAAGGCTAGGGCTGCCAATTGTCGCAGATGTAGAGCAAAATTCGCGTCTTCTGTATAAACTTGTTGCAGTCCTGTACCTTGCATGTTTCTCCACAAACATTGTGTGAAATGAAAGAAACATCCACGGATTCTGACTTCAGGAAACTCTTGTTGTAAAGCATTAATTGCTGCTTTTTCATAATCCACCATTATTGTTGTAGGACGTAAACCTGGTCGTAACGTTTTTAATTCATGGAAGAGTCGAGTGTATGTTGCCTGAGTTTTATTAGGAAGTAGAGCAAAAACAGTTGGAATAACGTTGCTATACTGTACGCCATGTATTGTATACAGCTGACCAAACAATAGAGGAGTACATGTGAATGTTCCATCGGCATACCAGTGTTCACAGCTCGCCATCAAAGTTAAATTTCTTTCAGTGGAAAATATTAAAATTCTCTGTTCGTTTGGACCACTGTCAAATAAAAGAAACGGTTCGCCGTTATTGTTGCTGGTGTATTCTTCCGGAATAATAAGCTCTGTTAAGCTTCTTGGATTTGCCGGAATAGCTTCCACTCTTTGGCGTGTGTTCTGAATAGTTCGCTTTAGGGATGAAATAGAAGGTAGCTGCCCAGTTGCACCCACAGACACTTCTTGTGAAACGGTAGCTATGATTCCTTGTGTTGTTAGTTCAACTTGATGAGCCAGTTCTTTCATTCTGTTACAAGCCTTTTTTGCTTCTAATATTGACGCATCGGCAACGTGGTTGTGACTTGTACTTTTCACTACTTCATCTCCCACTGTGTGAACTCTCCCGGTACATTTATGCTTATTGTACTGAGCGCACTTCCAAATTGTCTTTTGATCAATCGTTTTTTCCTTTCTATGGATATATCCATTATACACCAACATATTGGCACCTTTTTGACTCTTTACGTAAGTTAAGACCATCTTGACAAATCGACAAGCTAATGAATAATGAGATATACGATATTTTTCCCATCTTCTTATACATCCAAAATACATTAAAAAGTAATAAAAGTACGTTTCACGAATATGGAATAATAATTACCACATTAGTGAATAACGCACAATTAGACAAAGAACTTTTGTACAATATTTATTTTAGCATTTCCAATAATGTCTTATCGTAATGACTTCATGGAATTCCTAATAAATACCTACACAATAAGGTGCCCTTATCTAAACTACTTATTCTTCACTAATCTGCATAACGACTTTCTACTAAGAACCAATTATGCTAATTACCGGTCTCTGAAAATACCAAAAATAGGTAAACTGGTACCTGGTATTCGTTTGTATGTAATATATACTGTAAATAGAACTATTATTACTGTACGTTTTTAACGATATCCGATTAGGAAGAGCAAACACTTTTAAACACGCCAGTTTTTTGCTGACAGTCCTAAGCCTGTAAAAAGTGTGAAGGAAAGTACCTTTCTGAATTTAGATCCATATATTAAAATTATTCACGTAGAACAAAAAAATACTTTCTTCATGTTAAAAATTGTTCAATTTTCAAGTATATTCACTTGAATAACCTGAAAATACCATATGAAATAATTTCCCATTCTCCTATATTTCCCATCTTCCTACACATCCAAAATACATTAAAAAGTATTTAGATATACGTTATTTTTCCCATCTTCTTATACATCCAAAATACATTAAAAAGTAATTAGATAGAATTCCAAGACTAATCGGCTCATAATGCATAAAGTTAAAGTATGCAAATAGAATTTCTTTAGAACCTTTTTGAAAACCAATTGAATGGTTTTAATAATGTAAAACATGACGCGATCTTTTTTCGCGCGATCAATTGCACGCGACCTTATTTCGTCGGCGCTGTTTTTTCGCCGGCGACCTTTTGATACGCGCTCAAATGTGCGCGACATTTTTTCGCTCGACCAATTGTTGGCGACCTTTTTTCGCGACACCATTTAATTTTACTCTTGCGTTATAATAAATATATTTTATGGGATCCGGTCCTGAAATTTCAGGTAGTAAAGTCGAAATAGTTTGAGCTCCACAATTTTTATAGTTTTGAGAAGAAACATTGTAAATTTAAATTATAAACCGAAATATATAGAAGCAGTGTACAGTGGTCTGTTAATAGCTGTAAGTACAGTTTCCAAATTCGCAGTAGTTTGATTACAAACATTGTTTTTATATACACACAAAGAACATTATTTATATTTCGTATTCATTAATTATTTAAAAACTAGTTTCAACTCTTGGCATTATCTTGCTAATTGCTAGATCGACTATTTAATTTTAAATAAACAGAGTCGGACCTACCCAAATTAAAATTATTGAAATTAAAGTTCAATTTAAATTTAAAAAAAGATAGATTAAATTTGACAAAATGGCAGGTGGTACTTCTGACTACAGGGGTCCATCAATTAATCCCGATCAGCAAAAAATTACTTATTCTACCATTACTAAGCAACAACCATTAACAAAATTCCCAACAAAAAACCAGCCCATAATTTTACCGGCAGTAGATGGAATAAGAACAGAAGAGTACACCATTGCAGTAGGAACTATAGTCCATCCAAAAGATGTACTGTTTTCATCCAAAATGTCAAACGGAAGAATATGCATCTACCTTTCAAGCATACAAGTCGTAGATGATTTTCTAAGTCAACATGGTGAAATTAAAATTGGAGAACATACAATCAAAGCACGTAAACTAATTACACCCGCTAATAGACTAGTTCTATCCCAAGTATGTCCATCTATACCCCATAACATAATTGAACAGTCTTTAATCAATCTTGGTTTTAAATTAATGTCTCCGATTTCGTTTCTTAGAGCTGGAATACAAGACCCGCAATACAGCCATGTTCTTAGTTTTCGAAGACAAGTTTACTTTGCACCTACAGACAATTTTACTGTACCCGACTCCGTCCTAATTGATTTTGAAAATATTTCTTACCGAATTTTTCTTTCCGATAAACTAACTTGTTACAAATGCCACCAAACTGGTCACGTTTCCTCGGACTGTACCTCAAATCATTCTTATCCACAAAATACTCAAAAGCCCCAAACGGAGGAAAATTTTCTTTCACAAATACCATCTACTAGCCCCGAACAAAATCAAATTACACATGTAAATGACGAATCTCGAGAAGAAATGGATGCTCAAGTCAGCACTGATACCGATAATAAAAATAAACGATCTCACTCGGAAGTGTCATCCCCAACTTGCTCCACTCCTACAGAAACTATACCAACAGAATTCACGAAACCAAAACCAGTGCAAATTAAAAAGAAGAAAAAAATTATCAAATTAGACAAATCCACTTCAGAAACTACCAATATTGAGTCATTATTACAACCAGTCCAACAATTTATCCAGGATGCATCACCACCATATGTACTAAATTACACCCAATTACTAGCATTCTTAGAAGACGTTCACGGTTCTTCCACCCCAGTAGAACTGGCCCTAGAATACACAAAGGATATAAACGGGTTGGGACATATGCTAACTGAAATATATCCCATGTTGAACGAAAGAGCAATTAAATCTAGAATTACAAGAATCAAGAAAAAACTACTTAGTAAAATAAATCAAGATTTTAGTATGCAGGATGACACCTCTGAAGATACTGACGCATCACAGGAAAATACTCCTTTCAACGATAAATAAATAAAAAAAAACAAACAAAAAGTTAACAAAATGGCTATTATTCAGTGGAACATTCAATCCGTATTCACACATATAGAAATGCTACAGCTTTTAATTAAAGAAACACATCCACAAGTTATCTGCTTACAAGAGACAAATTTCACAACAAATAAAAAATACTCATTAAAACAATATGAGGCCTACCATAAAATTAGAACAAACGCTGGTAAAGCTAGTGGCGGCGTATCCGTTTATGTTAATTCACATTTGGAATCAGAGGAAATCCCCATACAATCAGAATTAGAGGTTGTAGAAGTTAAAATAAAATCTTCAACACAATATTCTATATGTAATGTATATATTCCATCAGATACCGAAATCACTGCCAAACAACTCGAAATGTTAATAGAACAAATTTCAAAACCCAGAATAATAGTAGGAGACTTTAATGCACATAGTACAGCATGGGGATGTCTATCTACAGATAAAAGAGGTGATACTATAGAAAGATTTTTAAGCTTAACCGACTTTGTCTTGCTTAACACTATATAATCAAAATTTGCAGTATGTAGAAGAACATTGATTTTTGGGAATGATATTAGATACAAAACTCACTTGGAATACCCACATTCAACAACTTAAAAAATCTTGCATGCAAAATATGAACATTCTCAAAGTATTAGCCAATCAAAATTGGGGATCTGATACCACACAATTACTAAATATATATAAAACACAGATTCGTAGCAAGCTAGATTATGGATCAATAGTCTACAGTTCAGCTAAAGATAGTTTATTAAAGCAATTGGACATCATACAAAATACCGCATTAAGGCTTGCACTTGGAGCCTACAGGACCAGTCCAGTAGAGAGTCTGTATGTAGAAGCTGAAGAACCTCCTCTTTCAATTAGAAGACACAGGTTAAGCCTACAATATGCAGCGAAAATTGGAGCAAACTGTAATAACCCTGCTTAATACAAGCAAACTGTAATAACACATTTTCTAACAATTTTCATTTAATTTTTGAACAAAAACCCTTTCTTTCTGCATCATTTAGTAAAAGAATTACAGGTTTCAATTTTCCGAAAGTTATTTCCAATGAAATAAACTACCCTCCTCCTTGGACCATAAAACTCCCCAAATGTAATACCAATCTTCTACTGTATCCTAAATCTGATACTTCATCACATATAATTCTACAACGGTTTCAAGAGATTAAAGACAAGTACAAAAGATATTACCAAATATATACAGATGCGTCAAAAACTTCTGAAATGGAAACGGTAGGCGCAGCTTTCGTTGACGAAACAACTAAACATCAGTTCCAGCTACCTAAGGAGTACTCCATATATTCCGCCGAATTATATGCCATATCTAAAGCCCTACAACATATATCAAACCAGCCCAAATTGGAAGATTTTCACAGATTCTTTAAGCGCAGTACAAGGAATATTAAGGGTTTACCCAAACCACCCAATACTATGTCAAATTAAAATTGATCTAGAAGAACTTTACAGTAGGAATAAACGGGTAGAATTAGTTTGGATTCCATCTCATGTAGACATAATAGGTAATGAAAAAGCTGATTGGGAAGCTAAAGAAGCCTGCTATACGAATAGACCAGATAAAGAGCTCCTAGAAATTCCTCATTCCGACATTAAAATCACCATCAAAGAATTTTCAATGAGAATATGGCTCGAAAGATGGAAAAAACTTGACGACAACAAACTACAACGCATCAACCCAAATTTGTCACCAATAGGGATAATGCCACAAAAACGACGAGACCAAGTTATACAACACCGCTTGAGAATAGGACATACCAGATTAACATACCAGTACCTAATGAAGAAAGAACAACAAAAACTGTGCTATGTTTGTGATATTCCTCTAACAATCGAACACATTATTGTTAGTTGCCCACTCTATCATCTGGAACGACTTCAAAGTGATTTACCAAGTGATCTGAAAAGTGCTCTGAACTATAGTAAATGTGATAAAGTGACTAAGTTTCTAAAACTAACTAAATTGTACAATCTAATATAAAAATAAGCTTAAGTTCTCAATTGTAATTAGTTGTTATAAGCAAACATCTGATTTTATGTACAATTCTTCCCCGCCAATAACCTTTCATGGTTGACGCGGTTTACTTAATAAAAAAAAAATCTATTTTATTAAACGAAAATAATCATGTCTCCTGCTATACCTTTCAAAACTTTTAAATTTGTATCCTTAACCACAAAATTTAAAAATATGCCGCGAAGCGTACGCTATTCAACTCTTTAGTGATTTATTACCCCATTACGGAGATTCCAATTTCCAGTTTAAATTCAGGTAGAAACATGTATACCAACAAATATTTGAATTTCCGTTATTATTTTCATTAATTCTTATGTGGGAAGCAGAACAGGATTATACGCTATGTGCGAAAATATTTTAGGACAAATATTTTTAGTACAGTAGTGATCTAAAAATCTGCAAGATATCAACCAAATAATAAAAGTCAACAAAAACTAAAACAAAAATAATTTCCATTAAAAATACATACTTTTAGCACGGGAGATGTTAGACATTTTTGGGCAGGTGTTTGAGGCAATCTGAAAAATGTTCAAATAACTTTTCCATGATAGCCTAATAAAAAATGCCGGTCCAGCTGGAGGATAGCGGTCATTTGCTACAAAAATGCCCCCGAAAGTTAAAAAAAAATTAGTCGCTTTAATGATCTTCTTCTTTCTGCTTCTTTAATAGGCTCGCCTTCAGATGCCTCCTCATCAGATATACAGGTTGTCACTCCATCCCTTCCTTGGCCTTCCTATACTCCGGCCGTTTGGTGATCTGTCTCGAACTATCTTTACCATTCTTCCTTCTCCCATTCTGCTTATATGGTATTTTATGTTATATGTTATATATTATGTTATACCACTCTTTTTTTCTTTTCAGTGTCCAGTCATTTATACTTTCTATATTACAGCTTTGCCTGAGGTATGTGCTACGTTGTCTATCCCATAATTATTTTCCTGTGATATCTCGGACTATTTTAATTTCTCACGTTTCCATCAGTCTTTTTGTCCTTGTGTTGTCAGGTCTTGTTTCCTCAGTGTAAGTCATAATTGGCTTAACTGCTGTCCTATAGATCTTGGCCTTTGTTTCTGTCCGTAGATGTGTGTTGAGCCAGATAGTGTGTTTAAGACATCCTGCTATTCTGTTGCCTTTGTTTATTTGTTGGGCAACTTCCGCTTCTGTATCTCCATAACTTTGTATTAGCACTCCCAGGTAGCTGATACTTCTTTCTTGCTGAATTATTTTGCTGTCCACTTCCAGCTTGCACCTTATTGGATCTTTAGAGATTACCGTACTTTTTGTTTTATTTGGTGATATTATCATGTTGAATTTTCTTGCTGTTATATTAAATTAATATAAAAGTCTCTGAAGGTCATCTTTACTCTCTGCAATAAGCATGACATCACCTGAATAGCATACTATAGAGATAATTTCTTCACCCTAATTCTGTACCCTACACTCAGGTTTTTGACTTTATGAATAATTTCATCCATGATGAGGTTAAACAGCAGCGGGCTTAATGAGTCTCCTTGACGTATGCCTCTTTCCACTGGCATCGGTTTTGTTAGTTTGTTATTAATTCTGGACTGTATGTTATTCCTTCTGTATATGTTTTCGATATTCTTGATAATATCTGACGGTAAGTTTTGTTTATATAACAGGTGAATTACATTATTCAGCTCTACACAGTCGAATACCTTTTGTACGTCTGTGAAGCAACAGTAAGCCGCGACGTTGTATTCTAGTGATTTTTCCATGACTTAACTGACGACAAAAACTGCATCGTTACAGAATCGTCCGGATCTATAGCTTTGTTGTTCATATGCTAGACCTACTTCGTTGGCAAGTTTGGTGGTTATGACTTTTGTGGTCGATTTCAGAGCGGTACTAATAATAGGGTAGCAAAGTATGTTAAATGTGCAGTCACTCGAGCGTTATGGGGACCTAATGGGTTGTGAAGAGTAGGTCCTAAAACCAAAAAAAAGTTAAGTAAAGTTTTCCATTTTAGTGGGCGCTTGCCATTTTTTAATTTAATTTTCCATTTCCAATAATCGTTTTTTCCAATTTTAACGCCATTTATCCATAATTCGAAAAAATGTTTCGAATAAAAGTTACTTATTTTTAAGTAAGAATCCAAATCTGCAATAAAAAATGGGGGCTCCTATTTAATATTTTAAAGTAACCCCCACCACACCTCCGTGGGGGGTCGTGTTTGGTGACATTCGATAGATTTTTCAAAAGTATTGAATAAGTGTATTTTACAGTTTTTCGATCTGATTTTCATTTCGCGAAATATCGCGGGATTCGTACTTAAAATATTAAATTTACCCCCCACCCCTCTCCGTGGGAAGTCCTGTTTGGTATCGTTCGATAGATTTTTAAAAAATATTGAGCACATATTTTTTAGTTTTTCGATCTGTCATTCATTTCGCAAAATATTCGCTTTTCCCTTGTGAAATTTTGGGACTCACCCATTGCCTTACGCCCAGCTCAAATCGTCAGATTTTAGAAATATACACTCTTTTGCATGTACTTAACTTACCTTATCGTAATCTGACAATTTCGAGTATTTTTAAGGATAGATTTTTTGTTTCGAGCCCCCCTTAACGAACTCCCCTGTGTTAAGAGCCAATATATGGTAGAGGTACATCTGCAGGGTACCAGGTTTCTCCCCATATGCTAATCTGACGCGCTCGAGTAACTGCAAAAATCCCCGCTTGGGCTCCCCTACCATAAGCAGGTATATTCCTCTATAGTTTTCGGGTAGCGTTTTATCACCCATTTTAAACATTAAGATCGTTGAACTAGTGCGCCAGCTGTTAAGTATTGTATGTCCCAAAAGAATTTTTTGTACTTGGTTGTTCAGTTCATCCTTAGTTCTTCAGTAAATATTTTTGCACCGTATTTCAGCATTTCGCTTGAAATCTTGTCCGGTCCTGGCGATTAACGGTTTTTCAGTTTTTCTAATGCATTAGTAATTTCCTCTGTTGTTACGATTACATTTTCGGTTGTTATTTCTGGAGTTTCTGGTAAGGTCTGGTCTTCGCCTGTCTTATACAATAATTGAGTGAGATAGGCTGTCTGTGACCGATAGTGCTGTGTTTATATTTGATAAATTTTTTTAACTATAAATTGCACACACAAATCTTTCCAAAGTTTCGAAAATTTCATAGCGCTCTTCGGTAACGTGGGCAATTCCGAGATCCGTTATTGCTTTCTGGTAATTCTGATTTTGCTACAGCGAATGGCCGCAATCGATGGTGCAAACAGCTATCGATATACTATGTTGTATACTCTGTCTCACACTTCAACTTCTCATTCCCATGCACGCATAATTTTTTTGATCACCTGGCAGGTAGAAAATCTCACCAAAATTATTTGTCTTTTTTTAAATTTTTATTTTTAATTTTAAAAAAAACCCTGTCCGGAAATAGAGTACATAGCTGTACATATATAGTATATATAGTGCTCCCATGTAAGCATTTGGCAGCGTTAAAATCCCTCGGAAATTGCCTGGCTTGTTTATTTTATTTATATTTGAATATCTAAAGTTACTTTAAAAAATTACAAGTCGCCTCAAATATATTTTTTGTAATAACAATGTTAACACTTTTATTATAATTTGGGGGATATTTTGGGGGAAAATGGCCGCTAACCTCCAGCCAGACCGGAATTTTTGTATTTGCACAGCTCTCGGACCATTATCCGAACCATATGACAAGATGACCGATTACAAAATTAAAAATGAGAAATGATTCATCCACCTATAATATAAATAAAAAATGGACAATATTAAAGAAGTGATAAAGTTTAAAAAAATTAACCTATAAAAAAATATTGCAAAACATAAAAAGATATAACTATTTGAATGGGATTTTGTAAAAATGCTGGAACAGATCGGTTTTTATGGACCGTGTGTGGCAGTTTATTGCACATAGTCCAGTAGAAAAGGTTTTTGTCGGGACACTTAGACAGCCAGGTTGCAAATGGATTTCTTGGGTACTAACTTACGTGCATAGAAATCGGCCCACTTAAAAATTTATTCATATTTCCTAAACCTGTTGGCTGATTTAAGTGATTTTTTAAACATGTTATAGCCTGATACTTTAACAATACTACTGTAATAATATGATTGCTAAATTGGTAAATTTTCATTGTATACCGGGTGTACAAATCAAACTGTGTTTTTTTCTCAAAGTTCGCATCACCCTGTGGAATATTCTAGCATTTATAAAATACTGAAATTAGAACCCAACTATAGCCTCAGATTTTCTTAACATTCTGCTTTTTGATTCATTCGTTTACGTTGGATAATAAAAAAGATAGGTACTTTAACAACTGGACATGTTCTTCGTCAATACACCGTGTTTTTAAATAAGTGCGACAAACTTTAAGAGGTAATTCTGCGTGAAAAAATAATGACAGTTGGCTTTATAAACGTCAACGAGATACGGGATGTTAAATTTTTTCTTACAAACTGACGATTTATTTATTGCTTTAAAACCAGTTGATATATACAAATGAAATTTAGTAGGTTTTAAGAGATAGTTATTGCTGATTTTTTTACATAAAATTAAGAATTTTATATTCACCATTAGCGTGCATACGGGTAATATGATCGGTTATATTACACGTATGCGCGCTAATGGTGAATATAATTCTTAATTGTATGTCAAAAAATGTGCAATAACTACGTCTTAAAACCCACCAAATTTCATTGGCAAATCTCAACCGGTTTTAAAGCACTAAAATAAATAGTCAGTTTGTAAGAAAAAATTCAGCATCCCGTATGTCGAAATCTAAACATTTGCGGACATACGTTTATAAAGCTAACTGTCATTATTTGTTCATGCAGAATTACCCCTTAAAATTTGTGGCGCTTGTTTAAAAATACCGTGTATTGATGAAGAACATATCTAAGTGTTAAAGTACCTAAGTTTTTTATTATCCAACACAACCAAATGAATCAATACACATAATGTTAAGAAAACCTGAGGCTATAGTTGGCATTTAATTTCAGTATTTTATAAATGCTAGAATATTCCACAGGGTGATGCGAACTTTGAGGAAAAAATACAGTTTGATTTGTACACCCGGTAAACAATGAAAATTTACCCGTTTAGCAACAATATTACTACAGTGGTATTGATAAAGAAGCGGGCTATATGTTTCAAAAATCACTGAAATCGGCCAGCAGGTTAAGGAAATATGAGACATCAAAAATGAACAAATTTTTAAGTGGGCCGATTTCTATGCATGTAAGTTATACATGTACCTAATACATTATAAATACGAAAATGCCCGTCACAGTTCGGACGAAAATTTTAGTTATTAACAAATAAGCGTCAAAAATGACAGTTTTTTCGCTTAAATCGTTAGACAGGTAAAAATAGAGTAATTAAATATCCTATTTACAGTATTCATCTTTTAGTAGATGGGCAAAGGTTCAATATGGCAGTTTTTGAATTTTGGTCCGATCATTTTTTGCTTCGCTAGTTGCAAAATAAGACTAAAATTTGGAAAATAAAAAATTTGCTATAACTTTTTTGAAAATGAACTTAAGACTTTGATACTGCCTAATTCAAATGTGGTCAAAATTAGCCACTTTTATTGTTTAATTCAGTTACTTCTATATACATAAAATTCTCGTGTAACATTGTTAGTTACCATATTTCTCCGAAACGGCTTGACCGATTTTTATAAAATTTTACACGTATATCTTGTAGAACTGAAAATAGGTTTTAACCTATTTTTATACCCATAATTTAAAAGGGGGGTTTCCTCCCTGACATTTCTTTATTTTTTTGAACAAAATTGTCTACTATACTTTTATATGGTGTAGAATTAAAAAATACATAGAACCCTTAAGTTTCACTCTTTTATCACCAACCCCTATTTTTTAATAGTCATCTATAATATTTAAATCTATAAAATTCTCCTGTAACATTGTTAGTTGCCATACTCCTCCGAGACCGCTTGACCGATTTTTATGAAATTATATATGTATATTCGGTAGGCCTTAGAATCGGTCGTAATCTATTTTTTATATCCCTGATTGATAAGGGGGTTCCCCCTTACATTTTGTAATGTTAGGTAGGGATATGTATATAAAACGTACTCTACAATACTACGAGTACATACAAATTAAGAAAATTATGATCAAAATCCATCAACAAACTCCGGAGATATTAATTGCACCATATGTTTGAAGAATCAGTTTCATTTTTGAGTGCACGGATTATAATAATTCCCCTCCACCGACCAGTAATCGATTTAGTTAAACCTTTATAAACCACTTTGTTGAAGTTTAAAGTTTACTCATACTTTTACATATAGACTATATACCTTGAACGTCAAAATGACGTTAGTTAGGTTGCCTTATTGTGATAAATAAAGTAGCTGTGAATAAAAAAATGGTGGCCAACTTTGACCGTAATTATTAACCTAGGCAAAAAGATTTTTTTGAAAATTCGTGTAAAAATACCAGCTTTTAAAATCCCAAAGCAGTTTTAGCCTAGAGTCAACATTAACAGAGTTATTTAAATTGTTTATAAGCCAAAAATGACTCTACTTTGATTCTACAAAAATACGTTGAAAATATAACGATTCTTCCTTCACATAGTATCCACAGAATTGCTATATCATTATTATTTTCTAAACAATAACATTGCAAAAAAAAGTTCTTTGGGATAAACAAATTAAAAAAAATTAAACTATTCGACGAATCGTCTTAAATTTTTTTTGTGCATTATATGTGACTCAACTTTTCATGCTATATGAAAGTCTTAAGGTCCTTTTTGCAAACGTTATAGCAATTTTTTATTTTCGAAATTTTAGTTTTGTTTTGAAATTTCCGAAGCAACAAATGATCGGGCTAAAATTCAAACACTGCCATTTAAAAACTTTGCTCATCTACTAAAAGAAGAATACTATAAATAAGATATTTAATTACCCTATTTTTACCTGTGGCAATTTAAACGAAAAAAACTGCCGTTTTTGACACTTATTTGTTAATAATTAAAATTATCGTCCGAACTCTAACGGGCATTTTTGTATTTATAATGTATTAGATATATAGTACCCAAAAAAACCCATTTGCAATCTGGCTGCTCAAGTGTCCGGAGCGTGGTATATTTTTGCCTTATTTCCCTGGCGTAGCAGGTATTTTGCTGGAGAAGTCAGGCATTGATGTTTTTTTTTTTTCATATTAAGTCTGTTCTTGTGACCAAGTATCAATATATTAAAAGTGTTACATCATCATAATTCTCTTTCCCTTTATTCTTATACGGGGTCGGCTCCCATAACTTAATTTCTCCATTATTTTACTGTCTTAGGTGATATCAAGTTTAATCCCCTTTACTGACAAATCCTCACTAATCGTCTCCCGCCAGATCTTCTTTGGTGTTCCTCTCCCATTCCTTCCAGGAACCCGTAGTTCAGGAATTCTTCACATTGGGTGATTGACGTCAAGACGTTGAACATGACCAAACCATGTTAACCTATGCTCTCTCATTTTGGCATCAATTAGTTCCACTCCTAGACTTCTCCTAATATACTCATTCCTAATCTTAGCCTTCCTTGTCACTCCACCCATCCATCAAGCATTCTCAGTTCCGCCACATGCATTCGTTGTTGCTATTTTGTTTTAACTGCCAAACATTTAGTTTCATATATTATAGCTGGGGTGTTGGCCGTTTTATAGAATTTTTCCTTCAGCTTCATTAGAATTTTTCTGTAACACAACACATTTATCCTTTCCTTCCGCTTCATCCATTCAATTCCCCATTTTACCAGTCGCTCCCATATCTTTGTCATTACTAGTTGTTACTCCCTCACACATATATCTCACACTCTTTACATATTCACCGGCAACTCCTTTCTTATTAAGTGCCCACCAGAGAATCTCTCAAGGAACTCTTTCATATGCTTTCTCAAGATCAATGAATACCATATGGGTGTTTGTTTCTTTATGCCTGTATTTTTCCATCAACTGCCTTACAATGAAAATTACATCTGTTGTTGACCTGTCCTGCATAAAGCCAAATTGACTATCAGATATTTCGGTTTCATCATGTATCAGTGTATCAATTTCTCTCTCGCATAGTTTCGTGATGTCACTAAGTAGTTTTAGTGCTCGTAATAGGCGAGCGGCATACCCCTAATTTGAGGCTTAGATTCGAAAAGCGACCATGATACGTAAATGGCAAATTTTGGTCATTCTTTATATTTTCGAGGTCGATGAATTTGAATAGGAAGATTATTTTTATCTATAATTGGTGGAACATGTTCAAAAATCAAATGTTATGCAAAAATGCGAAAAATCAATTTTGATGATATTTCATATTTACCTCGCTGTATCCTTGGTCGCTGTAAATATTTCCTTTTGAAAATTTTACTCTATCATCTTTCGAGTATTTAGATGACAAGGAGATTTGTCCAAAATATTTAAACAGATTAAAAGAGGGGTTGTTAATTTTTAAACATTTTGTCGTCAGATTTCGTTTGTTTCATGTTTACTTAAAAAAGTTGAGTGACAAACTTTTAAGTTTATAATTTTAACCAACACAGCAATAAAAAATAATTCATGAAGAAGTTTACTGGAAAATGTCAAGTCAAAATTTGTAATAAGAAAAAAGATATGCGACTTTATAGACGAGTGGCACTCTTTCAAAGAAATGCTTATTTCTCGAGATACTGATCACAGTGTGGTGAATGGCTAATTTTGGTCTTAATTTGTTTTTTAATAATGGTTTTTATGGTGCTGAAAACGAAAATAAGGTTTATTTTGAATTTTATATGGAGGAACATTGTCAAAATCTCAATTTTCTCTAAAAATTAAAAAATGAAATCAAGTTTTTCTTAAAATTGAACTTTTAATATAATCAGACAGAAAGATTGAAACATGTACTATTGTCTTTAGAAAGGTAAGAAATATATAGTGAAAAAATTTCAGAGAAAAATAAGAAAATGGAACAGATTTATTAAACGCAAAAATGTGATTTTATTTTTTTTATTTTTAGGGTAAAATTGCGATTTTGCCAATTTCTCCCTATGTAAAATTCAACATAAACGTAATTGTCGTTTTCATCACCATCAAAAAAATAAGTTATTACCAAAATTAGCCATTCACCACACCGTGGTCATTACACCACACAGTATCTCGAGAAATGAGCGCTATTTTGGTGTGCTGCTCGTCTATAAAGTCACATAACTTTTTCCTATTTCATATTTTGACCTAACATTCTCCAGAAAACTTCTTCATGAATTATGTTTTATTATTGTTTTGAGTAAAATTATAAGCTGAAAAGTTTATCACTCAACTTTTTTAAGTAAACATAAAACTAACGAAATCTGAAATTTAAAAATTAACGACTCTTCTTTTAATTTATATAAACATTTTTGCACAAAGCTCGTTGTTATCTAAATACTTCAAATATGACACAGTAAAATTTTCAAGAGGAAATGTTTACAGCGAGGTAAATTTGAAAAATCATCAAAATTGATTTTTCGCATTTTTGCATTAAATTTGATTTTTAAACATGTTCCAGCAATTCTAGATAAAAATAAACTCCATATTCAGATTCAGCGACCTCGAAAACATAAAGAACCGTCAAAATTGGTCATTCACCTTAAAGTTGATTTTCTTGGCAAGTATAGCGTAATTTTAGGGGTTGCTACCGCTCGTCTATAATGTATACACTGTTGTATATCTCCCTTTTTTGTGTAGACAGTCACTAATATACTGCTTCTCCATTCGTCTGGTATTTACTCAACTTCCATAATTCTATTAAAAATACACCTGTTAGCCAACGTGTTCCTGTCTTTCATAAAGCTCTTCACACTTCCCCAGAAATATCATCTGCCCCAACTGCTTTTCCTTTCTTTATTTTTTGAAGTACTTGAATCACTACCGACTTTGTTATTTTGGTGACCATCGGTCCTTTGCTCTTTGTTTAGCAACTTTATATAATAATATCTTTGTTTCCCCTTTCCTAGTGTCAAGTTGATTTTATGGATTTGTATACGCTTCTGCTTTAGCTTTTGATACTGCTACTTTCGCTTTGTTTTTGGCGACCGTATAATTTTGGCCACCGTATTAAAAGTGGTACATCTCTTAAAAACTAAACGGAACGAGTATTATATGTTTTCCTATTATTAATTACAAATTTTGTGTACTTAACCCTGTATAAAGAAAATTGTTTTCCATATAGAATGGAATAGAAATAATATGCTTTATTGTCACTGAAAATTTTTAGCTTATATACTATATACTGTCAAAAAATAACAGTAACAAATACAATTTACTAAAATTAGATAAATCGTCAATATATAGGGTGAGACAGATAACTGGCGTATTAGAAATATCTCGAGAACTAAAGGCAACAGAATCATGAAAATTGGAATAAAGGAGTTTTGAAGGATGATCTATTAGATTAAAATATTTTCAACTCTTTGAAACTTCCGGTTATACCAGAAGTTGCTTATAACTCCGTTTTTTTTTAATAGGACACCCTGTATATTTTTACATTTTTGGATTCACCTCAATATCTTCTTTCTTAAAATAGGAGGTTTTGTAATATTGTACAGGGTATATTAAGAGATATTTACGTTTTTTTATTTATTTCGTAGCAATATTCACACCCTGTAGAATTGTAATAGTTTGACATTAAAAACTCTGCTTACGTGCAAGTGATTTTAATATAGTCTATTATTGTTATGAATCATTAGTATAGATAATTTTGAAATTTTAGTTTACAGGGTTGGTCGAAAGTCGGAATGAATATTTTCTGAGTTTTCTTAAATGGAACACCCTGTATTTTAGTATCATAATGAAATGATATTTTATGGTACTTTTTTATTTTATAAGTATTCCCTATACCTAACTGCTTTAATTTGTGAGTTATTGGTGATTCAAGCTAAAAATTAATTGCAACAAAAAATACGTAAAATTGTATTAGGTTGGCCGTGAAAATATTCAATCACAAATAATTTTTCAGAAATAAATACATATTAATCCACACTGATTCTTAAAATTACTAATAATGGTTTAGCTATCAAAATACCTACGTAAGATTGTTGGTGCGATTAACAATTAAGCACAAATTAAAGCAGTTAGGTATAGGGAATGCTTACGAAATAAAAAAGGACCATAAAATATAATTTCATTACAATACTAAAATACAGGGTGTTCCATTTAAGAAAACTCAGAAAATACTCATTCCGAGTTTCGACTAACCCTGTATACTAAAATTAATAATTTAGCTATACTAACGATTCTTAACAATAGTAGACTATATTGAAAATCATTTGAACGTAAGTAGAGTTTTAGATGTCAAACTACTACATTTCTACAGGGTGTGAATTTTGCTACGAAATTAATAAAAAAACGTAATTATCTTTTAAAATACCCTGTATAACATTACAAAACCCCATATTTTAAGAAAGAATACATCGAAGAGATTTCAAAAATATAAAAATATACAGGGGGTCCCATTTAAAAAAACGAAGGTATAAGCAATTTCCGGTATAACCGGAAGTAGCAAATAGATGAAAATATTTTCATTAAAGAGACGACTTTTCAAAACCCCTTAATTCAAATTTTTATGATTATGTTGCTTCTAGTTCTTGAGATATTTCTAATAGGCCCTTTATTTGCCTCACTCTGTACAGTATATAAGAGTATTAAAGTAAAGCAAAAACAAAAACAATATCAAAATTTACTTCTTTTTTTTTACTAGTCGTGAATGTTTCCCTGCAACATTAATTTAAACATATAATATCTTTCCCCAGGCATAATATCTTCAGGTATTGCAGCTTTGTTATTTCCATAACGTCTTTTATTTTCATTCTCTCGTTTATTCTTCTTATGACTTCGTTGCTTTGTTGTGCTACATCCATGATATATTCAGGATTCTTCTATAAACGTAAAAGTTGAGTGCCTCTAGATTTTTAATAGTCGCCGAGTGCGTCCGTTCCCTAAAACAGTGCTGAAAAAATTTAACACCTTGCCAACATTATTCCAAGTCCAGTGTCACATCTCTTGTATTATAAGTTCCCCTTTTCAATATAGTGAAGTTTGTTTAAGTTGTTTATAACTAAAAAAAAGAGTGTGTGCATAGGCATGGATCCCGTGTACCAAAAAAAAGTTTATTACTAGCAAGCTAAAAATTTTTAATAGCTTAACGGTGTCTAGTCGGACAAATTTTGATATATGGGAACACTGGAAACGAGGTAGTTTTAATTGTGGAACGTGATTTTAATTGTGGAACTTTGTCACTCTGGCAAGTTTGTGATTGTGAAAACTAGCAGGTTGTTTTTAAATTTATTAAGTTTATTTAGCAAACTTTATATGGAAAAAATTTTGTCGGACAAATATGTTGGGCATTTTGATAAGTTCGACACGTAGAACATGTCAAATGACCGGAATTATGTTGGTGATAAATAGCAGTCTGATTTTGGCATGAGAGTTTAATGAAAGGGTAACAAATCAATTGGATGTTCTATCCGACAAAATACATGGGACGTTTTCGTATTCTGACGTTCGAAACTTGTAACCTGTTCCACATTTAAAACTGCCCCTGTTCCAGTGTTCCCGTACATCAAAGTTCGTCCGACTAGACACCGTGAAGCTATTAACAAATTTTCAACTTAATATTAGTAAACTTTTTTTATACCAGGCATATACTTTGTATGCACGTAAGAAGTTATACTTCTATTTTTCTGATTTCAACGAAACAAATATATTTTAAACATTTTAATTGTATTTTTATTTCAATATTAAACTAATTTTAATACTTAAAATAATACCAAAAATTGAAAATACCGTCAATACGTCATTTTTTATGAACTGGAGCGTCCCCGCAATTGCTTTTCTCGTTAGGAATCGTATAAACTATAAAAACGTCAGATTTTCTACACAATTTTAATAAGTCCAAAAATAAAAGCTATTTAAAAAGTCAGTACAACTATAAACTCACTTTTGTCTCTGTCTCACTTTTGTTCTCACAACTTTTAAAACACAAATTAACAACCATAACCATAATAATAAAAATGACAACAACACATTCTTTAACCACAGCCGCCATAATGGATACTTTTTGACATGTCATTGGAATACCCAATCAGAGCAAACGTATAACTTATCTGCGCGTAGCACCAACAATTTTTGATAAATTCGCGCACATTCACATTCACTCTCAATCCCACTTAAAGAAGTATAAATTCAAAAAATTCCTAAAAAGGCTACATAATAATAATAATTCCATTATCAGTGCTGATTATCTAAATTAAGTACAACTTATTTAATAAGAACAAACGAGAAGTAAAATTTTTACCAAGATTGAAAATTGCAAGATGGTTATATGTTATAGTACATAACTGAGCCACCAAGATATTTGGATAAAACTCCTTTAAATGTTGTATAGTTTGTTTACATTATGTTGTTGGAATGTTACATGTCATTGGAATACCCAATCAGAGCAAACGTACAACTTATCTGCGCGTAGCACCAACAATTTTTGATGAATTCGCGCACATTTACATTCACACTCAATCTCACTTAAAGAAGTATAAATTCAAAACATTCCTAAAAAGGGCTACATAATAATAATAATTCCATTATCAGTGCTGATTATCTAAAATAAGTATAACTTATTTAATAGGAACAAACGAGAGGTAAAATTTTTACCAAGGTTGAAAAATGCAAGATGGTTATATGTTATAGTACATACCTGAGACACCAAGATATTTGGATAAAACTCCTTTAAATGTTGTATAGTTTGTTTACATGATGTTGTTAAAAAGATGTGATGTTTAAAATAGTCCTGGATTTAACTTCAGGCATCGCAGGACTCTCCCCACACAGGTTGCAATGTCTAGTTATGTGAGGTTCTAGATAGAACCTCACATAACGGACTCTAAATGGCAACTAAATTTCAAGGCATTTTTGAATGATGTCAAAAACAGACTGTCAATTTTTTCAAGCTACATTGACAGTCTGTTTGTGAATTCATTCAAAAATGCCTTGAAATTTTAGTACGTTCTTTAAAGGTAGAATATTGCAAAACCTGTAAATTTTAAAGAATTGCTTAGATTGACATGAAATTTGGCAAATACATAGATATCAAGGCAAAGAAAAAAAGTGATATTGTGCCGATGTGTTGCTTTTGTCCTAGGGGTGAATTTCACCCCCTTTTGGGGGTGAAAAATATATGTTCGAAATATGTCCAGAAATGGATAAAATGACTAATTCTAAGCAACTTTGGTTCCATAAAGTTTTTTCACAAAGTTAATAGCTTTCGAGTTATTTGCGAGTGAATATGTTAATTTTTCTACAAAATAACCACGTTTTCAGACGGTTTTTCGCAAATAACTCAAAAAGTAAGTATTCCGGTCGAAAAAAAATTCTTATCAAAAATATAACACGTAAAAGAGTGAAAAACATGGTGTATATACTAGGTAGAAGCAGAGTTATAGCTAATGAAAAATAGGTTCATATTCGTCAAATTCCAAATCGAATATTTTAACGTGCCATAACCAAAAAACGAAGCATTTTTTGGGAAAAACTCATTTCACAAACTGTTTTCTAAAAAAATTTTTAGTATCAAAAGTAAACAAGTTACGCTCAAAATAAAGTTGGTCCCTTTTTTTTAGTAAGAAATCTGGAAAATCACCCCCTAATTATCATTTCAAATGAACTTAATTGTTACCACTTCATCACTTCAAGTTTTTTATTTGCGTATGTATTGATCATATGATCTGTAAGTTTCATCGGTTCAAAGTCCTTACTTTTGAAGGAGCTCTAGTTAAAAGGGCTTGAACGAGTCACTTATCACGAGTGTATGCAAATTTAGCAACACCGAATCTTAACCAACTTTTGTCTTACAGAAAAACAAAAAATACAAAATATTCAGAAAAGTAAAGCCAACTTTTTTTATTGTTTAAGATTTTTGGTATCTCTAACAATTTTTAAGTTATTTTGAAAAAAAGCATTTTTTAAAAATTAAAATTTTAAAAAATTTTATTTCAAAACCAAATTTTTTCAAAAATAAGCACTTTGAATCGATGAAACTTACAGATCTAATAAACACAACATAATAAGTAATAATATATGTAAAGTGACTTGTGAAGCGGTAACGATTAATTTCGTTAATTGTAAGTTGCTAATTGGGGGGTGATCTTCCTGATTTTTTTTGCCAATACAAAAGGGACCAACTTAATTTTGAGCGTAACTTACTTACATTTGATGTTAGAAATTTTTTTTATAAATACAGAAATAAAGCTATTTTTAAACACTTTAAAAAGTTGGAATGTGTTTTTCCAAAGAATTCTTCATTATTTGTATATTTCGCATTGAACTATTCTATTTGGAATTTTTCGAATATGAACCTATTTTTCATTAGCTATAACTCTGCTTTTGCTAGGTATAGAGACCTAATATATATACACCGTTTTTTAATTTTCTAGAGGCTATAGTTTTGCTAACAATATTTTTTCGACAAATGCTTACGTTTCGAGTTATTTGAGAAAAACCGTCTAAAAACGTGGTTATTTTGTTGAAAATTGAACATATTCACTAGCAAATAACTCGAAAAGTATTGATTTGGTGAAAAAACTCTATGGAACAAAAGTTGCTTAAAATTAGTCAGTTTGTCCATTTCGGGACTTATCTTGGACATATATTTTTTCACCCTCGAGATGGGGTGAAACTCACCCCCACGGCAAAAGCACACATTTGCACCATATCACTTTTTTTCTTTGACATGTTAGCTATGCGTATGCCTAATTTCATGTCAAAAACCGTGAAAGAATTTACTATTTAGTTGCCACAAATACTATAGACTGTAATATATACAACTCTTGACATTTCCCTTTAATTTTGAGGAAGCAAAAAATAGCGTCATCTAGCGGTATGAGTAGGATAACCAGAGTAATCTAACCTTACATTTATAAAATTGCTTTATTATTGTTTTTGTATAAGTGTTTGAATTATTTTTATTTTTATTTAATTTAGCAAAATTACCTCGGTATTCAAAAATTTATAAAATTAAATTTGAATGTTTACGTCAAATTTTACGTTGTCAAAACGTAGTTCAACTCAAGCCGACAGTGGCGCTAGCGGCAACGTGCTTCGAGATTTCTGTGGGAGTTGGATGTATTACAGTCGATAGTATTTGGTTGCCATTTAGAGTCCGTTATGTGAGGTTCTATCCTCTGGACATTGAAACCCGCGTGGTGAGAGTAATGTGATGGCTGAAGTAAAATCGAGGAATATTTTAAGCATCACATATATTTTTAAAAACATAATGTAAATAATTTAAAAATTTTATAATATTTAAAAGGTTTTTACCCAAATATCTTGGTGGCTCAGGAATGTACTTTAACCTGTCCCTTTAACCTATCCCTCTTGCAATTTTCAACCTTAGTCAAATTAATTCACATTTTTGTCTTAATTAAATGTGTTACACTTATTTTAGGTAATAAGAACTGATGATGGAATTTTTGTTCCAAAAACGTTCTGTAATGTAGCACTTTTTAAGGATTTTTTTTGAAAGGTTCTTAAACTGCTTAAAAGTTTTGAAACTAAGTTTATAAATCTTCCCAAAATATACCAAATATAATTCAAAACATTTGGCAAAAACTATTACAAAACTATAACTGTATGTAACCATTAAAAGATGTAAAAGTCAATGTTTCGTAATAAGTCTTTTGTAAGTCAGTAACTGTACGCCAAACATTTCTTCTTTCAGGTAATTTTGCCATGCGATTAGTATTTTGAAACTCATTGAAATCGATGTCACAAAGAACGTAGCAGGAAATGATATATAATTTAAAACAACTAGTGAATACCACAGAGACAATTTAATCAGAAAATCCCTCGACGACGGCGAAGAAATTTGGGAAAATCAACTAGAAGTTCCGAACAACTTTTAATCAATAAAACGCTAAATATACACAGATAACGACCGAATGAATTTTTGGAAGTTTAGAAAATCCCAACGGCGCAATATTGTATTAGAGTCGATTCAGCTTTGATTATTTCTGATTAATCTAAATATCCTTAAACAAAAACGAACAAAAAGGTAATATTAAAAAAGTTTAGATGAGGAGAGATGCCATAAAATAACACAGATATTTTAAATTTTCTTCTGATAAAAAACGACTATTTAGAGGCTATTGAATTTATATTTATGTTAATTAAGAGACCAGGGCGGATCTGTGAAAAAAGGTCTATTTTTGGATGTGCGAAGTGGCATTTGGATTTTTACAGATAAAATTAGGTAACAACTTCAACAATAATAATTGACTTATGCTCCTTTGTAAATATGCCCGGAACATTAATAAAAAAATTAAAGTATTTAAAAATTTCGAAAAACATCGAGTTTTTTCTACTTTATTTGCTTATAACTTTAAAACAATTCATTTTGGAACAAAGTCGTAGGGAAATAAAATAAAGATAATTGAATTTTGTATTATAACCAACTGGTTAAAAATGTCTTAAGTTATTACCCTTTCTGCAAAATAGCAATAAATACAAAATAAGGGGGCAAAATAAGCCTGTTTTTATTCAATGTTTTTCAACCACTTTGGTTGCACTTAGGACTTTTGTAATTCGCTTAGAAAATTCTTAAAATGTACTTAAATCGTTTAACAAATTTTATTAAAATCAACGTGATAAATTTTGCAGAATAATTTTGCAATCTAATTTTTTTTAAGTTCAAATTTTTTAAAAACTTTCTGAAGAAAAAGTAGACCGTTTCGAAGTTTGCTAATTTTTTTACATATAAATAATTTCACTACCTATCTAATACACTTTACAGAATTAAAATCGGATTATTTAAGCGGCCTCAGCACTGTTTTAAAGTTATAAACAATTCTTTGGCTTATAAACAAATACAATGAGAACGTTTGAATTGGTTATGCCAATTCAAACGTTCGAGAATAGGCGTCTCTAGGCGAATAGGTGAATAGGAAAATTCATTTTCTCGAGAATAGGCGTCTCTGGAGATAAATCCCGAAACAGGTCGATTTTTATTTTTAAATTCTAATTTTTTGGTATATATATATATATATATATATATATATATATATATATATATATATATATTATACTAGTGACGTCATCCATCTGGGCGTGATGACGTAATCGATGATTTTTTTTTAATAAGAATAGGTGCCGTGTGATAGCTCAATCGAAAGGCTATTCAATTTTGTATTCACTTATATAAACATTAACATAACTATTTATACAGGGTTTTAATCAAATAAAATTGATTTAAATTAGTTCCAATATTTAGATTACATCATCACACCCAGATGGATGACGTCACTAGTATGATATTTATGCCAAAAAATTATAATTTAAAAATAAACATCGATATGTTTCGGGATTTATCTCCAGAGTCACCCATTCTCAAGAAAATGAATGTATTCCAACTCAAACATCCTCACTGTATTTGGTTATAAGCCAAAATATTGTTTATAACTTTAAAACAGTGCTGAAGCCTCTTAAATAGTCCGATTTTAATTCTGTAAAGTGTATTGGATAGGTAGAGAACCTCTTTATATGTAAAAAAAACAGCAAACTTCTAAATGGTGTAGTTTTTGTTCAGAAAGTTTTTAAAAAATTTGAACTTTTTTTAAAAAATTTAGATTGCAAAATTATTATGCAAAATTGATATCTTAATGAAATTTGGTGGACGGTTTAAGTATGCTGTAAGAATTTTCTAAGTCAATTATGAAGGTTCTAAGTGCAATCAAAGTGGTTGAAAAACATTGAATAAAAACACTCTTTTTTGCCCCCTTATTTTCTATTTATTGCTATTTTGCGGAAAGGGTAATAATTTAAGACATTTTAGACCAGTCGTATATTATATATTATTCAATTGTCTTTATTTTCTTTTCCTACGACTTTGTTCCAAAATGAATCGTTTTAAAGGTATTTAAAGTTATATGCAATGAAAGTAGAAAAAAATAGATATTTTTCGAAATTTTTAAATATTTAAATTTTTTATTAATGTTTCGGGCATATTTGAGAAGGAGCATAAGTCAATTATAGGTAATTATTGAAGTTGTTACCCAACTTTATCTGCAAAATTCCGAATGCCACCTCTCACATCTACCTCAAAAACAGATTCGTCCTGGTATATTAGCCTTTTGTTTGCATTTGCAATGTTCTAAAATCTTTCTAAAAAGCTTTATGTGATACTTTGGTTTCCTGGTGAAAATAATTTTTAAAATAATTTGTAATCTGGAAACGAAAAGGCCAGAAAAAGAATATATAATGTTATATGTTGTGTTTTTGCCACCAATGGGAAATTTAATACGAGCCACAAGGAAAAAGATTCAGATAATTTTATTTAGTTCTTAAAAAATTCAATTGTATACATCTACATAGCGTTAACAGTTTGTCATACCCAATGACTCTAATAAAAACTTTCTAATTCTAGTGTTCAAACTGTATTGTAAGCAGTTACTAAAGCATTATGGACTAGCTGTGAAGACTAGGTCCTAAAACCAAAGAAAGTTAAGTTAGGTTTTTCTTTTTCGTGGGGACTTTGAATTTTTAAATTTGGTTTTCCATTTTCAACCATCGTTTTTTTTTATTATAGCGCCATCTATCCATAATTCAAAAAAAATTTTAGAATAAAATTTACTTATTTTTATGTAAGGAATCCAAATCTGCAATAAAAAATGTGGGCTTCTGTTTAAGATTTTAAAGTAGCCCCACACCCACCTTCCTGGAGGTTATGTTTGGTGTCATTCGACCATAGATATATAATACTCTAGATTGCGCCTTACGATCTTAAAATGGGTGACGGTTGCGACAGAGATAAATGAGCCTATTTGGTCGGTAGTCTCTTTCTAATTCAAGGGGAGTATCGACGACGTCACTATCCTACTCTGTCGTCGAGTATTTTAGATGATTTGACAGTTCGACCGGATGGCGACGAGAACTGGTCGTTTGTCTTCGGACGTGGATAATCCTGGTTCGAATCCCATACCAATCTTTACTTTTTTTATTTTTTATTTAATCAATATTGCGTTTATTAGATATTATTACATCTCTAAAGTAAATCTATGCAAAGAAATATATAACAAATAAGAAAAACTGTGTAGATACCTATAGATTTTTAAAAATATAAAAGCCAATGTTATTTTTTTAATAAGTTAATTGTAGAATAGTATAAAGTAATTGTTAAAAATATTCGTAAAAAATTACCAATAATTAATATCAACATAATGTACCATCGATTTATTAATTGAATCGGTCATTTCAAAAACAACATGAGTCACATATTCCTAATTTTACAGAAGAGCAAAGAAAACTAACTATATAGTCGAAAGATGGATGAAATGAATGACATCAAAATTCAGAGTTATATTGTAGTTTTGTTCCTAATGTTTTTACTGGACTGGTGTCGTTTTTGCACACAACATTTATCTTAAAGGAGTCTATTCCTCTCAAAAAGTTAGTTTCTGAAAATTGTGGACTTTTTTGAAATGACCGATTCAATTATAAGTAATTAGACATTATTTTTATTTATGAAACTATTGTTACAATTTTTTAAAAAAGTAGAAGCAAAACAAACATTCACATCATTCGAATAATGACGAATTTATATCTATTAATAACGAATTGACTTTTATTTTACTATGCAGTTCACAAATTATGTATTCCAATATTAACTTACTATACATACATTTATTATCTGCTAGATTTACTTAGGTCCATTTTTCAGATGTAAAAATATCTAATAAACGCAATATTGATTAAATAAAAATAAAAAAAGTAAAGTTGGGTATGGGATTCGAACCACGATTATCCACGTCCGAAGACCAAAGACCATTTCCCGTCACCACCCGCTCCAACTGTCAACACATATTACTCGATAAAGTGGGATATTCACGTCGTCGATATTCCCCTTAAATTAAAAAGAGACTACCGACCAAATAGGCTCATTTATCTCTGTCGCAACCGTCACCCATTTTAAGATCGCAGGGCGCAATCTAGAGTATTATATATCTATGCATTCGACAGATTTTTCAAAAATATTGCACACGTATTGTTTACTTTTTTGATCTGACGTTCATTTTGCGAAATATTCGTTTTTTTGTGAAACTTTGTGACATCCATTTTCTTAACTATGTATTTACTTGCTTTTATTATTATGTTTTAATTAAATGACCGTTCTAAGCTCCCAGTTTTTAATATCTTAGCATATTGCATATAAATAATTTAATTGAACTTCAAAGATCATCCAAGAATCCAAACAATACCTAATAATTTTTATAATTATCTTCTTTGACGACGGAAGTGAGTATAATTAATTATTTATACTGACAAGACATAATGATGTCGCCGCAATAACCTCCACGTCTTCCATCGTTGAGTCGTTCGATAATGAGTTGAGGACATCGGTGAGGAGGACTGATCTGAACACTTCACTCGCGTGCATATTGTATTTCGGGCAATATTTCCGGCAGCGGCAGGAGCAGTGGTGAAGGCCGAGTATAAATCCGGCTTACGATTTCCATGACGTAACATGCGAATCCTCAATGGACGTCTGGCATTCAGGACAGTTTCTTTACCTATTTCTTACAGTTTGGTTACACCCAGTAATATTGTGAGTATTTTCCAAGGCCTCTAAGAGTTCATGTGCAGTTATATGCACATTTCGACGAGCTAATCCTAGCATATGTTGATGCTGTGGAAGAATACTTACTTTACTTTTTCGTGCCTGGATCCGACTACAGTTTTTCTGCCCAATATCGGGCCACGTCTACACCCTTTGTATTTGCGAGCCATAAATCATCGAGGGTGCACTGTGATGGGCAAAGTCTGCATACTCTCAGGTGCTCCACGTTCTGTATTTCCCCACATTCACAAAGTGCGTCGTTATCTGTCTTGATGCCCCATTTAATGAGGTTCTGTTTTACAGGGGCAACACCTGTGCGTATACGGTTGAGTGTCCGCCAGGTTCTCCAGTCCAGGTTCATTCCATTAGGTCGTTCTGGATGTAGGGGGAACAGTTCGGTTGGTTCGACGCTGACATTTCTCATAAATCTTTTCCTTGATTTAAGTCGGCTAGTTCCTGGAGGTTCGTCAAACCCGTATAATTGGTGCCTTTCATCGAAAGTTTGCCTGAACTTCTCCACATATTGTGAGGCACATCTACGGTCGTCTGGTGATGGGAATCCAGCTGCCCGGTACAATAGGTGTAGAGAGGTAGGCTTCATGCAACCGGTAATTATTCTACATGTTTCATTTAACGTCGTGGTGACTTGTTGGGCGTGTCTAAATCTACCCCAAACGAGACAAGCATATTCCCCTGTTGAGAAACATAAGGCCTCAGCTGTTGACTTTAAGACCTGAGGGTTTGCACCCCACTTGCTCCCTACAAGTTTCCGGAGAAGGTTGTTTCTCGTAGAGATCTTTTGTCTTGTGCTCTGACAGTGGAATTTATACGTTATCACTCCAAGATATTTGGGCCTATCAGTATGTTCCAAGCGTTGTCCCTCCCAAGAAACATTCAGTTATACATGCGCCAGATGGTTGTTGAGATGGAATGCACATACTTGGGTTTTTGTAGGGTTTGGTTTTAATGAGTTTTGTTTGTAGTAAGTTGACATCATGCTTAAAGCCTCTTCCATTGTCGACTCCACTTGGGTGAGTGTTTCCCCTTCACGGCGATACCAAGGTCGTCAACGTAAACAAAACTCTCAGTCTGAGGGTGCATTGGTTGGTCGTTGGTGTAGATGTTAAATAGGGACGACGCCAGAACGCTTCCTTGAGGTAGGCCATTTTTTTGGGTTCTCCATCTGCTCTTCTTTCCATTTAGCACAACGTAGAAGCGTCTATTACACAATAGTGATCTAATGATATTTACCAGGTCATAGTCAAGCACAGTGTTATAGATCTTAGTTAGCAAGGTTCTGTGGTTTATAGTATCATAGGCCGCTGTGAGGTATATCAAGGCTACTCCCACTATCTCTTTCTGTTCAAATGCCTCCTCTATGTACTCTGTTAGGTTCAGCACCTGGCCTGTGCATGATTAACCTGGTCCGAAGCCTGCTTGTTGTGGGATTAGTTTTGCATCTAATTTTTCCTGGATGCGGTTCAAAATGAGGCGTCCATACAATTTATACAAATGACATAGCAGAGATATCGGACGGTACCTACCCGGTAGTTCAGGGTCTTTCTCAGGTTTCAGAAGGGCTACTACTTTTGATTTACGCCACAGTTTTGGAATCTGGTAGGTAGAGCGACAGATGTTAAATAGATCGAACACCCATTGTCTCGCTTTTTCCCCGTGTTTTATCTGCTCTGTTAGGATTTTGTCCACCCGAGGTGATTTTCCATTTTTCATACAGTCAATACCATTTTTGAGCTCTTCGATGGTAAATGGGTTTCGCAAGAGAGTTGTTTCCTGGTCTTGAGTTCTTACGATCTTTGGTGTTTTGCAACGATGATTTGCTTTGCCATTCAGAAGCAGTTGGTGGGCTATCGGATTTGGCGTTATTGCACATGGCTCTTTCATCTCTGTGGGATCACCAATAAGTTTTTTCATCATATTCCAAGCCTGCTTACTACTGTGCGTCATATCCATTTTACTTAATGTCTCGCTCAACCGTTCTTGTCTGGAGGCGCTTAATATTTGCTGCAGTCTCTCCCCTATCTCTGCCGTAACTTCGCTGAATAAGTCTTTACTATATTCTTCGGTGTACTTTGTCATAATATCTTTTGCTTCGTCATTCAGACCAGATATGTAATGTTGTTGACATCCTCTGGGTATATGTTTACATGAGGTTCGCTTTACAAGTTTGATGAACGCATCATAGTTTTTGGGGATCGGGAATATGTTTTTCACTTGTGTTTCCAATTCATCAGTATATTTTTCCCTGTTCGCTTTTTTGAAATTAAACCTTCGTTTGAAAGTGATTTAGGGAGCTTTTATAGCGCTATATACCGTTATTCCCACTGGCCTATGTTGTGTCTTTGGTATAGGCTTATATACCTTTCTAACGCAACGGTCCTCTAAAGACATGCTGATGAAGGTGAGATCAGGGTTGTAACCTTTCTTCCACACTTTGCTCTGGAACGAATAGGGTAGTTTTGGGTCATGCAGCAATGCCAGGTTGTTTTGTTCATCCCACGATTCCACAAGATCTCCATTTTTATCAGTTGAAGCGTAGCCCCAATGAACATTATGACTATTAAAATCCCCGAGGATAAATCTGATTTTTTGAGAAGCGAAATTTTTTGGAGGGGGGAAAACAAAGTCTCTCCAGGGTGGTTTATACACAGATGTCACTGTGCAGGCTCCTATTTCGACGGTCAGAATTTCAATGTCGTTGTAGCATGTTTTTTCAGCTGATGTTACATCAACATCTCTCCTTGCGAAGATGGCGCTTCCGAGTTTTGCACTTGGATGTTCAATGATAAGCTGCATTCCCTCAACGCTAGGTCTATGTGCTGATATGTCACGGTGAGTCTCTTGTATACATAATATATTACACTTGTGGGCTTTACACAGTTCAGACAAAATTTCTTGTTTATTACAAGTAATACCCTCAATGTTTATGGTCATCATTGTCAATGTAGGCTCTGAGAAGAGCCGTTGATTCTCGTTTGTTTCTTCGGATCCAGTGGTGGAAGGATTGACCGCCCGAGGGGAGTTTCCAGGGAGCGCCAGTGACATTTTGTTCTTATAATATTACTTGCGTGGAGGCTCCTTCCGTGTGGAGGAATAATTGAACGTTAACGAACTCCATGTCATTCAGAAACTTTACCAAATTGTTGATTTTGACGCCAGAATCACGAAACCATGCTCTGAGATACGTCAGAATGACGTGCAAAATCTGCCAGTAAAAGACCAGCCTTAATCATATTCACAGCATTTACAATAATTTGAACATGTGATGAATGCATACGCTCTATGACTATCGTTGCGTTTAATAATCTTCTTGTAAAATTTTAAAGTAAATACTGACTACCTTTGATCATTTTCCTTTACAATAGGGAATTGCATAAAATTTTAAGATGGGTAAAATGATGATCCGGTAAACGATAAATGATAAAAAAAACGGGTACCTACTGTTTACCGTTGTCGTCTCTGGATATGTGGCCCCAGTCAACTCTGCACTCTTCCATGCACCAATATAGCAACTTTTGACAATTTCTATATCACGATTTTTATTGATTTAGTCGAAATTTTTGATATTCGCGGACGGTACGATGTACGTTATCGCCATTTTCGAATTACTGGTACTGTCTTCCGCATATGCGCAACACCGGTTCTTTCGTACCCTGCGCAGAAGTACAGCTGTGTGTTTTTTGAAGTTTAATTTAAATATTTAGCGGTAAAAGTAAATTTGCGCTAACTACTGTAGAGAACATATTTCCGAGGTATCTATTAACAATAATGTTTTATTGAAAAAAGTGGAATATTAGTTATTTTTCTTTGGACTTTTTTTATGTCTGTAGTTTAAAATTTGTCTTCTGAGGAAGCTGTTGATCAGCGCCGGCTAAAACGGGCCTGCAATAGATGCACTGCAAGCGGACGCCAACGTTTGAGGGCGTCAAAGGCCATGTTTAAACTAAACTGATCAAATATCAAAAGGATGGAAAAGTTTGCAAAGTAATATTGCAAAATTCAGCAATACATATTTCAACCGGAAAATGCAGAGTGTCTGAAGAGGTGAAGATATTCCCAATCTTTCAAATATTGTTTTCTGCTTGTGTTGTAAGATTTTTACTGAAGTGTAAGTTTACCGTGTTAATTTTTTTACGATTGTCAAAATATGAAATAAATAAGTAAATTAAAAAACGAATAGCGCAGTTTCAAATACGTTTATTTTAGTCCTGTCGCCAGGGGGGGTACAACGGCCTCCTTAATTCAGATGGACTTACCCAAGTTTTTTTTATGTATTTTGACCCGTAGAACACGAATTTTTTGGGTAACAGTTGATCCGGATGTCGATAAGATTGTTATAAACCAAGAACTTGAGGAATTACATAGCAACGATTTTTCGCAAAACAAAATATTGTTTTGTATTTTTTGGGTGATTCTCAGCAAAAAATGGTCTTACAAGTTTTTTCGTAGGACGCGTAGTTTTCGAGATAAACGCGGTTAAACTTTCAAAAAATCGAAAAAGTGCAATTTTTGAACCGGAATAACTTTTGATTAAAAAATAAAATAGCAATTCTGATTACTGCATTTGAAAGTTCAAGTCAAATTCCATCCGTTTTGATTGTTTGCATTGCTAAAAAATAAGTTTTTATTTGTTAAATAAAGGTATAAACACATAGTGTTTCCCGGGCCCAATGCATGCGTTTTAATGGACGTAATGTACGTAGAAATTCTGTATGCGCGCCTACTCGTTCGATTTCAAATTAGAAATGCATTGACAACATCATTCAATCACTATGTGTTGATAGCTTTGTTTAACAATAAAAAAATTAATTTCTAGCAATGAAAATAATCAAAACCGATAACATTTTACTTGAACTTTCAAATGCGGTAAGCAGAATTGCTATTTTATTTTTCAATCAAAAGTTATTCGGGTTCAAAAATTGCAATTTTTCGATTTTTTGAAAGTTCAACCCCGTTTATGCCGAAAACTATGCATCCTAACAAAAAACTTGTAAAATAATTTTTTGCTTAGAATGACCCAAGGAATACAAAAACATGTTGTTTTGCGAAAAATCGCTGTTATGTGATTCCTCAAGTTCTTTGTTTATAACAATCTTATCGACATCTGGATCGACTGTTACCCAAAAAATTCGTGTTCTACGGGTCAAAATACATAAAGAAAACTTGGGTAAGTCCATCTGAATTAAGGAGGCCGTTGTACCCCTACTGGCGACAGGACTATTTGGATTTTTCGATTTCAATGTTTATTTTAAAATGAAGGTATTTTGAAATTGTGGTGTTCGCAACAAAAATAGTAAATAATATAAAAATGCCAGAAGAAGAAAGCAGCTTCAGAATAATAGTAGACATAAATAATTTAATGTCCATTAAGCATGCCCCAATAGTTGTACACAAAGTTTCAAAAGTTATGCATCACCTAAAATTATAAAATTATGCTTATTTTCACAGTTGATTTTTTCATGAACAGATTAATGGATTCCGCTAATTGTTTTATTATTTGAAATTTCTCTTTGGTATTTACACAGCTGAGCAAAGGTTTATTCAAATTTCTTTTTTTTTTACTTACACCGGCTGGAAGAAAAAAAATGTTTTAAGTAACTAAAGTAAAGTTGCCGACGAGAATTTTTATTGTGCCTTTCTGTTTTTAAGGTGTTGTTAACTGATATTTTTCATTGTTAATTTAGTTTTATTTCAGTTAAAACACTTCATGTCATAGAATAAAACCATCTATTTTCTTTGTTTTAAAAGATATCAGGGACATTCAAAAAACAAAATGTTTACATAGCATAAGACTACAACACAATTTTAATGTACATCCACACCTACACTTATACCTTGTCCTCCCTACAGGGTGTCTCAAAGTTAGAAAATAAAACATTTCTTTTCTTCCACCAGTTATAATTTCAAAAAAGAAGTTTGAGTAAACCTTTCCCCATCTTTGTCAATTCCAAAGAAAAATCTAAAATAATAAAAAAAATTAGAGGGATCCCTTAATGTGCTCACGAAGCAATCAACTATGAAAATAGGCATAATTTTGGGTGATGCATAACTTTTGAAAATATTTGTATACCGATTGGGAATTTTCTCATGGTTGGTTTGCGCCTTTAATGAGAGCGACAAAGAGACATGTATTTATTATACATTTAAAACGGGCTAGAAGATATACGCCGGTAAAGCGAGGTAGCGCGAACAACCCGCTTCATGTCGTAGGTAGGGCTATCTCAGCACAGCGTTGCCAAAGTAAATTTAAAAAAGAAAATAACTAAGTAGAAAAAATAATATTTAAATTATTGTAAACGAATATAATAAACAAATTATTTAAAAGAAAAAAACTTAAGTAAAAAAATATTGTTTTCACCCATTTTAAAAAAAAGTGGGTGAAAAAGGTTGGATTATATTTCAACGTTTTCACATTTTATTAAAATGGATGTAAACGATATTTTTCTACTTAAGTTTTTGTCTTTTAAATAATTTGTTTATTCTATTCGTTTACAATAATTTAAATATTATAATTTTTTCTACTTAGTTATTTTCTTTTTTAAATCTACTTTGGCAACGCTGTGCTGAGATAGCCCTACCTACGACATCAAGTGGGTTGTTTGCGCTACCTCGCTTTGCCGGCATAATCTCCTAGCCCGTTTTAAATGTATAATAAATACATATCTCTTTGTTGCTCTCATTAAAGACGCAAACCAACCATGGGAAAATTCCCAATCGGTATATATGTACATTTAAAGAATATTTGTCCTCTACAAAACATACTGTATACAGGGTGCGCCAAACCTCGGGTTTTCTTTGATTACGGCTAAATTATGGGATATACAAAAAAAATCTTTTTAACAAAATTAATGTATATCGAAGCCGTCTAGAATTTAAAATTATTTTCGATTATACGATTACGTTATTTTGAAAGTTGTGTTTTTTTTAATGGAACACCCTATATATTAAATCATTTTGGAATATACTTTTTAAAAATATTAAGAATTTATATAAGGTATTATAGGCCTAAAGTTAACAATTTTCGAAATATTTACACTTTTATTGAGAAAAATGGTAATATTCAAAGGGCTGTGGATTAGGCTTTCAAGGTAACAAAAGTTTAAATGACATGTCAAAGTTTTTTTAGTATACTGTTATTTTTAAACAAATTAACATATTTGACATATAGCCATAAAATATACAGTGTGAACACTATTTGCAAATACAACATTTTCTCATTTTTTTTAAACGGGACACCCTGTATATTAGTATTGCCTTTTGTAGTAAATATTACAACCTTTCTTTTGGTATAAGGTTGTATGTACCTAGCATGTTTCGTTTTGTAGATATTTAAAAAAAAGCTATAGATATCACGTTTTTGCGGATTTTTTACGAGTATTAAAAAATTTTTTTGCGAAAAAAATAATTACTTATAATCTGGTTTTAGAAACATACATCAAAATATCAAATATGAAAATAAAAACGTAATTAAAGATTAAAATAAATCGTATACTAGTACAATTCAATTGAATTTAATCACTTAAAATTATTTTACAAAAAATATTTTACAATGAATTCATAAATTAGTTACTAAATTAAACAACCTTTGATATCTACACTAGTAATTGTTCTACCACAGCAACTTTCCTGTACCAAATTAATTCTTATTATATTGTATTTACGAGTAAGATCTGTTAAACTTTTAATTTACCTTTTAAAACTTTCATCTTGAAAACATAATTTTAAAATATGCTTTGAAACAAATGAATGTTAAATATACCGGGTGTCCACTTATATTTTCCCCCACTTTAACTGCCTATAACTTCTAAACGGCTTAAGATAAAAATATGCGGTTTTCGCTAAAATGTTTTATTTTAGTGAAAGTTTTGTCTGAATGGACTGAATTTTTCATGTCGCTTTCAAATACGAAAAGAAAAATGGCTGATTTTTGAAAAAAACGTTGTTGACTTTTTTTAATGGAACACCCAGTATATTTTTCTGTAAATTGAAAGAAATGTCATTCACTTATCCAGCGATATAAAGTTTTTCAAAATCGGTTGTTAAATCACTGAGTAATTAATTTTTAAAATGAGCGGTGCAACGTGGATGTCACATACCTAAATAACATAATTAAGCAAAATGATATTATGTTATGTGATTTCCACATTGCATCTTTCATTTTAAAAATTATTTTCTCAGTCATTTGACAACCGATTTTAAAAAATTTAATATCGCTGGATAGGCAAATGACCGTTATTTTAAGCTACAAAAAATATACTGGGTGTTTCAATAAAAAAAGTCAACAACGTTTTTTTACAAATATCCGCCATTTTTTATTTAAAAGCGACATAAAAAATAGTCATTTACCTAAGAATTTGAAAAAACGGTCATTTCCCTATCCAACGATATAAATTTTTTTAAAATGGTAGTCAAATGACTGAGCAATTAATTTTTAAAATGAGAGATGCAATGTGGAAATCACATATTATGTTATTTAGGTATGTGATATCCACGTTGCACCTCTCATTTTAAAGATTAATTACTCAGTGATTTGACAACTGATTTTGAAAAACTTTATATCGCTGGATAGGTTAATGACCTTTCTTTCAATTTACAAAAAAAATATACTGGGTGTTCCATTAAAAAAAAGTCAACAACGTTTTTTTCAAAAATCCGCCATTTTTCTTTTCGTATTTGAAAGCGATATAAAAAATTCAGTCCATTCAGACAAAACTTTTACTAAAATAAAAAATTTCAGCGAAAACCGCATATTTCTTTCTTGAGCCGTTTAGAAGTTATAGGCAGTTAAAATGGGGGAAAATATAAGTGGACACCTGGTATTAGCCAAATTATTTATTAATATAAATAGTATTAACTGGTGTCACAAAAGCTGGTAATACTTTTGAAGTTGAAATTTTTGTAACAATTTTTTATACCCTAAATTTTAATTTTTCAACCGAACAATTGATGGATATGATATTTGTTTTGGGTGAAACCATTAGAAATTATTACCAGCTTTTGTGACACGACTACATAGATACTATTTACTTCATAATATACTTCTATAACGTTCATTTGTTTCAAAGCATCCTTTATACCTTCTTAATATGTAGGTAAATTAAAAAGTTATTAAGTGATCTTACTCGTATACAGTGAGCACGTAAAGGTTGGAATAAATTCATTTTCTCGAGAACGGACGATTTTGGAAAAAAATCCCGAAACAGGTCAATTTTTATTTTTAAATTAAGACTTTTTGGCATATATATTATACTAGTGACTTCACCCATCTGGGCGTGATGACGTCATCGATGATTTTTTTAAATGAGAATAGGGGTCGTGTGATAGCACATTTGAAAGGTAATTCAATTTTCTATTCAGTAATATAAACATTAACATAATTATTTATATAGGGTGTCCAAAAAAAATTGTTTTGGATTCAATTTATTGGCATAAAAAGAAGAATGTATGTAATTTATTTAATTCAAAATACATTTTACGGCTCTCAGAAAACAGAAAAAAATGTATATTTGCAAAATAATCATTGCTTTTAGCTTAAATTAATTGTTCAAATTGTCACGAGGCTGGTGGGTGGCTGCTTTAATATTGAATTTAAGCAAAAAACAATATTTATTTGCCAAATAAACATTTTTTTCCTGTTTTCTGATAGCAGTAAAATGTATTTTGAATTAAATAAATTATACACATTCTTCTTTTTGTTTCAATAAATTTAATTAAAAAAAAATTTTTTGGGCACCTTGTATAAATAATTATGTTAATGTTTATATTACTGAATAAAGAATTGAATTACCTTTCAAATGAGCTATCAGACGACCCCTATTCTCATTTAAAAAAATCATCGATTACGTCATCACGCCCAGATGGGTGACGTCACGAGTATGATATATATATGCCAAAAAGTCGTAATTTAAAAATAAAAATTGACCTGTTTCGGGATTTTTTTCCAAAATCGTCCGTTCTTGAGAAAATGAATTTATTCCAACCTTTACGTGCTCACTGTATAAAATTTAACTAACAAAATTGGGTACAATAAAGTTACTGGGGTAGAAAAATTTCTAAGGTAGATTTTAAAATTGGTTGTTTAATTTAATTATTAATTTATCCATATTAATTACTTATTAGTATGGTAAATTATTGTTAGTGACATAATTTTAAAGTTATTAAATTCAATTAAGTTGCACTTGCATACGTTTTATTTTAATCTTTAATTACGTTTTTATTTTTATCTTTCGTATTTTAGTGTATGTTTCTAAAATCAGATAATAATTTTTTTTGCACAAAAATTTAATTAAAATTATCGCGGATATTATAAAATATCCGCGAAACGTAAAATCTATAGTTCTTTTTTAAATATTTACAAAACCAAACATGCTATGTACATACAACCTTATACCAAAAGAAAGGCTGTAATATTTACTACAAAATGCAATACTAATATACAGGGTGTTCCATTAAAAAAATGAGAAAGTTTTGAATTTGCAAATAGTGATCACACTGTATATTTTATGGCTATAAGTAAAAGATATTAAATTATTTAAAAATGACACTATAATATAAAAACTTTGACCTAGCACTTAAATTTTTATTCCTTGGAAACATAATTCACAGCCCTATAAATATTACCATTTTTCTCAATAAAAATGTAAATATTTCGAAAATTATTAACTTTAGGCATATATGACCTTATACAAATTTTTCATATTTTTAAAAACTATATTCAAAAATGATTTATTATATAGGGTGTTCCTTTTAAAAAAATATATATTTGGTTCATACCGTCGTTCTGACTCACCCTGTATAATCGAAAGTAATTTTAAATTATAGACGGTTTTAATATACATTAGTTTTGTTAAAAACATTTTTTTGTATATCCCATAGTTTGGCTGTAATCAAAGGAAACCAGAGGTTTGGCGCACCCTGTATATATTTTACATTTATGTAATAAGTAGTGAACCATTTTACAGCTTTACTTTTTTGTTTTCTCTAGTTATTGGTCTATACTGGCTTGTGTAATTTTTGCAACGTTTGCAGTTGTGTTTGCAATTGCAATTAACTAATACAAACACACTTCCACCGTACTAAGTTTGTCTTTCTCTTTGCAGGACTACAGGCAGTCCCCAAGCCAAATCACCGGCAGGCAGCAGCCAGGGAGCACTTCCCCCAGAAGCACGTACCCCCACCGCATCGTCGAAAGGGGCGCTTCAGAATGTCAAGGGGGACCACCCATCGGTAAGCCAGGATGTAAGCATGATCTGTTTTCTATTACTATCCTAGTTTCTAAGTTTAGGGTTTTTATCCAGAGTATTAACAAAATATTTTTTGGTTAGAGTAATAAATAATGTACTTAATAACTTACAGACTAAAATAAATATAAAATATACATATTCTCATATATTTATTTAAAAAAACACACACTTTTTTTAAAACTTTAAAGACCTTTTCGATTTTAAAAATAAATAACATATTTGAGGCTCTGTTACGACATAAATTCGACGTCTTCTTCTTTTTGTCTGGCGTTACAACTTGGAGTGAGTCTTCGCCGCGTCCACTATAGCGTTCCATGTTCTACGATCTTGCGCTTCGATTTCCCATTGTTATACCACAATTATTAATGAAGCCATTTTGGAAATTTTGGATATCCGATTTGTCTGAAAATTGGTATATAGCTTCTGCGGGGCGTAAAAATAAGATATTTAAGGTCAAAAAATTTTTCTAAAAATGTTATTTTCTGCGATTTTACAGTGATTTGCTGTTTATTTAAACAAATTTGCATTTTGTGTCGTAACGTATCAATGAAAAACATACCATTTTAATAGAAGGGACTCAAAAATGTCATTATATGGCATTATAATAAGTTATTTTCATTCAAAACAAGTTTCTGATCAAATTTTATAGTGTAGAAAACTTTAAAATACTGTTTTTTACATTTTCCTCCATTGCTAAAATACGTAATCATCGATTTGGCTGAAAATTTGCCCACTGATAGCCAAGATATAGGACTTTAAGTGGTTAGAAGGATTTAAATTATGTTATAATATCAAAAAAGTTACATGCAGTAATATCAGACTCAAAAGTATATTAGTACAATCGGGATAGCATTTGACTTTGCATGCCGAGCTGCCCAAAGTTTTATTTTTCTAATCTTTAGGGGAATCAATAGTAGTCTAAATTTAAAATTACGAATGAATTTCTCCGTTATGTTAGCCGCCATCTTGATTTTAAAGGAGAACCTGTTTTGCTCAATATATCCGCCATTTTTAACTTTTCGACAAAAATTTTAGGAACTGAAATTATTCCAAAGAAATCGTATTTACAATTATTACAATTTCTTATTTAACAGTTTTTGTCGTGAGGTCGATATTTTCAAGTTAATTGTACTGTCTATATTTTTGACTATGATATTGCATGTAACTTTTTTCGTATTGTAATATAATTCAAATCCTTGTCACCACTTAAATTCCTATGTTTTGGCTATCTCTGGGCAAATTTTGAGCCAAATCGATTATGATGTATTTTGGGAATGGAGAAAAATATAAAAAACGGTATTTTAACCTTTTCTACACTATAAAATTTGATCAAAAACTTGTTTTGAATCAAAGTAACTTGTTATAATGCCATATAATGACATTTTTGGGTCCTTTCTATTGAAATTATAGGTATGTTCTAGCAAACAGTCAAACTAGTCAGAAACCGTCAGCAAACAGTTGGTCAGTGAGAGAACATAATACAGTCACCCACCAGTGCTATCCCCTCTACTCGCGCTGGTCCGCTATTCGATGATGGTTTCAAACCGTTTGAAACTGATGCTAGAACAAACCTATTATGTTTTCCATTAATACTTTACGATAGAAAATGTAAATTTGTTTAAATAAATACCAAATCACTGTAAAATCGCATAAAATAACATTTTGAGAAAAAAGAAGAAGAAGATTTTTTGACCATAAATATCTTATTTTTACGTCCCTCAGAAGTTATATACCAATTTTCAGACAAATCGGAGATCCAAAAATTTTTTTGCTCCAAAATTGAGTGATTTGAAATGGAATCACCCGTTTACGATAAAGGTGGCAAAGCTCAAAATTATAACGTGTACGCCATAACCCGTATTCCTGCACGCCTGTACAAAAATGGCTTAGGATTTTACGTTCAAAACAGCCTCAACTTTTCTGACGTATCACTTTTTGTCAACGTCCACGTTTCTGACACGTAATCAAGATAATGACACTGAAGCGTAGATAATCAGTGATCCAGAGGTTAGTGCAACCAAAAAACAAGGCTTTTGTGTCTTCACCCTAAAAAATTATTACTAAGCATAAGCAGTTGTCATTCTCGCAAGGAAGATTGAACAAGGCTGTACAAATGATAAGGAGATAAACATACGTCATATATGCCAGTGTTACGCATACGCATTGGTGAGGATCTGAGAAATGCTTAGTTTGAATTAGAAGACAGGTTATGTTTCATGGAATGTTTTACTATGCATGAACTGGCAGTCCCGGATTAAGAATCTTGAGACCCATAGGCAACCCAAGCTATAAGGCCTCTTAAGGCTTCCGCTTTCTCTCTCCAAAACCACCTCGGTTAACCCCTCCATCTCCATCCTCCATCTGCAGTTTTAAGTTTAATCCCTTTTCTCTGTAATGATTTACTGACAGCATTGATGCATTCTAAAATTGTTGCCCAAAACTCATTCATTACGAATGTTTCTTTTTTTGACATTTCTTTCAACAAACACTTAGCCTCTTGAACTGTTTCATCCTTTTGATTAGTGTTTTCAGCAAGGGAATGCACAGCAGATTTAAAGACGTTGTAACCTTTAGACAAAGCTCTTGTTGTATTAGCCCTTGCATTCCATCTAATGCTGCTTATTATTTTAATGACTAGATCGTGGCGAATGGGATCGCTTAGTGGAGTTTCATTTAAACATTTGATCATAACTTTCCGACGGTTGGTAGAGGCTAAAAAAATTGTACACGGACTGAACAAACCACAAATACGATATTGCTCCATAGTCTGGGCTGATTACCGGCGAATAGGCCATTTTTGGGAAAAGTTATTTACCAGCAATTTTATTGCTGGAATCGAATCATAAGATCCTATATATTAATAATATAGGTATGCAAAGTCCTCAGATAGTGTGCTACTTTTTTTATAAACAAAATGGCGCACGAAAATCGTGTTTTTTTCAATTATTGCTCTATAACTCCGAAGATTTTAACTTTACAACAAAAACACTCAAATAAAAATTCACCGTGATTAAATTCTGCATAGAGACGCGTTTTTCCCGATCTGTTCCGACGAAAATTTTCCTCGGAAAATGCGGGTTTTCCCAACAAAATCTTTAATTTTCAAATAAAGTTTTAGATAAGTAATTATCTACCAATAATTAAATAATTTGGTGACTTAAAAGCCTTTTTGGTTTAGATTATAGTTCCAGAAGAGCTGATGAAAATTAAACGAATATTTTAGCAACAATTCAATTGTTAATTAATAATTTACGGTCGCAATAATAACCAAAATAATTATGATACACTGATCAAGCTTTGAAATCTTATAAAGATGAGATGCCTATTTAATATTTTGTCGACAAAATATGAATTTTTTATTTTTTTGCATAATCTTTAAATGTTTAAAAAAAATAGTTATAAACAAATTAACGTTTCTCAGAAAGTTTTTATTATATTATAATTTTAAAAAATAGCTAAAATATGCATTTTAAATATCTTTAAAATGAATGCTTTAAAACTTTTTTGCAACCATTTGTAAAAAAGTTATGAAACAGCAAAATTAACATACGATTACTACTGTGTTTATATATTTTTTTAATTCTTTCAAAGCGTAGAAGTGAGTTTAAAGTACAAGCTAATTATTTACAAAAAAATATTGATTCTCCGTTTAATGGTTATATTTTAATTAAAGATTATAAATATATTTTTTTGTAATTTACACGCGCGAAAGTAGAGCAACACAGTACTGTAGCTAAAATTTTCACTCTGAGCGACGACCAGTCGCGTGATGTACACATTTAATAAATAATGCATGCTGCGTGTCAGTCGCTTCGAGTGAACATTTTAGCTCCGACTCTGTATCAGGCCTACGTTTGCGCTAAAAATTACAAAAAAAAGTATTTTTAATCTTCGATTAAAATATAACCGTTGCACTAATTTTTGACATTCTTTGTGAGTAATTAGGTTGTACCATAAACTCACTTCTAAGCTTTGAAACAATTAAAACAAATTATAAACAACGGAGATTTCGTATATTTATTTTGCTGCTTCATAACTTTTTTGCAAAAGGTTGGAAAATTTTTTTAAAGCATTCATTTTCAAGACCTATGAAATACGCATTTTAAGTATTTTTTTAAATTAGAATATAGTAAACAATTTCTGAGAAATGTTAATTTTTTTATAACATTTTTTTTAAACATTTAAAGATTATGCAAAAAAATGAAAAATTTATATTTTGTCGACAAAATATTAAATAGGTATCACACCTTTATAACCTTTCTAAGTTTGATCAATGTCTCATGATTATTTTGGTTGTTATTGCGACTGTAAATTGTTAATTAACAATTGAATTGTTGCTAATATGTTCGTTTCATTTTTACCGGCTTCTGAATTTATAATCTATAACAAGAAAGCTTTTATTTCACCAAGCTATATAATTATTGATAAATAATTACTGGCCCAAAAAATTTATTTGAAAATTCGAGATATTGTTGGGAAAACTCACATTTTCCGAGGAAAATTTTCGTCGGAGCAAATCGGTAAAAACATGCCTCTATGCAAAATTAAATTGGGGTGAATTTTTATTTGAGTGTTTTTGGTGTAAAGTTAAAATCTTCGGAGTTATAGAGCAATAATTGAAAAAAATACGATTTGTCGGCGCCGTTTTGTTTATAAAAAAAGTAGCACACTATATGCGGACTTTGCATACCTATATTAATAATGTAAAGGATCTTACAATTCGATTCCAGCAATAAAATTGCTGGTAAATAACCTTTCTTTGTACTTTACTAATTAGCCCAGCGTATTATAACTATTTTTTTTTCAAAATTTAAAGATTATGCAAAAAAAAGAAAAATTTATATTTTGTCGATAAAATATTAAATAAGCATCTCATCTTTATAATCTTTATAAGTTTGATCAATGTATCATGATTATTTTGGTTATTATTGCGATCGTAATTTTTTAATTAACAATTGAATTGTTGCTAAAATATTCGTTTAATTTTCACCGGCTTCTGGAATTACAATCTATATCAAGAAAGCTTTGATGTCACTAAGTTATTTAATTATTGATTAATAATTACTTACCTAAAACTTTATTTGAAAATTAGAGTTTTTGTTAGGAAAACCAGCCTTTTCCGAGGAAAATTTTCGTCGGAGCAAATCGTGAAAAACATATCTCTATGCAGAATTTAATTGCGGTGAATTTTTATTAAGGTGTTTTAGTTTTAAAGTTAAAATCTTCGGAGTTATAGAGCAATAATTGAAAAAAAAATACGATTTTTCGGCGCCATTTTGTTTATTAAAAAAATAGCACACTATCTGCGGACTTTGCATACCTATATTGTTAATATATAGGATCTTATAATTCGATTCCAGCAATAAAATTGCTGGTAAATAACTTTTCCCTGAATTTTGATAATTAGCCCAGAGTACCAACGCAACTTTCAGCAGCACTTACTAAAACTAAATTAAGTGAGTGTGCGGCAAAAGGAATGTGAATTGCAAGTTTGTTAATCTTAGATAAAGGAGCTTGGATACCATTATATTTGTCTGACATGTTTGCTGAATGATTGCCCCTCATGTCGTTTACATTAATGCCAGTCGTTTAAAATGATTAAAACAGCAAAAGAAAGATTTTCTCCAGTATGGCTACTTATATGTATGAATGTGAGAAAACCCTCATACACTTTACCATCAGCTGGATTTACATATCTTAATAAATAGGCAAGTGGTCAATATGAGACAAATCTGGTATTGAATCGACACGTAAGGAGTAGTATTTGGCTTGCTTAATTTCTTTAACAATTGTATTCCAAACGTGTTTTTCCATTACTTCTATTATTCCTTCCCAGATCTTTGAAGAAAAGTAAGAAGGCTTTAAAGTACCTTTTTCCATACTTAGCTAAGTGATAGTTTATAGAGGATCGTACTCTGCAAGTAGCTCTAAAATATCTAAGTAGTTTCCATTATTTTGTGAACGAAAGATCTCTGTATCACTTCTAAACGCTAATCCGCGAGAAGATAGAAACTTAACTGCAGACACTACTTTTTCAGAACTTGAATGCAGTAATTTCGTTCTTGATTAAATTAAATTTACAAAGAGCTGTTAATTCGACCACGAAGACGCTGCCTGTCGATGAGTGTTCGCCATGTTCGCCATGTTCGCCAAAAAGAATACATGAAAAGCAGTACAAATTTCCATTTGAGGGAGAGAGTACATTATATATCCAATCTCTTTTAATTTTTGTTACACTGATATATTTTCGGAAACCATAGATTGTGTAAAAAATCTTGTAATGCCTTCAAAATTTCTTTTTGATGCTGAAAAACTTCCATCAAGATTTTTACATTCTGAAGAATCTTTCCCAATCCAAAATTTTCATATTTCTTCAGTTATGGTATTCCATAATCCTGTTGTTTCCGAATTCTGGGCCCAATTTACCTTCAACTTCAATTTCTTACTTAGATTCGGTTTCTGGTTCTTTTCTCGAACTGGAGTATAACTGTCATTGTATGTTTTTCATCTTTTCCAGTTACGGAAGCTATGCTTCTTCAGCTTTTTCTATTTTATCACGTGCCTTTTCATTGGTTGCAGCTTCACTAGCTGTGGATTTCCGTGTGAAACCGAGTTTATGGTATTGCGCGATATTTGAATTTTTCAACATAATATATGATTTATATATTTTATTTAATTCTAATTACATATTATTTTTTAGTTTTGGGCCCCCTACGAGGCCCCCTTTGGGGCCGAGGCCCCTAGGCAATTGCCTACTTTGCCGGCACTGTGAACTGGAAATACCATTCACCGCTAAGGAGTTGATGTTATTACATTCATGAAATGGAAAGATTATATTTTTACCCTCAATTCTTTCTTAGACCTGTTAGCGTTAATACAAAGAAAACTTAAATACAACACCATAAATCCTATGCATGTATACGCCCCACAAACGAAACAGTGATGGATTAGTTCAGTTTTACGAGAGCAAAATTTAATAATCATAAATACCTTTTTCAAGGTACTCCACGCACACTAAATGCATGAACCTCTCAACAGCACAAAAAAAAATATGAGGAACTAGATAACAGTGTAATATCCATCAACAGAAAAAGGCCTGGATCCCGCGTACCAAAAAAAGTTTATTAATAGCAATCTTAAAATTTGTTAATAGCTTAACGGTGTCTAGTCGGACAAAATTTGATAAATGGGAACACTGGAACAGGGGAAGTTTTAATTGTGGAATAAATTAAAAGTTTCGGACGTCAGACTACAATAACGTTCCATGTATTTTGTCGGACAGAACTTCCAATTGATTTGTTACCCTTTCATTAAATTCTCTTGCAAAAATCAGACTGCTATTTAGCACCAATGTAATTCATGTCATTTGACATGTTCTACGTGTTGCATCTCAAGCTTAGTTATAATCTAAGGTCTGTGTTGCAGAGAATTGCTTGCATTTTTACAAAGGCATATGTTTGATCATTATTGTTTGAAATCCAGGTATCTAGATACTCGTATTTGTCAACCCTTTCTATCGGTATATTTCCCAAATTTGTTTATTTTTGTATTTGTTTTCTTAGTTATTATCATGTATTTGGTCTTTTTATATTACCCCAGGCTGTGGGTGAAAAATAGGTCGATTTCTGGATATAATTCAGGAATTTTTGAAACCTATCAGGTGTTGTAAAGGACGATGCCAGGAATAACTTCTACTAAAATGTAACCAAAAATATTGTGCGCTTTTTTTTAATTGCGATTTTCATTTGTTAAATTTGCAATTTTTATCGATTTTTAATTTTGCAGCTTAGGATATTGATTTTAGAGAAAAACATTTTGATAGAAAGTTGTAGTAAATTAAAAAACCTACAATTTGAGGTACGGTAGGTTTAATTTAGTTAATTGGTTATTGCAAAACAGCCTGCGAAAGGTCCAAAATGACCGTTTTTTACAATTGCATTATTTATTGTACAAATATTTTTTTTTTATTTTTTAAAGCTTTAAAATAAAGATCTTTCAATTCCAAACATAAAAAAAATTGTAAAGCCAGATTAACGAATTTGTTGCTTAGATATTATCCCAAGAGGTCAAATGTCGAAGGCTATAACTTTTTAAAAAAAATCGTAGAGAGTTGGTGAAACATCTAATCTCCTTCTAAAGAGTTATATTTTCATATTCTGATGTAAATAAATGCGTAAAACATTTTTAAACCTCTAATTTTTGGGTTTGAAAATAAGGGGGCAAATTTCGTTATAAACATTTAGAGCTGAAGCGGCCCTGTACATCCTATGAGTTTTTAACTTACAGATCATTGTTGCTAAAGATGAAACAAAGATTTATAAAAAAATTAAAAATTTCTACGACCAACTGAAGCTGAGATAATTTTTGGGTTTGGAAATAAGGGGGTATATTTCGTTATAAACATTTAGAGCTGAAGCGGCCCTGTACATCCTATGAGTTTCTAACTTACAGATTATTGTTGCTGAAGACAAATTGAAGATTTATAAAAAAATAAAAATTTTCTACAACCAACTAAAGCCGAGATAATTGTTTTTTTTTTCTTAAGTCGTAGTGCCTTTATTTATAACAATTAAGAAATTATTTTACAGTCATTGACTAAAGAAAGACTTATATTATCTTAAAATAAAAATTATTATAAAATATAAAAAATATAATTAAATTTAATTATTAAAAATTATTTCTAAAATCGGTGCATTTGCGAGCGGCCGAATTTTGCAAATCGCCCGGCTCGCTTCAAATCCGCGAGGTCGGAAAATTTTTACGTAGCTTGTATAAAATTTGGAGAGAAAACAATTTAATAATATTACCATTATAATATACAGTCTATTTACCACTGTATTTGTTTTTCTTGATAAACTTTTATATGTGAAATTTCATTTCTGAAGAAATAATATTACAAAAATGATACATATATATGAAATATATAACTATATTTTAATTTTTTCATTGTTATATAAATATAATAATAATAATGTTACTTCTTACTATAATATACAATATAAAACTTTTTCTTCTTGTAGTGACTATTCTTTTTGGATTTCACATATAAAAGTTTATCAAGAAAAACAAATACAGTGGTAAATAGACTGTATATCATAATGGTAATATTATTAAATTGTTTTCTGTCAAAATTTAATACAAGTTACGTAAAAATTTTCCGAGCGCGCGGATTTGAAGCGAGCCGGGCGATTTGCAAAATTCGGCCGCTTGCAAAAGCACCGATTTAAAAAATAATTTTTAATAATTAAATGTAATTCTATTTTATAATAATTTTTATTTTAAGATAACATAAGTCTTTCTTTAGTCAATGACTGTAAAATAAATTCTTAATTATTATAAGTAAAGGCACTATGATTTAAAAAAAAAACAATTATCTCGGCTTCAGTTGGTTGTAGAAAATTTTAATTTTTTTATAAATCTTCGATTCATCTTCAGCAACAATAATATGTAAGTTAAAAATGCATAGCATGTACAGGGCCGCTTCAGCTCTAAATGTTTATAACGAAATTTGCCCCTTATTTTCAAATCCAAAAATTAGAGGTTTGCAATTGTTTTACGCATTTATTTACATCAGAATATGAAAATATAACTCTTTCAAAGGAGATTGGATGTTTCACTAACTTTCTACGATTTTTTTTTCAAAAAGTTATAGCCTTCGACATTTGACCTCCTGGGATAAACAATTTATAATATCTAAGCAACAAATTCGTTAATCTGGCTTTAAATTTTTTTTATGTTTGGAATCGACAGATCTTCATTTAAAGCTTTAAAAAATAAAAAAAAGAATGTGTGTGTACTTTGTACGCACGTAAGAAGTTATACTTCTATTATATGATTTAAACGAAATTAATATACTTTTTATTTATATTTTGTTTAAATATTAAACTAATTTATACTTACTACTTCTCAAACATTTTTATTAGAACAGTGCCAAAAATTAAAATAATAAAAGAATAAAACACACACAAACACATTAAACAAGCCACAAATGATGTCTGAACATTAATTGTCGAAAATTTTTTTAACTAAATACGTATTTTCTGAAAATACAATTATATAATAAATATACTTACAATCATAAAATGTATTAAAAAAAAACAAAAAAGAAAGTTTCTATTGGGACTCGAACCAGCGCTGATAAGAGCGGTTGGTATTGGAATTCATTCTCCTTCTCCGCTTAGCCACGGACACTATGTGTCATTATTTACGAAGATCGACTAACTAAACGGATTAAACTTGTGATATTTTGATATTTTGAAAATTGATCAAATTATTTTAATTTTGAATTGAAATGATTTAGAATTGAAAAAATACAACAAAACATAGAGTAAAAAAACAATATATTAGGTGAATATTGATAGAAATTTTGATGGTAATCAAATTACCTATATAAATAAAAGTATTACATACTATGTATTTTGACAGATCAAATAGGTAGGTTTATACTCATGATACATTAACAATTATTACGTACCTGTTGCTTTTAAAAACTATTTAAAAGTCACTACAATATTATAAACTTTTTTGTTTCTGTCCTCACAACAATAAAACTAATATATTATACATTTGTTTACCTTCACCTTTACCTCCAAACCACAGCTGCCATATCGGATAATTTTTGACATGGCATTTGAACATCCAATCAGAACAAAGCTATAATGCGCATGCGCCGGGCTGATAGGCTTTAACATATAAAAAATCACCCTCTATCGCCGGTAAAGAAGTATAACTTCAAAAAAATTATTTGTACAATAAATAATGCAATTGTAAAAAACGGCCATTTTGGACCTTTCGTAGGCTGTTTTGCAATAAACCATTAACCAAATTAAACTTACCGTACCTCAATTTGTAGGTTTTTTAATTTACTACAACTTTCTATTAAAAAGTTTTTCTCTAAAATCAATATCCTAAGCTACAAAATTAAAAATTAATAAAAATTGCAAATTTAACAAATGAAAATCGCAATTAAAAAAAAAAGCGCACAATATTTTTCGTTACATTTTAGTAGAAGTTATTCCTGGCATCGTCCTTTACAACACCTGATAGGTTTCAAAAATTCCTGAATTATATCACGTTTTTTCACCCACAGCCTGGGGTATATTTATTTTTGGTCCATATCTTTCACAGAATCTGTTTGTTTTGTTTAGTAGTAATTGGTATTTTTCAGCAGAACTTGCCATAATCAAGGTGTCATCTGTATATCATATGTTGTTAATAGAACTTTCGTTGATATTTCTTCACTTTGAGATAGTAATGTTTCTTCAAAAATGGCTTTAAATATTAATGGAGACATAATACGTCCCTGCCTAATAGCACTCCTGATTTCAATTTCTGGATTGGATTCGTTATCTATTACAATTTGTTTTCATTGATTCCAGTAAAGGTTTGTTATTATTTGTTCAAAAGCCAAATTAAAGTCCCTTTTGTCTATGTTTTTGGTCTTTAGAATTTGGACTAATTTTTCATGTCTTACTGTGTTAAGTCCTTTTTAAAAATCAACGTAACAAACATGTACATCCATATTCATATTCATGCATCTTTGAGCTAATACATTAAAAGCAAATAACGCCATTCTGATTCATAGTCCGTTTCTGAACCCAAACCTATCATCTATTCCTTCTTCCGGTTTTTTTATATAAAGGGTGTCCCAGACTAACTTGCCCACACTATATCTCTTAAACGAATAGAGATTTTCGAATGTGACAAAAAGTGTTCTATTCTGCTTGTAATACACTTTAATATGGCGTAGAAAAAAATCATCCCCTAAATATTCATCCCTTGCTTAGTTACAACCCCTAACTTTAATTTTTTAATAGCACCCTGTATATTTTTTTGTAGTTTTGGATGTGGTTTTCTATCGTCTATTCAACAATTTTTTTTAAAATAAAATCGGTTCGTAAATAACCAATAAAATATCAGTTTAGTTTTGTTAATTATGTGCGTCCCAGACTAATTTATTAAGGCTATATTTCATAAACGAATAGAGATTTTCGAATGGGACAAAAACTGATCTATTACATTTGTAATACACTTTAATATGGCGTAGAAAAAAAATATCCCCTAAATATTCATCATTTAGTTACAACCCCTAACTTTATTTTTTTTAAATAGCACCCTGTAAGTTAGGGATGAATATTTAGGGGATGAATTTTTTCTACGCCATATGAAAGTGTATTACAAAAGGAATAGATCAGTTTTTGTGCCATTCGAAAATCTCTATTCGTTTAAGAAATATATCCTGGATAAATTAGTCTGGGACACACAATTTAACAAAAATAAACTGATAGTTTCTAGGTTATTTACGAACCGATTTTATTTTCAAAAAATGTGTTGAATAGACGATAAAAGACCACATCCAAAACTATAAAAAAATATACAGAGTGCTATTAAAAAAATTAAAGTTAGGGGTTGTAACTAAGCAAGGGATGAATATTTAGGGGATGATTTTTTTGTACGCAATATTAAAGTGTATTACAAGTAGAATATATCACCTTCTGTCCCATTCGAAAATCTCTATTCGTTTAAGAGATATAGCGTGGGTAAATTAGTCTGGGACACCCTGTATACGACTATGTATTATTTTCAAGAATTTTTAAGACTGTGACTTATTAATGATATTGTTTTGAATTCACTGCAATCTTTAGCGTCTGTATTTTCAGGGATAGCACAAAAGATGGAGAATGACCATTGTTTCGGTATGTGTTCTGTTTTGTACACTATGTTAAACAAGTCTACTCTAATGTCTAAGATTTCATCATTTATCCATTTTAAGCTTTCTACTGGAATTTGGTCTGGACCTACTGCTTTACCATTTTTGCTGTTGTTAATGCTAGTATAGGCGCCAGAGGGGTCACTGTGTCCTTTTCAATTCTGATGGACAAACTGAACGGTTTCTTATGGATTTTTGGCTGCTGATTACGAATTTCGAGGGTGGATTTCGATCCGAGTGGTCAAAAAATTGTTATAAACAATTAAATTGTTTATAAGGCTCTGGCTCATAAAATACAAAAGATAAAAAATATTGTTTCAAATAAAATTTGTTCCTTAATAAAAACGAAGAAAAAAACGCTTACTAAACTTAAATCGAACAATTGGAACTCAGGATATTGTAAAATTAGTGCACAATGCAAATTGCAAAATAAGTATTTTTCGAAGCTTTATCCATCGTAACTAAGCTTCTAAGCATGTAAATGAGTCTTACAATAGCTCATTTTAAAGCTTAATCAATAGAATTCCAAACAAAGTTTGTTAAATTACTTTATCTTCATTTGTTTTAAAGATATACCCGTTTTAATTTATAATTTAAAAAAAAATTGTACATTAATTTGTTTGTAAGGGTTTCAAGCAAATTTAAGCTACTTTAATTAACAATAATAATAGAATAACTTAGAAGGAACAATTTAGGCTTATATGAAAATGTTCGTAAGTTTATTTTTGGCCCAGATATCGATATTTTAATGCCTTCAAGATCAGATTTAGTACCACCAGGTATCTGTAAAAATTGCAAAATGGAAACCATCACATTTTAAAAAATTGTATATATGACATTCACTGTAAGTAGTTTACTTCACAAACATAATAACAGGCACAGATTAGTTGGTTGTCTGTCAACAACTATCTATTCGCCCTCAAGAATTCCTAAATCCCATAAACTTGTTTACCTTTGCAATATTCTCCGTCTATTCCACCATATCCCGTTAGCATAACTTAAGCAAAAACATCATGTTAATGAATACTGAGGCACAGTATGAAGAGGGACAGTAGAACCACTCTCCAAAAAATTGGAAGTAAAATCTGTAGTCGCGCATGGCGACCGCGCAATGTTCTTAGTCGCTTTTTCCCCACTCTTGCATTGCTATTCGCATAGAAACGTACGGCTTTTAACAGGGAAAACCCGCATCCACCACTGGTGAATTACCAATTGCGTACTGCCGGTATTACTACCTGAGATCAAAGCGCCGATGGAAGAGTGATTTTACTGTGGAACCTCTATATACTGAGACTGAGGTAGTAGCTCCTTGTATCCGAATCATTTAGTGACTTGTAACCGTTGACCTGATGATGCTCTGCAACCTATAGAGAGCGAAACCGGTCGTCGGAAGTACACAATTAAATGATTGAGAGTACGTCTGTCTTTTACTTCATTCAAAATGAACTCTCACATGCAACCCATTCAACGTTTTTTTCTTCGTTTTTTATTAAGGAATAAATTTTATTTGAAACGTTTTTTTATCTCTTTTAGTTTATGAGCCAGAGCCTTATAAATAATTAAATTGTTTATAACAATTTTTGACCAGTCGTATCGAAATTCACCTTTAAAATTCGTAATCAGCAGCCAAAAATCCATAAGAAACCGTTGAGTTTGTCCATCAGAATTGAAAAGGACACGGTGACCTCTATTTCGCGCCTAGACTATGCCATTTTAGTTTCCTTTTTTAATAAATTTAAAACCATATCTTCTTTTACTCCTACTTTCATCTGCTTGTCACGGGTAGTTCTTTCAGGACAGCAGACTCAGTACAACACAGGTTAAAACAAAATGAGTTAAGTTCCTTCCAATTTAGTAAATTGATTAGAACTGATTTCATGATCCTCGATTCTCTTCTTAAGTACACTCTCGGCTGCCCTACTTTGATGCCTCGGAGTAGAAGTGGAAATGAGTGGGGTTGCGGTGGTATTGGAACGCGTGCGGTTCTCTGCTGTTGGTGTGCCTAACGCCAGGGTGAAGGCCTATCGTTACATGCTCTGTTCTATTGTCTTTGAACAGTTCGTTAACGTATTCTGTCCATCTCTTTAATATATCGAAATATATGAGTTTAATATATCAATATATATATATATATATATATATATATATATATATATATATATAATGGATATCTACGGCTGTCGCCGCCTCTCCATACCCAGCTTCCAATTTGTTCTATCGTAACACATATCTTCATCTAATTGCCTCGAAGCCATTGCCTCCTGAATATTGTCCCTCCAGCTTCTCCGTGGTCGTCCTCTTCTTCTTCTCTCCGTGGGACCCACTCTAATATTTTTCTCGGCCAGCGAGTCTCATTCATTCTTTTAACGTGACCGAACCATGTCAGCTGTGTCTTTTCAATATCGTCTATTATAGTTTTTTCCAACTTCATACGTTTTCTAATTGTTTCATTTCTTATATGTTATAATCTCGAATTCTGACAACATCTCCTCAAAAAGTCGATTTCTGTACTAAGTAGCTTTTTTTATTTGAACCATATCAGCGGTATCTTTTCAATATCGTCTATTATAGTTTTTTCCACCTTCATACGTTCTCTAATTGTTTCATTTCTTACATGTTATAATCTCGAAACCTGACAACTTCTCCTCAAAAAGTCCATTTCTGTACTAAGTAGCTTCTTTTTATTTCTTGCCCTTATGTCCCACACTTCGGCACCGTAGATTGTATCGCTCTTCATTATACTTTCATATATTATTATCTTTGTTTCCTTTCTGATATCTTTGTCCCATAAAATTGAATTGAGAAATCTAGTGATGCTTTTACCTTTATTGATCCTGTGTTGTATTTCATCTTCACTATTTCCTCGTTTGTTAAATATAGCTTCCAAATATTTGCATTGTTTCACACCAACCATATGTCCTTATTCCAATGGTAGGTTTTCAATGTATTCGTTTCCCACTATGAAGTATTCTGACTTATCCATATTTATTACTAATCCTGCCTGTTGGTAATGTTCATTTAGCTTCCGTATCATATAGCTTATATTATCTTGATCTTGGGCCATAACAACTTGGTCGTCCGCAAAGTATAATGTAAATGGGGAGTCGTCTCACACTTTCAGTCCCATCAGTTTGACTGCTTTTGTCCACCTCTGTAAGGATTGGTCAAGGTATATTTTAAAGAGAGTGGGAGATAGACATAGACAACATCCTTGTCGGAGGCCTTTTGAAGTATTAAATGACTCAGTGAAATTTTTGCCGTCTTTGATTCTGGTGTTAGTGGTATCATATAACATTTTAGTTGCTTGTATGAGTTTCCCATCGATTCCGATGTCTTTCACTGACTTCCATAGTTCTATTAAATTTCTTAATATATCAATAAAAGTTAGTAGTAAGATTCTAATATACCTTTTTCAACCTATTATATCCATTGAGTTTTTACCTAAAATATTATCATAAATTGATACACAAAATACTAGTTATAAAATTTTTCTCAATATTATACTTCGGGATGTAAACCATGGAATTTTACATCAAGAATAAAGAGATGGTATTTCGTTTTAAATTGATCACGTAGTGCACCGTTTGTTCTCATATTGCTTATATTTCAACTTCAATTTAGAAAACAGTTCTAGAAATGAGAAAATTTACGGATACAGGTAATATTCAACATAATATGATTTATTTGACATGACTATATTACGATTCTTGATATATTACTTTTGTGATAGCAAATTTAAGTAAATACAACAATTGTCTGCTTTTATAAAATAATGACAGTAAGTTATTTTATTGTAATTAATATCGTTATACTAAGAATACTCTGAATAAAAATCCAGTTTTAAAAGAATTGGGTTTTTGGAACCTAAACGGAACTTTGCAGTTTAGCTCTCCGAAAAACATGATTCTGTTAAAACATTGTTAGAATAAAGGTACATTAAACTTAATTTCACGTTTGATTGCAGTCAATAACAAACACACTTTGTTGCAAAATGTCTATAATAAAGATCCACGAGGGAGCTGGCTGTACACCATAAATCACAAAAATAGATAAATTCCTTTGTAAAATGCATATTTATAAAAAACTCCTAAAAAGGGCTACATCACAAAATGTTTTTGGAATAATAATTCCATTATCAGTGCATATTACAGGTCAAAATACATGCCTGAGCTACCAAGATATGTGGGCAAAAACCCTTTAAATGTAAACCCTTTAAATCTAAAGTTTTAGATTGTTTACATTATAATATTAACATAGATATGTTGTTTAAAATATTCCTGGATTTAACTTCAGGCATCACAGGACGCACAGGATAATACAGGATATTTTATTATTTTTAGAATGTGTTTCATGCAGAAATTTTCTCATTTAGAAAGGTTTTTAGGATATGTAGTACTTTTTCCTTTATAATCTATGCACATTTTTCTCTTTCCTCATAAAAAACAGGTAGTTGCTTATATCATGTTTTTCCAAAAAAACATTTTGGCTTTCCATATACATATTAGTACGGTTAACTGACGCGACGGTAAAATATTGCAAAACCTGTATATTTTAAAGAACCGCTTAGATTGACATGAAATTGGAATACACATAGCTAACATGTCACAGAAAAAAACTGACTAATTTTAAGCATCTTTTGTTCTATAGCGTTTTTTCACTAAGTTAATACTTTTCGAGTTACTTGCGAGTAAATAACTCACAATAAAACACATTTTAGACGAATTTTTGCAAATAACTCAAAAAGTAAGTAGTTTATCGAAAAAACATTCTAAGCAAAAATATAGCTCATGAAAAAGTGAAAAAAGATGGTGTATATATGAGATCTTTAGGCCCAATAAAAGGTGAGTTGTAGCTAATGATAGTAAAATGATAATAAAATAGGTTCAAAAAATGAAGCACTTTTTGGGGAAAATTGGCTACAACTTTTTAACTGTTTAAAAAGCTTTACTTATGTTTTTTTAACTTAATTACTTTCGATGCTAGAAACTATTTCAAAAAACAAAAATAAAGCGTTTCTTAAACAATTTAAAAAAGTTGAAATAATTGTTCCCCAAAAAGTGCATAATTTTTTGGATATTTCACGTAGAAAAATATTCGCTTTGGAATTTGACTAATTTGAACCTATTTTTCATTAGCTACAGCTTTGTTTCTGCTGGGTCTAGAGACCTCAGGCATACACCATTTTTTTCATTTTTTTATAAGCTACATTTGTGTTTATATTCTCTCGATAAAATACTTTTTGAGTTATTTGCGAAAAATTGTCTGAGAACGAAATTTTTTTGGTTGAAAATGAACCTAGTCATTCAATAATAACTCGAAAAGTATTGACTTAGTGAAAAAATCTATAGAACAAATGTCGCTTAGAATTAGTCAGTTTATCCACTTCCAGACTTATTTTGAACCTATATTTTTCACCCCCAAGAAGTGGTGAAACGGTTCTTTAAAATTTGGAGCAAAGTCCGTGAGTAAATGGACTAATACGGAGATCATGTTTTGGTAATTCGAGTATAATGCATTAGTTAGTTAATATAAATCGATATTAATGATGAACACACCTAACACACCTTTACTAGAATTAAATGTTATAAGTTTTATACGAGTTCAAGAATGCAATCAAACTATTTTTATACGAATATAATAATTTATTTAAGAGTTTAATGTATACTTTTTAACTTATCCATGGGCAAATAATTTATACTTTTAACCTAAGTAAAAATGAAAATAATTTATGTCTTTAATAATTTGTTATTACTTTAATAATACATACATGTATTTATAGACCAGTAAGGATCTGTTTTTAGGTGGATGTGAGGGGCGGCATTCAGATTTTTGCGGATAAAGTTAGGTGATAACTTCGTTAATAATAATTGAATTATGCTCCTTCTCAAATATGCCCGGAACATTAATAAAAAAATTAAAATATTTAAAAATTTCAAAAAAATTCGTTTTTTTTTCTAATTTTTTTGCTTATAACTTAAAAACTATTCATTTTAGAACAAAGTCGTACAGGAATCAAACAAAGACAATTAAATTTTCTATCAGAAGCGATTGGTTAAAAATGTCTTCATTTATCACCCTTGCTTCAAACTAGCAATAAATATAAAATAAGGGGGCAAAACAAGCCTGTCTTTATTCAATGATTTTCCATCACTTAGGTTACACTTGGAACCTTCCTAATTCGCTTAAAAAAATTTTGAAATATGCTAAAACCATATGCCAAATTTCATTAAAATTGACTTACTAGATTTTGCATATTAATTTTGCAATCTAAACTTTTTTTAAAAAATTAAAATTTTTTAAAATCTTGCATAACAAAAACTAGAACATACAAAGATTTGTCAATTTTTTTGCATATAAAGAAGCACTCCACCTATCTAATGCACTTTACAGAATTGAAATCGGATTATTTAAGCAGCCTCAGCAATGTTTTAAAGTTATAAACAATTTTTTGGCGTATAAACAAATTAGTGCTGTGGCCAGGAGGGGGTGCTACGGGCTCCTTTATATAGATTGACTTACCCAAGTTTTTTTCATGTATTTTGACCGGTGAATTTTTTGGGTAACAGTTGATCCGGATGTCGATAAGATTGTTCTAAACAAAGAACTTGAGGAATTACATAACATCGATTTTTCGCAAAATAAAATATTTTTTTTTTGTATTTCTTGGGTAATTCTAAGCAAAAATTTTCTTACTAGTTTTTTCGTAGGATGCATAGTTTTCGAGATAAACGCGGTGGAACTTTCAAAAAATCGAGAAATTGCAATTTTTGAACGCGAATAACGTTTGATTAAAAAATAAAATAGCAATTCTGCTGACAGCATTTGAAAGTTTAAGTAAAATTATACCGATTTTAATTATTTGTATTGCTAAAAATTATTTTTTTTATTATTAAACAAAGCTATTTGTTTATAAACCAAAAAATTGTTTATAAATTTAAAACATTGCTGAGGCCCCTTAAATAATCAGATTTTAAGTCTGTAAAGTGTATTAGATAGGTAGAGCACCTCTTTATATGTAAAAAAATTAGCCAACTTCTAAATGGTCTACTTTTTGTTCAGAAAGATTTTAAAAAATTTGAACTTTTTTAAAAATATTTAGATTGCAAATTTATTATGTCGATAAAATTTATATGGTCGATTTTAATGAAATTTGGTACACGATTTAAGTATGTTACAAAGAATTTCCTAAGCGAACTGCTAAGGTTCTAAGTGCCACCAAATTGGTTAAAAAATACTGAAGAACAACAGACTTATTTTGCCCCCTTATTTTGTATTTGTTGCTATATTTCAGAAGAGGTAATACCTTAAGACATTTTTTACCAGTCGTATATCATACAAAATTCAATTATCTTTATTTTATTTCTCTACGACTTTGTTCCAAAACGAATCGGTTTAAAGTTATAAGCAAAGAAAGCAGAAAAAAATCGATGTTTTTCGAAATTTTTAAATATTTTAATTTTTTTATTAATGTTCCGGGCATATTTGAGAAGGAGCATAAGTCAATTATTATTACTGAAGGTGTCACCTAACTTTATCTGCAAAAATTCGAATGCCACCTCTCACATACAAAAATAGACGTTTTTTCGCAGATCCTTACTGGTCTATTAATAATATTTTACTCAAAGTATAATTACTCATAATTAAATATATGTTTTAAAGAGATGTAGTTACTTTTACTTTAAGATTCGAATTTAGGTCGACCTTCACCCATCTGCTTTCCGGATGAAACATTTTTTTTATTAAATTTCATACATAGACAAATATTTCTAGCATGGGTTGCCTATAAAAATCTTGTAATAGCTATCCTTAAGGGGACCATAGGGGTTTGAAATCAACATTTTAAGTACATTTTTGTGAATTTATTTTAAAAGTATGGTAAAATATTTTATTTTTAAATTAAATAAGCATATTCAGTATAATTCATAGAATATTTAAAAAAATTAAGGAAAAATATTGAAAAATAAGCCACTGGTGGCAAATTTTTAAAGACACCTCAAAACACAACGTGGAGGTCAGAATTCGTCATTTATTTTTTTATGGTAAACAAAAAATTCAAAAAGATTTTATAAGCTTCGAGTTTCTTGAAGTAACGCTCTTGAGTTTTTTGGTTTTATCGACTTTTGACTTTTTGGTATCAGTCGGAAGTCATAACAACGAATTTTTTTGCAAAAAAAAGATGAAGATCAACATATTTATTATTGTTAAACAATAAATAAGCATAAATCAAATAATATCTCAACAGCGCAGCGTTACCTTAAGAAATGTCTAAAGAAAGTATATACAAAATTCCGTGTGGGTCGGTCAAGTAGTTTTGCGTTACAATGACTACCGCCTTTGAAAAAATCAGTTTTGAGGAAAACGCGTTTAAAGTATTGTCAACTATTATTTTCAGTTTTTTTTGTCTGTCAAATCGTAAAGTGATGCACACCGTAATATGTTTTTGAATCTCGGAGTAATTTATAAAAGAGAATGAAAACATCTGTTGACCGTTGTTCACTACGTTCAAGCGCGCTGGCGCGAACCTGCTGCAAAGCGAGTCGAATCCGACATTATCTCCCTACCTCCCTACCTTCGACTCGCTTTGCAGCATCTTCGCGCCAGCACGCTTGTTGTGAACAACGGTCAACAGCTGTACTCACTCTCTTTTATAAATTACTCCGAGATTCAAAAACATATTCCGGTGTGCGTCACTTTACGATTTGACAGACAAAAAAAACTGAACATAAAAGTTGACAATACTTTAAACGCGTTTTCGTCAAAACTGCTTTTTTCAAAGGCGGTAGTCATTGTAACTCAAAAATTACTTGACCAACCCACATGGAATTTTGTATATATTTTCTTTAGAGATTTCGTGAGGTACGTTGTGGGGATACTTTTTATTTTGATATCCACCACAAACTCCATTATTTTTTAGGTGTCTTTAAAAATTTGTCACCGTTGGCTATGAAGCTATTCTATGAATTGTATTAAATATGCCTTAAAGTTACTTTTAAAATAAAATAATTCTACCATACGTTCAAAAAAATTCACAAAAATCTGCTTGAAATGTTGATTTCAAACCCTACGCCCCCCCCCCCTTAAGGATAACTATGACAACATTTTGATGGGCTACCCATGCCTATCCCTTTTGTCTATGCATAAAATATATTAAAAAAAATGTTTCATTCTGAAAGCAGATGGGTGAAACTCGACCTAGATTCGGATTTTAGACTATTAAAAATTTTTTTAAGTCAAAGTATAGTTACTCATAATTAAGCAAATATATTTTTAGGAAATAGATTTACTTACTTACTTTATTTTATTTAATTTGGAACAAACTAATACAAAGTAATAATTCCATAATTATTTGCCCACTGAATTCGACTTTCCGATGTTGCTCGATTGTTCTATTATGACCTGAGTTGGACCATTAACTGTAAAATGTAAATTTGTTGTCCCTGTTTCTAAGTTAATATTGTATTTAATTGTCTTGGGAATACAGTTCGTAGCCCCACTGAATGTACCTTCTGTGTAAAATATAAGCCACATATAGGTATTGCTATTTTTATGATATCTGTTATTGCTGGATTTATTGGCTAGTAGGACGGTGTAACCAGTTAAACAATGTAGTATCATCGAAGCTAGAAATCGAATTGGCGTTATCCCGATGGCATTGACAATAAACAGGGGTAGTAGATTAGCGTTATATATTGTCCAAAGCAGAACCGTGTTCATAAAATTTTATGATCGATATATTTGAAGTAATATTATTCAAATTAATAATCTAATAACAATATCATATAAACGTTTCTTAGTCCAGGAACTGAAGCTTTTCACCTCGCAATTTTTACAGAATGGATCGATTTGCTTGAAAATTTGAGAATAAGTAGTGGATAGTCCAAGGATCAAAATCTATATGATGTCGAAAGGCGCTTTTACCATGGGGGTGGTTGCCACCCCATCTCCGGGTGGAAATTTTTTATTATATTTTGACCGCAAAAGTTGATAAAAACATTCATTCTAAGCAAAAAATGTTCTAAACATTTTTTTGATAAAATTAATAGTTTTCGATTTATTCGCTATCGAAAGTGTTAGTTTTATATCTAAGAAATCAATGTTTTTGGTATAGATCCTGATTTACAATTCACTCAATTTGTGCCGCAGAAAAAAATTTTTCAAACCAAGTTCTTGGAAATTAAATAATCTACAATTTCATATTAAATCATTTTTTTCGTATCTCTGATGCTAATCTTTCTATTCTGAAGAAAATTGCATTTTTTAACGAACCTATCCAGCGCTGTCTTAGTCAAGCACTCGCATTCCAGTGAGACTGGCGCCAGTTACTGGATACGTGTAAACGTTACTTTACCTTTTATTTTTTATCTTAGAAAGTTTGGTGATAAAGAATTTTATAGGTTTTTATGAGATCTATAAGGCTATTAATATTAAATATTTTTAAAGTCCTCAGTCACACAATGAGGTGACTTTGAAAGGGTTGGTAAAGGTGGTTTTTGCATGTTATTACAAGTTTTAATTGTCAATAGCTCACTCCATTTTTGCCGTAGGAAAATTTTTTGCAAACCATGTTCTTGGGAATTAAATAAACTACAATTTCATATTTAAACATTTTTTTCTATCTCTGATGCTAATCTTTCTATTCCGAAGAAAAAGGCATTTTTTACCAAACTACAAAAATTAATTATTCGCTTTTAACTCCATTTAATTAAAAACTAATAATTTTAAGCCAGTCAAACTTCTAGAACCTATTAATAATATATAAATAAAGAAGCCATAGTAGGGCCAGTGACTAATGTTAATTAGGCTGGTGATAAGGGAGTTGTTTCCGATAAATTTTTTGCCGAAAAAAATAGGGACTTACATTCTTTTCATTATAAGTTATTTAATTTTTGAGCTAGAGCCTTTTTTTATTTATAGAGATAGATATTTTTAAACACTTTAAATTAGTTTCAAAGAGTTATCCTCGAAAAATGCATACATTTCGCGTCGTTTGACTTTGAATCTACAATATTTAGCATTCGACGAAGAAGAGCTAACATATAAAAAAGTATAGCTCGATTACTATTGGTTTTAAAAAAATTAAAAAAACCAGATTGGTTTATTTTTCAAAAGGTATATTTTTATTAAGCAAAGTTGTTTTGATAAAATAAAAAGAATGTGTGTGTACTTTGTACGCACGTAAGAAGTTATACTTCTATTATATGATTATATGATTATATGATTATAAACGAAATTAATATACTTTTTATTTATATTTTATTTAAATATTAAATTAATTTATACTTAATACTTCTCAAACATTTTTATTAAAACAGTGCCAAAAATTAAAATAATAAAAAAATAAAACACACACAAACACATTAAAAATGCCACAAATGATTTCTGAACATTAATTGCCGGAAAAATTTTTAACTAAATACGTATTTTCTGAAAATAAAATTATATAATAAATATACTTACAATCATAAAATGTATAAAAAAAATAAAAAAATAAAAAATGAATAACCACTTTCAATTTCGTTGCAAAACGAAAATACAGCCGAACCATATTCCAGTCCAATCAGAGAGTGCTGCAAGCACCTCTACCGGTTTCGAAACTTATTAGTCTCTCATCAGGAGGCACATATGCTGCTCTCCCTGATCCAACCAAAACAAACCCCAGCGTGCAGTCCCGAATTGCAACGAACAAAATAAAAAATAAAAAAAAATAAAAGTTTCTATTGGGATTCGAACCAACTTACCACGCGGCTGGTATTTGCGTTGTATTGGGATTCACCCGCATTAAAACTGCACCACAGAGGCAGCTTGTCATTATGTGCGAAGATCGTCTAACTAAACAGATTAACCTTTTGACATTTTTAACTTATGTAAATCAAATTATTTTGATTTTGAATTGAAATGATTTAGAATTGAAAAAATACAACAAAACATAGGGTAAGAAGACAATATATTAGGTGAATATTGATATAAATTTTGATGGTAATCAAATTATGTAAAAAAAAGTATTACATACTACTTATGTATTTTGGTAGGTTCAAGGTAGGTATCGGAGCCCGTATAACGACTAATACATTTCGCAATCACTTGCGTCGTGCAAAGTGGCTATGTTCAAATATCATAACAAAATTTGATCAACTATTTATAAAACACTTACCAGTGAAAAATTCTTTAGCTTTGAATAAGCGAGATCTGCGGCACTCATACTAGGCACAGTTTGATGAGCTTTCACATTGGCATGCAACAATCATATCTTCTATGTAAATAAGTCCAAAAATATAATATGAAAACTATTTTAAAAAGGCAGTATAACCATTAACTAACTTTTTGTTTGTTGTTTCTCTTCCTACAAATTTTAAAACGCAACAAGCATACATTATAACCAAACACAGTCCCACAGCTGTGCCACAGCTGCCATATTGGATAATTTTTGTCATGTCATTTGAACATCCAATCAGAACAAAGTTATAATGCGCATGCGCCCGGTCGCTAGGTTTTCCCATATAAAATTTCACCGTCATTACGCCCGTAAAGAAGTATAACTTCAAAAACTTTTTGAATTATTAGCAGAAAACTGATTAAAAACATTGATTTTTTCGATATAAAACTAACACTTTCGATAGCGAATAAATGAAAAAGTATTGATTTTATCAAAAAAATGTATAGAACGTTTTTTGCTTAGAATAAATGTTTTTACCAACTTTTGCGGTATAAATATAATAAAAAATTTCCACCACGAGATGGGGTGGCAATCACCCCCATGGTAAAAGCGCCTTTCGACATCATATAGATTTTGATCCTTGGACTAGCCACTACTTATTCTCAAATTTTCAAGCAAATCCATCCATTCTGTAAAAATTGCGAGGTTTTGTTCTATTCTAAGCTTCATTACTTGGACTATCTGCCAATAATTTGTTTCATTGAAAGGATAAATAAATAATCAAAAAATAAAAATTACAATATACTGGTTTGTACTTAGCTTGCCTTTTGGGCTTAGGTGAAAGAATTCACACAATGATTTCAACTGCCTTTATTAATCATTTGGTTTCAAAGTCATTTCGTAGCAATGACTTTGGTTATACAATACGTTAACAAACAATAATATTCATTGGCCAACTTCACTTATTTCAACATACTATTAACAATCTACTTTAAAATTTATACCCATTAGGCATTGAGAAAGCACGCACGCACGCACGGTCAAGTAATGTTAGGCGTAAAATACACTCACCGGCACAATATTCCGCCACCCAAAATTGTTGATTAAGTTTGACAATCTATAACTTTCTTATTTGTACTACGATTTTCAAGATTCTTGCATCAGCAAGAGCTTGATCAGTTTGTAGGTACATATGTGTTGATGTCATTTGTTATTATTCCCACTATTCACACTACAGCAAATTATTGAAAAAACACTGTTAAACAACGATACACTGTACCTGGCGTTTTTAGATATAAAAAAGGCGTTTGATATGGCCAATACAAAAGGAATATGGCAAAGCCTGATAAACAAGGAAGTAGATGAAGAACTTGTAAGTGTAGTAAAGAGTTTGTATGTCAACACAAAAAACCAGGTCAGGACAAGTAGCTTAATCTCAGGCGAATTTTCTAACAACGATGGAGTGCTGAGCCCACTGTTATTTATTTGTGTTATGGATGAAGTTATTAAAAAGTGTTGGAAAAAAACTAAAAAATGCGCTATAGGCTATAGAAATTTGCAGCAATAAAAATTGAAGCCTGTGCATATGCTGATGACATTGTATTAGTTGCAAGAACTGAAAAGGCTCTCGCAGATAACATAAGAATCTCGGCCGAAGAACTAAAAAACTACAACTTAATAATAAATAGAAAACTAAAGTAATGACAATAGCCAACAAAGAAGCAACTGTAAATATTGAAACCGAAGGGCAAAACATCGAGCAAGTAGACTTAAGTATTTGGAAATAATGTTAAACAACAAAGGTACACAAGAAGATGAAATTGGAAACAGAATAAAATTGGCAACGAGAACTTATTATTCACTGTATAAAAATTTCCTAAACAAAAAAGAAATATCGAGAAAAACCAAAATGACAGTATATAAAACCGTATATATGCCAATTACAATATACGGGGCAGAAAACTGGGTACACAATGACAGACAAAGAGAAAGATTAAAAGCTACAGAAATGAGATACTTAAGAAAAATGGTGGGAGCAAGAAGATTAGACAAAAGAAGAAACGAGGATATAAGACATGAATTACAGGTAAAATCGCTCAACGAAAAAGTTGAAGAAAGAAGTTAAAATGGGCTGGACACATGATAAGAATAAGTGGCGACAAACAAGTGAAAATGACATGGGAGGCCAAGGCAGTGGATAAAAGCACGAGGGGCGGACCAAGGAAAAGCTGGAACACTAGTGTAAACGAAATACTTAAGAAAAGAGGAACATCTTGGCAAGAAGTAAAAGTTTTAGCAGCAGATAGGAAGAAGTGGCATAAATTTGCAGAGAGTATTATATAAAGGAGGAATTCTCGACACCTAATGGTGAAAGAGGCAATCGATTATGTATGTATGTTATTATTCCGGTAACAAAAATTTTTTGCTTAGATGCCATTATACGGGGGTAAATGGAAGCGTTGTATTTTCTCCTAACTTTAAAAAATTCTGTGGAAAAATTAGTGGGCTGATTTTGTATCATACTCCTTTTGTATTTTCCTAGAGGTATCACTAAGGCTTTGTTTTTTGAATTATCGGAATATCTCCTTTTTTGTAAGAGCTGTGAATAAAAACACTGTTTTGACGGTTTTTTTAATTAAAAGTATCTAATGCACTAAAATTAACAAAACAAAATTAACAACAAAACAAAAAAACACAAGAGCGGGTATGTATAAGTCTTGCAGCAACGACTACTCGCAATCTGTTTGGCATCGAAAAAGATGTGTGATCCTTGCCCGGGGAATAGCCCGATATTCCTCTACCAGGGTCATAACTGTACCAAATTTTCTGGAGGTCTAGGTTGACGCCGAATAGCTTTCTTAGTTCATCCCATAAATGCTTAATAGGATGAGATCTGGGCTGCATTTGGGCCATTCTAATCTTATCAATCCAACCTCTATTTTATGAATCAATCAATGTTTTTATTTACAAAAAATTGTACAGCTCTTACAAGAAAAGAGATATTCGAATAACTCAAAAAACAAAATATTAGCAATACCTCCGGGATAATATGACACGGCTATGAATCAAAATCACGTATTCAATTTTTCCACAGAATTTTTTAAGTAAGGAGAAAATACAACTCTTCCATTCACCCCCGTATAATGCCATCTAAGCAAAAAATTTTATTACCTGATATAATACCAAACGATGCCAATATATGTACCTACAAACTGGTGCAAGAATCTTGAAAATCGGAGCACAAATAATAAAGCTATAAATTGTCAAACTTAATCAAAAATTTTGGGTGGCGGAATTTTATGCCGGTCAGCGTATATTTTTATATTAATTGTATTAAGGGTGGTTAAAACTTTACCACATTAGGATTCTTGACTTATTATATAAGGATACTCGATTTGCACCCAAGAGGTCCAGAAATCAAATAAAAATTAACATGTAGCATTTTTTTCATGTTTAAAGAGGCGGATGGAAAATCTTTGTAAGATACCAAGTCTTATTGCTGGTTATAAGAGATTCCCTCGCCGCCGTGTCTGTCTCACGAACGCATGGGTCCTTGCCCTCGTATCTTCATCCTAACACATCCTCGCAATCATATCACTAACAGAATTAAAACGAACACCATTCCTTCTCTCCAATTCTAATCTATTCAAACTCCATCTTGTACATTCCAGCAGTGTACCTATCTGACACAGTGTCGATCAAACCAAAGTAAGGAGGTTGTCTGTAGCTACCTTCCTGAACCTGAAGAGGTGCGAGCGAAAACAACCGTTACAGGTGAGCACTTGCAACAGGAAATAATCCAAACGCCGGCTCCCACATTCGAGCCACGTCTTCGGGTCGAGTACATAGTCCGGACTTAGTCCACTGTGGCCAAATCCAGAGTTGCCCCCTATTCAGTTTACCACATCCGTATAGATGTGGCTCTCTCATCACGTCTTAATTCACCCGTTATCACGAGTACGATGAAATAAACGGATCCTCTCACATGCCAAGATGTGAGAGGGTACATAGCCGGATATGACCCACAATGCAAGAGCCTTCAGTAGGACGATATTTCTACTGCCCCACTTTAGACTGCAGCTACATAAAGAAGGATAGAATGCACCTTGCCGTACAAAGTCCTCCTCCTTTCAGATTTGCGACTGCCAATGTTGGGGATCATCCCCATAACGCACATGCATGATCAACATTCATACCATGCTTTATACAGAAGTTCTTCCCTGTCCCGTGTTACTGCCAGCAACGCAAGGTCATCAGCGAATGCGAAGGGAGTGACCCCCTACCGTATTCAAGGCACAAGACCATCATATGCCAGATTCTGTAGCGGGGGGCCAAGGATGAACCCCTGTGGTACACTCGACTCTACAAACCAACGGCATAACACACTATGATTATATATTGTGAGTCCCTGTATCCTTAAAATATACTGTAAATATATTGTGAGTCCCCTGTATCCTTAAAACTCATCCAGCTGAAGTCTCTTGATAAGATTCCACAATCCACAACTTTGAGAGCGATAGAAAGCGTGTCATCATTCTCTTTGCCTTATCTCTATGCGGGGTCGGCTTCCCTAATTGCATTTCTCCACACAATTCTATTTTGGGCCATATCAATGTTAATCCCCTTTACCAACATGTCCTGCCTTATCGTCTCCCCCCAGGTCTTCTTTGTTCTTCCTCTCCTACTCCTTCCAGGAATCTGCACTTCAGCTATTCTTCGTATTGGGTGGTTAACGTCTCGACGTTGAACATGACCAAACCATCTTAACCTATGCTCTCTCATTTTGGCATCAATTGGTGCCACACCTAGACTTCCCCTAATATACTCATTTCTAATTTTATCCTTCTTTGTCACTCCACTCATCCATCTAAGCATTCTCATTTCCACCACATGCATTCGTTGTTCCTCTTTCTTTTTCACTGCCCAAAAATTCAGTTCCGTACATCATAGCCGGTCTTATGGCTGTTTTTTAGAATTTACCCTTCAGCTTCATTGGAATGAAGCTGAACAGAAAGCGATAGAAAGCGTGTAATACCTGTTATATTATAGCCTTAGTACTGTGAAGGTCGATTCGCACACACCCGTGACCGTACCGTGAACATGAACGGGAAATGATTCCACCCGCGACCTGAAAATATTCCTCTAGTAGAATAAACGGCCCTATCCTTGCATGCTCGGCATAGTAGTCAGGCAGTGCTGTCAGTTTGTCGACGGACCATACCGTATAGACAGATTTTTGGTCGATGATATTTTTATTTTCACTTATTTCCATAGAAATTATTTTGTGCTATTTATGTTATTTTTAGATATTGCTTTTGAATTTTTTAAATTACGTTTTTTTATATTCTTCTGTATTATACGTGTTAACTATTATTATATAAAATAAAAATGTTTTCATTACTTTAATTCACTCGTTTATCAAAACACCTCAAACAAATCACAAGCCGTTCAACTGGTGTGATATGCTTCTTTTCATGAGAATTTTTTAGTGCGTCACAAATGATAGAAAAAAAGGTAAGTTCGTGATAATATACTTCTTCTTCTTCTTCTTCTTCTTGTAATAGGACTATGTCCTGTTTCTTCTGTTACAGTCTTTGCTGCGATCCGGAGCTCCAACTCTCGTACCATCGTTTTTTGGGTCTTTCTATGGGTCGCTTGGTGTTGGGCTTCTGTGTTTTCACCCAATGCGCCATACGTTCAGGGTCCATCCGATCTACGTGGTCCCTCCACATGCGTCGTCGCGCTCTTGTCCATCTCACTACGTCCTGAACGCCTAGCTCTCTCAATGTGTCTTCGTTTCGTACTCTATCTCTGAGTGTGATACCTCTTATGGATCTTAGGGTTTTCATCTCTGTTGTTCTCATTATCTGTTTGGTCTTTGTTGTCTCGGCCCTTGTCTCAGCTGCGTATGTCAGTACGGGTCTAACACATGTCTTATAAATGCGGACTTTGCTTTCGGTGCTCATATATTTATTCCGCCAGATTATATCCCTCAGGAAACCAGATATTCTCGCTGCTTTCATTGCCTGCTGTTTTGATTCTTGCCACAGATGCCTGTCGCTAGATATTTCCACACCTAAGTATCTGCAATCCATTACCTTTTCGATTATATGGTCGTCCACTACTAACTTACATCTAATTGGGTTCCTGGATATTACCATCGATTGGGTTTTCTCTTTGGATAGTGCCAGGTTATAATTTTCGGCGGTTATTTTGAATTTTTGTAGTAGGCGTTGTAAGTCTTCTTCGTTCTCGGCTATTAAGATTGCATCATCTGCGTAGCAAAGTATTCTCATGGTTCGGTTACCCATTTTGTATCCCTGATTCATTATGTTAACACTACCTATAACTTCATCCATTATTAAATTAAATAGGCATGGACTGAGGCTGTCCCCTTGTCTAATGCCTGCATTGATTTTGATTTCTTCCGTGAGCCCGTGTGTGGTTTTAATTCGTGTTTTGTTGGATCTATTGAGCTCTTTGATTATGTTTCTCTACCTCTGACCTATGTTTTTCTTTTCAAGGATACTGAGCACGTCCTTTAATCGTACTCTGTCGAATGCTTGTTTCAGATCTACAAAGCATGTGAACATGGGCTTGTCGAATTCTATTGATTTCTCAACTAATTGTCGCATTATGAAAATAGCGTCTATTGTAGATCTGTTTGGGCGAAAACCCTGTTGTTCTTCCGATACACCGGCTTTCTTATATATTTTTTGGGATAGAATTTTTGTCAATAGTTTTGATGTAGAATTGAGTAGTGTAATTCCTCGGTAGTTCGTAGGATCTGTCTTTACGCCTTTCTTGTAGATGGGTATTGTTATACTCTCTCTCCATTCCTCTGGTACTGTCATGTTGTTTACAATTTTTTGGAATAATGTTGTTATCTCTTCTATTATTTTTGTACCTCCATATTTATGTAATTAATTCATTTGGTATATTATCCGGACCTGGTGATTTTCTATTTTTTGATCTTTTGATTGCTTCGTTTACTTCTTCTTGGGTGATGTTGTCATTCTCTGTTTCTTCTTGGTGAATGTTTTGTAGGTCATTTCTTTGTACTTCATTATTATCGTCGTTATCGTCTTTGTATAGATTCTCGAAATGAGTTACCCATTATTCTGGTTTTATTGCGTTAATTTGTAATTCTTCGGTAACCGGCTTCTTCCTGTTCCTCAACATGTTCCATACCTTCCTTTGACCTCCTCGTAAATCATGTTCCATGTCATTTGAGAATTTGTGATAATATACATTTATAATATTTATTCTAACATGACATTTTAGTTAAATCTGACAGCTGTCACATTTTATTTGCAATTTGGCATAAAAGCAAATCAATTGTGTTTACTGCATTTATAAAATAGTATATTGTTTGATTTGTATAGTCTTATAAATTGTACAGATTATATTCGTAGATGTATTATATAATTCGTAAATTTTATTTTCGATTATAGTGCCATCTATTGGCAACTAGAATAAATGTTATAAATGTCACCGACGAAATGTAATCACCGACGTGCGTTTTTTCTGTCACATACAATTTGATGCGTTAGAAAGAAATCGAAAAACTGTGACGCACTGAAAGATGCTCATGAGAAAAAGTAGAGCTTTTCCCAGTGTGTGTGTTTTTGTTCTAATCTGAGACATTCTGAAATATTCAAAAAACTTGTTTCCGTCGTTAATCAACTCTTTATGTAGAGTAAAGACTGCCACTTCCGTTGTTCGCTTCTTCCAATCTTGATATACCCACAAGTGTTTATTTTTAGTGTCTGTTTCCTTTCCCAGTTGTTCTTCATCTAAGATCACATGAACAGTTCGCTGTCAAAAAAACCACCATTCTGGCAACCTTCACGTCACGGCACTGTGTTCTGTAAACACGAAGTGAAATAGTCGAAATCACGGTCCGGTGAAGCACTGATATAGTCCGTTCGCTAAACTCAGACTCAACTGGCTAGTGATTTAAGCTAGTAATTTTGCCAATTTGATAAAATTGCCAAAAAAATCATTTAGTCCTGTCGCCAGGGGGGGTACAACGGCCTCGTTAATTCAGATGGACTTACTCAAGTTTTTTTTATGTATTTTGACCCTTAGAACACGAATTTTTTGGGTAACAGTTGATCCGGATGTCGATAAGATTGTTATAGACCAAGAACTTGAGGAATCAAATAACAGCGATTTTTGGCAAAACAAAACAATATTTTGTATTTTTTGGGCCATTTTAAGTAAAAAATATTTCTACAAGTTTTTTCGTAGGATGCACAGTTTTCGAGATAAACGCGGTTGAACTTTAAAAAAATCGAAAAATTGCAATTTTTGAACCCGAATAACTTTTGATTAAAAAATAAAATAGCAAGTCTGCTTACCGCATTTGAAAGTTTAAGTCAAATTATATCGGTTTTGATTATTTGCGTTGGTAAAAATTTATTTTTTTATTGTTTAACAAAGCTATAAACACGTAGGGTTTCCCGTGCTTTTACATGCGTTTTAACGCATGTAACGTAGAAATAGTCTTGATTGCACTAGTACCTATTCTACCTACTCGTTCGATTTTAAATGAGAAATCATAGAAACATCACTCACGCACTAGTTGTTTGTAGCTTTGTTTAACAATAACACAATAAATTTTTAGCAATGCAAATAATCAAAACCGACATAATTTGACTTGAACTTTCAAAGGCGCTAAGCAGAATTGCTATTGTATTTTTTAATCAAAAGTTATTCGGGTTTAAAAATTGCAGTTTTTCGATTTTTTGAAAGTTCAACCGCGTTTATCTCGAAAACTGTGTATCCTACTAAAAAACTTGTAGAAATATTTTTTGCTTAAAATGACCCAAAAAATACAAAATATTGTTTTGTTTTGCCAAAAATCGCTGTTATTTGATTCCTCAAGTTCTTGGTCTATAACAATCTTATCGACATCCGGATCAACTGTTACCCAAAAAATTCGTATTCTACGGGTCAAAATACATAAAAAAAACTTGGGTAAGTCCATCTGAATTAACGAGGCCGTTGTACCCCCCCTGGCGACAGGACTAATTACTAAATAGTTAATAATTACTAAATATTTAGTAATTTTGCAAATTTTGTCAAAATTGGCAAAAAACAAAAAAGTTACGTACTAAAATCATTAGCCATTTGCGTCTGAGTTTAGCGAACCGACTATAGGACAATTTATCGTTAGTCACGGAGTGTGCGAATCGACCTAAGGGTGCCTGCAGTGCCTGACAGTATTTCATCCCAACTCGTGGGAAAAATGACCAGCGAAATTAAAACAAAAAGGGATCGCTCCTAAAAGTATTCAAAAATCAGTAACACTTCTGAACCTATAAATATAATATAAAACGGGGACAGTCACATACGCGACTTGTATCCACAGATACAGCCGAGAATCAAATAACGTCCCTCTGAAGCTCAGCAGACCACGGCAGATCGATATAAAATCAAAGCGAGGGGCCAGAAAAACTTGGGGGTAAACTGTATTCCGACAATTCTACACCGATAAGATCTATCTAAGATTTTAGCAAAATATAGCCCGACTAATTAAGGAAATATGAGAAAACGAAAAATGTCGGAGCAATGGAACACAGCAATCATCTGCCCAATTCACAAGAAAGGTGATAAAACTATCTCTGAAAATTACAGAAAATTCGCACTGTTAGAAGTGCTTTAATATATAAGGTATTGGCAGAAATTATAAAAATCAGAATAAAAGATTAAGAATCAAAAATAATACGAGAGTACCAGGCTGGTTTCAGACAGGGAAGAGCAACAACCGATCACATTTTTATGCTAAAATTATTACAAAATAATAGTTATGAACAAAATCTAGGTTTGCGCATATACTCTTTATTGATTTTAAATATACTTACGACTCCATCTCACGAAACGGACGATACGAAGCAATGAGATCACTAGGAATACCAGGGATACTGATACGATTAGTTAAAATGACGTTAACCAATACAGTCAATAAAGTCATGATTTAAGGAAGTTTTTCAAATCTTTACAACTTCAATAGAGGATTAAAACAAGGATACCCCCTGTCAACAGACTTATTCAGTCTAGTACTAGAAATGACAATTACAGGAGCCAATATCCAGACAAGCGGCATGATTCTCAACAAAAGACAACAATGCATAGGTTTTGTAGATGACTTGGTGTTTCTGACACGCTCAAGAATAGAACTTCGAAAAATGTTCAAACAATTTGAAGAAGCTAAAAAATATGGCCTGACTATAAACCAAGAAAACCCCAAGTATATGGAAATGAGAGGGGAAAATGCAGAAGAAAATAAAAAAATAAATGGACCACTCCTAAGGACGAATGACAGAGAGTATAAATTTTAGAAGGTAACTGAATTTGAGTACCCTAAAGTAATAGTTACAAATAGAGGAGACGAAGAGAGGGAAATTGATAAACGGTTGTTAAAAGCTAGCAAACAGTAGGATCATTTAACGCAGTATTAAAAGCCAAAAACGTGTCCAGGTCAGTCAAGATTCGAACTTATGAGACAATAGTGAGACCAAAGGTGTTGTATGCATGTGAAACTTGGACCATGAATCAAAAATAAGAAATTTGGTGGTATGGTGGTATACACGAATATGTAATGTTACTATATCGGTCATATCAATAAACAGCATTTCATTGCAAGTCAAGCTACCATAATTCTTTTAGATGAGAGGTGAAACCTATAAACCTATACAGAAGCATGGTGGAGCTCGAATTAAAAGAAAATATAATAATTGTCTATTTTCATTTTAACATATTTTCCCTTCAGAAAGTAAAGAGTGCAAAAGCTGGTGTTTTGTAAGTTTTTTCTATATGTATATTCTTAAAAGATATGTGTCAATCGTTGAAAATGCTATCACGACTCTACGCAGATTTTATTAAAATGTTACTATAATTTTATGTATACCTTTTTATTATTTTCTCTGGTCCTTTTGAACTGGACTATTTTACCTGCTAATCCATAATATGCATTATGTTTATTTCAGTTTCTCGATTGTTCGACTCGTTGGTCTATTTTGAAAATCTAGTACACTTTACCATTTACAAACAACAACAACCTTTTTAAAATTTTACCTATCTAAAATTCTATGTCGATAGTCATAACAACGAGGTGCTTTCAGCAATGCAAGCTATAAATCGCTTTCTAAATACAATGGACCATAGACAGAAATAAAGCTGAGAGCGACCTACTTATAGTTTATTTCCCGATAAAGCTGTTTCACTTGAAGAATAATAAATGGTGTTTATTCTTAAAATTGCACGAAAATCGATATTTTTAAAGTATTTAATTCAAGCGGAACTTTTAAAATAGATAGTCTTATTTTGGTTGTTCCAGGTTTGGCGAAAATACCAGTAAATTATGATGGCGTATATTAAAAATTACAAGGTTCTTTTAGTATTACCTAGACTGTATTAGGACTTCCACAGAAATTAATAATAAAGTTAATGATATACATGCACGTTAATGCATAGTATGATAATAATTAAAAATGAATAACCATTTTCAATTTCGTTGCAACACGAAACTACAGCCGCATCATATTCTAGTTCAATCAGAGAGTGCAGCAAGCACCTCTACCGGTTTCGAAACTTATTAGTCTCTCATCAGGTGGCACATATGCTGCTCTCTCTCTAACCCAACCAGGACAAACCCCGGCGTGCAGTTACGGATTGCAACGAACGAAATGGCAGGGATGCCCTAGCGGCCACTGCTAGCAAATGACTAAGTTTTTAATCTAATAACATATAAAATAATACCAAAAATATTACTCTACATCCCACTAGATTGAAAACAATGGGAAACTTCTCCGGTTACACCTCCGAAGCTTCTAAAATTTGCAAGCCATAATGGTTGCTGAGACTAAAGAAGATGAGGGAATTGTACAATTTATAATTCACGTTCCATTTGCCCAGCGCGGTAAAGTTCCAACGAGAATAGAAGCCTTGGAGGTGTAACCAGAGAAGGTTCCCACTCTTTTCAATCTGGTGCGATGTAGAGTAATATTTTTGGTATTATTTTATGTGCTATTAGATTGAAAACTTAGTCTTTTGCTAGCAGTTGCCGCTAGGGCATCCCTGCCATTTCGTTCGTTGCAATCCGTAACTGCACGCCTGGGTTTGTCCTGGTTGGGTCAGAGAGAGCAGCATATGTGCCTCCTGATGAGAGACTAATAAGTTTCAAAACCGGTAGAGGTGCTTGCTGCACTCTCTGATTGAACTAGAATATGATGCGGCTGTCATTTCGTGTTGCAACGAAATTGAAAATGGTTATTCATTTTTAATTTACATATTAATTCTGATTGGAATACGAAGGGAACCATTCTCGTTGGAACTTTACCACGCCGGGCAGATGGGACGTGAATTACAAATTGTAAAATTCCCTCATCTTCTTTAGTCTTAGCATCCGTTATGGCTTGCAAATTTTAGAAAAATTAGATTGAAAACTTAGTCTTATGATAATAATATATATCACACTGTGCTCATAGACCAACCAGTGGCATACAATAGACCGGATCTCATACTAGATAATCTTACTAGGCAAATAACACTGATAGACCTGGCGATACCTACCCAATGCGTGTCCATAGTGCACGCTGGTTTCCGAGTCAGAAAGACGAGTCCGTGTGCGAATAATTGCACTTTGGATAGAGGTGCGTTTAAATACAAAGGATTACTTGCACACGGACTAGGCGCTGACTTCGGAAACCATCGTGAACTATGGACGCGTCCTATAAGGTAACATTCCGCAACAAGCGACTGAGACAGGAGACCGAGACAGGCATTTTTGGCCTTAAGTTGTTAATAATTTACAAAGTCCACCAAACCTACTACAGGAAATATAGAGGATTTTATTATTGAGATCCATAAACCCAAAAAACTTATCAGATACCTATCCGGATTAAAGTCCTTAACACTCCGAACATGATAGTTTTAATACCTTATTTTCCTGGACTATTATCCAAATTATTATATTATATTCTGGACTATTATAATTAAAGAACTTGAGGAAATGGTTCTCCACAACAATAACTAATCTATTTAAAGCATCAGTTAATAAAATAATTATAGCCAGAATGATCGCCAATATTCGAAACGAATAGGCACTAAAAGAAGAAGAATTATCCAAATAACACTTTTTTGACCTACCTGAACATCATTAGTGTGTCAAGTATTGTGTATCCGTATATTATATTATAAATATACCCATATACATTATAAATAAAAAAATGCCCGTCACAGTTCGGACGGTAATTTTAGTTATTAACAAATAAGTGTCAAAAATGGCAGTTTTTTCGTTTAAATCGCTACAGGTAGATTATTAGAAAATACTTCATCTTTTAGTAGATAAGCAAAGGTTTAAAATTGCAGTTTTTGAATTTTGCTCCGATCACTTGTTGCTTCGGAAATTGCAAAATAAGACTAAAATTTCGAAAATAAAAAATTTGCTATAACTTTTGCGAAAATGATCTTAAGACTTTCATATTGCATGAAAAGCTGAGTCAAATAGTCCCTAGAATGCACAAAAAATTTCAAAACGATTCGTCAATTAGTTTAAATTTTATTTAATTTGTTTGTCCCAAAGACCTTTTTTGCAACGATATCGTTCAGAAAATAATAATGATATACAGTATGTCCCTGTAAGTTGTATCCATATGGAAAACTTTTTTATTATTAATTTTACGAAAAAAAGTTATTCTTCATAAAAAGCTCTGCATGGTCCAAAACCTAAGATTCAACCATCAGATATCAAATTTTATGAATATTATACGAGGTATGTCAAAAAGTTTGAATTTCACTCAAGAGTAAAGTAGCTTTATTTTTCACAATTTTGAAAATTGCTATTATGAAAAGTTATTTGGAATTAATATGCAATTACATCCTTCTAATTGAAAAAAAAAATTTTTGAAAAATTATAGATAACTAACATTATTTTCAGTAATTTTAATTCTAATAACTCTTTTATTATTAATTTTACGAAAAAAGTAATTCGTAATAAAAAGTTCTGCATTGTCTAAAATAGTCTAAAACCTAAAATACAACCATCCTATGTCAATTTTATACGAGGTGTGTCAAAGAAGATAAATTTAGATCAAAAGTAAAGTACCTTTACAGTTCAAAATACTTCAATAAGAAGGATGTAATTACATACTGAAACATGGTTTTTAATTCTTAATAACTTTCCTTAATAACAATTTTCGATATTGTGAAAAATAAAGGTATTTTACTCTTGAGCCAAATTCATATTTTTTGACATACCTTGTATAAAATTGATAAAATTTGACATAAGATAGTTGTATTTTAGGTTTAAGACCATGCAGAACTTTTTATTAAGAATCACTTTTTTCGTAAAATTAATAATAAAAGAGTTATCAGAATTGAAATAACTGAAAATAAAGTTAGTAATTTTTCAATTAGAAGGGTGTAATTGCATATTAGAATATAGTTTTTAATCTAAAAAAACCTTTTTATAATAACAATTTTCAATATTGTGAAAAATATAGCTACTTTACTGTTGAGTGAAATTCAAATTTTTTGACATACCTCGTATAATATTCATAAAATTTTATATCCGATGGTTGAATCTTAGGTTTTGGACCATGCAGAGCTTTTTATGAAGAATGACTTTTTTTCGTAAAATTAATAATAAAAAAGTTTTCCATATGGATACAACTTACACGGACATACTGTATGTGGAAACTACATGAAAGAAGAATAGTTATATTTTCAACATATTTACAAAAATCATTAAAAGCCATTTTTATGATTCCGAATACATTTTACTAAAGTAGAGTCATTTTTGGCTTATAAACAATTTGAATAACTTTGTTAATATTGACTATCGACTAAATCTACTTGGGATTTGTAAAGATAGTATTTTTACACGCATTTTCAAATAAAAACTCTTCGCCTAGGTTAATTACGGTCAAAGCTAGCCACCTTTTTTATTTAATTCACAACTATTTTGTTTATAACACTTAAGCAACCTAGCTAACTCCATTTTGAAGTTCAAGGTATATAGCTTATGTGTAAAAGTTTAAGTAAACTTTGAACTTCAACAGAGTGGTTAATAAAGCTTTAAAAATGACGTCCTAACGAAATCGATTCGTACTATTCGTACTATATCGAATTATTAAAATCCGTGCACTCAAAAAATGAAATTTATTCTTCAAACATATGCTGCGATTAATATCTCCGGAGCTTGTTGATGTATATTAATCATATTTTTTTTAATTTGTATGTACTCGTAGTCTTGTAGAGTACGTTATGTACACATCTCCCCACCTAACATTATAAAATGTTAGGGGGAACCACCCTTATTACTAAGGGATATGAAAAATACATTACGACCGATTCTAAGACCTACCGAATATACATATATAATTTCATAAAAATCGGCCAAGCGGTCTCGGAGGTGTATGGCAACTAACACTGTTACAGGAGAATTTTATAGATTTAAATATATAGATGGCTATTAAAAAATAGGAGTTGTGATAGAAGAGTGAAAATTAAGGATTATATGTACTTTTTAATTGTACATCATATAAAATTAAGGTAGAAAATTTTACCCAAAAAAAAAATATCCGGAGGCAACCCCCCTTATAATTTGTCGGTATCAAAAATATATTACAACTTATTCTCAGTCATACAGGATATACGTGTACAATTTCATAAAAATCGGTCAAGCCGTTTCGGAGGAATATGGTAACTAACACTGTTACAGGAGAATTTTATGTATATAGAAGTAAATGTGAATTAAATAATAAAAGTAATTGACCGTAATTAGCCTAGGCGAAAAGTTTTTTTTTAATTCGAAATATATCAGCTTTTAAAATCCAAAAGTAGATTTACTGTACAGTCAATATTAACAAAGCTATTCAAATTGTTTATAAGCCAAAAATGACTCTAATTTAATAAAATGATTTCGGAATTATAAAAAGACTTTTTATTAATTTTTTTAAATACTTTGAATGTATTCTTCTTTCATATGATTTTCACAGAATTGCTATATCATTATTATTTTCTGAACAATAGCGTTGAAAAAAAGCTTTTTGGGATAAACAAACTGAAAAAAATTTAAACTAATTGACAAATCGTCTTGAAATTTTTTGTGCATTATATGGACTATTGAACTCAATTTTTTATGCAATATGAAAGTCTTAAGGTCATTTTAGCAAAAGTTATAGCACATTTTTCATTTTAGAAATTTTATTCATATTTTGCAATTTCCGAAGCAACAATTGATCGCACCAAAATTCAAAAACTGCTATTTTAAACATTTGCTCATCTGCTAAATGAGGAATACTATAAATAAGATATTTAATTTCCCTATTTATACATGTAGCGGTTTAAACGAAAAAGCTTCCATTTTTGACCCTTATTTGTTAATATCTAAAATTCTCGTCCGAACTGTGACGGGTATTTTTATATAATATAACAGGGGTGGCCAAACTGTGGCTCGCGAGCCACATGTGGCTCTTTGAAGGATTATTTGTGGCTCTCAATAAATAATGTCCTGAATTACTTTCCATTTTACTACAAGCCATCCTGCAAGGAAAAATAGTTGGAAAGCGAGGTCCAGGAAGAAGAAGAACATCCTCGTTAAAGAACCTCAGGATCTGGTTCAATAAAACATCTGTGCAGCTTTTTCGCGTTTCTGCAGATAAAATAAAGATTGCCATGATGATCGCCAACATTCATCACTGACTGGGGGATTTGTGAATCGAGGATCAAATTGCTGGAATTTGATGATGATCTAGATGCAACCCCCATCCCACAATAGACATGAGAGAGGTGTTTTCACAACTCAAGGAAGAAACGAGTAGTCTGGGCCTTCGAATAAATAAAGATAAGACGATATACAACTGTATTGGTGTATTGTATGGTACTTAAAACATCGTCAGACATATAAAAGCATAGATAAGATGGACAGGTCATGTATTAAGATCAGAGGAAGACAGAGTGTTAAATACAGTGTTTTTTGAAGATAAGTGTTTTTTGATTTCGGTAGATCAGTAGGCCGTCCTAGAAAAAGATGGAGAGATGATGAAGAATCGAAGTACCCAGAATTAGTAAAGGCGGCTTATAGCATTATTTGAAACAACGCTGTGAACCATTTTATTTCACTTTAAAATTCATGAAATCCAAACAGTGAGAGAAAAATTTGATACCTTTTTGCACTTTTTAAATAATTGTTTAGTTGCGGCTCCCGAAAAATTTCAAATTTTGAAAAATGGCTCGGACTATCAAGGAGCTTGGCCACCCCTGTAATATAATGTATTAGGTATATAGTACCCAAAAACCCCTTTGCAACCTGACTGCTCCAGTGTCCCGACAAAAACTTTATTTCTCTGGACTATGACTTAAAATTATATATTGCTTGAAGTTAACATTGTATTTCAATGAGCTTTGGAAATTTTATTTAAAAGCAAGCTGATATTTCCCTCCATATGAAAGGCTTAACTCATATATAATTTAGGGGTTTTTATAAATTCTATAATACTTTTATGAGGGATTAAATATTCTCCAATTTCTAAACCTTAAACCATTAGCATTATTAAAATCCTCTTATACTATTGTTAAGTAATTATATCAACGTAGTACCTACTTGGGTTGAAAATGCTTTCATAATTAAGATCGAATAACTGGATTTAGTCGATACACGAGGAATATTATTTAAGACAATATAATTTGATTCAAAATCTAGCAAACATTGCACAAATAATTGCAGAAAAATATCTATAAAGATCTAGCAGCTTAACTGGTCTGATGTAGTGTCGGAATAAAAGGGCATTCCTCAAATTGTCCAACAGCATGCAGTAAGCTTGGAGTTGCAGTTCACCTAATTCTCCATCGAATAGAAGTGTCCTGACTTCTCGTTGCTGATCTATGTTGCTCAGGTGGCTACTAGAGCACTCAGGTATATTATATTACTATAAACAGCATTTTATTTCAATTTCTTCTTCTTCTTCTGGTAGCACTACAACCCGGGGTGGGTTTTGGCTGACTGCACAACTAGCTTTCATCTCGAACGGTCGTCCATGATAGTTGGGTCAGTGGGTAGCCCCATTGTTCTTAGATCTGACCATATATTGTCTCTCCATCGCATTCGTGGGCGTCCTAAGGGCCTTCTTCCTCCCAGATCAGTTTGGTAAGGCGGTTATTAGGGAGTCTATGGACATGGCCAACCCATCTTAGACGCTGAGATTTAATTTCTTGGACTATATTGCTCGCCCTGTACATCTGTTTGATCTCCGCATTTGTTCTCATTCGGTATTGGTTGCTATTGAGGTCGTGATAAGGTCCAAAGATTCTTCTGAGGATTTTTCTCCCAAAACATCTAAGTTTTCTTTCAATTGCTTTGGTCAGAGTTCACGTCTGACACCCATACATGAGCACCGGTCTAATCATTGTTTTATATATTCTGATCTTTGATGCTCGTGTTAGGCTCTTAGGTTTAATAGTATTGTGGAGGCTATACATACATCTGTTTGCTGCTTGAATTCTCCCTTTAATCTCCTCAGTGATATCGTTATCTGCAGTGATTGTTGCTCCGAGGTATTTAAAACTCTCCACTCTTTCAAAGTTATATGGGTCTATTGTAACATTTTGCCCTATTATATCTCGTCCCTTTTGTCTGTTGATGCACATGTATTTGGTTTTCTCTTCATTTACCCTTAAACCAGTTTTCTTTGCCTCTCTACCTCCAACTTATTGAAAGTATCCTTCACATTGGTGACTGTGTTTCCCACAATGTCAATGTCATCGCGTGTGCTAGTAGTAATTTGGGTCCATTTACTGTCTGTAATTCTGTTCTAATTTGTGCTGTTCTTACTACTTTCTTCAGGATTATATTAAAAAGAAAAGGTGACAACACATAAAGTGCCTTGTTTCAAGCCACTGCTAATTTCGAATGATTCTGAGAGTTTATTACCTAAACGTACCATGGATCTACAGCCGTTTACGCATATCTTAAACATTTATCTCATTCATTTCAATTTGAGCTACCACAAGTCTTCCTGATTAGAGGAATTGCGAACTCTAACATAAACTAGAGCCTCAAACCTGATGTAAACTGTTTTACTTCAAGCACCAGTAATATAAATGGAGGTACTACCTGACTTGACAATGGCAAGTGCAATTTTGCTGAATTCATCATCATCAGTGGCGTTACAGCTCTTTATGAGCCAAAGCCTTCTTCAGAACAATCCTTCATTCGCCCCTGTATCTGGCAACTCTTCTCCGTGCTCTAATTCCAATAGATTTCAAATCATTTTCTAGGTTGTCTTGGTACCTAAGTCTCGGTCTTCCTCTTGCTCGTTGTCCTATTGGCCCTCTTCGGTCAAAAACTTTTCTGACTATGGCATCTTCCTCTCGCCTGATTACATGACCTATCCATCTAAAGCGTGCTGCCTTAATGAATTAATTGTACAACGTCAGGTTCTCCAAAATGTCTATACAACTCAAAGTTGTAACGCCTGCGCCACAAACCTTGTTCTTTTATGCCACCATATATTCGTCTTAGAATTTTTCGCTCAAAACGTTTGAGCAGTTCTTGGTCATTCTGAGTAAGTGACCAAGTTTCTGAGCCATATATTAGCACTGGTCTTATTAGTGTTTTGTAGACAGTCAATTTAATTTTCCTAGGTATTTTTGAGGCCATGTGTCTTCTTAAGCCATAGTAGCACTTATTGGCGAGCACTATTCTTCTTTTAATTTCTTCACTGACATTGTTATCTTTAGTTAGCAGCGAGCCTAAGTATATGAAGGTGTCGAGAACTTCCAGTTCTATGTCGTCAATTATTATTCTTGTAGGTATCGAGTTGCTTGACTTATTGCAACACATATATTTGGTCTTTTGAACATTTATATTTAGCCCCATTCTCTGTGCAGATGCTCTTAACGACCGAAATTCTTCAGTCAGAGACTTTTTAGATCTTCCTATGATGTCTATGTCATCTGCGTATCCGACAATTTGTACTGATTTGTTAAAGATAGTACCATTCGTATTAATTTGGGACTCTCGAAGTATTTTTTCTAATGCCAGGTTAAATAAGAGACACGATAGTCCATCACCCTATCTTAGTCCATTTTTGCAATGGAAGGGTCTTGAGAAATCGTTCTGGAATTTTACCACGCTCTCTGCTCCTGTGAGCGTAAGTTCAGTTAATTGGACAAGATTAAGCGTTATTTTAAATTCTACCATAGCAAGTAGAAGTTTGCCTCTATTAACTGAGTCGTATGCGGCTTTGAAGTCCACGAATATGTGGTGGGTGTCGACGCCGAACTCTAGGGTTTTTTCAAGGATCTACCTCACTGTAAATATCTGGTCCGTTGTTGATTTATTAGGACGGAAACCGCACTGATATCCTCCTACTATGTCTTCAGCGTAGGGGAGAAGTCTTTTGTACAATACATTGGACAACACTTTATATGCCATATTGAGTAGAGTGATGCCTCTATAATTATCACACACCATCATGTCTCCCTTTTTGTGTAGAGGACACAGTACACCCAACTTCCAGTCTGTGAGTGTTTCTTTCTGTTGCCAAATTGCAGTTACCAGTTTATGCATGTGTTTCAAGAGGGTGTCGTCGCCGTTTTTGAAGAGTTCAGCAGGTAGATTATCCGAACCGGGGGCTTTGTTATTTTTAAGTGTTAAGATGGCTTCTCTAATTTCTTCTTCGGTGGGGAGTGGCTGCCGATCATCTTCATTAATTTGAAGCATGAGATCTTTCATCTCGCCATCTTCATAATTGCCACTAAGCAGTTCTTCAAAATTTTGCGCCCATCTGTTTAGTATCTCTTCCTTTTAACTAATTATAGAGCCGTCTCTATCTTTACAGGCCATTATTCTGGGTTTGAAGTCTTTTCTGCAACTATTTATCTGTTGGTAGAATTTTCGTATGTCTTTTTCATTGTGGTAGTTAACAATTTCGTTTAGAGCGTGTTCGTATTGTTCTTTCTTTTTCCTTCTGAACATTCTGAACATTTTTCTTCTGAACATTGCTACCACAAGTCTTCCTGATTAGAGGAATTGCGAACTCGAACATAAACTAGAGCCTCAAACCTGAAGTAAACTGCTTTACTTCAAGCACCAGTAATATAAAAGAAGTTACTACCTGACTTGACAATGGCAAGTGCAATTTTGCTAAATTGAATTTCAATTTAATTCGAACCCCACCGGTGCCCTACACGATGTGTCTTGATTACTTTCAAATCTCATCAGAAGCACTAGGTAGTGTGTTCAAACTGAAATGAAATGCAAAGCCGTTTTGGTGGTTCTATAAACAAAACCGACCTGAGTACGCTGAGCGTGATCTCTATACGAAATAACGAGAAATAATTTTCTTTGGTAGCGAGGTCAATTGCAAATTCAAGCTTAACAGAAACCTATGAAACGAAGTAACGAAAACCTTTCGTCCGATAATACATCTACAATTCACCGTTTAATGGTAACCATTCCGTATCTTACGTGGAAAATACAGTAAAATGAGAAATAGACGATTGCAAGTCAGTTTAATTCGAACTTCACTGGTGCCCTACACGATGTGTTTCGATTAATATTAAATCTCGTCAGGAGCACTAGGTGGTGTGTTCAAACCGAAATGTCAATATTATTAGACCTATTCCTCTAACAAACATTTTTAAATATATTATATGCAAAGTTGTCTTGAAATTATATAAAAAATTTTATTTGAAATAAGTCGTTGTATAAGGAAGGTATGTTTTCCCGGGGTTCGAATTTTTAGATCCGTCGAATCGGGAACAGCATTTTGATAAGTTACCGGTTTGTTGTATGGGCGGTGGTTGAGTAGTCACTGCCAATTTTCGCAATAGTTCTTAAAATTTATCATCTGTAAATTGCACAAGAGTCCAGCACAAATTAGTCCTATTTTGGAGTCCGTTCACAAGTTGAGGTTCCGCGTTAGGGCGCCAGTTATAAGGAAGGTATGTTTTCCCGGGTTTAAAAAATTACCACGTGTGCAGGAGAAGGTTAAATCATATATTTTAACTGTAAAAAAGTGTCAACTGTCACTCTTCACTCTTCTGTCAGGCTGGCCTCTTGTAGTCAGAGCTATGCAGCCCGGTACCCCGTCAAAATAGCCCCGTCGAAAAAGCTCCGACAAAATAGCCCCGACATAATATCCCGCACACAAAATAGCTCCGACAAAATAGCCTGCAAACAAAATAGCCGTGGAATAATAGCCCGCCGACAAAATAGCCGCGACAAAATAACCCCTACAAAATAGCCCCGACAAAAAGATCCCTTCAGAATTCATGATGAAATAATTCCTTAAAAATACATTTTTTCGGAAATGATAATTACCTATACTCTATGGTTTCACCCCTATTCAGCTGTCCCCATAAGCGCGGTCCCCGATTGAGCGGTCTCAATACAGCTGTCCCCGTTTCAGCGGTACCCCGATTCAGCGGTACCCGATTCAGCGGTCCCCATAAACGCGGTCCCCAATAGAGCGGTCTCAATAAGAAAATAATCATATGACAATTATAAGTAATTAGTTTTATTGTAGGATATTATTTTAACCTATTCTTGTTTGAAAATATACAGGTAATATCTAAGTATCTGGTATATACCCCAGTTAATAGGGAAAAAATCATCGATTTCACGTAAAAATATTCTACAGGGTTTTCAAAGTTTTAAACGGTAGACGAGGGATAACTGATGATAATTCCGTGAAGACGTACAGCTGATTTTGCTTTTTTTTAAACAATTGTAAAGAATGAATAAAGCAGTTTTTTGACTATAAAACGTGTCTTGTACATTTTAGAGAAAAATGTTTCAAATAAATGTAGATCTTAAAAAGTTCTTTAATTTTGTGGTAAGCATATTGTAATATATAAACAAGTGACCGCGATAATTGCAACAAACCCTCATTTTTGCAGTAAATTATAAATATTAATAACTTTATTTCTTGCAGAATGATGTAAAATTTAATGACTTTAAATTATGTCAATTAATGAGTTATTTAAGTGTGGTAAATTTCAACCAGATCGACCAAATTGTTTATAAGTTATTCAATTTGTTTATCCCAGAGAGCAATTGTTTATACAACTGTTCTTGCCCTACAGTGACACTGTGAGATATTTAGCAGATCGCAGTCGACTATTTGAGACTTTAATTTTAAGACGTATTAAAAAATTTTTAACATTTTATTGAAATTGTTATTAAAAAAACTGTTTGAAAAAGACCTGACTTTTTAGCTTAAAAACAATTAGAATAAATTAGATATTTTTTATGTTCCGTGCTTGCATGTAGGCTCAATGAAAAGCTGATGAAAAAATGCATATAAAAAAGAAAAAATAATTTTATATGACAAACAGAAATCAAGTTAGCATTTATTTTTTAATAAATCATATTTCCGTTGTTCATACAAACTAAGAGCTGAAAATTGAAAAGATTGTATAAGAGAATCTACGTTTTATGATCCAGTTTATGAACTGCCTATGCAGTGAAATAATAAAAAGTTGTGACCCTTTAAAATGATGGAAAATCATGGAAAAATCAATTGATTACATTTTTTTTAATTATTGAATTTTACAATTATTTCGTAAGAATTCTGTAAATTTTATTAAATAAAGTATAATATTAAGATAAATATATAATAAAACGCTATTAAATAAACTTTTACAATTTTACAAAAACTATTGCATGAATTAATCTAAAAAATTTTTTGCAAATTATTTACTATATTACCCTACTCTTTATGCAATTGCAAAGCTATATATAGGGTGATTTTGGGACAATTTATTGTTTATTTTATAAAATTCGTTTTTTATTGTTAAAACTACTGTCCCCAAGAGGGTCCTGTTTTTACTCATTTTCCTGAACGATGCCTCTCAAACGGCATGCTCCAAATACTCCGGTCAACTTACGCATCCGAGGCTACAAAAATTACCATCAAGCTGAAAATTGGCAGGATTGTTAAAAATATCATCATAAATGAAATCTAAAAAGTCCTCATAAATCCGACCCCTGCTAAAATTTTTACGCGGGGTCAAAGGTCACCAAATATGGTTTTTAGCGATTTTCAGCGAAACGGTAAGCTTTATGGTAAAATTAGTACTGACAAAAGATGTAGATTAGATAATTATCTATAAAAAATGTCTTATTACTTTTTTTCCTGGGAGCCATCGTTTTTGAGATATAACGATTCAAAAAGTGGTAATCGTCATAATATAACATGTGCACACGTTTCCACACCACCTTTGAGGTAGTGTACTTAGCGCTTTTTTTTAACGTGGTTTCCCCAGTAGGCCTATTCAACGGATCTGTTATGATTCTGATTAATTTAAAGCTATTTAATAATTGATATTGGCAAGGGTTAAAAATGATTAAACTTTATATAAAGCGGTATAAATTAAAAAAAAATGAAATTTATCAAACTGGTTCATAATTTTCTAATACTTCTGCTTCCCTTGTTCTTCTTCCTCTTCTTCATCTTCTAGTTCTTCTTCTTCTTCTTCTTGTTCTTCTTCTTCTTCTTGTTCATCCTGGGTGCAAGTAAATTGTCCCAATAATGACACATCAACATGGCTCCTCGATAGAATCAAATGAATCCTCAATTGTTGGTGATTCAACATTGGAGCACGACCGGTTTTGACAATTGGTGCATGCTACCGAACAAAACAGTCCAACTTTTTTGCAACCACATTTAGCGCTACATCCCTTTTTACAGTTGCAAAAAACTGTGTTCAGGAGTTTTTCCGGCGCAGGGGAGAGTAAAGTTTGAATTGGTTCTAATGAACTGTCGACTAATTCCCATCCACAGTCTTTTGGATCTAGCTGATAACCAAGCCACACTTGAACTTGGTTATATACCCGAAAAAGATGTTGATGAGCAGCCGCTGAGGTTGGAGGAAGACAAGATAACTGCACTTGTTTTTTGTTTCGAGTACTTTTAAAAAAACATGCATATCGAACCTTATCTAAGCACGTAATTTTCTTAGGCGCTCCATACATATAGAGAAGAAAGCTAATTCCGTTGGAAATAACTTCTTGTGGAGTTGGATTAGTTTTTTTAAAAACTTCAGCACATTCAAGTAAATCTTGTTTTTCAAACATTTTAAAAACAGTCGTTTTACCCCTCCTGAAAAATGCAGATGTCGTATCACAGCCAGTTATTGCGTGTAAAAATAGTATATGATTTTGACATTTTGCAAAAGTAGATAAACTTTTCGATGAATATATTTCCGATTGGTGTTGAGCTTTTCCAGGTTTAAAAAAAAAGATAGTTTTTTCCATTGGAGTTCTACCAGTGAGTAATACGAGCAAGTCTACATCTTCACCTACAACAATAGTTGTATTTGTTAAATTGAATTGCTCTATGGCTGTTTCAATTATCATTACGCCAAATAATACGCGCTGTTGGATTTTTGCAACACCAAGGAAATAATTTTACACTGGTTTTACACTTCTGAAGCTAGGAATAACTAAAGACACTTTTCACAACTGATATTTTATTACAATAACACAAACTTTTGGTATTAAAGTAATTTTTGTGTGGGATCGGACACACGCCCTACTTTCCCGTTTTTTATTATCTTATTATTCTATATAACAACACCTTGGCAACGAACTTTTTTTTTGAATATTGCGCCTTTGTGTACACTTTGAATTATAGAACATAAAAACATCTTTGTGAAGTGTACACAAGGCGCAAACCACTAAATAAAATATTGAAACAAAATATAGTTTTACTAAATATTAATGTTGGGAATTTATTTCTCCAACATGCTGGGGGGCCTTGGTTTTGATACCAAAACAATATATTCCACCCCTTTTTTTTACACATTTTTTAAAGAATTTATTGCTTATATAAGTATAAAACTTTTACAAAGTTTTAAATTTAAATAGAAATAGTTATAAAGTTAAATTTTATTTATTATTATAAATTGAAAAAAAAAATAATTTAAATTTGTTCATCGTTAATTGGAAGAACAGCAATTTTTGTGACAGAACGTAAGTATGTTCCCTTTTTAGTTTTTACTTCCACCACTCTTACCTTTCCGTCTTTACCAGGAATAACTTTATTAATCCTTGCTATAGGCCACCCAAAAGAAGAAACATTGTCCTCCTTTACAAGCACAAGCATGCCTTCTTGTAAATTTGGCAACGATTTTCTCCATTTAGGTCTGTTTTGAAGTTGTGTTAGATAATCTTGGTACCACCTTTGCCAAAAATGCTGCTGCATTTGAACACACAACCTCCAAAATTTTAATCTATTTTCAGGAATCTCAGTTAAATTAGTTTCAGGGAAAGTTGTCAAAGGAGCACCTATTAGAAAATGACCTGGGGTCAAATATTCTAAGTCAGAGGAATCATTATTAATTGCCATAAGAGGCCTTGAATTTAATATTCCTTCAACTTGAGTAATCAAAGTATTAAACTCCTCATATGTTAAAATATTATTTCCCATCACCCTTTTTATATGATATTTAGTACTCTTCACCCCGGCCTCCCATAGACCCCCAAATACTGGAGAATAACTTGGGATGAAGCAAAATTCAATTTTATCATCAAGGCAAAAGTTGTTTAACGTAATGTTGTCGTTTAGAAGTTTTTGAAGTTGATTATTTGCTCCCTTGAATGTGGCACCATTGTCACAAAAGATCTTGGATGGTTTACCCCTTCTAGAAATGAATCTTTTTAATGAAGCTAAAAAAGTATCTGTTGTTAGATCAGAGAGTAACTCCATATGAATTGCCTTCACAGAAAAGCAAACAAACAATGCTATATATGCCTTTGTCGTTATAGACTTTCTAATCCGTGACTGTTTAATTTGGAAGGGACCACAGAAGTCTATACCAACATTCTGAAAGACCCTCGATGAACGTACCCTTTGTTCAGGAAGAGATCCCATTAACTGTTCACTGCACTTGGCCTTACATTTAAAACAGGTTACGCATTTGTGCAAAATCCTTTTAATTTCTTTAGTGGCACTAATAATCCAAAAATTTTGATTTAATGAACTTAAAACTTGTTTCGGACCTGCATGTAAAAGTCTTAAGTGCTCTCTGTGAATCAAAAGATCAGTGATATGATTGTTTTTGGGAACGATCAAAGGATGTTTTTTATTAAAAGAAATATCTGAGTTCTCCAGTCTACCACCAACTCTTAACAGTCCCTGAGAGTCCAAGAAAGGATATAAAGAATTTAAATTAGACTTAATTGCTGTGTTGTTGGTTAGACATTTTATTTCCTCAGAAAAATGAAAACTTTGTTCATACTTAATAATGGTTTTAAGGCTATTTTCTAGTTCTACAACTGTTAAACTTCCAGTAATCTTTTTATTTTTATTTTTTATATTATTTACAAATCGTAGGCAATAAGCCACTATTTTTTGAAGTTTTGTTAAGCTAGAGAATTTTATGAAGAAAGATTCTGGTTTGACCTTAGCTAAAGTGACAACTTTATATTCAGGCAAATGGTCTGGAGTAGAAAATGGAATTTCAAAGTGCAAGAATTCAATATTTGAAAGAATTTCAGGACCATTAAACCAAAGATTGTTTGAATTAATTTCATGAGGTTCAAGTCCACGAGAAAGACAATCTGCTGGATTTTCCTTAGTGTTTATATACAACCATTTAAATTCGGATGTCATTTCTTGAATTTTAATAATTCTATTGGCAACATAGGGATTCAATTTCAAAGGTTCGGATTTTATCCAAGCTAAGACAATGTTTGAATCTGAATATAAAAATACCTTACTGACTTTATCTTTTAACAGTTCAAAAACCTTGTGAGATAGTTTTGAAAGCAACAAAGCACTGTTCAGTTCAAGTCTTGGCATAGTTAGTTTTTTGTTTATAGGAACAATCCTAGATTTGGAACAAATCAAATTTACATGTACTTTATTTTCAAAAATAGTCCTCGCATAAATAACAGCTCCATATGCAATCAAGGAGGAGTCACAAAAGCCAACTATTTCAATATGAAGAGCACCAGTAAAGTTTAAATTTCTTTGGACAGTCACTGTGGGCATGCTCATTAAGCTTTCAACAAAATTTTTCCAAGTGTCAAGTAACTCACTGGAAATTATAGCATCCCATTTGACCTTACTTAACCAAAGTTTTTGCATAATTACCTTAGCAGCTACTAAAACTGGGCCCACTAATCCCAAAGGATCATAAAATTTGGAAACAAAACTGAGAATCTGTCTTTTAGTTACACATTCATTTATATCAACTTTTGGACAACTAAATTTAAAATTATCTGTTTTTGTATCATAAGTCAATCCCAGAGTCTTTACCGTTAAATCGTTTTTGCTGATGTTAATTTCATCAAAATTTTGTTTATTTTTAGGAATATCATTTAAAATTTGTAAATTATTTGAGCACCATTTGTGCAACTCGAAGGACCTTAATTTGAGCAGCGAGATAAGTTCATTTTTTAGTTTTATCGTTTCTTCGATTGTGTCACACCCACACAAAATATCATCAACGTAGGTGTTATTAAGAAGAGCTTTAGAAGCCAAAGGATAGCGTTTACCTTCAGTTCGGTCTAATTCTACCAAACATCTGGTAGCTAAAAAGGAAGAACTTCTTAAACCATATGTTACAGTTTGAAGTTGAATACATTGTAAACTGCCATTTTTCTCTCGCCACAAAATATTTTGTAACTGGCAATGGTCTGGATGTACCAAAACCATTCTATACATTTGTTTAATATCTGTCAAAAGGACGTAATTATATTTTCTAAAAAGAACAAGAATATCGAAGAGCTCATTTTGAACTACAGCACCATTATAGAGATAATCATTGATGCATTTTTTCTTTTTTGATTTCATGCTGCCATCAAAGACTACTCTTAATTTTGTTGTTTTTTTGTCTTCACGTATCACTGGATGGTGAGCCATGAAGTATAAAGAACCACTATTTAAGTCATATGTACTAAGACTTACTATTTTTGCATGCTTTAGAGCTAAATATTCATCAATAAAACTTTTGTATTGAGAGTACAGCTCAGGATTGACTTTAAATCTTTTTTCTAGATTTTCAAAGCGTTTTAATGCTACAGAAAATGAATCTCCTAAATCCAAATCAGGTAGATTTTGTTTTAATGGTAATTTAACTTGGTATTTATTATTTATTACTTGCAAAGAATTTTCAAAATTAATCTCACAAGCTTCCTGCTCTGTCGAATATTCCGGAAAAATTTCTGGAACCTTCTCGGTTTCCCAAAATTGAGAAACAATATTTTCTAAATTATTTTTCATGCTTAAATGAAAAGCAGAAAAATTACAAATTTGTAGTGATGGAGCAGAACCACTAACTATGAACCCAAATAGAGTATTTTGTAATATAATCTGGTCTACTTGTATTTTATCGGAGAGCAAAATATGAAATGAAATATTTGCCCCAAACAATATATCAATTGTGCCAGATTTATTGAAGTCATCATCAGACAATTTAATATTTTTAGGAATATTTAAATTTGAAACATTGAAATTTGTTTGTGGTATATCACTAGTAATTTTATCAACCACAGAACATTTTATATTTGTGCTATAATCAAACACACATGACTCAATTTTTAAATTTACAGCCTTTTGCACATTGGTAATATTCTCAGAAATACCTAAGATATTGACATTATTATTAAATGTTTTTAAGTTTAATTTACTTACCAATCTACTTGTTACTAATGATATTTGAGATCCTGTATCCAGGAGACCTCTGGCAGTGATATAATCACCCCTTTTTGTTCTAATTTTTACCTTCACTGTTGGTAACAGAACATTATTAATGTTTTCATTTATTGAACCAAATGTAGTCACCCTATCGTCTGCATTACCACTGTTACCCTGTCCAGTGCTGTCTAATGGAGTTTGTCTGTCCACATGCAGAAGAGAATTATGTTCTTTTCGACAAACTGAACACCTGAAACTCATTTTACACCTACCAGGATGATTATTCAAACAAATTCGACAAGCCTTATGACTGTCTATAAAAGACACTCTATCATTTACTGAAACAGATTTGAAACTGGAACAATTATAAATTTTATGGCCTGAGGATGAACAAAAGCTACACCTGGTTTCTAATTTGACTTTACTTGTAGCCAAGTGAGTTTTTTGATACCTTTCTTTGTTAGTGCTACATTTTTTATCTGGAGTGGTTACAGTTTCTAAAGCTGTAGCCCTATTTTCAATATAAGATAAGAAATCTTTTAAATTTGGCAATTTTGAGTTGTCCCTATCAATTTGAAATGATCTATTAGTATAGTGATCTAGTTTTTTAGTTAAAATGCAAATAAGGATCATATCCCAACTTTCTACGGGTTGCTTTAAGTTTTTTAGTGCACCTAACTGCTGTCTCACTTTACTAATGAACTCACGTAAGGCGGTGGAAGTTCCTTTTTGAATGGAGGGAATGTCAAGTAGTGAATAAATGTGAGAATTTATTAATATTGTTTCATTGTTATAACGGTTATCTAACATTCTCAATGCATCATTATAAGAGTCATTTGTTAGAGGTAGATCATTTATTAGGCTTCTTGCCTCTCCTTCCAAATGATTCTTTAAATGAAAAAGTTTTTCAACATTTTGCAGTGACTTATTTCTATCAAAAACAGCTAGAAATAAATCTATAAAAGGTCTATAACTTGTTAAATCTTTGCCGTCATAACAAGGAATTTCTATTCGTGGAATATTTGAAGAATAAAAAGAATTATTTACATCTTGTGGATTAGTACTTACGCTCTGTATTACTGTTTTTGAGAGTTGACTATTAATTTTAGCTAATGTGTCAAAGTATTCCTCTCTAATATTATCAATGGAATCTGCATACCCCTGTTTACAACATAAAATTTCACAATGAAGATCTTGAAGTTTATTAAAATTTTCTATTAATAAGTCTTTCCTAGTTTGTAATTGATTAATTATTAATTCAGAAATTTCTTTGTCCAAATGTTTTTCAACAAACCTTGTAATAGTTTTAATAGACTGAATTTCTTGAGATTTTTTAGTTTTTAGCATTTCAATATCCTTTTTAGCGGGCATTTTTTTTTTATATGAATCTACCTAAAACTTAAAAGGTAAAAAAAACTATTTTAAATATCAAAATAACAAAAATGTTGACGATTATTTACAAACCAAAACACAAACAGTCAGTTTATTTAATTTTGTATTCACTGTCAATGTCAGTTTTCTGTCACTTCATATATGATCGATTTCATAAAACATCGATTATTTCTCTCGATCGCTTGATAACCATTCGACGTCGGTCGTTCGCCCTCTTTTACATAGATGGCGCTATTGTATGAGCTTGACGTTTTACAAAATTAATTTTTTAATGATTTTTCTTTTTTGTAATTTCTTTTCTAATAATTTCTTTTTTGTTCAATAATTTCTTCTTTTTTTTTTATTAGGTGTGTTTCTTACCTTCTGGAAATTGAGTAATTCCTAGCTTCTTTTTATTTCCGGCTCGACTGGATCAAACTTGATGTTGGATTTTTGCAACACCAAGGAAATAATTTTACACTGGTTTTACACTTCTGAAGCTAGGAATAACTAAAGACACTTTTCACAACTGATATTTTATTACAATAACACAAACTTTTGGTATTAAAGTAATTTTTGTGTGGGATCGGACACACGCCCTACTTTCCCGTTTTTTATTATCTTATTATTCTATATAACAACACCTTGGCAACGAACTTTTTTTTTGAATATTGCGCCTTTGTGTACACTTTGAATTATAGAACATAAAAACATCTTTGTGAAGTGTACACAAGGCGCAAACCACTAAATAAAATATTGAAACAAAATATAGTTTTACTAAATATTAATGTTGGGAATTTATTTCTCCAACACGCGCAAATACGCGCAAATAAAACAATATTCTGACATTTTTGTTATAACAATGAAAATAACACGAAATACACGATAAAAAAATATAGGCTTAACACGTATTTTCACTCCGGAGTAGTACTCAAGACTAATTAATACCTCGAGGGTGTCATCTACCTGAAGGATTTCGCCACCCAGGAAAATTACGCTGTAATTTGCACCGATTTAGTATTTATTAGTACTTAGCAATAAAAATTTTGCCTAGAAAGTTGTCTTTCAATATTATGTTCAAACCCTTCGGACAAGAGAATAGGTAGGGTGATTAGATTAGCTGACGAACGTGTTTATTCCGACAAAACCCATCTTTGCAAATTGAACTAAGGCGCATATAAATAAAAAGAATTATTATAAGTTAATACTTTGTCATTTGTTGTATTTTGTTGTGTATTTTTGTTGGGATTAAGCCGTAAAATTCAAATAATTCTTATTATTTTCGCGTTACATTCACTTTGTAAAGATTTTTTTGTTGGCACTGTAATATAATACAGCTTATGGATTGGATCCCTCGGTAGAGCGCAAGCTGTATAGTAGAAACAGTATCATATTTATAATCTTATATTATTATGTGTAATATAAGTTAAGTTGACCGTAGAATATTATGTTTACTTGTATTACAGCTTCAGTGATGTATATACCTGGTGTACTAATACAATATTATGACAATAATTAGAAGTCTTTCAACTATTTGAATCATTGTATCTCAAAAACAGTGCCTCTTAGGAAAAAAACTATTAAGAGATTTTTTATAGATAATTATGTAATCTACATTTTTGGTTAGAACTAATTTTACGATAAAACTTACCGTTTCGCTGAAAATCGCTAAAAACCATATTTGGTGACCTTTGACCCCGCGTAAATTTTTTAGCAGGGGTCGGATTTATGAGGACTTTTTAGATTTCATTTATGATGGTATTTTGAACAATCCTGACAATTTTCAGCTTGATGGTAATTATTGTAGCCTCACTCCTATTTTTGAGTCTAACTAGACCGGTCTAAAAACCAAACGCGCGCCGCTGAAACGGGTCAGTGGAATCGAGAACCGCCGAAACGGGGACTGCTGAAATGGGTACCGCTGAACCGGGGACTGCTGAAAAGGGTCGGTGGAATCGAGAACCGCTGAAACGGGGACTGCTAAAATAGGGTCTTACCATACTCTATACAGATGTTTATCTTAACCACATTAAATAAAAATGGTATTTTCAGAGAACTCGAGTTCTGTCTTCTCTGCCTCTTGGAAGTTTGAACATTTAATTTAAGCGAAAATCAATGTTTATTTATTATATAAACATTTTTTTCTATGTTCGGGCAACAGTAAAATGCATTTTAAATTAAATAAATTAAATACATTCTTTCTTTTTTCAAATAATTTAAATTAAAAAAAAAGGTTTTGGACACCTTGTATAAATAATTATGTAATTGTTTATATTACTAAATAGAGAATTAAATAGCCTTTCAAATGAACTTAAAAATAAAAATTGATATATTTCAGGATTTTTCCTTAACGTCGCGGGTTTACGAAATAACAAATTTATTCCTTCCATTTGCACCATAATGTACGTCTTAATTGCTGATATGAATGAGTAAGATTAAATTTAAATTATTAGAAGAATTTTTTTACTGAGCAATAACATTTTTGTTTAGTTTAATAATATTTTGTATTTTGACAACGACGTCCGAAGTGGAAGTCGAAACGTTAATAAAATAATTTGTTTAAGTAATTTGTGGCTTATTTCCCAACTAGAATAGTAATTTAAAATAAATGGTACTCCGTTAAAAGGCAAAACTTTTTATTGGAGGTGTTTTCTAAGAGGCTCTTTTAGCCGGGGCTATTTTAGCCGGGGCTGTTTTGACCGAGGCTATTTTGTGTGCGATCTATTTTGTCGGGGCCATTTTGTTTGCGGGCTATTTTGTCGAGGCTATTTTGTGTCCGGGCTATTTTGACAAGGCTTTTTTGACGGGGCTGTTTTGACCGATCTATTTTGACGGGTCACGATGCAGCCCAATATGGTGGTATTAGGTGGGTGTTACAGTTGATATAATTAAAACATCCCTAAACAAGTAGCGCTGCTAATCGAGAAAAACAAATTAAATTTTAAAAATGGGACTTAACTTAAACTAGAACTTAAAAAAATACGAACTATCGAAATTCGTCGATATGAAGTTTGTTTTAAGCAAACAACTTAATAGTTATTTATGATATAAGTGTTAAAAGTACACGTTTAAGGCACGCATGTGAAAGTTTGCAGAATGAGCGATAGCGAGTTCTGCAATTCACATGAGTGCCTTAAAAATGTACTTTTTAACACGCATATCGTACAATATTTTTTCTACAAACGTAATTACAGGACAATATCTACAAAAACTTTTACTTGAACTTGACTGACATTCCATTTTTATATTTTTTTGACATTACATGAAAATTGCCTATACGGTCAATACGAACTGCAGTGCCTTAAAAATATTTTTTCTATGAGCGTGCAAAAATGTCTACTTTCGCGCACGCATTTTAGTTTAGAAAGTTTCACTTTTCCACAGGCGTGTTACTTTTCCGCACGCGTGTTACTTTTCCGCACGCGGTTTTTACTTTTCCGCACGCGTGTTAATTTAGATATTTTAATATGGCCTTAAAGTAATTATAATACATGCAATAAACTAATATTTAGATATTATTTACTAATTTATTTCAAATATATCGCATTGTGTTCCTGTTTTAATGAAATTAATGCTATAATTCGATGAAATAAAATTATTTTGACATAATATTCGAAAGTCAAATCGGTAGACAATAACAGTCGTTTTGAATCATCGTCATGAAAACCAAGATCGTCGTCATGCTAACTAATTATATTGAAAGTTTGGTTTTGACAACCTTGTCAAAGAATTAATTTTTGTATGTATTTTCATATTAATTAAATTAATTGATTTAGATTTGGTAATTTTTTAAAGACTCTTAGAAAAAATATTGTTCCCAACTCTTGCAGAAAGTCTCTTTTCCGCACTCGACTGCTTGCCGAACTCCCGCTTCGCGTCGTTCGGCAAACTGCAGTCGCGTGCGGAAAAGAATGACTTTCTGCACTTGTTAGGAAAATAACTATTAAAGCACTAGTGCCTTAAAGTAGTATTTTTAACGCTCGTATGGAGTGCTAAAAATTGCATTTTTAACACGGTTGTAGAAAAAGTTATTTAAATGTAAAGACCATTGAAACCTAACACTTTCTTGCAGACAAATTTTACAGTTTTATTTTTATAACAAATTTCAGCAAAACATGTTTATGTAACACATAAATGCACTAGAAATTAAATTTCCATTAATGTACAGCCATTCAATATATAGTTTATCCAGTATTTATTAATCAGTTTAAAAATGCTCCATATAAAATATTGTGTCATTAATTATTAAGGTTAATGTTAAAATTGTTGTTTAATGTTCGCCAATATGTACATTGATAAAATGTAACAAACTTCGTGTTTGTATATACCTATATGTGGTTTTTTGATACCTACTATAATTTAAAGTTGCTTTCTATGAACTGGTGCAACCGTATTTTGTGTTGTAAAATGAATGGTAAGTGTAATAGATATTGTGAAAAGAAACTTTATGTTAAACATCGATAAATTTGAACCTCTGATTATCTGATCCTCTCCACTAACTTATTGTAACTGTAAAATTAGTTTGATATTTACTGCCCTATTTGTATGAAAATGATGGAAAAAAAAGAAAACAAAAATATATTTTAGACATTATATTGTTATAAAAATATTATTGACAATATTCCAAGAAAATAAGGAAAAGGGTATAGCGGCATAAGATGGTAAAAGTCTGCACTCGGTTGGATTCGTATTTGGGATTGAGCACTAGAAAGTAACTCAAAACCCCATTAGCCATGTTTTTTCGAAAAAGATTTTTTTTTCTGAGCGATCCTTTACTTTAAAAGATCTGAAAAAAATTATAAACATACAAAGGTATGTTCAAAAATATATTGCTTTTTCCAGATTTTTTTGGTCAAAATTGAGCTCACCTTTTTGGTATCTTTCCCTTCCACACCCCATATTATTAGCACATAAACCTAACTATCTGTCATTAAATACCGATTTTTTATATTTTGTTTGTTATTTCTAATGACGGGAGCAGGTTTGACATTTTCAGACAAAAACATGCTCAAAATACAACACACCCTCTTTGTTTGGCTAAGGGGGTTTTGGGAAAGGTACTTTGTAGTGCCCGATCCCAAATACAATTCCAGCCGAGTGCAAATTTTACCATCTTATCCCTCCATAGCCTTTAACCTCTAGTCCAAGAGCTGGGAGCGGATTTTGCGCGTGGTAAGTATTATGGAAAAACTATACGGGGATATGTTGAATTAGTTGTGTACATGACTTTCACCAACGGCCGGAAACCAAAGTGGGAGACGAGGGTAGTTAAAAGTCGCGGATTTTATTATTTTTTTTGTGACGCTCATGATCGAGATTCAAAATTTGGGAATAAATAGGTGATGACGTAACTAAGTAAAATCTCCAGTAGCGGAACGCTGCGTGGACGACAAAGGGGTGGGGGCAAGGGGTGAATATAAAAATTATAAGGGGATTTTTGTGACGTTGGCTGCGTTTTCCAGTTAGTTCCTGCAGCTTTTACAATATCGTCCTTCCATCGCATCTGACGTCTTCCTCTTCCTCTTCTTCCTGTCCACGGTCTCCAGTTTTGTATTTCAGCATTCCATCTTTTATCTTCCTGTCTCGCATTGTGGCCCGCAAAGTTCCATTTTAACACTGCTATATGTTCAGTTACGTTTTTTACTTTTGTTTTCTCTCTTATCTATTTGTTTGATTTTCTGTCTTGTAGTTTTATTCCCAACATGGCGGCGTGAGCGGCCGGGGAGTAACGGCATAATCGCTGGCCTCATACGCCAGTGTACGTGGGTTCGAGCCCTGCCAAAGACAAACCATTTTCATTTCCAATAATGACACGAGCCGTCTCACCGTGCCTCGGAGAGCACGTTGAGCCGTCGGTCCCCCTGGGCTAGTTTACATCGGCACTAGTTACTTAAAACAGGGTTAAAGATGTAAATGGCGCTGGAACTGTCCGAAAGGATCTCTACGATATTATTATTATTCCCAACATGGATCTTTCCATTTGTTTCTGAGTTATTTCAATTTTGTTTATGTTGGCCTTTGTTAATGTCCATGCTTCTGAGCCATACGTCAGAACAGGAAGGATGCACTGGTCAAATACAAGGGTTTTTAGGTATTGTTGTATCTTTGTGCTTTTTGTGATCGAGATGGTGCACCACAATTTGGGAATAAGTAGACCATGGCAAAACTAAGTAAAATCCCCAGAGGCGGAAACCAGAGTGGGGGACGAGGGTAGTTATAAGGGGTCAAAGTCGCGGTTTTTATTATTTTTTTTGTGACGCCCATGATCGAGATAGTGCACCAAAATTTGGGAATAAGTTGGTCATGACGTAACTAAGTAAATTCTCCAGAGGCGGAACGCTGCGTGGGGGATAAAGGGGCGAGGGCAGGGGTAAATATAAAAATTATAAGAGGTTTTTAATGCACCAAAATTTGGGAATAAATAGATCATGCCATAACTAAGTAAAATCTCCAAGGGCAGAACGGTGTGTGGGGGAAAAGGAGATGGGGCAGGGGTAAATATAAAAATTATAGGGGATTTTCTGTGACGTTAGTGATCGAGATAGTGCACCAAAATTTGGGAATAAGTAGATCATGCAAGTCGCGGAAATATTCTCGACGACGAGCATTACTAAAACGTTTTGCATGTTGACCCCTGCCCGTCATCCTTTTGTCTCCCCACGCAGCATTACGCCCCAGGAGATTTTGCTTAGTTACGTTATGATTTACTTACTCACAAATTTTGGTGCACTATCTCGATCATGAGCGTCACGAAAAAAATAAAAAACTCCGACTTGGACCCCTTATAACTACCCTCGTCCCCCACTCTGCTTTCCGCCTCTGGAGAGTTTACTTAGTTTTGTCATGGTCTACTTATTTCCAAATTTTGGTGCACTATCTCGATCACAAACGTCACAACATACCCCTTATAATTTTTATATTCACCCCTTCCCCATCTCTATGTCCCCCACACAGCGTTCCGCCCCTAAAGATTTTACTTAGTTATGGCATGATCTATTTATTCCCAAATTTTGGTGCACCATCTCGGTCACGAACGTCACAACAAACCCCTTATAATTTTTATATTCACCCCTGCCCCCACCCCTTTGTCGGCCATGCAGCGTTCCGCCCCTGGAGATTTTACTTAGTTACGTCATGACCTACTTATTCCCAAATTTTGGTGTACTAAAAAAAAAGTCACAAAAAAAATAATAAAAACCGCGATTTTGACCCCTAATAACTACCCTCGTCCCCCACTCTGGTTTCCGGACGTTGGGGAAAGTCATGTACACAACTAAAACATATCCCCGTATAGTTTGTCCATATTACTTATTACGAGCAAATTCTGCTTCTATCTCACCGACTACTCATTCAGCACATCTCACTAATAAGGTACTAGTCCAGAGTACTGACACTTGAACAGCCAGGGTACTGAAGCGTTTTTTCGATAGGTAATATAGTATTTTTACTACAAAAGCGATATTACGTAGGTCAAAATTTTTGACGTAAGAGAACTGTCAAAACTTTTAGAATGTGACTTTTCATTATTGCCATATTTATTATAAACTTATTATGTGACTTTTCATTATTGCCATGTTTATTATAAACATGGCAATAATGAAAAGTCACATTCTAATGTTTTGACAGTTCTCTTACGTCAAAAATTTTGACCTACGTAATATCGCTTTTGTAGTAAAAATACTATACCTATAAGATACCAAATTGTAACTATTTCCTACGTAGGACCTGGCGGCCATTTTTATTTATAAAAAATTAAGTGTCAAATAATGGCATTTTTCACTTTTTTTTTCAAATCAATGGAAAACGGGGAAAGTTATGGTTTTTTTAGTACAAATATCTTCAAGATTATGGAAAAAGCTTTAAAAAGTTTGATGCACTCATTTATTGTTAATATAATTACGAAAAAAGGTCGGAATTGCAAAAAAAATTATTTTCGCAATAACTGTTGTAAAAATTTGTGTACAGCTTTGAAATTTTTGTCAAATAAGGGTTATTTGGTGCTTAATATGTGATAAAAATTTCAAAACGATTCATTTAATTGTTTAAATTTTATTCAAATTGTTTATCCCAGAGAGCATTTTTTTTTTGCAATAACATAAGTCAGAAGAAAATGACGTTAGAACCATTCCACAGGTATCAAATGAAAGAGCATGAGCTATATTTTCAACTTGGTTTAAAAAAAGTGAATAAAAAATGCATTTATTAGTCATAAATAATTATGCAAAAATATCGTAAATTTTCCTTATAAACTTTTTATTTTGTTATATAAGAAATTATACATATTTATTACAATTTTTTATCAATTATGATATAGATAACATTACTTGGTAGTTTGTGCACTTAAAACAGGGTAAAAAAGTTAATTTTTTGGAAAAAGTTATTCAAAAAGTTTATAAAGAGAAATTGACGATATTTTGCATAATTATTAATTATTAATTAATGCATTTTTATTCACTTTTTTAAACCATGTTGAAAATGTAGCTCAGGCTCTTTCATTTGACACCTGTGGAATGGTTCTAAGGTCATTCTTTTCTGACTTATGTTATTTCAAAAAAAATGCTCTCTGGGTAAACAATTTGAATAAAATTTATACAATTCAATGAATCGCTTTGAAATTTTTATCACATATTAAGCACCAAAGAACCCTCATTTGTCAAAAATTTCAAAGCTGTACACTAATTTTTACAATAGTTACTGAGAAAATATTTTTTTTGCAATTCCGACCTTTTTTCGCAAATATATTAACAATAAATGAGTATATCAAACTTAGTAATACGTCATTTTAAAGCTTTTTCCATAATCTCGAAGATATTTGTAGTAAAAAAATCATAAGTTTCACTATTTTCCGTTGATTTAAAAAAAAAAGGGGAAATGCCATTTTTTGACAGTTAATTGTTTATAAATTAAAATCGCCGCCAGATCCTAAGCAGGAAATAGTTATAATTTATTCCTATTCGCGGTGTGCAAGTACTTGGAAGGGGAAACGAGAAACAACCCTGCGCGAGTCGCGGAGAAATATTGCAACTATCTTAAATAATTCATATTGTCAATTGAAATTGTCAAATTGACGTATATTTCATACCTTCTGTCAATGAAGCAGAAAAATTATATATTGCTCCACAATATTGATATGATATGCAATTATTATATAAAGGTAAATTTAATTAATTTTATTTTGCTTGCAGTACTGCATTTTAATAACTAATTTTATTTACTACATTCAATTGTTGACGTTTTCATAACATAACCTGAAGCTTATTTTTCTCCTTATTATTTTTTTGGACTATGGCCTTGACAATTATCCAGTAACCAGGACTAATATAATTGGCCAATATAATTAAAAGTGCGAATTTTAGTATAGAGCGTAGAAATAGGGGTCGCTTTGCCGAACTTGCACGGTCCCAATAGGTATTACTTGTCGAAAAACGCTTCAGTACCCTGGCTGTTGAAGTGTCACGAACAGGGTATATTTTTGTCTTATTACCCTGGCCTATACCTATTCGACGGGTTGTTCTGTTAATATATCGCTATTGAAAGTTGCGCGTTGTGTTTTAATTATTAACAATTTATTGCGAAATCATTAAAAATATATCTATTTATTCTTAAATATAAATATTTCATACGTTAATACATAGAAAATCCTTCTAGAAAAAAATAATTAAAAATATTTTTTACAATGTCATACATGAATAAACCTATTGACCCTATAACAGATAACTTAGGCTTTATTTGTTGCATTTATGTGTATATTATTTGTTAGTGTCAACTTTAGTCAACTACATAAACCAATGTAATTTCGTCAGCTGTTAACTCTATCCCATAGACTTGATTTGATGTTGTATACCTGTATTTGTATAGAACAAGTACCGATGTAATTGAATGTAAATACTGTGTACGTCTATGTATATAAATGTTAAATGTAAATGTATACGAACGTGAATGTATGTATTTGTGTACATATTGTATCGCATTGTGTCTATTTGTTACATAGCCTGGTAAATTGTGTAATAATAATTTTTTTACATATTTAGTTTAACCAAATTAAAACAGGAAATATGGTTGAAGGATATTTATTTTTTATCTGTGCAGATTATTGGAAAAAAGACCATTTTTGAAGAGTTATTTACCAGCTATTTTATTGCTGGAATCAAATCTTAAGATTGCATAAATTAATAATATAGATATGCAAAGTCCGAACAAAGTATGCTATATTGTTTATGAACAAATTAGCGCTTAGAAATCTTCTTTTTTCAATTTCAATAAATAAAAGTTTTTCAGTGTTTTATTGTGAGATAAAATGAATTTATATCAAGTAACGGTCGAATCCAGCAATTATTTTCTGATTCGACATTAAAATTAGAGTTATATTACATAGCTTTTAGATGAAAAACTATCCTTTTTGCCGCTTGGATGCTAAATCAACTTGATTAAAAAGCAAAGTACTAGGAACTTTAAACCAATTGATCTAAAACAAGGTAAAGGGTAAAAGTGGAAAGGAAAATAATCAAATAGACGGTAGTTACTCTTTAATTAAAGAGAAGCAACTTTCTTTAATTAGCTCGTACAGTGTTTCTATTTTTCGTTAACGTTCGTAGACGTAGGACATTTAAAACACGTTTCTAGAAAGTTATTGGAACTTGAAGCAGTAGTGTTTGGTTTAGAAAGTATTTTTAGAGTAACAATTTGAGAATATAGCTTCATTTACTTTAGAGGAAGTTTTAAAAAAAGAATTTCTAAAATGTCTTGTAGGTCATAAAAAACAATTCTACAATATTTCACAAGTATCTGGGACGATAATGTAAGCGTTATGTTGGTACTGCTATATGGCGTAGGTGGCTGTACACTCAAAACGAGGGATATAAAAGATAGCATGTACGGCGAAAGTTACAAATGTAGACAAATGTAGATGTCCGTAAAATAATCAACCAAGTAAGCTAACTTTTCGAAACCATCAAGAAAAGGAAAACGGCGTCGCTGGGTCACATCATGCAAAACGAAATAAAAAATACCAGTTCCTCCAACTTATAATCGAGGCAAAATTAAAGGCAAGAGAGGAATGAGACGCAAGAAAATGTCCTGTCACCACAAGTTAGTTTGTAGACACCACTCTGTAGTTGTTTTCTATTTCGGCTCTTATTGTTCTTAATATATTTGCTTAAGTTGTTGATAGTTCTAAAAGCTGGTGTTATTCCTTTCTTTTTTATATATCTGGCTATTTTTGTTGTTATCTTGCCAGTATATGTGATAGAGCAAAAGGTACTGGGTTTTTTCTGTGGTGGTGAATATACTAATTTCAGGGCTTTCTTATGGAGTTTTTGGTTTAAAATTTTATTAGTTGTTTGTTCGTTATAGACGTTGTTTACTGCTATTTGTTTAATGATGTTTAGTTCTATTTCGAAGTTATTTTTTGACATGGGAATTTCTGTCAGTCTATGTATCATGCTATGGTAGGCTGCTAATTTGTGTTGTGTAGGATGGGATGATGAATTGTGTATAGTTGTGACAGTATGGGTAGGTTTGTGATATAGGGAGAACTCATGTTTGTTGTGTAGTCTGGTAATTGTTACATCTAGAAAGTTTATGTACTTTATTCTGTTCTGTTTCTATTGTAAACTCAATATTACTATGATGTGAATTAATGTGTGATAGAAATTGGTCAAGTTGCCTGTTAGTTCCTGTAAAGCATATCCACGTATCTCCACCAATATAATAATTGTAAAAAATACACTAAAACTAGTTAATAAAATACAACATTTTCAATTGCCCAACAACTCCATACTAATTTCATAACCTGACGTAAAAAATATTTTTCCTCTTGTTCCTCCTACAGAAACTTTTGCTCTGGTTAAAAATAATAGTACAAAATACTGAAATTTTACACCTACTAGAAATTTGCATAAATCAAGACTATTTTGAATTCAATAATCAAATATACACAAACAAGAGTTCAGGACTTATTATGGGTAATCCTCTAAGCCCATTTTTATCAGTTATATTTATGAACCGGCTTGAAACAACAATTTCTAAACATACCCTATCTAAACAGTTCTTATATTGGTGGAGATACGTGGATGATATACTAGTATGCTTTACAGGAACTAACAGGCAACTTGACCAATTTCCATCATACATTAATTCACTTCATAGTAATATTAAGTTTACAATAGAAACAGAACAGAATAAGTCCATAAACTTTCTAGATGTAACAATTACCAGACTACAGAACAAACATGAGTTCTCCGTATATCATAAACCTACCCATACTGACACAACTATACACAATTGAGGCGCTCAGAGCAACAGTGGCCTAACCCACATCCTACAATTTTACCAAAACGCTTTAATTACATTAAAGTTATCCCTTATTTAAATATTTTCAGATGCACAGTAGCTCAACCTATGGTTGCTTGAGCCACTCTGCATCTGAAAATATTTAAGTAATGCATAACTTTAATGTAATAAAAGCGTTTTGGTAAAATTGTGTGATGTGGGTTAGGCCACTGTTGCTCTGAGCGCCTCAATTCATCACCCCATCCTACACAACACAAATTAGCAGCCTACTATAGCATGATAGATAGACTGACAGAAATTGCCACGTCAAAAAATAACTTCGAAATAGAACTGAACATCATTAAACAAATAGCAGTAAACAACGGCTATAACGAACAAAATATTAATAAAATTTTAAACCAAAAACTCCATAAGAAAGCCCTGAAATGACTATATCCGCCACCACAGAAAGAACCCAGTACCTTCTGCTCTATCACATATACTGGCAAGATAACAACAAAAATAGCCAGATACATAAAAAAGAAAGGAACAACACCAGCTTTCAGAACTAACAACAACTTAAGCAAATATATTAAGAACAATAAGAGCCGAAAGAGAAAACAACTACAGAGTGGTGTCTACAAACTAACTTGTGGTGACTATTCGAAAACTTACATTGGTCAAACTGGCAGAACCTTTGACAAACAGATAGCAGAACACAAAAGGGCTTTCAACAATAGAAAAACAGACACTTCTACATACGCACTTCACCTTCTAGATCCTAATCATGCTTTTAATGAAGAGTTTCAAATTCTGCATATTCAAAATAACGGCCTTAAGCTATCATTATTAGAATCTATGGAAATTAATAAATACAGATATAATTCTGAATAACTAACTCGAGACAAACAGCTCCCCACTCCTTAACCTCTTCAGTTAAAGACTTTAAAAAGGCAAACCCATAGTAAACTAAATCCATTGAGAAAGGCATTCTGCCGAAACAGCTGTAGTCACATAGTTATAATAAATTTTGTGGAAGTATAGAAAACAAACGTTTTCAGTGTTTCATAGTTAGGAAAATTTGATCGCTATCATCCATTAGTGGATTTGTATTTGAAAAAGAAGAATATCAGTGTGTCTTAAACCAACCAAGGCAAGTAATGTTAAATTAAGAAACAATATAAGCGATTACAAAATTAACGACAACCTCTTTTCAAACTTCAAAAATCAAACCTAGAACCTAGCTCGTATAAGCCAATCAGATTAACATATTCTATGAGCAAAATGGTGGAAAAATTGTTAATCTCAGATTAGTGCGGACATTACAATCATGAAATCACTTAATTAAGGAACAAAATGGCTTTAGACAAAATCGCTCAGGAATTCACAATATTCTTGATCTAGAATATGAGATTCGTGAAGCACTAGCCACCAAACAACACTCTATTTCAATATTTTTTTATTTGAAAAGGGCATATTATCATTATTATTGGCTCTACAACCACTGTGGGTCTTGGCCTATTCTAGAATCAAATTCCATTCCTTACTATCTTTCGCCTTGGTTTTTCAGTTTTGTACCCTTAAGACCCGTAAGTCGTCTTCCTCCTGGTCCTTAAACTGTTCTCTGGGCCTGCTTATTTTCCTTACTCCGTCCGCTCTATGGTTATATTGTCTTTTAACGGCTCCAGCTCATTAATTCTCTCAAGTGGCTCAGCCACCGCAGCCTGTTTATCTTGATTTACCAATACTAGATTCGCTATAAAGACGGTAAAACCCAAAATTATATAGTATTTGCGCCACAATCCGTTCTCCTAAATGCCTTTATAAATATGTCTGGGGATTTTACGTTCAAAACAAAACATTCCTAAATAGACTAAGAGCCGCTGGTGAAATTTCTTAATCATTTTAGGCACGACGGGACCCTATAACTTAAATAGTAGAACCTAAAAGAAAACGTTTGAGCACTGTGCCGTCACTTTTCAGTGGCACATGCGTCTACAGTGGCGCATCAAACTTTCCGCTTATGGACGGGATACATAAATTAAAAAATACCCTCCCTCATTACCAGAATTTAATTTTTTTCATTTTTTTTACTTCTATGTGATTAAGACATAAGATTCATCGTAATTTTAACCCACCACCCCCTTCTCCCTGCCTCCACCATCAAAAACTTTATTTTTCGGTTTGATTTTTTTTTATGGGATGCAATCAATTTTAAAAATTTCAAAAAATTCGCAGGCATAGTTAAGGATTTTATAAACCACGTCTATTTTTTATAGACCTGTAGGTTGAGTGTACATAACCTCAACAAAATTTAAAAATTTTTTTTTTTGGAAAAAGGTATATAACTTTTTTTTGGGGATAGCTGCAGATCTAATTTTTTCTTAGTCTTGTGTATTTTATCAAACACTATGTTTCTGATTTTTTTCAGATTTTTCTGTAACGCCGGTCACCTTCAAAAATCTAGAAAACTGTTTTTTAAGGGGGTTTTGGGGGGTTGGAACGTGTTTTTCGGATTTCTAAATATTCTAAAGGACTCAGTTACTTCAAGTTACATATAACCTATAAAAACAAAATTGATTTGATATATTATGAAGTCTATAAACTAGCAAAAATCCCCCAAAACCCCCAAAAAACAGTTTTTCGGATTTTTGAAGGTGGGGAGCCTTACGGAAAAATCTGAAAAAAATTAAAAATATAGTGTTTGATAAAACACACAAGATTAAGAAAAAATTAGACCTGCAGCTATTCCTCAAAAAAGTTATACCTTTTTGAAAAAAAAAGATTTCTTTTAATTTTTTGAGGTTATGTACACTCTACCTACGAGTCTATAAAAAATAGGCATGTTTTATAAAAGCCTCAGCTATGCGTGTGAATTTTTTGAAATTTTAAAATTAATTGAATCCCACCAAAAAAAAATAAAAATGGAAAATGAAGTTTTTGATGGGGGGCAGGGGGAAGGGGGTGGTTGGTTAAAATTACACTGAATCCTATGTGTTAATCACATAGAACTTAAAAAAATAAAAAAAAAATAATTCTGTTAGTAAGGGAGGGTAACTTTTAATTTATTTTTCCCGTCCATAAGTGGAAAGTTTGATGCGCCACTGTCGACGCATGTGCCACTGAAAAGTGACGGCACAGTGTTCAAACGTTTTCTTTTAGGTTCTACTATTTAAGTTATAGGGTCCCATCGTGCCTAAAATGATTAAGAAATTTCACCTATAGCGGCTCTTAGTCTAAAACATTCTTCATAGCTTTTTGTAATCGTCCACGTAAATAGCCACGAAAGAGGCTAGAAAACCTAATTTTAAGCAAAAATTTGGTCCATAATTATTTTTTGAAAACTCAACACTTTTTGCGTTATTCGTGGTTGAAAATTAGCCATTTTCATTGAAAAATAACACCTTTTCGGACGGATTTTTGCGAATACCTTAAAAACTATGCATCTAACAAAAAAACGATATAAAATGTTTCTGTAGGCTATAAAAAAACAAAGAGATTCGTTCCTTCATAAATCGTCTAGTTAAAATACAAAGAGGGATATGGTAGGTAAGAAGAGTTTGTTTTTTTGCTGCATGCTCAAATCGGTGTATTCAACTAGAAATAACAGAGAAACTGTCGATTTTAGGTGTATAATGATACTAATAACTTTTGTAGTGCTTAAAAAGACCTTTAGAATGAGTAATACTAAATGTCGATTATATTCAAACTAAGCGAGATATTGTGCAAAAAAGTTGATGACTAATGTATTTTAAGAAGAAATGAGAACTATATTTAACCCCTCATCATACAGTGCTTTTTATTATAGTGTTATTTATATGTTCAAAAAGTTGGAATGGAATAAAATGAATGGTTTTGAAAAAAATAAGGTCAAATTATAGAGCGCATTTTTAAATTTTCTAAACTTCCTTCCAAATTTCCTTTTTATTTTTCATTACTGTATCTCTTATCATTCAAGTTACATGGAGAAAAAGGAAGATTTTTAAGAAAATTTAAAAATGCGCTCGATAATTTGATTTTTTTTTCAAAAATCATTCAGTTTAAACCATTCCAACTTTTTGAACATAAAAATAACACTACAATAAAAGGTATTGTAGAAGGAAAACCATGCATATACATTTTGGTGGATGTGGGCTAAAATTACTTCTCATTTTTTTCTTAAAATACATTAGTTATCAATTTTATTTGCAGCATATCTCGCTTAGTTTTATTGTAATGTACCTTTAATGTAGCTTATTTTAAAGGACTTTTTAAGCAGTACAAAAGGTATTAGTAGCATTATAAACCTAAAATTAACCGTTTCTCTGTTATTTCAAGTTGAATACACCAATTTGAGAATGTACCAAAAATAAACTACACACACCGGCAAAATTAGCCGAACAACTTAAAAATGGGACATGTTTGATGTCTCGAATCTCCTAATCCTGTTGTTCGATTTGAGTTATTCTTTTAGCATGTTATAGCCTTATTAGTTAATAATGTCGGTGTAATAATATTGTTGCTAGACAGGTAAATGTCATTTTATACCGGGTGTTAAAATTATACTGTGTTTGTTTCTTAAAGTTCGGAAGACCCTTTATAATATTCTAGCATATATAAAATATTAAAAATAAAAAATTGTAGACTTAGGCTTTCTTAACATTTTCTTTTTTGATTTATTTGCTTATGTTGGAAAATAAAAAAGTTATGTACTTTAACAACTATCCATGCTTTTTATCAATAAATCCTCATAGTAGAGGAGCAAAGTATGCTAAATTTGCAGTTACTCGAGCGTTATGGGGACCTATTGGATTGTGAAGACTGGGTGCTAAAACCAAAAAAAGTTAAGTTTTCCATAAAGTGTGAGACTCTCCATTTTTTAATTTAATTTTCCATTTCCACCAACCGTTTTTTCCGATTATAGGAAATATGGGTTATATCTATCCATAATTGGAAAAAATGTTGCGAATAAAAGTTGCTTATTTTTACGTCAAGGATCCAAATCTGCAATAAAAATTGGGGGCTCCTATTTAAGATTTTAAAGTAACCCCCCACCCCACCTCCGTGGGGGTCGTGTTTGGTGCCATTCGGTAGATTTTTGAAAAATATTGAATAGGTGTATTTTGCAGTTTTGCGATCTGATCTTCATTTCGCGAAATATCGCAGGGTTCGTATTTAAAATTTTTAATTTACCCCCCACCCCTCTCCATGGGGTGTCACGAGCCCCCACGGAGGTGAGGTGGGGGATTAGAAGCCCCCAATTTTTATTTCAGATTTGGATTTTTTACGTAAAAATAAGCAACTTTTATTCGACAAATTTTTTCGAATTATGGATAAATAGCGCTATAATCGGAGAAAAATGATGGTTTCAAATGGAAAATTAAATTAAAAAATTAAAAGTCCCCCACTTTATGAAAAACTTAACTTAACCTTTTTCTGATTTTAGCACATACTCTTCACAATCCAATAGGTCCCCATAACGCTCGAGTAACTGCAAATTTAGTATACTTTCCTCCCCTACTATGAGGATTTATTGATGAAAAACATGGATAGCTGTTAACGCACATAACTTTTACATTATCTAACAAAAGTAAATGACTCAAAAAGGAAAATGTTAAGAAGGTCTAAATCTACAATGGAGTACTGATTTTAATATTTTACATATGCTAGAATATTCCACAGGGTGTTCCAAAAAGAAAAAAACACAGTATGCTTGGTACACCCGGTATAAAATGATATTTACCTGTCTAGCAATAATATTATTACAACGATATTCTTAAATAATAAGGCTATAACGTACTAAAAGAATCACTCAAATCGGACCAGTGGTTTAGGAAATTCAAGACATCAAACATGTCCCATTTTTAAGGTGTTCGGCTAATTTTGCCGGTGTGTGTATTTTCACCTACCATATCTCTTTTTGTATTATAACTAGTAGATTTATGAAGGCAAGTGTCTCATTCTTTTTTTATAACCTACAAAAATGTTTAATATAGTTTTTTTAGTTAGATGCATAGTTTTTAAGGTATTCGCAAAAAACCGTTCGAAAAGTATTATGTTTCAATGAAAATGGCCAATTTTCAACCACGAATATCTCAAAAAGTACTGAGTTTTAAAAAAAATTATGGAACAGTTTTTTCTTAGAATTAGGTTCTCTAGCGAATTATGTGGTAATTTTAACCAAAAATTTTTCTAACCCTAAGAAGGGGTGGGAACCACCCCCAAGATAAAAGCATACATCGGCATAGGATAGACTTTGAATTAGGAGATAAGTAGAGGCTAGGCCCAAAATTTCATTAAAGTCCATGCAGTAGGATAGAATTCGGTGGTAATATCCTATTCTTGCTCCCATTGACTGGCGTAAAGCGTAAGTGAGGTCGGGCTTGATAAGAGTTCTGTATATCAATATTTTTGTTCTTTTTGTGACTATGTTTGATGTTAAAATTTCTTTAATCCATAGTATGATCTATTTGCTATATATGCGTCTGTTGATTTCTGCTGTTATTGTGTTACTTTAGTTAATTGGTGAGCCTAGATATATGATTTCTCTTACTCGTTCCAAAGTATGGAAATATACTGGAACATGAGTATACTAATAATGGAATGTAAATAAACCTAAAGAAAACTGAGTACCTAACAACGGAGGATACAGAAATAAAACCTCTGGATATAGAGGAAATTAAAAAAACAGACAAGTACAAATATTTAGGTGTCATAATATCAAACAATGGAATAACTGAAGAAGATATAAAAAATAGACTTGGACTAGGACAAACGAGAGACTGCACACGAAAATTGAACCGGGATAAGAACATCAGTAGTGGGAGCACGCAAAATAGAATTATATTTTGCTGACGTTCAAAATGAATTTCACAATGCGAAAATCGTCGGTTGCTAGCCAACGTGACGTCACTAAAATAGAATTCTACTTTGCGTGCTCCCACTACAGTATAAACTCAAAAAGAAGAATATATAAGACCATGGTATAAAGTATCCTGACTGACGGGTGCGAAAATTGAATAATAAATAAAAAAACCAAAACAAAATAATAGCAACAGAAATGGAATTCCTTAAGAGAAGCTGCAGAGTAACAATAAGAGATAGAATAAATAACATAGAGTTTAAGAAAAGAATGGGTATTAACTCAGGTATAATAGACTACATAGAACACTAGGCTAGGAAAGGATAAATCTGCAGGAAGGGGATTGGCAAAAGAGAAAAAACGGTTGAGTAAAGGAATACAGTGAAAACTGTAAAAATCCTTAGTATATATATATTATTCACAGAATTCACCACGATCCCATTTTGTAGTTAACAAGGTAGCTCCAAGTTTTTCTCATAAACAATGTTGATTGCCCGTCTAAAACAAACAGACAAATAAACATCAGTTCCTGAAGCACCGTAGATTTATGAAATATTTATCACTCTCAAATATCTGTTACTTCACTGCTATTTTCTTCTTCTTCTTCATGTGCCGTGCTAGATTATCGAGTGATTATTAAACCAGCTGTTAATAAGAATCTCAAACTTTAAATTCTTTTTGAAAACTTCGTCAGAAACCCCAAGAAAACCCGAATAATCTCTTTACATCAATTTAGTGTCGAAAACCCTCGAAAATACAGATGACGTACCTTAGCAGAATCCTTTGACGCCAGGTGCTCTGAGTGTCGATTCTGATAGCGTATTCATATTCAGCGACCCCAAAAGCCCCCGAACAACAAACTCTGGCCCTTGATATACTGATTTTGACATGTTTATGCACGTTTGTATTATTTTGTGCATTGTAAATTAGGGATGGGAAAAACCTACCGGTTATAACCTAAAACGGGTTTTTCCTTTGCAATAATCGGTTTTTCCGGTTGTTTTTTTGTCCCGGTTATAATCGGTTTTTTCTTTTTAAAGTAATAACCGGTAAAAAACCGGGTAAGTGGAAAAATACTGAATTTAGTGAAAAAATGGGAAAATTTTTCTCCCCCGTGCATAAATGAGAAATTTTAAGCTGGCTGAAACCGATTTTACAACACTGATGACTGATTTCTCTACTGGTATGGACTGATATCGATTCAAATGTAGTATCGCAAACTAAAGCGCAATGTAAATGTAACTTATTTGGTATTGGATATGACTAAAAAGGCTAACACCGGTTTTTAAAATAACCGGTTTTTTGACCGGTTATATCCGCCAGGTGAAACTGTAGTTAAAAAACCGGTATAACCGAAAACCGGTGTTTTTGTCAACACCCGCCATCCCTATTGTAAATGCAATTATGCATTTTCACCCATTTGTATATTGTAGCGTTTTTTCCTGACTTCATCCCGAACAATGCACCAAGCTGCAAATCGATATGGTATGGGAGCCCAAGCGGGGATTTTTGCAGTTACTCGAGCACGTCATAATATATAGGGAGAAACCTGGTACCCTGCAGATGTACCCCTACCATATATTGGCTCTTAACACATGGAAGTTCGTTAAGGGGGGCCCGAAAAAAAATATATCCTTAAAAATACTCGAAATTTTCAGATTAAGATAAGGTAAGTTAAGTACATGCAAAAGAGTGTATATTTCAAAAATCTGACGATTTGAGCGGGGCGTAAGGAAATGGGTGAGTCAAAAAGTTTCACATAAAAAGCGAATTCTTCGCGAAGTGAACATCAGATCGAAAAACTAAAAAATACGTTTTGAATATTTTTCAAAAATCTATCGAATGGTACTAAACATGACCCCCTAAACATGACATGTACCCCCACGGAGAGGGGTTGGGGGTAAATTTAAAATTTTAAATACAAACCATGCGATAATTCGCGAAATCAACATCAGATCGAAAAACTGAAAATACATTTATTCAATATTTTTGAGAGATCTATCGAATGGCATCAAACACGACCCCTCACGGAGGTGGGGTGGGGGGTTACTTTAAAATCTTAAATGGGAGCCCCCATTTTTTATTGCAGATTTGGATTCCTTACGTAAAAATAGGCAACTTTTATTAGAGACATTTTTTCAAATTATGCATAAATGGCGCCATAATCGGAAAAAACGATTATTGGAAATGGAAAATTAAATTAAAAAAATGGAAAGTCCCCACTAAAATGGAAAATTTTACTTAACTTTTTTTGGTTTTAGGACCTAATAATCACAACCCAATAGTTCCCTATAACGCTCGAGTGACTGCAAATTTAGCATACTTTGCTCCCCTCATAGGTACTGTATTTAAAAATCGATTTATTCCGGTTTTTTTGTTCTAAATGCCCTGATCTATAAGGCATTATATGGTATACAGTTACCATTATTGAGCGTTTTTTTAACAAACGCTAAAACTGATACTTAATTACCAAATTTATGTTCCGTAACTTTTCATTAAAAAAATATGATATAGAAATTGAGCAGAAAGGTTTAATTGCTTAAGAATAAAACAACATGAAGCCAAGAAGAAATTAAAATTCTTGTATACAGACTTTAATTAATATTAAATTTTCAATTTTGTCATCATTCTTTGAGTTAATTATTGACTCTCCATTCCAAAAGGATTTCGAAGGTAAAGGGTTTCTTTTGCAGGGACAATAAATAAATACCATTAGGAAATACTTTGGGGGAGAATATAAAATAAAATTTTTAGTAGAGAAAGATAACAACGGTAAACAATTTTTAATTTAAAAACATTTATTTTTTATCCATATGCCACAGAGAGAAACGATACTTCTAATGAAACCAAAACTATGCTACAAATAGTGAAAATAAATATACAGTCGATCCCGCTTATTAAAATAGCCGTCGTGCCACTCAAAAGTATTTCTATAATTGAGATATTCTAATAAGCGATCATTGGTGGCTAGTAAAACGTTTCGGGACCTCAAATTTATATTCCTTAAAGGGGATATTCCTATAACCGGTATTCTAATAAGCGGGGTTCGTCTGTATTATGTATATCAGGAAACACGCGAGAAGGGAAGACAAATGAGTACAACTTGTACTCCCACAATAGTTAAGGTGAACACAGAGACTATGTGATGTAAAGTGGCGGCCACAACGACGCTCCGCATTGCCCTTCGCACATCGTTGGGTACCAACGCCTCGCCTACATAAATTGAGCTTAGTATTTTCTGATCTTCGCACAGTGCTTATTCTAGGGATAGATAAAGATACATTAATCAGTTGTGTTTATGCTTGTACCAATTTGAAGCAGAAAATGCAAATGTCGCCACAATATTTTGGTTTTAACAAGACTGTGGAAAGAAAGGAAGGAAAGAAGTGGATTCGCTATAGTAAATTCGCTTTTTATATAGGTGATACACCGCCATTTTGTTTGTTCTTTGCAAAAACTTTGTCTTAAAATTGGAATTTAAAACAACGTTTTTTTTCCGGTGTAACGACGATGTTTAGAATAAATATGCGGTGTGTCAATACGGCCACTAATGTGCAAAGCAAAGGCTAAGCTATGTGCGAGGTATTGTGCTGGGCGTTGTGCGGTGCGGTGCGCCGTGGAAAATTAATTAGAATAACTTTTGAACCGTAACCTGTAGAAAAAGTATTTTTCCATATTTAGAAATACTGAATTTTTATACACATTTATAAAGAAAAACAATTGTCCTATGACAATTAGGGACGAAGTTAGCACCCTTCTTTTTTTAATTCACGGCAGCTTTGTTTATAACAATTAAGAAATAAAATTAGCCGCATTTGAAAGAACATACATCAAAGTTTTAACTTACCAAGTATACAAAAGATTTCCTTTCAAGGAAATCGTCCACAAAGCTTAAAATTGTGGCCCTTAAAATCGGCCAGCATTGAAATTTGGGTTAGCGATGAGAGGGGGGAAGGAGCTGTTAACTGTATCTCTGGTTCTCGATTATTTATTTCGTTGTTTCTTTTTTTAACTTCTATGTACTTTTTACGTACATTACGAATAGGCGTTATTTAAATAAACTAATTGTTATATACACTATCAAATTTGTTTAAACATTTTTTTTTCAATTTTTTAAATAATATTTGATGTAACTTTTATTGTAAAACGTACATATTAGTTTTACAGGGCGTAACAAACATACAGGTCATAAATTAAATCACATATTCTGGGACCAAAAATAGATCGATTGGACCTAACTTACCTTAATACAAATGTGCACATAAAAAAAGTTATAGCCCTTTGAAGTTACAAAACGAAAATCGATTGTTTCCAATATATCGAAAACTATTAGAGATTTTTTATTGAAAATGGACATGTATCATTCTTATGACAGGAAGATCTTAAAGAAAAACTATAGTGAAATTTGTGCATCCCATAAAAATTTTATGGGGGTTTTGTTCCCTTAAACCCCCCAAACTTTTGTGTACGTTCCAATTAAATTATAATTGTGGTACCATTAGTTAAACTCACTGTTTTAAAACTTTTTTGCTTCTTAGCATTTTTCGATAAGGCAGTTTTTATCGAGTTGCGGCTTCTTTTTTAATATGTTTACATAAAGATTTTATGGGGGTTTTGTTCCTTCACACCCCCCCCCCCAAATGTTTGTGTACGTTCCAATTAAACTATTACTGCGGTACCATTAGTTAAACAAAATGTTTCTAAAACTTTTTTGTCTCTTAGTATTTTTTCGATAAGGCACCTTTTATCAAGATTTGGCTTCTTTTTTAATATGGTTCAAACTATGCCTAAAAATGTAAATTATAAATAAATTTTCATACGATTACCAAGTCTCCATAATCGTACTAAACCATATTTAGAAATATGTAGTGGATTTGACAAATACCTATTCAAAATATCTCAATAAAAACTGACTTTTCGAAAAAGTACTGAGAGGCAAAAAAGTTTTAAAAACATTGTGTTTAACTAATGGTACCACAATAATAATTTAATTGGAACGTACACTAAAGTTTGGGGGGTTTAAAAGAACAAAACCCCATAAAATTTTTATGGAGTGTCAAAATTTTACTATTATTTTTTTGTAAGATGCTCCTGCCATAAAAATACCACATGTCTATTTTCAAGAAAAAATCTCTCGGAATTTTCGATATATTGCACAAAATCGATTTTCATTTTGTAACTTCAAAGGGCTGTAACTTTTTTTATGTGCATATTTATACAAAGGTAAGTTAGGTTCAATCGAACTATTTTTGGTCCCAGAATATGCGATTAAATTTATGACCTGTATTTTTGTACACCCTGTAATTATTATACACTAATCCTATTAAATTATTCCTAAATCTAACATTGGCTTATAATATTGAATTGAAAATAAAAAATCTCAAATAAACTAGGTTTTATTTATTGATAAACATGCTACTAGATATAAACGAAAAATAAAATGTAACAAAATTAGAGAGAGGATAAAAAGAACAAAATTATTTTCAGAAAGTTTCTACAATATTGTAATAATTGTATCTTACAAGATTGAAAGTTATAATTTTAAGATTGAAAAAAAAAACAAAAATTAAGATATTTCATACATTTTGGTATTATAACAAGACTATTAAAATAAAATTAAAGGAGATTTATTTAGGAATACTTGTATTTTTATGAAAAACGTAACAATTATCAGTTACCCATTTAATATAAGTTATTGTAAAGTCAAGTGCATATGCAAAATATCGTAAAAGAATTTCCAAAAATTGTTTACACAATTTACATAGTTATTTAAATAACCACTTTATTAAAAAAAACATATCCGTAACGTACGCAAAGAGTACATACAGATTAAAAAAAGAAACCACAAAATAGATAATAGTGAAAGATAGAGGTTTTGGTTATCGAAGTCCGTAAACTATTTATATCTCTGTACTAACAAGTACTCGGTGCAACCAGTTTTGCAAGAGCAGATAGTTTATTTTAATAAAATATCTGGTATAAAGAAGATCTTTTGATTGAATCGGTACTAACGGTTCTTAGCTTAATTTCCAACCCCAATCAACTACGTTTATCTCTTGTTTGGTGGTTCTGTAACTTCAGTTTTTCATTCATCTAATAGCATGTTTACCAAAAAAATAAAACCTAGTTCATTTGAGATTTTCTGATTTCTATAGACCAATACTATCTTTAGAAACAATTGAATGGGATAATTTGTTTTTTCATACTTTAAATTATTACTAAGTTTAATAAAAAACTAAGTATTATTATATTATTCATAAATATACATGTTTTGTGATTAAAATTACTTCAAATATTATTTAAAAAAAATGAAAAAAAAATTGTTTAAACAAACTTGATGGTGTATATAACAATTAATTTATTTAAATAATGCTTACTCATACTGTACGCAAAAAGTACATATAAATTTAAAAAAGAAACGTCGAAATCCGTAGGTGAGAACAAGAGATACAGCTAACAGTTCCTTCCCTCTTCTCATCGATCTCCCAAGTTTCAAGGCCGGCCGATTTTAAGGGTCATATTTTGAAGCCTTGTGGACGATTTGTTTGAAAGTATATATTTTTTATATTTGGTACATTAAAACTCTGAAGTATGTTCTTTCAAATGTGACTGATTTGATTTCGTAATTGTTATAAAGAAAGCTGCTGTGACTTAAAAAAATGGGGGCGGGCAACTTCGTCTCTAATTGTCCTAGGACAATTTTTTCTTTTTTTAAATTTGTATAAAAATTCAGTCTTTCTAAATATGAAAAAATAATTTTTCTGCGGGTAATGGTTAAAAAGTTATTCTAATTGTTTTTAAGCAAAAAATCGACATGTTCTTGCAAAATAATTTTGCGATACTTAGAATTATTTTTTGTCATTTTTTTTAAATTAAACTAGTAGCATAAATCTTCTTCTTTCATAAACTATCCAAAGTATTACTGTAATTTCATCATTTTCTGACTTATAGTGTTGCAAAAAAATTAATTTGGGATAAACAAATTAAATAACTTTTAAACTATTTGACCAATTATTATGAAATTTTGAGTATAATTTAAGCACCAGAAGTTCCAGCATTTCTTGTAATAAGAAGGTTCTAAGTTAATTTTTACATAAGTTATGAATATTTATATAAACTCAAAATTTATGAATTATTCTGCAATTTTCTAAGCAACCAATAAGGATAGACATATTCTTCGGACGCCATATTGAAGTTTTTTATATGATTTATGAGTTTCTTACTTCCAAATTTGTTTAAACTTAACCTTTTGGCAATAGACGAAAAAAGCGAAAATTTAGCGTTTTTTGATTTTCATTTGTTTATAACTATGTATATCATCAAAATCGGCTGCAGGAAACATATAGGTTATTATTATAGATGTCCACACTACTCAAAAAATTTGGTTTCGGCCTGGAGGGGGTTGTGTCACCAACATGATATTTTTTTTCCTTATTTCTCTGAACTATTATTTAAATGATTGTTTTTATATTTGAAGCATATACATTTATTTTTCTACTTAGCTCCGGTATTTTTAGAGTGTTGTTTCATATTTTTGTGGTATAATGTAGCATAACTCTTCTTTTTTCCACTTATTCTAAGATTTTCTTTATTGTCCAATGTTTGTTTATTTGTCGTCCTTAGACGGCTGAACCAAACAACACATCTGGTCAATATAATAAAGAGGCGCAAGCTGGAATACTTTTGTCACATTATAAGACACCCTGAAGAATATGATTTACATCTGGTCATTCAGGGAAAGATCAAGGTAAACGTGGTCCTGGTAGATAAAGAACATCATGGCTAAAAAATCTAAGGCAATGGTACGGAGAATCGACTATATCATTATTCAGAGCAGCTGTCAATAAAGTCACGATAGCGAATATGGTAGCCAACATTATATCCATCGATCGATAAAGAAGAAGAAGAAGTTAAAACAGTAAAATAAATGAATCCTCGCAAAAGCAGGAAGCTGTAATTTTCGTATATATAAAATGACGCTTGTGAAAAAATTATGCAAATAATCATTATCCAAAAGGGCATAAATGTAAGATGAAATTTTTTTAACAGAATTTACAATCTCAATTTCCTTGAGCCCAAAGCAGCGCTTATATCAATTTTTATAAAGAGCTTTATAAGATAAATTATTTTTACTTTAAATTAGCAGTTATGAGATGTGAATTCAAAATATTCAATGACTTTTAAATTATCACGTCATATTTTTAACTTCTTGTCCCTTAGGAATCAATACTTCCTTAGGCTTTATAAACATAGTAGAAGGTAGAAAAATATCGCTGTAAACGTGATTTTACTCTAAATATAATAAAACAGAATTAGTACAATTAAATTGTCACAAGTTACGCCAGTCAATGGGAGAAAGAATAGGATATTACCTCCGAATTCTATCCTACTGCATGGATTTTAATGAAATTTTGGGCCTAGCCTCTACTTATCTCCTAATTCAAAGTCTGCCCCATGCCGATGTGTGCTTTTATCTTGGGGGTGGTTCCCACCCCTTTGCAGGGTGGAAAATTTTTTGGTTAAAATTATCACGGAATTCGCTAGCGAACCTAATTCTAAACAAAAACTGTTCTATATATTTTTTTGAAAACTCAATACTTTTTGAGTTATTCGTGGTTGAAAATTGGCCATTTTCATTGAAACATAATACCTTTTCGAACGGTTTTTTGCGAATACCTTAAAAACTATGCATCTAACTAAAAAAACTATATTCAACATTTTTGTAAGTTATAAAAAACAAAGAGCCACTTGCCTCCAAAACCCTTCTAGTTATAATACAAAAAGAGATATGGTAGGTGGAATTAGTTTGTTTTTTGGTACATTCTCAAATTGGTGTATTCAACTTGAAATAACAGAGAAACGGTCGATTTTAGGTGTATAATGCTACCAATACCTTTTGTAGTGCTAGAAAAGACCTTTTAAATGAGCTATATTAAAGGTAAATTACATTAAAACTAAGCGAGATATGCTGCAAACAAAATGTATAACTAATGTGTTTTAAGAGAAAATGAGAATTAATTTTAACCCCCATCCACCAAAATGTAAATGCATCGTTTTCCTTCTACAATACCTTTTACTATAGTGTTATTTCTATGTTCAGAAAGTTGGACGGGTTTAAAATGAATGGTTTTTGAAAAAAAAAAAAGATCAAATTATAGAGAGCAGTTTTAAATTTTCTTAAAAATCTTCCTTTTTCTCCCTGTAACTTAAAAATGATAAGAGATACATTAGTGAAGAATAAAAAGAAAAGTTTTATTTGAAAAAACCCTATATTTTTGTGTAGTATATTTTTTTCGTATCTCTTATCATTTTCGAGTTTCAATGCGCTCTATAATTTGTTCTTTTTTTTTTCAAAAACCATTCATTTTAAACCAGTCCAACTTTTTGAACATATATAAAACACTATAATAAAAATATTGTGAAAGAAAAACGATGTATTTATATTCTGATGGATAAAGGGTTAAATATACTTCTCATTTCTTCTTAAAATACATTTTAAGATGGCTTAAAATCCATCAACTTTTTTGCAGAATATCGCGCTTAGTTTAAATCTAATCGACATTTAGTATTGCTGATTTTAAAGGTCTTATCAAGCACTATAAAAGTGGTAAGTATCATTATACGCCTAAAATCGACCATTTCTCTGTTATTTCAAGTTTAATACACCGATTTGAGGATGCAGCAAAGAAACAAACTCTTCTTACCTACCATATCCCTCTTTCTATTTTAACTAGAAGATTTGTGAAGGAGCGAATCTCTTTGTTTTTTTATAACCTACAGAAATATTTTACATAATTTTTGTCTTAGATGCATAGTTTTTAAGGTATTCACAAAAATCCGTCCGAAAAGGTGTCATTTTTCAATGAAAATGGACAATTTTCAACTACGACTAACTCAAAAAGTATCGAGTTTTCAAAAAATAATTATAGAACAGTTTTTGCTTAAAATTAGGTTCTCTGGCCTCTTCCGTTGCTATTTTAACCAAAACATGTTTCACTCCTGAGAAGGGGTGGGAAACACCCCCAAGATAAAAGCGCACATCGGCATGGGGTAGACTTTGTTTCATGAGATATTCCCTACTTACTGTGAAAATATCAAGTAACTCGATGTAGTAGGATGGAATTCGGAGCCAAATACCCTCATTGACTGTCCTAAAGATCTGGGGCACAAAAACAATTTTCGACAATTTGGGTGACACATCTACAATTAATTATATATCTCTGCTGTTTGGGAAAATGGACCTAAGTCATAAAATCAAAGTTTACAGGGGGAATACTTGAATGTTTCAAAAATTGTTATAAATCGCACATGTTACCTTTAACCAATTTAGTACAATAGTACCATTCAATGTACCATAATAAAATGATAATTATAGGAAGAAGACGATTTATAGCAAGAAATAATTTTACTTAATTAACGTCAAAATCATCCTTATGTCTCTTTATTTTGTATTAATATTTTTTGCAGATTTTATTCTTTCAAAATGTCGTTAATATATTTCCTATATCTAATGAAAAACAAACTATCTCACTAGGTACCTAAATATTTGACATTATTTTATAATAACTTCATATTAACATATTTATAAAGCCAGTATAATACCACTTATATTTTTTCAATATTAAAATTATTTGAACTGAGCAACTTGAAAGTCGATATATTTATATGAATTATGGTCAACAGATTTCACGTTGTATTAATGTTTGTTGCAGATGGCATTCCTTCAAAACCGCTCAATATCATTGGTGGACATGTACATTGACAACTCTGAACCCTCAGAAAATGTTGGCCAGATACATTTCTCCTTGGAATATGACTTTCAAAATACAACGCTCATCCTTAGAATAATACAGGTAAGTAACTGCATAACTTATAACTTTTGTTGATAATCATGTAACGATAGCACTACCAGAGATAGTTGAGGTGCTACTGTAAAATAATACTTCAAGCAACTATAGGAGCCCTAGCTTAGTCTCTGAGTGTAAGTAACAAAAGGAAAAAAATAACTAATCGTATTTATTTATCATGAAAAAGAGTGTGTGTACTTTGTAGGCACGTAAGAATTTATAATGTTTCATTGTCACTATTCAAAAAGATTTTAAAAATTTATTCAAAAAACCTATTTAATCTCAATTCCGCCCTCTTAATATAATTTTCTTCTTCTTCTTCTTTATGTATAGACATGACTCTGTCTGTTTTTTCAATGTGCCTCTAGAATGTTGTCGTTATATCTTTTTCATGGTCTTCCCACTGATCGTCTTCCTATTGGGGAACCGTCTCTCGCTGTCCTGACTACCCTATTTGTTGTCATTTGGCTTATGTGGTCATTACATTCTATTCTTCTGTTTCTTACCCAGTTATTAATGTTATCCACCTTGCATCTCCGTCGTATATCTGTACTTCTAGCTCTGTCCCATAGAGTCTTACCATCGATTTTTCGAAGGGTTTTCATCTCCGCTGTTTCGAGCAAACTTTTTGTCCTCTCTATGTCGGGTCGTGTTTCTGCCGCGTATGTCATTATTGGTCTGATGACTGTTTTGTAAATTCTGCCTTTCATTTCTTTTCCGATATTTTTATTTCTCCATATTGTGTCATTCAGGCAACCTGCGGCTCTGTTTGCTCTATTCACTTGATCTTCCACTTCTGTTTCGAGCCTTCCGTAGCTAAATAGTGTGATGCCTAGGTATTTAAACTCCATCACTTGTTCTATTATCTGACCTTCCAGCTCCAATTTACATCTTATTGGATCTGCTGTTATAACCATGCATTTTGTATTTTTTGAGGAAATTAACATGTTAAATTTTCTGGCGATTATGTTGAATTGGTGCAGCATACGTTTTAAATCATCTTCGCTTTGAGAGATTAGTATTGCATCGTCCGCATAGCAGATTATTTTAAGTTGTTTTTTTCCCATTTGGTATCCTTTTTTAGTTCTTACTTTTTTTATTATTTCGTCCATGACCAGGTTGAACAATAAAGGACTCAAGGAATCCCCTATCTTATCCCATTGCCTGCTTCAATTGGGTCAGTTAGTTCATCTTCCACTTTTACTTTTATTGTGTTGTTCTGGTAGATGTTTTCTATCGTTTTAATTATTCTCAGAGGTACCTCTCTCAAGTATAATAAGTGGATAACGTCCTTTAATGTGACCCTGTCAAATGCTTTCTTAAAGTCCACGAAACATAAATATGCCGGTTTGTTGTATTCCAACGATTTCTCGTGAACTTGCCTCATTATAAATATAGCGTCAGTGCATGACCTTCCCGACCTTGTTGTTCTTCTGCTAATGTTATAATTTCATTCAATTTGTTTGGTATCACTTTTGATGTTAATTTTAATGTTGTGTTTAATAAGTTGATCCCTCTGTAATTCTCCGTGTCTGATTTGTCTCCTTTTTTGGAGAGAGGTATTAGGATGCTTGATCTCCATTCTTGTGGTATTCTTTTTTGTTCTATTACTTTTTGTATTAGTTTTAATAGTTGTTTAGTTAGATCTTGTCCTCCGTACTTTAGGAGTTCCTTCGATATTATGTCCTCTCCTGGAGATTTTCTATTTTTTAATTTTCTTAATGCTTCCTTTACCTCTCCCTCCTCGATGTTTATTTCTTCGTTTGTCGTAACTTCAGGTGTTGGTGCTTCATTATCGTCGCCTTTAGAAAATAGAGATCGGAAGTAGCCTGCCCATGTTTCCTTCTGAATGTGTTTCGCTGTTATTAATTCGTTCATCTCCTTTCTTTGCCCTCTGATCATTATCCATACTTCTTTTTGTGTTCCGTAGAAGTCGTGTTCCATCTGTTTTGAGAAACTCTGCCGGTGCTCCCTTTTTATTTGCCTCACTAAAGTATTCGTTTCGTTTCTGATTCGTTTGTAGTGGTTCTATGTCTGTTGTGTTTGTTTTGTTCTGTATTGTAAAAAGGCTTTCTTCTTTTCTTCGCATTTTATCTTAACTTCCTCTCTAAACCACGGGGTTTTCTTCTTTAATATGTGAGTATTTAAAGTGATTCTGTTGCAGCGTCGATTATGTTATCTTTGAGTTTTTGCCATGTTTCATCGATATTATCATTTTAGACACCCAATATAATTTTAGGTTACATGTATAATACGTTAACAAAAAACTGAAATGCCAACTAGTCTACTAAAATGTAAATATCACAAATTTATCTAATTGCGATTTTTTTCTCGATAGCTTAGTATTAACCTTATTAAAATAATATCAAAAATGAAATATAAAAAGAAGGGAGGCAAACAACATGCATTGTACCTAATCGGTCACCCATCCAAATACTAACCGCGACCGATACTGCTTGACTTCGGTGATCGGACAAGAACCGGTATTGTTCGTCCGCTATAACTTTTCCCATGCGTCACGATTCATTTTCAAACAAATTAAGTCAAAACATAACGTGAAACGTACGCCGATGTGTGTAGTATATTATATAGTATACAGTATACAAAATGTATATACACATCGACGCACATACGTTTCACTTTATGTTTTGACTTAATTTGTTTGAAAATGAATCGTAACGCATGGAAAAAATTATAGCAGACAAACAATATATTCAGCGTGCTATGGCCGTTGTCGATTAAAAATAATATACGAAAAAAAAATTGATTTTTAAGTCTTCTTTATAATTTTTTTACGTGAAATTAAACTTCCGTAAATATTTACCAATAAAAATCCACTAGGAAGAATTTCCTGTAGCTGGCTGTATACCATTAATTACAAGTAAAATTTAATAAAAAATTTTGGTCTTGGTAAAAGGTATATTATTTTAAAAAGCCCTATAGGGCTACAAACATCGAACAGAACGTTTTCGCTCTAAAAAGAGCATCATCAGTGTTGCCTAAAATAAGTATAACCATATTAATTATCAAAATGTTGAACTTAAAGTGATGACCAAGGTAGAATCAAAGTTTGGTTATACTTACAAGAACATGGTGAGCCAACCAAAAAATACGAAGGTCAAAGCCTTTCAAAAATGGACTAAAAGTCACATCAAAATGCTAACATAGCAAATTCCAAAGGATGGATATAATCCCTAAGGATATGGCCCTAGGATAACATATGACTCCCACACGTTGTAAGTGGGTCAAAGGTAACAAATTAGGTCATTATGTTACAAGAGCTGACAGGCAACTAAGATGTGAGATATCAAAAGCGAATCTGTCTGATGTCAAGACAACAATTGTCAATGGAACTTGAAGTATCATGAAAAATTGGTTACACAGCTACTAAATTTATAGTTGTTTATAGTACAAGCAATGATAACAGCTAACATCAGTGTGTTGGAATTATAAAAATAAAGAGTTAGTGAGAATAGATTATCTAGATGTAAAATAGAAGGGGGGAATTTGAGTACCCACAATCATCAATGAAGTGTACGTAAATTGATGAAGAAAGGTAGGCAAAACAACATACAGATAATGTAATGTATGGTTTATGTTTTGAAATTAGATAATTTATATTTGTGAACCAACACAAATGATGGCTGAGAGACTGGCTGAAAAACTAGAGACAAAATAGGGGTCGTGATATCCAATGCTGAAAAAGTTGTAAATGCAAAATCTTATTTATAAATTAATAAAATATAGATGGGTTCATCAACACAAATTTACAAGACTGAAAAGGTTGTATTACAAGCTTAGTCCAAATTTCTTTATTATGTCCTTTTATGTTAAATAACATCTAGGGCTAAACGAAAAATTAATAACTTGGATAAAAGTGTCTAAGCTACAACTAAAGTGGGGTCAGATGAAGATAAGTGTTGAGTAAGATTATTGAGTATATGAGAAAATTAAAAATTGTGTTTATTTGAGATAGATGAGTTTGTGGTATATAAAGTAAATTTGACATCACTATTGAGACTAATTAACATTATTGAGAGACTGGGGACTCCAGAGACCAGGCAACCAAACAAACCAAATGATGAATGAAAGGTTGGCTGAATGGAATAACTACTAGATGTGTGAAACTTGAAAGATATATTGTACAGTATTATTGGTTGATTTAGTTTAGAATGAAATAGTTATGATTGGACACTAAACGAAAAACGGTTTGAAAAGATGATGTGGAGAGAATGGGATATATATTGAATAGATATCTATTATAATTATATGACCCACTTACAACGTGTGGGAGTCATATGTTATCCTAGGGCCATATCCTTAGGGATTATATCCATCCTTTGGAATTTGCTATGTTAGCATTTTGATGTGACTTTTAGTCCATTTTTGAAAGGCTTTGACCTTCGTATTTTTTGGTTGGCTCACCATGTTCTTGTAAGTATAACCAAACTTTGATTCTACCTTGGTCATCACTTTAAGTTCAACATTTTGATAATTAATATGGTTATACTTATTTTAGGCAACACTGATGATGCTCTTTTTAGAGCGAAAACGTTCTGTTCGATGTTTGTAGCCCTATAGGGCTTTTTAAAATAATATACCTTTTACCAAGACCAAAATTTTTTATTAAATTTTATTTACCAATAAATTATCAGTAAATATCGATCACCGTCGTATATTCTGAATTAACAAGAACACCAATATTTTTTTTTCACATTGTTTTTTTGAACTGACACTTAACTTGAAAGACTTCAAAAAGCAACTAACTTCAGACTGTCATTTTTATCTTGTCGGTGTGCGCGTACTCGCAGCAAATGAGCAAGAAATATTTGCTCTTCTGCGAAGAGTTGAGTACGAAAGCAATAAAATTGGTCTGAAAATCAATAAAGCTAAGACAAAAATAATGGTGGTCGACAGATTCGACACTATTCAACTGACTAACATGTTACAGGAATACCAGATAGTAAATATCTTTGTCTATCTCTCGGGTCTGGTATAACTAACGATGGTGACTGTGAAGCAGAAGTTCGGAGACGTATTGGTATGGCAAAAATGCAATGAGTCGCCTAAGTAAAGTTTGGAAAGACAGATCTATCGCTCAAAATATCAAGATGAGCCTGGTGAATGCCCTTGTATTCTCAATATTTCTATACGGAGCAGAGCCTTGGAGTCTTGTGGAAGATGTGGTGCTGGAGAACAATGCTGCGCATACCTTGGACAGCTCATAGGACAAACGTTTCTATTCTAAACCAACTCAATATTAAAAAAAGGCTGTCCACAATATGTCTGCAACGAATTCTGCAATTCTTTGGTCACGTGCTTCGCAGAGGTGACGACAGTTTGGAGAGATTAATTATTTCTGGAAACGTTTCGGGGAGAAGATCAAGAGGACGATCACCAACTAGATGGTCTGACCAAATAAAGCATTCAGCTGGAAACTCATTCTGCGAAGCTCTTAGAGCAGCTGAAGATAGAGACCAATGGAGAAACATTGTTAGGAATATTGGAAGAAATCACGATCCTCAGTAATGAGAAAACGACAAGAGAGAGAGAGAGAGAGGGAGAGAGTGCGCGTACTTCACACTGTCGTTTTTATAAAAATTCACTGCCAACATTTGAAAAAAAAATCCAATTGCGCTTAAAGAAGTATAACTTCAAAGAACATAGTAAAGTGATGATATTTAATATGTACAAGCAAACCCTGCCTATAGCTTTACAATGAATCAAAGTGATACTTATGGCATTGATGGATTGCTTCTTTCTATGGAGGATGAAGATGGGTGCTGTTGGCTACTGATGATGTGGGTAGGCCTTAGGTGATAACCAGTTGGCTGTCTTTCAGCCATCATGGTCTTGAAGACATTTTCAAGACCATAATGGCTTGAAGACAGCTGCAGTCTGGTTGTTAAGTGCCACGTGGATTATTTATCATCGGTGATGTTTTAGGATTAAGGAGTCTCTTCCAAAGAGGAAAACGGATTTATTGATTTATTTCCAAATAACTAAAATACAAACTTTGTATTATACATTTTTTATTATTATACAAAGATTTTTCTTTAAAGCTTCCTTGCCACGAAAATAACAATTAAACAAATAGCCGATGGGCAAAGATAAAGCGAATAGAATTATTATTAAAGATTAGTTTTTTGTAAAAGATTCCTACATGCATACGTACCTACAAATTATAAAATTAAAAACATTCTTTGGAGAAAAGTGAGGTTATGAAGAAAATACACCAGTCGAGTCGAGCAAAAACAGGATAAACCCATTTGTAACGGCCAGCGCGGCACGGCACCGGAAAAATGATCATTTGCCATAAATGATAATGTATTTTTATTAATAAAATATATACAGAGAGGGGCTAAATTATCGAATAAATTCATTTTCTCTAAAATGGACGGCTTTGGAAGAAAATACCAAAACAAGTCGATTTTTACTTTTAAATTACAATTTTTTGGCATATACAGTGAAACCTCGATTATCCGTCACCTCTGTTAACCGTCAGGGTCCATTAAGTTATATTGTATACACAAGTCAAAATTGAGTCATCAATTCATTTTGTTTCAGCATTGCGATAAGCCAAACGAAATTCATTGAAATGTACACGTGCAGTTATGCCATCACCGCATTTTTTTATGTAAATAATTTTTGTTCTTATTCAGGGCTCTGGATTAAATTTCAATTTAAATAGGTAATGATAAATGATACCATACTTTTAGAGTTCTATTTTTAGAATCGCAAGCCGAAAATAAAAATGTACATCACACAAATTATTAGTTAATATCTGTGTGTCACCGTAACAGTATGATTTTTATTTTTTTAATGTTCTGTTAACCGTCTTCTCGATTATCCGTCATACCCTTGGTCCGGTGCCCTGACGGATAATCGAGCTTCCACTGTATTTCATACTAGAGACGTCATTCATCTGAGCTTAATGATGTAATCGATGATTTTTTTAAATGGGAATAGGGGTTGTGTGGCATCTCATTTGAAAGGGTGTTCAATCCTCTATTCAGTAATATAAACAATAATATCATTATTTATACAGGGTATCCAAAACAAGGGCAAAAAAGAAGAATGTATGTAATTTATTTAACTCAAAATACATTGTACTGCTGTCAGTAAATAGAAAAAAATGTTTATTTCACAAATAAACATTTCGTTTCACTTAAATTAAATCACAAACAGCCTCCCATCTACCTCTTGACAGTTTGAACATTTAATTTAAGCGAAAAGCAATGTTTTTTTGCCAAATAAACATTTTTTTCTATTTTCTGACATCATTAGAAAGTATTTTGAGTTAAATAAATTGCATACATTCATCTTTTTTCGTCAATTAATTTAATTAAAAAAGTATTTTTTGGCCACAAATGAGATGCCACACGACCCATATTCCCATTTAAAATAATCATAGATTACGTCATCACGCTCAGATGGATAACGTCACTAGTATGAAATATAGGCCAAAAAATTGTAATTTAAAAATAAAAATCGACGTGTTTCGGGATTTTTCCCCAAAGCCGTCCATTTTAGAGAAAATGAATTTATTCCATAATTTAGCCCATCTCTATATAGGAGAAAAATGTTATGTATTGTTTTAATTTTATTTTAGAAACTCATCATGTCATCTATGATATATTTTAAAACTATCGTAAAATAAAACTTTTTAAAAGACATAAACTACACAATTTTAATGAATATGCATCATGTTAAAAAAACGAATTCATGGTTAAAAGATAATGTACGTACCTGTCCATTGATCAAAATGTTCGGATATTTGTACCCATGCATTGTCCTTTTTCTTGCTATCGTGATAACCTGGGTCCGATGCATCATACAAAAATGGGTATTCTCTGACACTCTCAATTAAAAGTTCGTCCATATTATTTCAAAAGAAACAACGCGCTTTCAATTAAAAAATCAACAATATAATATTTTATAACAATTATGACACACTGGCGCCGACTGGCCGTTCAGAGGCCGTTCGACTCCAACGGATTTTATTCTACTCGGAGAATTTCGGCCGTTCCGTTTGCGTGCTGGCCTGTGCCGGGCCGGGCTGGCTGCTCATAATGGGTTACGTTGCATTTAAAACTATACAAATGAATTTGGACTGTCCTGTGCCGTGCCGGGCTGTGCCGTGCTGGCTGTTCATAATGGGTTTCTTGCTTTACTCTAAGAATATCCTTTGTATTGCTTGAAAAGACCTTTAAAACGAGCACTGTTAAACGTCGATTACGTTCAAACTAAGCGAGATATGGAACAACTTGAGACAAAGGGATCCCCACTAGGGTGCATCGAAAAAGACGAAAAAAAAATTTTTTTTTGCGATGGAAAAGTAATATCGCACAAAAGTTGCCCAATCAACTGTTAAGTATTTTGGTAAAATTTTTTCGAAATTCTTCTGCTCCCCCCCCCCCCCCCCCCAAGAGGGCAGAAACGAAAATGTTATAGCTCACAAAAGTTTCCTAACACACTATTTAATATTTTAGTAAAATTGCCTTGAAATAAAGAAATATTTTCTGCCCCCCATGGAAACTAAAAATTAGAAAAAAAAAACATTAATATGCGAATTTTTTTAAGGGACTGTAATACCTTATAGAACTTGAATAAATAAATTCGGTTTAAATTGGAAAATATTTTCTGGTTTCACAAGGCAATTAATAATTTTACTTAAGAAAAGTATACTAAAATATTCTTTTTATAACAAAATAGCCTAACTTATCCGTCTCCCTGACGTCACCCAAGTATTTTAATACTAAAATAAATATAAAGCAAAGTACAAAATTAGGTATATAAATATTCCAAAAAAATATTGTTAAAGCATTCTATTCGAAGATGTCTTCCGATTTAGCATTAAAGTTAGGCATAGTTTTTCTGGAATCAATTCGAGTTTTTATAAATCCATCCCTCGAATACGCTCCACAAACTGCTAGAGAAGCTTGTGTCACAAGCTTGACACATCGTTCTACACATTGTTTGTGGCAGTGATATATCTCAATCTCAATGTTAAAAGGGTCTAAGTTAGGATTCTTAATAAAATCTCGCAGTATTTCACTCGAAAACCTAGAGAAGGTGGTTCTGTAAGGTGAAATTCTTGTTAGTTAATTAACTCAAAGTAGTCGTTTGAATCAAAATTTTATAGGAGAAAGTTTGAAGACCCTCACGTTTTTTGATTTGGTCACTGGCAAACTTCTTTTGATGTCCAAGGGGTAGGTCATTTGAATGTCGCAGACATACAAACCACTGAAGCGGTTTTTTAAGATATTCTTCTAACAGCCGTATTACATCACCCTTAACGCCAGTATTTACGACTGTTTCGTCACATGCAATAGCTGGATTTGATGCTTTTTGATTACCAGACAGCGGATCACCATATCCGAAATATTTGCACCCTGGCTCATGCACAAGAAGTGTTATGTGTTCTTCCACGATCGATTGACCATAAAACTTGGTGCTATTTTTTACATGAGCTAAAGTTTTATCTTTGCGTCGGTAACTTTCTTCTTTTACCGTTGTTCTCTCTGATTATATTTGTTTTTGTTTTCCCTATCAATCGAGCTTATCACCATTTTTCTGGGACCTCTTTGATTTAATAGAAATTCGCGATCATCCAGAGGCACTTTTTTAGATTTGCTACAAAGACAATTAATCAGTGTGTCACATTTGCACGCTGCAATATCGAAACATGTAGTTTTACTTTTGTTTTTAAAGCATTGAATTTTATTTTTGTAAAATTCACTGTTTTGCCTGTTCTTAAATGGTTTCATAAGTTTCATATATTTGTCATGATAGGCTTTTAAAAGCTGAATAATTCTTGTATGTCAAATTATTAAAATTAAAGCCTTTTTCCATATTTCCTCCAATTTAATTGCAACCTGCTCGGCAATACCAGAAAATTAGGCTCTTTCTTGCTGAGTTTTTATCATCTTGCAACCACAAAACTTCATCGCTTGTTTGTATTTCGGTAAAACATTTTCTGGTATATTTGGTGGTTGCCCAAAAATGGGGCGGTCCACAGCACATCTTAATTTTATTCCCCATGGTCGTGGTTTATCTATTTTAAAAATCTTTAATTTACAAACAACAATGATAACAAATAACAGTAAGGCATCGCACCAAACATGAGTGAAAATTACACGCACGGACTCACGAAGCGGGGCATTTCAAAGGGGTTGGGGAGATTAAAAAAACAAATAAAACTTTAAATATCGTTTAAATTTGTAATTGACAACATTTTAAGTTTTCTTTAATTGATCTTAGATCGAATTAGCACATATTTTATTCCAAATAATATAAATTGAAATTTCCATAAAAATTAGATATTTAATAAAATTCAAGGTCGTTGGGGCGCAGAAAATTCGCTTAGAAAAAAAATTTAAAAATACTAATATACTGAAAAATAACACTAGCAACTTTTTCACGCTATTAGATATAACATTTCCAACTTTTATTTTTTCGATGCACCCTAATCCCCACTCCTCAACCTATTCAAATAGAGACTTTAAAGTGCTGACACATAGTAAAATACATCACTTGAAAAGGCACTTCTCCGAAACAGCTGATATTAACTTATAATAAATTTTGTCAAAGTATTGAGATTTTTATTTCAGTGTTTTTCACTCATAAATAGTATTTTATTGTTAAGAGCGTAGGCGCAAAATTTCGGAACGAATGCAATCATTTTAAATACTTTCATTCTTTTCGAATCCTGAAAAAACTAATAAATATTTTTTAAAAATTTAAAAGCAGAATGAAAGATCGCATTATTACCGAGGGCCGAAAGTTTCTTAGAATATAGTCTAGTAAAATAAAATTACACTGCATGTAAATCAAAATGTAAATTCGTACAGGTTGAAACAAATTTTATATCAAAGTTTAGGTAGGTACAAAAGATATTTTCAAAAAAGTATCCAAATCATACAGGGGGATCATTGTTTAAATAATTAAAAAGGGGTCGTTTTTGCAAAAAAAATACTTTTTTAACTACTGAGGTCATTCAATTGCTAATGAAGGTCTATAGAATTATTTTCTACAAAGGTGAAGGGTAAATCTTTCATATAAGACTTACTAAATTAAATTCGACCCCCTATTTATTTAAATAATTGTACATAAAACTTTAAAAACAAATTTGCAAAATATTATTTTTAGCGTTTTAAATAAGCACTATAAAATATCTTATTTTACAGGAGAAGTTGCGCTATGTTACCAGTATTAATAAAAAAAAATTGGTTAAAAAATATTTAATATTTTTTGAGATATTGAATTTGTTTATTACATGTTACTATATTTTCAATTGCAAAAACGCGGTTGTTGCCAAAGACCTATTTACCTGTATTAAATCTTATCATTTTTATTTTTATGTATATTTTCGATAAATGTATTGATAAATTCAAATTTCAATTAAACTTCCCCCTAAAAGGGCATTTGAAAATTATTCAAATTTGTTTATAATTTATTTTTGTAATAACGTCGTGGGGATTAAATATTTTGAAATGCCGTTTCGATAATTGAGTTCCTGGGAATTTTTCACTAATTATCAAATTTTTTTGTCTTTTTTTCTCTTCTTTTTTTTCTTGGAGTTATATTACTACGGGCCCTTTTAGGGTTAAGTTTCATTAAGCATGTCGACTCTCTAAGTTGTAGATTATAAACCTTAAAATATTAAGATTTAACAAAAATCTCTTTAATAAAATTTGTCTACTTACTGAGTTACAGGGTGTTTCATTTAAAAATTTAAAAATATTGTTACCAAGTACTTTAAAACTATTCGACGTATCCTTATCATACTTGGCAGAAAGTGTGGGTACTATACAGTCTACTAAATTGTGATAAATAAAAGTTTCTAGCTACTACCAGAGGTGTACGACAGGGGATAGTGAATTATTGACCCTTCCCAAATTCTACGCCACTGAGGGAATTACTATTTTAGCGAAATTTTTCGATTCTCTAATACTTTCTATGTAAATAATATACTCTCTACTGGTAACGATTAAGTCATTAGTTTTCGAGATATTGGACGTTAAAAATTAAATGGCATAGTTATTTCGATTTATTCATTCATTCATTTTAAACTTCCATATCTCTCAAACTGATGACTTTATCGATACCAATAAAGTTATTTACATACAAAGTATTGGATAATCGAAAAATTTCGTTAAAATAGTAATTCACTCAGTGGCGTAGAATTTGGGAAGGGTCAATCATTCACTATCCCCTGTCGTACGCCTCTGGCACTAGCTAGAAACGTTTATTAATCACAATTTAGTAGGGTGTATAATAGCCACACTTTTTGCCAAGTATGATAAGGATACGTCAAATAGTTTTAAAGTACTTGGTAACAATAATTTTTAAATTTTTAAATAAAACACCCTATAACTCAGTAAGTAGCCACATTTTATTTAAGAGATTTTAGTTAAATCTTAATATTTTTAGGTCTAGAATCTACAGCTCAGAGATTCGACATTCTTAATAAAATTTAACCCTAAAAGGGCCCGTAGTAATATAACTCCAAGAAAAAGGAAGAAAAAAACGACAAAAAAATTTTGTTAATTAGTAAAAATTCCCAGGAAGGCAATTATCGAAACGGCATTTCAAAATACGTAATCCCCGAGATGTTATTAAAAAAACAAATTATAAACAAATTTGAATAATTTTCAAATGACATTTTAGGGGGGAGTTTAATTAAAATTTGAATTTATCAATACATTTATCGAAAATATACATAAAAATAAAAATAATGAGATTTTAAGCAGGTGAGTATTTCTTTGGCAACAACCGAATTTTTGCAATTGAAAATATAGTAACATTTAATAAACAAATTCAATATTTTCAAAAATATTAAATATTTTTTGACCAGTTTTTTTTTGCTTAATACTGGTAACATAGCGCAACTTCGTCTGTAAAATAAGATATTTTATAGTGCTTATTTAAAACGCTAAAAATAATCTTTTGCAAATTTGTTTTTAAAGTTTTATATACAATTATTTAAATAAATAGGGGGTCAAATTTAATTCAGTAAATCTTATGTGAAAGATTTATCCTTTAACTTTGCAGGAAAAAATCCCATAGACCTTCATTAATAAGTGAATTACCTCAGCAGTTTAAAAAGTATTTTTTTTGCAAAAATGACCCCTTTTTAATTATTTAAACAATGATCCCCTTCTATGATTTGGATACTCTTGAAAATATCTTTTTTACCCACCTAAACTTTGATATAAAATTTGTTTTAACCTGTACGAATTTACATTTTGACTTTTTTTTATTTTATTAGGCTAATAAGCAAAATGTTTCTTTTGACACATATTTGAAATTGAAAATCACATTCAATTTTCTCTTCTTTTGTACCCCTGTAACTTATTAACATAAATTGATATTATAGAAGTTTTGACGGATTTTCGGCCCTCGGTAATAACGTAATCTTTCATTCTGCGTTTAATTTTTTTTTAAATTCTTATTAGTTTTCTCAGGATTCGAAAAATGTGAATGCATTTAAAAATCATTGTACAATAATGTACTTTCAGATTTGAGCATAAAAAATAAGAGCATTAATAAATAGTGTAATTTGCTATAAAATACTAATAAAAACAAAACGTTTTTTGCCTCATGCTATATTATGTAATATCCAATACTAACTTTATTAAATAAAAAATGTTATAAATTTCACACATATGTTCAAAAAGCCCCAATTGCGGCTGAAACACATCAAAGGACGGCTTCAAATTTTAATGAAGCTTTTGCGCGTTATCAAGAGTGACATTTAATATGATTTATAAAATAGGAAAAAATTGAATTATCCATCAGCGGCAACTCTCGCTCCTTTATCCTTTTTTGTACATTTTGAAGGGTGTGATACGTCCTGGCTTCGGTGCCATCAGCTGAATATAATTCGACGGTTTTTATTAGTTAAACGTAATCAATGAACAGTGTTGCGTTAATCCTTTTTCGATATTAGCTTTTTGCTGCTAATCATTTTCGGCTATTTGTGTGTCAAGGGTATGCTTGATACATGGTTTAATTTTTGGAAAATTGGGACAAATTTAGGGATAGCCAGCGATTGATATAATTTGTAGTACAAAAGCATTAACTTTTATTATTTTTGAGTTTGTCTAATAGCCGTTGTAAAGCTAGTTATATCTCTCTTAATATTTATAAATATCTTCTTTGTGTGCTGTGCTTGTTTTCAAGCGTATTAACAAGCTGATGAAATGTTTCTCGGTCGGCAGCTATTTGAAACAATTCCTCAACCGTTCGACCTGTCCATTGTCTAGTGTTACGCAGCCAGGACAGTTTTTTCTTCCAATTCAGCGTTTTCCTTCGATTTTGGCCTGAATGATCAACCGGAGTAAGCCATATTTAGGTCCTTTCATTATATGACCGAAGTATTGAACCTCTCTCATTTTTATGACTTTGATTAATTATCGCTCTTTGTGCATGGTCTCCAGCACACGCTCGTTAGTTATGTGTGCTGTCCACGGGATTCTGAGCATGCGACGGTAACACCACAACTCGAACGCTTCTAATTTGTTGAGATTCTACATTTTTGTTGTCTAATTTTCGGTAACCGGTCAATTGCTCGAATGCAATTGCTCGAAAATCAATTTCTCGACATGAAAATTGCTCAAAATACTAATTGCTCGAATAAAAAGAAAATTATACCTATATCTAAAATATTTATTCAAAATAATACAAAATATATACATAAGAAAGATTCTTGAATTAGGAAAAATTATGTGATATGTCACATATATAATAGTATATTAATATATGCTGAAAAGTATTTATTACAAATCTGAACTATCTTTGAACTTTTAAAATAATAAGAAAAATAACGGTTTTGATTTTCTCTCATTATGATAATTAGGTATTATAATAATTTCCAGGTATTAGGGAAAGATTAAAATCATTAAATAACCATTAACATGCTTACCCATTACCAATGTTTCTTTATTGGGTATGTATTGAATTTTTCATTTTGATTGTATTCATTGTATTTTATGTCCCATTATGATAATAAGCCCTTTATCTTTAATCTTAATCTTTATCTGCCCATTATAATGTTAGTTATCAATGTTTCTTTATTGGGTAGGTATATATTTGCTTTTTCGTTTTGATTTTATTCATTGTATTTTTTGTGTCAGTGGTGATAAGTTGTTTTTATTTTTAAATATACTTTGTTAAGAGCCATGGAGTACGTGTTAAGTGAGAAAGATAAACGAAAATTTTGTTATAACAATTTCCTCTTCATCGAAGATCGAAGTGTCGACATAAAAGTATATTGGAAGTGCGATCTCAGTCGAAAATATAAGTGCCGCGCTCGTGTAATAACCGTGGATGGACAAGTGTCTTCATCTAACAACGACCATAACCACAATGCCGACGCTGCAAGATTACAAGCAACAAAAGTTATGCAGAGAATAAGAGAAGATGCAGAAAACACGAGGGATTCACCGAAATACATTCTGTCACAAGATTCTACAAACATAGGAGCAGCTGTTGCAGCCTAATTACCTTGCGTTGGAAATATGAAGCGAACCATTAGGAAAGTAAGAGAAAAAAAGACGTTGCACCAGCCAATCCAAGCAGAAGAGAGGATCTCATTTTACCAAATGAATTTAAAACGAGTGAGGCTGGAGAAACTTTTCTCTTGTTTGACTCAGGACCTATACCTAATAGAATCCTGATTTTATCCACTCGGCGCAACATTACTCTATTGGTACAGTCACAACATTGGTATGCCGACGGCACTTTCAAAGTATTTCCAACGCTCTTTGAACAACTTTATACAATTCATGGACTAAAGGACAAAGCGACCATTCCTCTGGTATTCGCTCTATTACCGAATAAGACAGAACAGACTTATATTACATTATTACAAGAAATAAAAATTTTTTTGAATGCTGCTGCAACACCAATTACTATCATGACTGATTTTGAATTGGCGATGATAAATGCTGTACAACAAGAGTTACCAGATACTGTACATAGAGGATGCTTTTTTCATTTTTGTCAATGGATCTTTCGCCATATCCAGTCCAACGGTTTACAAAGGGAATATGAGCAGAATCCACACACAGCTTTAACTTTAAAAATGCTTCCAGCCTTGGCATTTGTTCCTACAAATGATGTGGTTAACGCTTTTGATCATCTCTGCGACCAGAACATTTTCCCACCAGAGTTTCAGGGTGTCCTGGATTATTTCGAAGATACTTGGATTGGCCGCCCACAACGCAGAGGACATCAACGACGTCAACCACTTTTTGCCCATGCCATGTGGAATTGTTACGATGGAGTACGGGATGGACTTCCTAAAACAAATAATTTTATCGAAGGTTGGCATCGCGGATTTCAAATGCAAATAAGTGCGGACCATCCAAGCATTTGGAAATTTATTTCCGCCCTAAAACGTGAACAAAGTTTAAATGAACTAAAAATTGAACAATACATAATTGGCGAACAACCTCAAGTGGGTCATAGGAGATATAGAGACACTGCTGATAGGTTATTGCGTTTAATTAACAATTATGAACCACAAATTAACATCTGTGATTATATACGTGGAATTTCACATAATTTGTCATATTAAGATTGTCTTTCTTATGTAAGTACCTACATATTAATATTTTTCAGTATTGTGAATAAATATTTTAGATAATATATACTTCTCTTTTTTATTTTATTTTATTCGAGCAATTTGTATTTCGAGCAATTTTCATGTCGAGCAATTGATTTTCGAGCAATTGCATTCGAGCAATTGCACATACATATAACAAAACGAACCAGGCCTAGCACTTCAATACTCTTAGACGTACGGTCAATGACAAACTTCTACTGCACAATACAGAACGCCAGCTAATTAACCCATTAATGCCCAAAATTAAAATTTTATTAAAATGAAAACAAAACTTCAGAATGAAATAAAGAGAGATTGTTTTTAATAGCAATGTGTAAAATTTACGTTTTTTTTCTTTGTAACTATCTTTTTTTTGACGTATGATATATCATACGCTGGGCAACGAAGGACATAAAATATCATAAGGCATTTATTTATTTTAAAGTTTTTACAACTTGTGATATTTAACGAAACATTGCTCGGGATGAAATCCTACATTACATTTAATGCACGATATTAGGTGCACTTGCCACATTTGCCACACCTTCATTGTTTTTCGATTTTATTCACCAAACGACCCATATTATCCAAGCGAATTTCCTCACCAACATGTTTTAAGTAGTTTTGACGTACACCAAGTAGCGTTGGAATATCTGATCTGAAGCTGTCAGCAGGGCCTCCACAATTCTCTGGGAAAATTCTAATAAATAAATTGCCTCTATTTTGCGGTAAAGAAGCCATATGTTCAGGATTGCCCCATTCAAACAAAATCTGAATGTCGCCCAATATATTTTTTATATTGAATTCAAATACTATACAAAGCTTTTAACTTATCCTATTATTAACCTATCCTACCTATATTAACCTATCCTACACCACCTATTCCCTTGTTATATATTTGCACAATGTTTGGTTGAGGAACCACCATCTGTTTCTGGACAATCACATCGGTTACAGCTTCCTATAGTAAATACATATTTCTGAAATTGAAATATTAGTTGCCATAGTAACTTCATTATTACTTATCATTCCAGCGAATAAAAGTGAGCTATTGTTTTTCGATATGTAGAGCATGGAAAATTCCACGAATTTTTTTATCTCTTTGAGTGGGGTTCTTCCAATCCTGTCTTATCTAATTTTGCCGGTAAAGTGAATCTCTTGATCCCTCAAACTTGTCAGTAAAAGTAAATATGTACAAAAATTAAAAAATACCAATGTAGATAACAGATTCTCGTGGTATAATAAAAAGCCTACGCAGTGTTTCTGTGATGAAACTTCCTAACGGGTTACTCTGTAGTTTATCTCCACTTTGAGTATAGGGATGGAATTGTGCAAGGTTTACTGGTTGCAATACACCGGAATTTATATCCATAATGGATGGGTTTTCCCCGAGTAGACCGCTGCGTTAAATTATGTCCATAATACGACTCCATCGCTTCTTCTACTGAACAACTTCCAGTCACTACTGGAGGTAATAACGAAAACTTTAATTTAGATTTCCGTTATTTGGACAATGCAACGTGAGATGAACTTTGTTACAATGGTAAATTTGCTGTTCCAAAGTATCGTCATCTATTAAACTCTTATACATTTTGAACAATTCAACACATCCTTGGGATCATACTTTTTCTTCATTTTTTCTAAAATCGAAACAATTTTGATTAGTTACCACGAGTGCCCAGCGTATTATATATCATACGCAAAAATCAATAATCTTCAAAATACACACCGGTCTAAATTTCAACAATATTTATATCACTATTCGATATTTAGAAGCCTTACTGGTTGAGTACTACAAAAGTTTTCTCAAAATAAGTCGAAAAAGTCCTACAAACTCATTTGACATGCAACTGGTGCACTATAATGTAGCCTAAGAAACCTTAGCACAAATCTAATCACGCTTTACTGCCAAAGGATAATAACTTTTTAATATTATAACTAACAGTTACCTTCTAACATCTACTCTGTGCCCTCTAATAGGACAACAACTATTGTTTACTTTTTTTTCTGATAATTAGCTGGCGAAATATGTGACAGTGTCTTGCGTATTACATAAAATACGGTGGGCATTAATGGGTTAAGCTTTTTCGTGTCAGTTCTATTCTGGTCAAAATTTCCTCATCACTGTCAACCCTGCAGCCAATCCAGCTACCTAGATATCTAAAGTGTTCCACCCTTTCCAGGATTTTGTTATCTAATTTTGGTGCTGAGTCTTCGATATTAATTTTTCCGACCAACATCCGTTTTATTTTCTTTGCGTTGGTTGTTAAGCCCATTGCAATGCATTCTTTGTTTGCAGCGTTTAACAGGGTTTAAAGGTCTTCCGGACTCTCTGCCATTATGGCTGTGTCATCTGTGTATCTGATGTTATTAATGATTTCACCACCGATTTTAACACCTTTGCGACGATTATTTAACGCTTCTTCAAATATTGGTTCGGTGTAGGCATTGAACAATGTCAGTGACATAACACATCCCTGTTTAACATCACGCTTAATAAAAATTTTAGCTGAAATTTCTTGGTCCAACTTAATACAAGCGATCTGATGGTAAGAGAAAGTGCAATCTAATGTCGTACGTGTCCAGACCAAGTCCAAGCATTGAAGTAGTACTGTATGTGGTATTCCCCAACGCTTTAACTCCAAAGCAGCCGCACTGTTTGCAGCCTTCCCGGTCACCACTCGCACGTGCTCCTCCAGCTTTCCATTCTGGTGCAACGTCAATCCTAGGTACTTTACGTGTTTCTTTGGTATTAGACACGCCCCTGTATATTGTAGTTCGACCCTTTGCCTGTTCCTTTTCCCCTTCAGAATGATGGCTGTGGTCTTCTCTGCTGCGAGTTTCAGTCCGTGCTGCGTTCCGTACCCGGTATTTAAGATCTGGCTCGTCCCGCTCCACTACCAGCACAGCGAGGTCGTCCGCGAATGCGAAGGGAGTCGTACCCTCTCCATATTCATAATTCTTAATCCCGTCATATGCCAGGTCCCATAGCGTCGGCCCCAAGACAGGTCCCTGGGGAACAGATGCCGTCACATCGATGATCGTGACTTTCCTTTCTCCACCATAATTCTTTTCTCAGACAGATATTCCCCTACCACGTTCATCAAGTATCCAGCACATTCTCTCTCCTCCATTGCCTTCATTACCTCGTTCCACTGCAGCGTATTGAATGCATTCCTAACATCGAATAACAACAGGGTCGTCCAACGGTATTCATCCCCTCTACTGCGCAATGCGTCTAATACACTCACGATTCTAGCAATCGTGATTTCCCTTTACAAAAACCAAATTGCCTCGGGGAAGGCCTCCCGACCTCTCAATCATGCCATCTATACGTCCCCGCAACATTCTTTCATAAAGTTTACCGACGCACGGAAAAAGGCAGATGGGTCGATACTTTTCCCCAGCTTTGGAAAGCAGTACCAATTTCGATGTCCTCCAAGGTTCAGGAAAGGTCTGTGCATCCAGCAGTGTATTTATGTGCTCCAGAAGCCACGCAGGCTCCGCGCGTCCTAGACCCCTCACCGCCTCAGGTGATATCTGATCCAGATCGGGGGACCTGCACGTCTTGAGCGAGCCCAATGCCTCGACAAGTTCATCCATGATAAAGGGTACGGCCCGCTCAGCTTCCTCGTCTCACCGAACTCCATACCATCTGCTGGCGGGAAATAGCTCTCGTGTTACCTCTAGCTTCGAATCCATAGGCATTTCGTACGAGGGGTACGATATTATCAGTCTAACGAATCGTTGGTAAGTTCTATGCATAGTTGAATGACTAACACTTTGTCTTTGCCACATTATTTTGGCTTGCTCCATTTTCCAGCAATGTAACAATCTGAACAGACTTTCGATATTTTTCTACCGTCACGAAATACACTTCACTGCATGGAGGGCAGTGTGAAGGCTAATTTATGTTACACCGGGACGTGGACGGCACGGCGCGCAGAACAATAGAAATCGCGCATCCTCGGCACTTCCCGGTCTCGCCCCGTTCCGTCGTAAGGTAAATAAGCCAATGCTTTTCATATCGGACGATCCTTCAACGTGCCCCGTCCCGTCCACGTCCCCGTTGTAATGTACAGTAAGGGAAAAAACCCATACTGTATAATATAATATGTATCGAAAAAATGTATAAGTAATTTAGGTTGTTACAAAAGATATTGTTTCTACATACACAAATAAAACGAAGCTTGATTGACGAAGTTTGTTTGTGTAACCTCGCAGAGACTCACGTATAGTTTACTTCCAATGTTCGAGTTAGAAGAAGAGATAAATAGCCCACAGAGGGATTAAATTGAGCATTATAATATTGTCATTATTCGTAGTAAGATTAAGATCCTTACTATGCTAGTGAGCCGTCCTGCGAGAAGGGTGTCCTGAAAGACTACCCCGCGAAACAACATCTTAGTAACCTTATGTTGATGGATTTTGTAAATCATAAATAAAGTTATAAGTTAGTGTTGTTGATTCCTACATACTCGTAATCAGTTCTGAGTATGTTAAGGTTTAATAGTTTTTTCGGTTTTTTATCTCCTTTACAGGTTCGGTCTAGCTTCTCAGTACACGCAATAATTCATTTAATATAATTAACACAAAACAAATAAAAGGAAAATGGAGAAAAATATAAAATTTCCTATATTTTGTGGACGGCCCGATTTCTCTGACGCGCAGTGTATATTTGACCTATTTTTAGGCATTTCAATTCAGCGTGTGTGTGTACCTACAAAAGAACCCGATATGATTTATAGACAATTCTTTTTGTGATAAAAACTTCCATTTTGGTTTTTGGTTTTGTCGTGTCGTCGAAAGGGCAAACAACCTTCGTTAATGGAAACCGATCAATGAGCAATCAGGTGTACCATAACTCTCGCCCGCTTGCAAGGTAATTTTTTTGCACTTCGCTGATTAATCGATTTTGAGTAACGCTCTCAATTTTTCCTCCGTTCTTTTTGTTCGTGAAATATTCCATAACTGGCAATTATTTTTTTAAAATGTCATGTCTGTTTCAGACAAAAACAAATTTCCTGCCAAAAACAATCAATTGTGATGGTCACGACAACCTTTGTATTGGAAGTTCGTTGAAATACTAACGATTTAATTTTAAGAATTGCGACATAATAAGAAAATATTAATACACTTCCCTACAGTGATTTCCAGACCATCAGCTTAACCCATTAGCGCCCACGATATATGATTTTAAGAATTGCTATATTTTGCATTAGGTATTTATTAGTAACATTATTTGTAACAAAACTTCAAATGTGAAATACTTGCAAAACATAGAATTACTTAGATATATATATATATATATATATATATATATATATATATATATATATATATATAAACAAACAAATGAAATAGAGAATGCGGAAAAATCCCCTTACGAACAATTCACACATCCACTACTTCGGGCTGGGAAAATTTTTTTGAATAGAATCGAAGATCCAAACACCAGCTCTTAGAAATGTGTTTCGCCCTCTTCAACCTCTATGGGCTCATCGGTGAAGATGAGAGGTTGAATATCTTCAGACACATTCCAATCAAAAAACAACATTCGAGACCTAGACATAGCAGGAACGTAAATCTACGCCCAACCTGACAATGCCATTCTCAAGTTTTAATTCCCTAATTACTTTAGAGTAAGTAAGATAATGTTTATAAAAAAACAAAAGATGTAGATCTTTGAAACACACTCAGTGATCAAAAGATCCACAGGTACTGGTTTGGACGACCACTCGTACGAAAACAAACAAATGAAATAGAGAATGCGGAAAAATCCCCTTACGAACAATTCACACATCCACTACTTCGGGCTGGGAAAAATTTTTTGAATAGAATCGAAGATCCAAACACCAGCTCTTAGAAATGTGTTTCGCCCTCTTCAACCTCTATGGGCTCATCGGTGAAGATGAGAGGTTGAATATCTTCAGACACATTCCAATCAAAAAACAACATTCGAGACCTAGACATAGCAGGAACGTAAATCTACGCCCAACCTGACAATGCCATTCTCAAGTTTTAATTCCCTAATTACTTTAGAGTAAGTAAGATAATGTTTATAAAAAAACAAAAGATGTAGATCTTTGAAACACACTCAGTGATCAAAAGATCCACAGGTACTGGTTTGGACGACCACTCGTACGAAAACAAACAAATGAAATAGAGAATGCGGAAAAATCCCCTTACGAACAATTCACACATCCACTACTTCGGGCTGGGAAAAATTTTTTGAATAGAATCGAAGATCCAAACACCAGCTCTTAGAAATGTGTTTCGCCCTCTTCAACCTCTATGGGCTCATCGGTGAAGATGAGAGGTTGAATATCTTCAGACACATTCCAATCAAAAAACAACATTCGAGACCTAGACATAGCAGGAACGTAAATCTACGCCCAACCTGACAATGCCATTCTCAAGTTTTAATTCCCTAATTACTTTAGAGTAAGTAAGATAATGTTTATAAAAAAACAAAAGATGTAGATCTTTGAAACACACTCAGTGATCAAAAGATCCACAGGTACTGGTTTGGACGACCACTCGTACGAAAACAAACAAATGAAATAGAGAATGCGGAAAAATCCCCTTACGAACAATTCACACATCCACTACTTCGGGCTGGGAAAAATTTTTTGAATAGAATCGAAGATCCAAACACCAGCTCTTAGAAATGTGTTTCGCCCTCTTCAACCTCTATGGGCTCATCGGTGAAGATGAGAGGTTGAATATCTTCAGACACATTCAAATCAAAAAACAACTTACTGTAAATTTACAAAGTCGATGTCGAAAAAATAAAAAACGCATGTGTTGACTTCATAAACAATAAATCAAAACTAACAAACCAGCTTAATCATTCAACGAAATCTCTTACGGTTGTCCTCTGAGGGGTATTTAGTTTCCTGTAATTACTAAGAATTGCAACTATTTTATTCTGTATGGCACTAGTATGTCAAAAGAGCAGCTGTACTTAAATGAGTACAGTGGGCGCTAATGGGATAATGGGCCATATTTTAAAGATATTTCTAAAAAATATACATCACAGGCTATATAGACTGTGCGAAGAAAAAATCTGCCGTACACAGTTTGATTTTGGAAATACAGTGAGTACGAGAGAGGCTCTCATTAGTAGACAAGTGCTATTTCAATAATGTAGAGACGTAAGTTGCGATATTTATACATGCTTCATTGCTTACCATAAAGAGTTTGATACAGTAAAACCGAAAATCTGATGTAGATATTAACCGATATTGGAATAAACATCTGTGATCTAAGAATTATTAACAATCTATAATGGAATCAAACATCGTTTATCCGGACAGAGACAGGACAATTTGAGGATATCAAAATCAAACGTGGGCTCCGACAGGAGTGTATACTAAAACCAATGCTGTTCAACATATACTCTGAGGAAATATTTCATGATATTGAAGCCAGGGAGAATGTATCAATAAAATACGACATGCAGACGACACAGTAGTATTCGCTGGCAGTTCTGAAGCCCTCCAGGAGTTAACAAATAGGATCACAGAAATAAGTCAGAGATACAATTTCACTAAACATGAAGGAAATAAAATATATGATGAACTCTAAGAAAGAACAGCAATTTGGATGAATCGGTGTGAACGGTCAACAAATGGAAAGAGTTAAAACATACACCAACCTTGTTGAACATCAATGAAAATTGGGTTCATTTCCTAGAAATCAAATGTAGGATAGAGAAAACAAGATCTGTCTTTCAAAATATGGGGCAGGAATTCCTTTTAAGGCACACAGATCTGCGGGCATGGATTCCTTTACATACAGACAAAACGAAGATCCTTCAACATAATGTAATGCCATATACTGGATTTATTGTCTGGTATTGCTGGTTTTCTGCTAGTGCAAGATTCTGCGGCATCACACATGGCAAGGATTATAACACAATATCTTAAAGATAAACTATGCTGCTCAAAGTCTTCACCTTATTTCTAACGACCATAATATGTAGCCTTCTCAAAAGGCGTGTAAGAAGTCATATATCAGCTACAACAATATGTGAAGAGTTTTAAATTGCTCTTATTGAAGGATGGGCCACTTTTCCTCAAAGGGACATCCAAAACGTGGTCAGTTATATGCCAAATCGAATTATGAGTGTCATCCAGAACCGTGGTGGTAACACAAATTATTGCAACTAGTGATTCTTGGCTTGTCTTGACTCTATAAATAAATTATTTTTATAACTGTAATGGTACATCGAAATTTTTAATATATTTATTATTTTCTCAATTTTTTTCTTATTTTTCTTTTACTACTAACGATAATGTCAGGTTAGGTGCTACAAAAGTAACCGACTCAATACACAACATAAATATGTAATTTAATATAGTAAGAAAAATAATAAAAAGATAAAAAGCTTCTTAAATTTTGGGGTGGCCCGTTTTGTCTGAAGAGCAGTGTATTATCCATAAAAGTCATTCTTATCGCTATATCATATAGATTGGAAAAGTTTCAGTGATTAATAGATAATAAAAAGTTTAATATTTTTCTACTGGAAATTTAATATAGTTCTCAAGATATTTTTTGTAGCATTTTAAGTTTAGTATTTAGATTATTATTCAGAAATGTTTTATTGTTTTCACCTATTCTACATCGTTAAAAAAATTGTGAAAACGTTGAATTATTCACGTCCGTCTGTCCGTCCGTCCGTAATCGCATCTCCTCCGTTATTAAAGAAGATAAAGAAAAAACATAAGGTGTCAAATAACAGTAGTTGAATAGGGCAAGACAGTATGGGTGAATAGTTTCAATAAGGAGTTCCCGTTCTGGAGTTACAAGCGGAAGTGACATATATTTATCGTTTAAATGGGATGTATTCGAACCGTCTTCATCAGAACTGAATTAGACAAGGCGAAAACGGCGGGTTCGTTGGGAAAAATATTCCCATGAGATTTTTTTTGCATAATTACATTCGTGTGACATCCCAGAATAAGGTTCAAGAAGTCGCCCACGTGAAAAGTGGGCCAAATTTTTTTTTAATCAAATTGCAAAAATCAATATTTTTGGCCCGGACAATTTTTTTGTAGGTATTTTGGACCAGTCTGGATAAAAAAGGTCTCTTATAATTTTTCTCTAAAGTTGATCGTTTTCGAGTTATAAGCAATTTAAAATTGAAAAAAACGAAAAATGTCGATTTTCAAGGCTTAATAACTCGGTTAAGAGTTATTACTATGAAAGTCAGAAAGTGACTAAATCAAAGTTTAATGCCCCCCCTACAAGATCCTAAAGAAATTTTTGTCATTATTTTATTACTAAACTGTTATTTTCAAGTAATAATAGAGAGATATCGAAACCCTATTTCACATCGTCCTTTAATAAAAGATCCTTTATTTTGATATATACGCAAGCGCAGTATCACGTCCTTTATTTTTGTCCTGTAATAAAATACAGGCCGCCCGTATTTAAGGAAAAATAGAGGATAAAAATCTTTTAATAAAGGATCCTCTATTTTGATGTAACGTGTCAAAAATGTGACAAATTTGTCAAATTGTGTGAAGAAATAAGAAAAGAAAGGCGTCTAACTTTACTTATATTTATGTTTTTATCAAGAAATAGAATTTTATAAGTTATTTTTATATGTACAAAAATATTTAATGTGTCATTTGTCAAAATAAGAGATTCCTTAAAACTGCGTTTCCGATAACTCTCATTAGACATATCCTGTATGTGTCCTTTATTAAAAGATCCTGTAATAAAGGAACTTTTAACTTAGGGTCTCGATATCTCTCTATTATTGAGCGCAATGCACGTGGTGGCCGGCCGTAAATGCTGAGTGCGAGAGAGATTCCACTCCGGCAGTCCAATTGTGCATCTTACTTGCACTCACATTTACGGCCGCCTACCTCGTGCATGTTGCTCATTATTTTTACTTAAAAATAACAGCTTAGTAATAAAATAATGACAAAAATTTCTTCACGATCTTGTAGGGGGGCATTAAACTTTGATTTATTCACTTTCTGACTTTCATAATAATGACTTTGTAACATTTTTTTATATACTTTTATATACTATATTTTGATGGGTGTATATACATTGTTTTCTCTTTATTTCTTGTGTTTTTTTTGGACTCACCCCTCTGGTGAGCCATTTGTTTAATATATTGTTTTTTATTTATTTTACTAGTTTTATTTATCTACTTATAATAAATTCCCTGATAATAAATTACCGCTAAATATTTACTAATTAACTGTCTATATCTTTTCTTGTATTTGGTCTCAGAACCTCATTATCTTTTCTTACCTACCTGTTTTCGTTTCTAAGGTTTCTTAATTTTCCCCTTTCAACCCCAAAAAGTTAAGTGACGCCCTGTATCTCTTCTCTTATCTTAGGTAACTTTACCTATCTATCTTTTTATCTGTTTCTCTCTCTTCTCTTATCTACCTTCTCTTGTCTTATCTTTACCTATTTCTTCTATTGTCTCCCTTCCACGTTCCAAAAGCTAGTTTCGAACCCACGACTCGCTCTCCACCTACCATCTGGCTGCCGTCGCAGTGTCTCCATTGGTGACCTTTCTAGCACCATCCAAAAAAAGGTTTCCGAGGTTACAACTTTTAACCGAGTTATTAAGCCTTGAAAATCGCCATTTTTCGTTTTTTTTCAATTTTAAATTGCTTATAACTCGAAAACGATCAACTTTAGAGAAAAATTATAAGAAACCTTTTTTATCCAGAATGGTCCAAAAAATCTACAAAAAAATGTCCGAGTCAAAAATATTGATTTTCGCAATTTGATTAAAAAAAATTGTTAAAAAAAAAGAATGTGTGTGTACTTTGTACGCACGTAAGAAGTTATACTTCTATTATATGATTATAAACGAAATTAATGTACTTTTTATTTATATTTTATTTAAATATTAAACTAATTTATACTTACTACTTCTCAAACATTGTTATTAAAACAGTGCCAAAAATTAAAATAATAAAAGAATAAAACACACACAAACACATTAAAAATGCCACAAATGATTTCTGAACATTAATTGTCGGAAATTTTTTTAACTAAATACGTATTTTCTGAAAATAAAATTATATAATAAGTATACTTACAATCATAAAATATATAAAAAAAATAAAAAAATAAAAGTTTCTATTGGGATTCGAACCAACTTACCAGCGCGGTTGGTATTGGCGTTGTATTGGGGTTCATTCGCATTAATCGCTTCGCCAGGGAGACAATGTGTCATTATGTGCGAAGATCGACTAACTAAACGGATTAAACTTTTGATATTTTTGAATTAAATCAAATTATTTTGATTTTGAATTGAAACGATTTAGAATTGAAAAAAAAAACAAAACATAGAGTAAGAAAACAATATATTAGGTGAATATTGATAGAAATTTTGATGGTAATCAAATTATGTAAATAAAAGTATTACATACTATGTATTTTGGTAGGTTCAAATAGGTAGGTACCTATGATACATTTACAATTATTACGTACCTGTTGCTTTAAAAACTATGTAAAAGTCACTACAATTATAAACTTTTTTGTTTCTGTCCTCACAACAATAAAACTAATATATTATGCATTTGTTTACCTTCATATTGAACAATTCTTTATTATTGACAGATAATTTCAACACCCAATCAGAGCCCATATAACGACTAATACCATACTGCCGGTGTGCGCATACGCGCAGATTATTATAAATTCACCCTCAATCTCAATCTCGCCTAAAGAAGTATAACTTCAAAAATTAAACCATTTTTCACGTGGGCGACTTCTTGAACCTTATTCTGGGATGTCTCACGAATGTGATTATGCAAAAAAATCTCATGGGAATATTTTTCGCAACGGACCCGCCGTTTTCGCCTTGTCTAAATATGTACTTCCGGTTATGATATCACTTCCGGTTTTGATATCACCTCCGGTTTTAATATCTCTTCCGGTTAAACCGTTGTGACCGGAAGTTTTTTAAAAAATACCTCAAACCTGCAAATATATGATATATTTGTGAACGCGTATTGAAAAGACGAGTTCAAATATAAGGTTCCGGTTTTAATATCTCATCCGGTTAAAAAGTTGTGACCGGAAGTTTTCCAAAAATATCTCAAAAATAGACATAATATGATATATCAATGAACGTGTATTGACAAGACATGTTAAAATATTTAGTTCAGGCACAGAATAAATAACCACACAGAAGCGAAACTCCTGACGAAAACGGTAACACAATTTTCATGCTCATGTGTTAACGTAACTGGTGTAACCTTACTTTTGAGACTGACGTGACAGTTGTTTATAGTTAAATTTTATATTTATATATGTTTTGTTTTATATTTTATTTATATTTAAAGTTAAATTTTATATTTCATATTTAATTAATAACTACTTGTCAAAAATATTACCTAATTTGGAATCTTCTATTCCTTAGAACATCAAGTTCTATTCTGTAACTGGTGCACAAGGTCAAATATTTCGGTCCCTACAAAATCAATGGAAACGACAGTCAGATTCGCTTCTGTGTTGTTATTTATTCTGTGGTTCAGGCATTGTTTAAAAAGTAATAGTTGGTCAACGCTATGAATGAATTTGTTTGATTCTAATTGAGACAGTCACCAGATGTCACCACCATTTCTGTCAGGGTCGCAACGTCACGCGTAACTACGATAAATCCAAAATGCATAGACACCAAGTTGGATACGACCCTATTCATAACACACCAACTCGCACACATATTAGGAAAAATAAATAATGAAGAATATATTTAGAAATTGAATTAATGATGTCATGTAATGGGTAGTGAGTAGGAACTCCTTTGGACAGTCCTATCAGGGAAAATGAATCAATCCCTGCCCTCCGTAGATTCCGGGGGTTTCCTAATCCGGGAAACTAGTCCCTGTTTAGGGTCCCTTGTCCAGGGTTACGGATGAAGACCACAACGGCAGTCATGGCGGAGAAGAACACCTTCGGTACGGTATGGATGGCGGACATGGCAACCCCTAGATCTTAGGGTTGGTATGGGATCAAAGGGCACTCTTTTGTCCAGAAGCTGAGAAACGGCATAAGGATGCAGAGGGCAAGGAGAAACAACTGCATTAAAGACTTCTTGCAAGTATCTCTAGTACAATTATTATGGTGATAAAAAACTTAAAGATTTTGACTACTGATCATGAAAATCTTATTTCAGGATCCGGCATGGAAGGTAAATCTAGTTCAGACCGTGAGGCCTTCCAGGTCGTAAACAAGAAAAATCCTCACGAACCAGAATACATTTTAGATGATAGATCTCTAAGAGTTTTGCGAGCAGCCGTAAAGATAGGTACGTTAGAACAATGTATGAAGAGGGAAAAATCTATAATGCCATTCAAGAAATCGAAAGACTCTGGATTAGTATTATGGGAATAAGCGAAATGCGTTGGACAGATACGGGACACCGAGTTATCAAAGACCACAAAATATTCTACTCAGGAAATCTTAAAAACGAACATGTAAATGGAGTGGGCCTAATTATTAATGCTACAATCGCCAACTCTGTCAATCACTTTGTACCTGTGTCAGAAAGAATGCTCTTAGTTCAGCTAAACACAACTCCCATAAAAACAAGTGTACGCTCCTACAGCGGACGCCACAGAAGAAATTATAGAATAATTTTACAGTGACCTTACTAATATTGTCAAAAGAATTCGGAAAAACGAAATACTACTAATAATGGGCGACTTTAATGACAAAGTTGGCAAAGGACAAAGTGGAAATTTAGTAGGATTCTTTGGGCTAGGAGAACGTAACGAACGTGGAGACCGTTTGATTGAATTTGCAACTGAAGAACAGCTCGTAGTCACAAACACCTTTTCTGATCTTCCTTCAAGACGACTTTATACGTGGAAATCTCCTCAGGATACTCCAGATCACACAGTAAGAAATCAAATAGGCTATATCTTTGTCAACAAACGACTTAGAAACTCTATAACATCTGTAAAAATGTACCCGGGATCCGACATAAAATTGGATCACAATCCACTTGTCGCCAAAATGAAACTTAGTTTAAAGAAAATTTCAAAGACCAAAAACTCGGAAATACGATATTAATCAACTGAAAAATAAAACAGTAAAAGAAAAAGTACAAAAACGCCTAAAAGAAGCAATGTGGGTTCATACAGAAATAGATAACACAGAGTTAGAACTAGAAAAGATACACAAAGTAAGTCAAAAAATATCAGAGAAATACTTAAGACCTGAAAGAACAAAGAAAAAAGAATGGATGACAGAGGAGATTCTATGTATGGTGGAAGACGGAAGAAAAGCTAAAGATAATAAGAATAACTACAACAAAATAAATAACGAAATTAAAAGGGCTATTAAAATAGCAAAAGAAAATTGGTTAAGCTCGAAATGTACAGAGATAGAGTTATTACAACAATAATGTGATTCGTTTAAGCTCCATAAAAAGACCAAAGAAGCTGCAGGCTTATATAAACACAAGAACACTCGATTTCTGACAGATAATCAGGGAAACATAGTATTGGAAATAGAACAGAAAAGAGATATTTGGATTAAATACGTGGAGAAAACTTTTCAAGATATACGAAGTAACACTGGCATCACAACAAACACCAATTGCGAAAATGGACCTCCACTTACAGTTGAAGAAGTAACGTATGCCATCAAAAGTACCAAAGATGGTAAAGCAGTAGGCCCTGATCATTTTCATTCCGAATTCTTAAAACTTATGGACTTCGACGGCATAAAATGGTTGACAAATGTATTTAACAAAATATATGACACAGGCATAATTCCCCAAAAATGGCTAGAATCAACTTTTATAAATCTTCCAAAAAAACCAAATGCGAGAAAGTGCGAAGACTATAGAATTATAAGCCTTATGAGCCATTTACTTAAAACATTTCTAAAGGTCATTCACAAACGAATATATACAAAGTGCGAGGAACAACTAACAAGAACACAATTCGGATTTCGTGATGCTCTGGGAACACGGGAGGCCCTTTTTGCTGTGCAAGTGCTATTTTAGAGATGCAGGGATGTAAATTGTGATATATACGTATGCTTTATAGATTACCAGAAAGCATTTGACAGAGTAAAACATGACAAATTATTAACTCTAATGCAAGAAATTGGAATTAACAACAAAGATCTAAGAATTATCAGTAGTAATTGCACAAGAGCTCTAAAATTATTGAATTTTTCGAGTGACACTTCGACAGTTTCAATTTCACGAGCCGAAGGCGAGTGAAATTATGTCAAGGTGTCACCAGAGCAAAAATTCTATATTAATTTTAGAGATCGAGTGCAATTTGTTGCGATTATTTCATGAATAAAACTGTTCAACACCAAAATGTTATTGTAATTTTTGTATGTAAGTACAAATTAGTACAAATAAATAAACAGTTGTTATAAATATTAATTTGACGGTTGAAAGTCATCACTTGTATAATTTTTAAAACATTAATTGTCATTAATGTCACTTAATGTATTTTTTCATAGCAACGAAAGGCATCTGACATAATATACTTGACGACGTGAAATTATCAAAAATTATCGATTTAATTTAGATTTATGTAGCTTTCTATTGGTCAGAATCTCCTATGAATGAAATAATCAGTAGTAATTGCACAAGAGCTCTAAAATTATTGAATTTTTCCCGAGTGACACTTTGACAGTTTTAATTTCACGAGTCGAAGGCGAGTGAAATTATGCCAAAGTGTCACGAGCGCAAAAATTCTATATTAATTTTAGAGATCGAGGGCAATTTGTTGCGATTATTTTATGAATAAAACTGTTTAAAACCAAAATTTTATTGTAATTTATTTATGTAAGTACAAATTAATACTGTTAAACACACAGTTGATATAAAATATTTTACGGTTGAAAGTCATCACTTTTATAACTTTTAAAACATTAATTGTCATTAATGTCACTGAATGTATTTTTCGTAGCAACGAAGGCCATCTGACGTAATATACTTAACGACGGGATATTATCAAAAATTATCACCTTAATTTGCATTTCTGTAGCTTTCTATTGGTCAGAATCTCCTATGAATGAAATAATCAGTAGTAATTGCACAAGAGCTCTAAAATTATTGAATTTTTCCCGAGTGCCACTTTGACAGTTTTAATTTCACAAGCCGAAGGCGAGTGAAATTATTTCAAAGTGTCACGAGGGCAAAAATTCTATATTCATTTTAAAGATCGAGTGTAATTTGTTGCGATTATTTGATTAATAAAACTGTTGAAAACCAAAATTTTATTGTAATTTATTTATGTAAGTACAAATTACTGCAATTAAACACACAGTTGTTATAAATATTTCACGGTTTCAAGTCATCACTTTTATAATTTTTAAAACATTAATTGTCATTAATGTCACTGAATGTATTTTTTCGTAGCAACGAAGGGCATCTGACGTAATATACTTGACGACGGGAAATTATCAAAAATTATCGATTTAATTTAGATTTCTGTAGCTTTCTATTGGTCAGAATCTCCTATGAATGAAATAATCAGAAACATTTATTACAATCAAACGGCAAAAATCAAAATAGAAGACCAGTTAACTGATACAATTGCTATGGAACGAGGAGTACGACAGGGCTGTATTTTATCTCCACTACTATTTAATATTTACTCTGAATGGATATTTAAGGAAACTTTAGACGGTTGTGCGAAGGGAGTATTAATAAATAGTGAATGGTTGAATAACATTAGATATGCAGATGACACCATAGTTTTCGCCGATAATCTGAATGATTTACAGATATTAACAAATCGTATAACAGAAGTCAGCAACAGATATGAACTAACCCTTAACATAAAGAAGACCAAATTGATGACAATTAGTAAAAAACAAATATTAAACGCTCAACTTACAGTCAACCAACAGAATATCGAAAGAGTTGAGTAATATACATATCTGGGTACGAATTCAAATAACCAATGGGACCACTCGACAGAAATTAAACAGCGAATAATAAAAGCGAAAGCCGCATACGTTAGAATGAGATCCATTTTCAACAGTCGAGACATATCATTAAAAACAAAATACCGTCTGTTGAAAAGCTACATATTCACAGTTCTGCTCTACGGAATGGAAGCGTGGACACTAACTGTTGCATCTGTGAATCGGCTCGAAGCTTTCGAAATGTGGTGTTATAGGCGCATCTTACGTATATCCTGGGTTGACCGAATTACTAATGTGGAAGTCCTGCGTAGAATGGGGAAAGAGTGTGAAATTCTCATAACCATCAAAACAAAAAAATTAGAATATCTAGGACATGTAATGAGAAATCAAGAACGTTATGGCCTTCTCCAACTGATTCTCCAAGGGAAGGTAAATGGTAAAAGAGGACCGGGAAGAAGACGCATTTCCTGGCTTCAAAATTTACCAAAGTGGTATAAAACCACTACCACTGAACAGTTCCCCGTTTCGGTAAACAAAGTCAAGATAGCCATGATGATCGCCAACATCCGGAACGGATAGGCACTTTAAGAAGAAGAAGAAGATGTCATGTACTATTATGTAAAATGTAATGTCTTAATCTACAAGACAGCCATTTATATGCAGGACACTGCTTCCGCCGATCATCGGCTACTTTACTGGTAAAGGGTAGAGGTGATATCACACACGTGGGTTGAAAGTATTCGACGGTTGCCGACGGATATACAGATGATAATATTCATGAAAAAATTAAAGCAGCAAAGAAAATTGTGCTTGGGTCATCGAATGGACAGATAGGGGATAATGCCAATCATAATTATCCAGAATATAGACCTAATATTCTTTCGGGGTCTGCAATAATAATTAAGGACTGTACTCACTTCACTTTCAATTTCCAAATTATAAAGTGAATTATTATTAATATAATATATTAAGGGCCGGTTGTTCGAAAGCTAATCAACAATGATCATTATCAAATATTTAATTACTGTCACCAACTGTCAATGTCAACTTTGTTTGGGTTGCTGAAAACATAATATGAAATTACGTAATCAATTATGTTAATAATTGTTATGTTAATTGATTAACTAATCTCATAATTTTAATCAATTATGTTTTCAGCAACCCAATAAAAGTTTACATTGACAGTTTTGGTGTTAGTAATTAAATATTTGATAGTGATCATTGTTGATTAGCGTTCGAACAACCAGCCCTATTATTATGTTCAACTAATTATAATAAAGTTTTTTTTTATAATGGCTTTGGCTTAGCCAATTAGCCAGATAATTAATGATTTTTTAAATAGTTACAATAAAGTTAATTATATAAAAATAGTTTCATTTTATTAAGTGCATGTAGGAGAAATGTTGTATATATTACAAGCATAAAGTGACATTATTGCTTTAGGGTTTCGAGAGACAAGTATTACTCTCAAGCAATAATGTATCACTTTTCGCTCTTAATATATAGTAGTATATTATGCAACAAGTACAGAAAGGTATTAATTTCTCACGAGTTTGAAAAGCAATTGAAACGAGTAACAAATTACCTTTCTGCACGTGTTACACACTATACTTTTTTTGCAACCATAGTTTTTGCTAAAAATAAAAATCACAATTTCCAAACGAAGATTAATTATAATAGTAAATTATCAATTTTAATCTGTATTTAATTAATACTAATCAATTTAAATTCATTATACCTAAACAATTTACACAGAAATCAGTTAAAAAATTAATGCACTGCCTTAATTTGTTTGAATTTAAACTATTTTAAATAATTATCATAAAATAATGTCACATTTGACATTATATTTAAGCAGTCACAGATTTCCACCATACCCACTTCATTCGACTTATCTTGCTGAGGTTGCTAAGTCTTTATTGGTTAATTGATAATTCTAAAATGTTTATTAAGAATAAAATTGTAAAATAAAACAGTTGTAACATCCATAATTTAATTTCTGTTAGATAATTGAGTATAATAATTATTTTACAGGTTATATATTTGTCTACACTTTAACCACATATGTAAACAGAATATAGAACGTTACTCAGAATGAGGTAGTCATTTTGTAAAATACCAAATGTAAAGTTCAAAAATAATGTGTTAAAGTTGCGAATCTTGCAGATTTCTCGGACATGAGTTAAATCGGTTCTTTTTTGAAAAGCAATATCTATCAAATTTAATATCTTAAATAAAACCATTTTATCAAATCATGTTAATTATATTTATGATTTTATTGTGGAATGTAACGGTACTGTGCAGAATAGTTATTTTCCTAACTAGTGCGGAAAGTCATACTTTCCGCAAGAGTTAGGAATACAGTCGAACCCGCTTTTTGGAATAGCTTTCTTGTCAACCAAAAGTATTCTTATAACTGGGATATTCTAATAATCGATCACTGATTGCTATTAGAAACGTTTCGGGACCTTAAATTTTTATTCCTTAATCCGGGATATTCCTTTAAGAGGTATTCTAATAAGCGGGTTTGACTGTAATTCAACTTGAAAATGATTTTATTGACGTTTCGACTTCCACTTTGGATATCCTTATCGAAATACAAAATATGAATAAATTAAACAAATTTTGTTTATGTTGCTTGGTAAAAAAACTCTTCTAATAATTTAATTTAATCTGACTCATTCATATTGACAATTCAGACATATATTTTAAAGTATACGACATTTTAAAGTAGACGACTTGAGTTGCGTTCCTGGGACGACTTTATTGGAAGATAGTTCATTCGATTATATGAAATCAACTAACTCAAAAATGTCCATCAGCAAAATCATATCATGTGATTTGTCTTTAAAAAGGCAACCACATGCAATGATGACAGTAAAATTCTCATGTTAGTGATATCATATAGTATTAAAAATATTACGGTGAATTTTTTTTTTTGTGAACAGATATTTAAATATTTTCTTTTTTTTTTTCAGGGTAAAGATCTGCCAGCAAAGGATCTGTCAGGCACTAGCGACCCCTACGTTCGGGTGACGTTGTTGCCTGACAAGAAACATCGACTAGAGACAAAAATTAAGCGACGAACGTTGAATCCCCGGTGGAACGAAACGTTTTATTTCGAAGGATTTCCAATTCAAAAATTGCAGTCTAGGGTATTGCATTTGCACGTTTTTGACTATGACAGATTCTCCAGAGATGACTCGATCGGAGAGGTCTTTCTACCACTATGTCAGGTAAGAACATTTCATATATAATAAGCGAGTATATAATAAGCGAGTCTTCTGCAACTAGCGCCACGTCTCGCATCCTAATTTCCAGCGTTTTCTGTCGAAGCCATCTTCAGTTTTTAGATCTCTGGCGGCCATTGCATCGTCGATATCTTCTCTTCAGGGTTGTCTTGGTCTACCTCATTTTCTTCTAGTGGGCGGATCTTTCTATTTTTTTGCTATCTGTTTTCAGCAATTCTCTGAAGATGTCCATACCAGTTAAGTTTTTTGGCTTCGAGTGGGTCTATTATATCTACATCAATTTCCCTCTCTCTCCTAGTATCTTCGTTTCTCACCCTATCAAGTCTAGTGAGCCGGCAACATCGCCTCCAGTAGTTCATTTCCATGGCCTTAATTTTTTATTTGTTGTATATTTTCTATTGTTTTATAAAGTCTTCTTTTATTTTCTTTTGTTATTTGATTATTCCACAATAGTTCATGTGGTTGTCTGGTGGCTGGCCTTGGCCACTCCTGGAATTTATTTCTTTGTTACTCCCTGCTTTTGATATTACTTGGACTCCCAAGTATTTCAAGTAGTCCAAGTAATGAAGCTTAAAATAGGACAAAACCTCGTAATTTTTACAGAATGGATCGATTTGCTTGAAAATTTGAGAATAAGTAGCGGATAGTCCAGCGATCAAAATCTATATCATGCCAAAAGACACTTTTACTATGGGGGTGGTTGCCACCCCATCTCGGGGGTGGAAATTTTTATTATATTTTAACCGCAAGAGTTGGTAAAAACGTTCATTATAAGCAAAAAACCTTCTATACATTTTTTTGATAAAATTAATAGTTTTCGATTTATTCGCTATCGGAAGTGTTAGTTTTATATCGAAAAAATCAATAATTTTAATCAGTTTTCTGCTAATAACTCAAAAAGTTTTCGTTTTATCAAAACAACTTTACTTAACAAAAATGTACCTTTTGAAAAAATAAACAAAATCGTTTTTTTTTGTTTTCTTTAAGACCAATAGTAATCGAGCTATACTTTATTATATGTATGTTAGCTCTTCTTCGTCAAATGCTAAATATTGTACTTTCAAAGTCAAAGGACGGGGAAACTATGCATTTTTCGAGGATAACTTGTGGAAACTAATTTAAAGTATTTAAAAATATATATCTCCAGAAATAAAAAAAAATCTCTAGCTAAAAAAATTAAGTGACTTAATAATGAAAAGAATGTCAGTCCCTATTTTTTTCAGCAAAAAAGTGATCGTAAACAACCCTCTAATCACCACCTCAATAAAAATTTTGTTATTGACCTGATTTGGTTTTCTTGATTTATGTATTTTTAATAGGTTCTATAAGTTTGCTCGGCTTAGAATAATTAGTTTTAAAAAAAAGGAGTGAAAAGCGTTTTTGTAGTTTGGTAAAATATGCCCTTTTCTTCAGAATAGAAAGATTAGCATCAGAGATACGAAAAAATATTTAAATATGAAATTGTACCTTAGTTAATTCCCAAGAACTTGGTTTGCATAAATTTTTTACGAAAAAAATTGAGTGAACTATTGACAATTAAAACTTGTAATATCATGCAAAAACCACCTTTACCAACCCTTTCAATGCCACCTCTTTTTGTAACTGAGAATTTTAAAAGGATTAGCCTAGAAATATTAATAGCCTTATAGATCTTGTAAAAACCTACAAAATTCTTATTTAACAAACTTTCTAAGATAAAAAATAAAAAAGTTACATTTAAAAAATCAATATATTTTTTTGAAAAAAAAAGATCCAATTGGAAGCATAATAATGTAAGTTAGCGGTGTTTTTATTCATTGGACTTATTCATTCTTCTTTATTTATGTATTATTAATAGATTCTAGAAGTTTTACTGGCTTAGAATAATTAGTTTTTAAAAAACTGAAGTTTAAAGCGAATAGCGAATGTTTCCAATTTGGTAAAAAATGCCGTTTCCTTCAGAATAGAAAGATTAGCATCAGAGATACGAAAAAATGTTTAAATATGAAATTGTAGGTAATTTAATTCCCAAGAACTTGGTTTGGTAAAATTTGTTCTACGGCCAAAATTGCGTGAATCGTAAATGAGTATACCATCGAAAAACATTGATTTTTTAAATATAAAACTAACTCTTTCGATATCGAATAAATCAAAAGCTATTAATTTTATCAAAAATATTTATATAACATTGTTTGCTTAAAATGAATGTTTTTATTAACTTTTGCGGTCTAAAATATAATAAAAAATATCCACCCCCGAGATGAGGTGGCAACCACCCACATGGTAAAAGCGCCTGTCGGCATTATATAGAATTTGATCCGCGGACTATCCACGACTTATTCTCAAATTTTCAAGCAAATTGATCCATTCTGTAAAAATTGCGAGGTGAAAAGCTTTGGTTCCTGGACTAAAGGTAGCTATTCGCTTTATAGTTACATTTCAATTTGTACGCTTTTTGATTTTTTTTTCCTACAACTGAGTACTCAGTTTTTGTATATTAATTGTGAGACCGCACTTAGTGTACTCCTTCTAGTTTTATAAACATATAGTCTTCTTTATTAAGAGCTGCTTCGTTGAATATTGTCTTTTTCATATCTATTTCTTTCATGGTTATTGATGCATTATTCCATCTTACTCTGTGTTCATTGTCCAGGTACGTTAGCATGTTTGTTATTTGTTCCCTGATCAAGTCTTTGTTCTTGAAGTATGTTTTATGCTCGTTTATTCTGACACTTAGTGGTCTTGCGGTTTGTTCCACGTAGAAATTGTTGCATCCGCAGGTTATTTTATAGATGTAGTTTTTTATCTTTTTGTGTGTTGGTGGGTTTGGTTTTGGACAGGATACATCTCAGTGTGTTGGTTGTTTCGAATGTTGTTGTGATGTACTTATTTCCTATCATTTTTAATTCTTTTGATAAGCCCTTAATGGTATTGTTGTCATCTTTAAATAGCTTCTTATCTGGATTGCTTGGAATAGTGTTTCCTTTCCTCAACTTTGTAGAATGTTTTGTTTACCTTTATTAGCAGGTTTTTTCCTTCTTGAAATGCATTTTCCGATTGATGCTATTTTATATTTTTCCTAAGAGGCACTGTTTATTCGTTTATGTCTTTTTTTTGCGGTTCTGCATTTGTTTTTTTGAATACAACTTATCTAGGTTTTTTTATCGAATTGAAAAAAATTCCAAATATGTATTTATAATCGTAATAATTAAGATACAGAACAATACTTATTTTTAATTAAGGGGATCGGACAAAAATGCAAAATTTTGACGCATGTCAAAATTTTTATTGTGTTTTAAATGTTATTCATTTTTTTTGAAAAATTTAATCGCAGAATGAAAGACTACTTTATTGCCGGGGGCCGAAAGACCCTTAGAATAAATAAAAAGTTTCTTTTGAATGAAATATTTGCAATTAAAAATCGCACTGAATTTTCTCTTTTATTTTCACCCTTATCTTATTAAAATAAACATTATAGAAGTTTTTGGGGACTTTCTGCACTCGGTAATAATGTAGTATTTCACTCTGCGTTTAAATTTTTTAAAAATATTTATTAGTTTTCTTAGGATTCGAAAAAAATGAATACATTTAAAACACATTGAAAATTTTGACATGCGTCAACATTTTACATTTTGCTCCGTTCCCCTTAATATACATTTCAAATAATTAGAAAAGAAAACATTTTAAAAATAGACCAATGGAACCTAACTAATCTGAAGTTAAAGTTGCCGCATACTAGTAATAAAATGCAAATCTCTGCATGTTTCTAACTAAAACTTTACATGGATCCTTTATTAAACAAGATAAAAAGAACCCACGGAAAATATAAAAGAGCGTAGTAACGGAAAGATGAAAATGCTTAAACAGTTAATTATAAAGCCAGTTTGTAAAGGATTAACTTGCTTTATAATTTATATGTTAAATAAGATATCAATCTACTTTCATACCTGCACATTGTGTTTTAATTCTCATTACTTTTTTCATTCATTTTAACCATAAAACTTTTGAAATATAGCAAATCATTGATTTTGTGTTAGGCTAATACTTAAATCAATAATGTGTAATAGGGGAGTGCATTTAGATTTTCACTTCGGAAAAAATCAAACAAGATAAAACTTCTTGTAATTTCATTAAGAAATGTTTAATAAACAACATATCAAAAAGTTCTACTCGAGAAGTGGGTGCTTCATTTTTTATTAAACAAATGAACAGCGAAGTTAGATGTTTTTTTAAATAACTCCGAAAATATAATTTTTAGAAAAAAACTGACTTGACCATTGAAAAATTCAGAAAATTTTACAATAAAAACCTTATATGAAGATTTTTTTAAAATTAAATCTCTAGCTTCTGTAATTTTTTATTTATAACGCTAAAGTCACCCTTCTCACACACATTGGCGCACTGTAAACTAGCGTTGGAAGAAGTGCACGGTTGAGTTTTTTTAATGTAATTCTTTAACTAATGGATCAAAAGAAATTTTACAATTTGGGCATGAAAGAAGATGAAATAAGCTACCTTACGGTTGTAATAGAAAGAAATAAAATATATGGACATAACTACGGTGTGGGCGGAAAATGAGCCTTACATGAATTTTGTTTAAAAATGATTTAAAAATGTGTAACTAATACAATTTTACTTATAAAACTCTCAAATTTGCAAAACTTATCCCTCAATAATCTTACTAAACGATGTTTTATTCAAAAAAAAATCTCAAAAATTTAATTCAAATAATACCATGTCTCAAAAAATGTAATTTTTGAAAACTTTGTAGTTCTACAGAATTCCCACCAATTTAAGACGGTATTACTCAAGTTTGAATAAATCTAATACAATTTTTTTGCTATTTTTTTAAAGCCTGGGATGTAATCTTGAAAAAACACTGAATTATTTTAGTTTAAAAATGAAATAAACAATTTATTTTTGAGAAAATTAAGAAAGATAACAAAAATGTAATACAAAAGCCGAAAATTACCAGCTGAAAAAATGTATATACACAGTGATCAAAACTTTTTTCTGTAAGTAAATCTTACCTAAAATACATTTAACAATAAGCTTCAACAATAATAAATGTTCAACAAAAAAAATTTTTTTAGCTCATACAGTATGTCTGCGTAACTTGGAACCTATTGATAACTTTTTTAATATCAGTTTTACGAAAAAAAGTTATTCTTTATAAAATACTCTGCATCGTATATAACATAAGATGCAACCATCAAATATCAAATATTGTTAGTTTTGTACGAGGCATGTCAAAAAATATGAATTTCACTCAAGAGTAAAGTACCTGTATATTTCACAATATCGAAAATTTTTATAAAGAAAAGTTGTTTCGAATTAAAAACTATGTTCCAATATGTAATTATATCCTTCTAATCGAAAATTTGTTTTTATTCTTTCTAATACATTTTAATTTTTAATATTATTATGAAATTTTTTTTATCTTTTTTTAAGAATGAAATTTTATATTTGTTTGATTGTATTCTACTTGTTTTTCATTTAAATATCCGCCATTTTGAATCCGGCATTTTGAAATTTAAATTTTTAATCTTTAACTCAGATTCAACAACCTGTTAAAGATAAAGACAATAAATGTTTTAGAAAAATGTTATTTTTTATGTTCTTTTTAGAAACTCCGCATTTTGGATCCGCCATTTTATAGTTTATAATGTTAACATTTAAAGGTTTATCAAAGCACTCAAAAATAAATATATGTAGAAATAAATACATTTTGTAAAGAAATTATGATTTTACAACTACTTTTTAAGTTATTCGCCATTTTGGATCTGCCATTTTATAATTTAAATTATCAAAATTTGATTCAGGTTCAGCAACCTCTCTAAAATATCCACATATATGCAAACAAACACGTTTTATAAAAAAAATTCGGATTTTACAACTACTTTTTAAGGATTTTTAGGAAAAAATCCGCCATTTTGAATCCGCCATTTTGAATTTGCAAATTGTAATGTCAGATTCGGGTTCAGCATAATCAAAACTAAAATAAAAACATTTTTTATCAAAATAAAATGTTGAATTCACCCATATTCTTAACATTATTTATACAAAACAGTTGTTATTGTTTTAACAATTAATAAACAATTAGCGGCGAAATTTGTGAGTAGAACTTTTTACTTTAACATATTTATAAACTAACAAAAAAAGTTTTAGAAAAATATAACCTTGTTTGATTTTTTCCGAAACATTGTATCTTTTCGTTCTAATTGCACTCCCCTAGTTAGGCTAATACTTAAATCAATAATTTGTAATTTCGGAAAGTGTTTTGTTGTTATTCTTTTTTTTTACAAAATATTTAATGTGATGTATGTATATTAGAACCATACTATATCTATAGATAATTCATTTTTATCTTGTGTTTAATCATCATTTTCTTTTAGTGCAGTAATTGAAGCGTAAAATAGGTTTTTATTTTATTTTATTTTACCTCCGAAATTTTTTACTATGAACCGATTTACATGAGATTTTGGAATTAGGCTTATCATACCCTTATCTTCAAAAGTGATATTGAGTCGAGCTCGGTTTTTTATTTTTAAGGGGTGAAAACAACTCCTTAATGGAAAAATTGACATTCAGCCATTTTATCGCCAGAAAACATATATAATAATAAGGAATGACATTGTGAAATGTTTTCTAGCACAATAAGCTCATGTTAAACTAATTTTTATCCCCTTGAAAACCGTACAACCCTTGCAAACAACCCCTAAATTGTAAAAATTTACAAAAAATGGATTTAGTATGACATAAAAAGATTTAAATATAGAGTAAATGATATTTTACGTTCTCTATCTTAATTATCATATTGTTAACTACCTTTAAAGCCTGAAAAACAACCCCTAAATAGAAAAAATTTACAAAAAATTAATTTGGTTTGACAAAAAGACTTAAATATAGAGTAAATAATATTTTACGTTCTCTATCTTAATTATTTAATTGTTAACCCATTTCAACCCTTAAAATCAACCCCTCGATTAAAAATTGTATAAAACAACAGTTATTTAAAATAAAATGTAAACAAAACAGATTTTCAGTGTTCTCACAGTTTTCAGTGTTCTCATTTTTTATTAAACAAAATGTTGAAATCAGGAGTCTAGTTAAAATATTTAATTATATTATAAACACGTGCTTATTCCTTTGCAGGCGGAAATATACTGGTCACATTATATACCATACATATTTAAAACATTCGTAACGGAAAGATGGAGCACGCACAGTAGACCACCAACAATACACATACTTACCTTCCAAAAATTCACGCCTACGGTTAGTTTTTGGGCCTTAACTACTTCAATTTTGAAGCTATCACTACTTATAAAGAAACATTTTGAAGGTAATTAAAAGAGCTACAACTTTTTCAATATAACATGTAGTGAAAAACCGTTTATTATGAAACGGTGAAGGGTCAAAGGGCTCAAGAGAGATTGTGGTTGCGATACCGCGCGCTCTTTAATCAATCATATCTTTGTCAATTTTTGTGTGATATGAAAAACAAATAAGCAAAAATTTTTTGCAAAAAAAACCAATTTTTTTTATTCTTACACTTTTTTACGTATCTTTCATTATTTTTGAGATAATATGAAAAAAAGGGAATTTTTTTTTTATTTCGAATTTTTTTTTTTCTTAAAATCGGGATTTTTTCAAAAAATATGTGTTCCAAAGCAGCTAAACTGCTAGAATCCATCAAACTCTTTATATTAAAGTTGATTCTAGACGGAATACGATCAATTTTAATTTTGGTGGAAATGGCACTTATGAAATCCATTGATTTAAAAAAAAAACATTAGATGTTCTTCTTTTTTTCATTACAGCTCACTCATTTTACGTACAAAAGACTTTTAACAGTGCTCATTTTAAAGCTTATGTTAAGCACTATAAAATTTGATCTCACTAGTATGCATAACATTTATTCGCTCTCCGCTAGATGGCATTGAATTCATCGATTAAATTTCACACAAAATAAAAAACGGGTTTGATCTTTAATATCTCGCTTAGTATTGCACTTAGGACACTCTTTAAACAACCAATTTGTTCATTTTTTTACCTGCTACAATTTTATTTAGTATAATATTATCGTTAAAATTCATATTTTTGGAGCTATTTGCAAAAAACTGTTGAAAATCGTGAGAAAATTCCGAATTTTCAATTGCCAATAACTTGAAAAGTATTGGGTTTTTGAGAAAATTGTATACAACATTTTTTGCTTAGAATTAGGTCTTCTATCGATATTTGAGGTTATTTTGAAAAAAAAAATTCTACCACCGAAAAGGGGTGGCAACCACCTCCAGGGTGAAAACGGAGTTCGGGTCAATATCACTTTTGAAGTTAAGGATAGGATAAGCTTAATTCCAAAATTTCATGTAAATCGACGGCACTATTTACTTTTAGTTTGTAGATAGTCCATTAAAATGTTACATTTTTTAGGCCTTAGCTTGCGATTTTTAGAGGACGCAATTTTATTTTTTACTGTTTAGGGGGATTAGTAGAAGCTGAATTTCTAGTTTGTGGGGTCCCCACCCTTGTCCCCCGGACGCCAACTTGGAAATAGGGGTGCCAAGGGTTCTAGCGCTCTATCTCGTTAACTAGCCACCCTACAGAATATCTAATTCAACATAAAATGTGGCAAATTAAATTTTCTACAATTTATCGTCAAGTGGCCAACAAAAAAGTTATTAACAAAAATAAGTAAAAATTTTGTTTCCAACAAGTTTCCTTTTGGAAGTTTTTTTATTTTTTACAATAAAATGACGTCACAGCAATTTTGTATAGGGTTTTCAACAAACAATTTTCACTATATTGTAAAGTTGTTTAATTTTATTTATTTATCTAGGTTTTACAGCGCTCTAAACTTGACCAGACTCTCGAATGCTCATAGGGATACAATAAAAATAAAACGTTAGACTTATGCCCAGTTGCACCAACAAACTGTAAAGCAACTGATTTGCTAACCGTCAATTCGACGATTTAAATCAATGATCAATGGTTATTTTTCAAACGGGTTGCACCATTCAAAAAAACTGTTGGTTTACAAACCGACAATAGGGCTTTTCATCGATTGTCATTTGTTTCGAGCTTCTGTCATGTGTCACATAATATTAATATATCTACGTCATACGTGTCTTTGGTTTGTATCATTGGTATATACCAATAACGTATGACATAGATATATTAATATTACGTGACACATGACAGAAGCTCGAAACAAATGACTGTGAATGAAAAGCCCTATATAGAAGTGATAACATCGTACCTCATTCGATTATTTCATTCGAAACCGAGTGTCGTCTGTCAAACAAGATTGTCAAGGAAAGTTTTATAAGGTTATGTCAATTGAATTGAACTACATTGTTTTCTTGCAATTTTGTTTATTGTATTATACTTATCATACTTACGATGGAAGATAAAGGAAGCCATTATTATACAAATCATTGCGATCTCTTACAGATCTTATATTTGGTAGTATATATGCATTATATCTTCCAAATCGTCAGAAGATAACCTCGACGACGCGACGACGATGATGATAAATCCATTTTTATAAATTATAATTATGATGACACTATGATATTTTGTTATTATAGATAATTATAGATAATTATAAAATAAGAACACTTTATTATAACAACAATTATAATATTATAAATTTATTATAACAACATAAACACAATAAACGTCAAGCGTCAGGTAAAAAAACAGTCGATTTTACTTTATCGTACTATATACGTAGTACAGTATAATAGATAAAGTTATAGGATCGTGCAAAAAAAAAATTCAGATTTCACTTTTTTTCGACGTTTGGAGTCCCTCTGAGTCTAAAAAGCAAATAAAAAAACATGTCGGAAGTATGTACGTACGTACGTATGTCGCCACCGCCCAGCAAAAACTACCGGACCGATTTTGATGAAATTCGGTATGAGTAAGTTTAAGAGAATTTTGTCGAGAAACTAAGCTTTTAAAAAAAACCTCTCAAAGGGGGGCCGAAATAGGGGGGTTATTTAGGGCCCATTTTTGCAAATTTTGACCGAAATGAATTAAATTCAACTCAAAGTAAGCTCATCGACAGTTAAATAAAAATACGGAATTTGACATTTCCAAATTCAAAATGGCGGCCAACATGGCCGACCGCCCACTCGACACTATTCCCTACCAATCTAAAAACGTGTTTATGATAAGTTTAATTTGAAAAAGTCGTTATATAGCCTAAAGATGGGGCTATAATAAGGATGTTATCGTTTTTCAGAAAAAGTTACGGGTTGCCTATATTTAAGGGGTCAAAATTTGACATAAATTTGAACTAGATTTTCTCAAAAATGGCTCCAAGGAATTTTTTTATTTTTGATATATTTTTGATATCCTATCAGTAAATTCAATGATATTAGTCATATTTCTTAATTCCCCATAGGAGGGGAGTTATGAATTTTTTATAAAAAAATATTCGAGTGCCCGTAACTTCCTTCTTAATAAAAACTAAAATTTGAAATTTTGCAAACATATATGGTACTTTATTATCTATTATCATAATAAATTTTATCAAAATATGGCTTCCGGTTGAACCGGAAGTGAATAAAAAATCTTAATTTTTTTAGATACGCCCTGTATATTTTTACATATTTTGAAAGAATGCAAAATTACCTTTCCAATGACATAAAATTTATTGCTGTAGCTCAAAAACTCGAAAAGTTACGGTAAATAGAAATTTTGCTATAATCTTATGTGTGTTCTCTCTCACGCGATCATAGCAGAGCATTATTGTAGGGCAGTCAATGACGGTATTTGGCTCCGAATTTCATCCTACTGCATTGATGTACTTGATATTTTCACAGTAAGTAGGGAATAGCTCAAGAAAGAAAATCTACCCTATGTACTATGGCGCTTTTATCTTGGGGCCGTTCCCACTTCTTCAAGGGGGTGGAAAATTTGTTGGTCAAAATAAGCACGGAAGTGGCTAAAGAACCTATTTCTAAGCAAAAACTGGTCTATACTTTTTTTTGAGAACTCAATACTTTTTGAGTTATGCGTAGTTGAAATTTGGCCATTTTCATTGAAAAATGACACTTGTTCGGACGGATTTTTTGTGAATACCTTAAAAACTATGCATCGAACTAAAAACACTATATAAAACATTTTTTAGATTAAAAATAATAAAGAGAATCGTTCCTTCGTAAATATTCTATTTATTATACAAAAAGAGATATGGTAGGTGAAAATAGTTTGTTTTTTGGTGCATGCTCAAATTGATGTATTCAACTTGAAATAACAGAGGAACGGCAGGTTTTGGGTGTATAATGCTACCAACACCTTTTGTAGTATTTGAAAAGGCCTTTAAAACGAACACCGTTAAATGTCGGTTACATAAAAACTAAGCGAGATATGGTGCAAAAAATATATGACTAATGTAGGTACTTTAAGGAAAAATGAAAAGTATATACATTTAACTCCCCATCTACCATAATTTAAATGCATTGTTTTTCTTTTGCAATACCTTTTAATATAGTGTTATTTCTACTTTCAAAAAGTTGAACGGGTTTAAAATGAATGGTTTTTGTATAAAATGTGATCAAATTATAGAATGAATTTTTAAATTTTAAACCTCCCCCATGATAAAAGCGCCATAGTATATAGTATAGACTTTGAATTAGGAGATTGGGCTACTCCCAAAATTTCATTAAAATCCATGCAGTAGGATAGAATTCGGAAATAATATCTTGTTCTTAGTCTCGTGCATTGACTGGCGTAATCGAAATAGAATGAAATGCAAATATTTTAAACTATTAATTTCTCAGAAAAATGAACTAATTTGAAATGAAAGTATGACTATAATATTCTATTGATTTATGCAATAATCTATACATCTATAGTGTGTCCCCGAAATATGGCACCGAACGTTTTCTCAAATGCAGGAATTAATGATGCGTAGAACCATAAAATACTTTCAAGTACAGAAGGTGTTTCTAAAATATCAAAATAACGAGTAACTTTGTTATTTTTATAGAATACCAGTATCTAGTATCATAACGATAATAGATCGGTACGATAAAGTTCTCGGGCGGCCCTTCCGTCCAGCGTTTTTTAAATAACCGCAGAAAATCGGGTGATTCATTTTGACAGATCAAAAACTGTCGGTTTTAATCGAGTAATGGTCGGTGCAACGCATTTTGAAATAAACAGGCAATCCAAATCAAAAAATCAATCGTTTATTTGTTGGTGCAACTGGCTATTACTTTTCCACCTGTATATTTTTTTATTCATACAATTTTTTATAGGCCTGGATCCCGCATAACAAAAAAGAATGTGTGTGTACTTTGTACGCACGTAAGAAGTTATACTTCTATTATATGATTTAAACGAAATTAATATACTTTTTATTTATATTTTGTTTAAATATTAAACTAATTTATACTTACTACTTCTCAAACATTTTTATTAAAACAATGCCCAAAAATTAAAATAATAAAAGAATAAAACACACACAAACACATTAAAAATGCCACAAATGATTTCTGAACATTAATCGTCGGAAAATTTTTTAACTAAATACGTATTTTCTGAAAATAAAATTATATAATAAATATACTTACAATCATAAAATGTATAAAAAAAATAAAAAAATAAAAGTTTTTATTGGGATTCGAACCAGCTATCAGCGCGGTTGGTATATTGGGGTTCATTCGCCTTAAACGCTTCGCTACGGAGACAATGTGTCATTTTGTGAGAAGATCGACTCAATAAACGGATTAAGCTTTTGACATTTTTGAATTAAATTAGATTATTTTGATTCTGAATTGAAATGATTTAGAATTGAAAAAATACAACAAAACATAGAGTAAGAAAACAATATATTAGGTGAACATTGATAGAAATTTTGATGGTAGTCAAATTATGTAAATAAAAGTATTACATACTATGTATTTTGGTAGGTTCAAATAGGTAGGTACCTATGATACATTTACAATTTTTACGTACCTGTTGCTTTTAAAAACTATTTAAATGTCACTACAATTATAAATTTTATTGTTTCTGTCCTCACAACAATAAAACTAATATATTATACATTTGTTTACCTTCATATTGAACAATTATTTATTATTGACAAATCATTTCAACACCCAATCAGAGCCCGTATAACGACTAATACCATACTGTCGGTGTGCGCATGCGCGCAGATCAATATAAATTCACCCTCAATCTCAATCGCGCCTAAAGAAGTATAACTTCAAAAAAAGTTGATTAATAGCAAGCTGAAAATTTGTTAATAGCTTAACGGTATCTAGTCTGACAAACTTTGATGAAGGGGAAAACTGGAGCAGGGGAAGTTTTAATTATGGAACAGTTTAAAGGAACGTCAGATTACGAGAACCTCCCATATATTTTGTCGGACAGAACATCCAATTGATTTGTTACCCTTTCATTAAACCCTTTTGCAAAAATCAGACTGCTATTACCAACCAACATGATTCCTGTCATTTGACATGTTCTTCGTGTTTCACTCATTAAAATGCCCAGTTGGTGATAAAATCCAGTCTGATTTTAGCATGAGAGTTTAATGAAGTGGTAACAAATCAATTGTAAATTCTGTCCGACAAAATACATGGAACGTTTTCGTAGTCTGACGTTCCAAATTTTTAATCTGTTCCACAAATAAAACTTCCCCTGTTTTAGTGTTCCCATACATCAAAGTTTGTCCGACTAGACACCGTTAAGCTATTAACAAATTTTCATCTTGTTATTTAGTCAACTTTTTTTGGTACGCGGGATCCAGGTCTATTATTGTAAATAGGGAATAAGGGATATAATGGAAGTTAGCTTTGGCGTAGTTGTCGGTAATTAATCTTCCAATTCATTTTCTTCAATTATTAATGTTGATATGTCCACGATGTTGCTGCAGCTTTCACCACCGCAATGGAGGCACACTGCTAAATATTTGAGGCCTGATGTTCGGCAACCGCACGCACTTCCACAGTTTCCTTTGCATCTGCAAAAGATTAATTTCATAAGTTCGGGGAGTGCTAGAGGCTTGGAAGTTGGGACTGCTATCCAATCTTAAAGATCACAATTTTTACCGTGCTGTGACTGAATCTGGTGATACACTCGGAGATTGTGGAAATTGGCTGCATCTTGTGTTGGAGAAATTGAGGAGAGATCAAACGCATTCTTGTCACTATCTTAGCGAATCGTTTGTATCTCAGAGTGTGCAGAGAATTGTCTTTATTTCAACCATATAAAGAGATGAAAAACTTTCGCCAACAACACTAAATAAAGACGGCTTTCTCACTGACAAATTATGTTTATTCACTAGCTAAATCAGGATGCTTCTGCAAATTTTTTATGAATTTTACTTTACCCATGTTATACGCTGGTGACGTTGTGTCGCATCCTGAGAAGGCATGAAGAAACAGCAAATTCTCTGCAATTACGTCGTCAAAACCTAGAGGACAGTACAATTGTTCGGACGTAGGCCCTTATGAAGAATTAAAAAAATACATTAGGTTGCTTCTTTCCTAATTCCGTGAGCAAGTCAAGGATTTCGTTGTCTTCTAACCATTACAGTTCTTACCTTAATGTTCTCCAGAGGTTTCTTACAAATAAAACAATCACTCATGACGCACGCTTAAAAAAGTGAAAATGCTCATCACAAAAATATAAATTTTACCGACAAATCTTTCAATAGTATCGATAAAATTCAAAATACTTTTCACAATTTTTAATACGACTGCACGTGGCAAAATATTGAGTACAACTCCTTATCTATGGTACAACTGTAAGAAATAAGTAGAAGGAAACCGACAGCTGTGCTACCTAGGATAAATTATAATAATTATAGCAATACCAGGCAGATGTTCATTTGTCCTCAATCAACTACTTTTGCCGTTTCTACTTGCGTAGAGATCTATGTTTTGCAGTTGGAACAAGGGTCAAAAATGGTTTAATAATAGCATAGGAATATTAATATCACAATTAATTGTATGAATCAAAAAAATATAATATATAGATAGGAAAGTAAGCTTAAGGTGATACAGTAGCGATCAACAGGTAGCAAAAACGCGTTCCAAGATTGCGGCTGTAATTTTGAATATTTTTTCGAGATATTTGGCACACGTATTCGTAATATAATGAAGAATGGCGGTACAGAGCCCAATTTGAAAAATATATTAATATGTGAAAATTACTCTGTAATTAAATACAATATTAAAAAACGAGCCTGTACCGCCATTAAGAAGAACAAAAAATACACTTTCTTCAAATAAACTTTTTTATCCAATGCCTAGATTTTGTGTCATTTTGGAACTACTAAAATTTTTTATTTCATTAGTAGTTCCAAAACGACACAAAATCTAGGCATCGGATAAAAAAGTTTATTTGAAGAAAGTGTATTTTTTTGTTCTTCTTAATGGCGGTACAGGCTCGTTTTTTTAATATTGTATTTAATTACAGAGTAATTTCCACATATTAATATATTTTTCAAATTGGGCTCTGTACCGCCATTCTTTGTTATATTACAAATACGTGTGCCAAATATCTCGAAAAAATATTCAAAATTACAGCCGCAATCTTGGAATTCGTTTTCGCTACCTGTTGATCGCTACTGTTTCCTCTTAACGTTTTGTTTTTATTGTATCCCTACGATCATTCGAGAAACTAGTTAAGTTTGGAGCGCTGTAAAACCTAGATAAATAAATAAAATTAAACAACTTTATACTGGAAATTATTCGTTGAAAAACCCTCTACAAAATTTCTATGATGTCATTTTATTGTAAAATGAACTGAAAAAAGTTAATCTTGTTACAAAATTTCCACATATTTTTGTTTATAACTTTTTTGTTGGTCACTTGACGACAAAAAGTGGTATAAATAAAATTGTACGAAATATAATTTTCTACATTTTATGTTTAATTAAATTTTCTGTAGGGTTTTATTTTAGGAGATGCAGCGCAAAACCCTTTGCGCCCCTTTTTCCAAGATGGCGGCAGGCAGACAAGGGTGGCGACTCCACAAAGTTGAACTTAAGCTTCTACTTATCCCCTCTACACATTAAAATAAATATAATTGCATCCTCTAAAAACGTAACCCCAAATGTAACATGTCAATGGACTAAAAGCGGACTACTTACTACGTACATATGCTTTTTTTCCATTTCTTTCTCATCAATTAACGCAAAGTAGTTCCAGTTTCTGATATTTGGTAATAATCTTTATCAATCATTTCTTTTTTATAAAGTCCTCCAAAAAATCCAGAGCTCCTGCTAATGATAAAAGCCAGTAACTCTCTCACAGAAAATTTAAGAAGTTGCGTAGTCTCTTTTGCATTTACTGATCCGTCCTTTATTCACCCCACCTATGTTGTGAAGAGTTTTTCAGTTAGTTTATAGTGTTTGGTCACTAACTCAGGAACCTTCGTCAGTTCTAATCTGATAAGATCCATTAAACTAAAACAAATGCTCCTGTCAGTTTACTAATAGCTATGTTCTTTTAGAAGATTGGGTCCTCAAAGGGCTCCCCATAATGTTAATATTACTGTTTTTCGGATAGTTTTGAATTGGTTCCATGACATCTCGTAACGCGAGAGTTCGTAGTCTCACAAATGGTAACGGACAATTCGTAACCCTCTCAATTCTTAACGGCCACACTTCGTAATGGCGACAGTTCGTAACTATATTCATTTTGGCGCTACAAATATAAGGCCCCTTTGGCATGACGCTGTTTTTGATTTTTTGGCAGTAATATTCTATTCAATATATTCTATCAAGTGACACTTCGCACGTCACTGTACGTTAGCCTTTTGGCCGCTATTAACTTACGGCCTCTTTGACAATCCATCCTCTAGCCTCATGCTCTTCGATATTTACTTCTGTAGCTCCCCTCTATTAAACGGCCTCTTATACGTCACGATTCCTATACGTTAAGTCGTTTGTTTACTATTAACTTAAGTCCTCTTTGGAAATCGGTTATCTAGCCTCAAACACTTCATTATTTATTTCTTGAGCCACCCTCTTTTTGCGACCCCTCATCATGTTCCGACGAGCCGTTCTAACCCCCACCACAAAACGAGCTAAAAATGACCAGAATGGACCTTATGGTCTAATATCCGATACAAGAACGACCTTTACCGATCTGTTTAATGAATAAAAATTATTTGATATCTGGGCGGCACTAAACAGAATTAGAACCAACTGTGGTAGGTGCTCTGACTCACTTTTTAGATGGGGAAAAATAACTTCTCCAAATTGCGATTGTGGTGCTGAAAGAAAAACGGTTAACCATCTAATGGAGGAATGCCCCATCAGATCGTAGAGTGGCAATTGGTCAGATATTTTAGCGGCAACCAAGGAGTCGATTGAATATATTTACCAACTAAATTTTTGTTTATAAAAATTAAATATTCTTTATAATGTATTGTTATATTTATTTATATATACAAAAACTGTGATATAGTCGTAATAAATAGTCGCTAAATAAATAATAAATAAATAAATAAATTTGATATATAATCTAGAATGTTAAAAAATTATAAAAAACAGTGGGTGCCCGACTATAACTATGGTTTTGTCCAGACTATAACTAATTAATAATTAAAAAATTACATTTTTTCATAAATTCTACTAAAACCATTTCGGTCCGGGCAGATATTATTTTAGATTTTTTAGATGATTCAAAACAAAAAAGGTCATTTGTAATTTTTCTCTTTAGTTGATGGTTTTCTAGTTATAAATAATTTAGAACTAAAACAAGCTGAAAATGCGAGCATTATCATAACGAAAACTTTGTTTATATACGTATTTAAATTCATAATATAGAAAATTGCTATTATGAAAAGCTATTTAGAATTAAAAATTATGTTTTAATGTGCAAGTATATCATTCTAATTTAAATGTTGTGAACTATAAAGATACTTTACTCGAAATTCATATTTTTTTACATACCTCGTATAAAATTAATAAAATTTGATTCATGATAAATCTTAGACCAAGAAGAGATTTCTATGAAGAATAACTTTTCTTCGTCAAATTAAAAATACAAGAGTTATAAATGAAAATGATGTTGGTATCCATAATTTGAGAAAATTCGTCAAATATTTTTTTCCATTAGAAGGATGTAATTTCATATATCAGAACATACTGTTTTATTCCAAACCACATTTTAAATAACAATTTTCCAATATTGTAAAATAAATAATACATACATGATAAAGATACTTTTTACTGATGAACTTTACTTGGATCTACAGACCGAGCGAGTCTCGTAAATTCCACAGCTTTGCGCCACGCTTCACGCAACCGTATTTGCGTACTTGTGTTTCGAGTTGTGTGGTCGTGTGCTGGTCGAGTGGAGTTATAATTTACAAAATTTAAATATAATCGTTTCTACTGATTCATTATTAATATAGTATAATATGTATTATTGCTTTCAAAATATACTCAAATTGTATTTTTATACATTTATTACACATATTATTTTATATAATAATTAAATTCACTATAAAATGTCATTTATATTTTATTAATAGCTAAATAATTTAAAATTAATTTGACATTCACGAAGTGTCAAACTCAAATGTAAATAATAACATTTGCTTTGATTAACAAATTCAGATTAAAAAAGTAGCCTAGTTCCTAATCAAAGATTTCAGCTGACGTTTAGTGCGTGGTAGGAAATAACCGGATTGTGACGTCACATTTTAGATTTTGAGGTCGATTATCTCGAAGACGGTTAGAGATATCGAAATGCCGTTTTCAGATTTGGATTCAGAAGACAAAACTACATAAGAATCTATCGAAACATCTGCTCGACTTTTGCAAATTTATAAACGAAAAGTTTTCGTTGAAAACGAAAAACGGCGATTTTAAAAAGCTCAAAAACATAGTATAAGTAAAAATTATCATTTTGGAAATTACAGAGGACCTAAATTCAAAATCAAACATTATTCTATCGGTTCTTGATAAGTATTCTGGTCGTATTTCATTTTAAAACAATGATTTTTAGTTGTGAATGTAGCCTGATCGCCCACTTTATCAGAGGTTGGCGATCTTGGAGGTGAGGAACCTTTCTCAGTAACAATTAAAAAAATATATTTTAGAATAAAACATGGCAAAAATTCTTATCGGGACCTGATAGAAGAAAGTTTAAACTTTAGGTACTTGATTATTTCAAAAATGATATTTTTTACTTATGTTTTTGAGCCTTGAAAATCGTCATCTTTCGTTCTTTTTTTCAGTTTTAAATAATTTAAAATCGGAAACGATCAACTTAAGAGGAAACAGTAGCGATCAACAGGTAGCGAAAACGCGTTCCAAGATTTCGGCTGTAATTTTGAATATTTTTTCGAGATATTTGGCACACGTATTCGTAATATAATAAAGAATGGCGAATGGCGGTACAGAGTCCAATTTGAAAAATATATTACTATATGGAACTTACTCTGTAATTAAATACAATATTAAAAAACGAGCCTGTACCGCCATTAAGAAGAACAAAAAATACACTTTCTTCAAATAAACTTTTTTATCCGATGCCTAGATTTTGTGTCATTTTGGAACTACTAATGAAATAAAAAATTTTAGTAGTCCCAAAATGACACAAAATCTAGGCATCGGATAAAAAAATTTATTTGAAGAAAGTGTATTTTTTTGTTCTTCTTAATGGCGGTACAGGCTCGTTCTTTTAATATTGTATTTAATTACCGAGTAATTTCCACATATTAATATATTTTTAAATTTGGGCTCTATACCGCCATTCTTTTATTATATTACAAATACGTGTGCGAAGTATCTCGAAAAATTATTCAAAATTACAGCCGCAATCTTGGGAGGCGATTTTGCTACCTGTTGATCGCTACTGTTTCCTCTTAAGAGAAAAATTACAAAGGACCTTTTTTGTTTGTAATTATCCAAAAAATCAAAAATAATAATATGCCTGGGCCGAAAGAATTTTAGTAGACTTTATAACAACAAGTAATTTTTTAATTATTAATTAATTACAGTCGGGACAAAATTATATGGCACACCCTTGTTTTTAATACTTTTAACATACTAAATTATACATCAAATAATTTTTATCCATTTAAACAGATCTCTGAAGGTCGTTCTATAGATCATTTAAAAAATTTTGAATTATTGCTAATATTAATAATTAAATATAGTTATACATACAGCTATTAATCAACACTTTTGCAGCGGGTGATTTTTAGTCCAGAGAAATAAGATTTTTCTCGTGACACATCCCCCTCCAGGCCGAAACCAAATTTTTTGAGTAGTATGGACATCTATATTAATAACCTATATGTTTCCTTCAGCCGATTTTGATGATATACATAGCTATAAACAAATGAAGATCAAAAAACGCTAAATTTTCGCTTTTTTCGTCTATTACTGAAAAGTGAAGCATTTTAAACAAATTTGAGAGTAGGAAACTGATAAATCATATAAAAAACTTCAATATGGCGTTCACTTCATATATCTATCCTTATTTGTTGCTTAGAAAATTGCAAAATAAATCATAAATTTTGAGATTTTATAAATGTTCATAACTTACGTAAACATTAAGTTAAAACTTTCTTATTACAATAAATACTGAGACTTCTGGTGCTTAAATTACATTCCAAATTTGAAAGCAATTGGTCAAATAGTTTAAAAGTTATTTAATTTGTTTATCCCAAATTAATTTTTTTTGCAACACTATAAGTCAGAAAACGATGAGGTTACAGTAATACTTCGGACAGTTTATGAAAGAAGAAGATTTATGCTATTAACTTAATTTAAAAAAAATTACAAAAAATAATTATAAATAGTGTAAAATTATTTTGCAAGATCATGTCGATTTTTTGCTTATAAACAATTAGAATAACTTTTTAACCGTTACCCGTAAAAAAATTATTTTTCCATATTTAGAAAGACTAAATTTTTATACATATTTATAGAGAAAAACAATTGTCCTACGACAGTTAGGGACAAAGTTAGCCCCCTTCTTTTTTAATTCACGGCAGCTTTGTTTATAACAATTAAGAAATAAAATTAGCCGGATTTGAAAGAACATACTTCAAAGTTTTAACATGCCAAGTATACAAAAGATTTGCTTTCAAGGAAATCGTCCACAAAGCTTAAAAATGTGGCCCTTAAAATCGGCCGGCGTTGAAACTTGGGATAGCGGTGAGAGGGGGGAAGGAGCTGTTAACTGTATCTCTGGTTCTCGATTATTTATTTCGTTGTTTCTTTTTTTAATTTGTATGTACTTTTTACGTACATTAGGAATATGCGTTATTTAAATAAACTTATTGTTATATACAACATCAAATTTGTTTAAACATTTATTTTCAATTTTTTTAATAATATTTGATGTAACTTTTATTGTAAAACGTACATATTAGTTATACAGGGCGTAACAAAAATACAGGTCATAAATTAAATCACATATTCTGGGACCAAAAATAGATCGATTGGTCCTAACTTACCTTAATACAAATGTGCACATAAAAAAAGTTATAGCCCTTTGAAGTTACAAAATGAAAATCGATTTTTCCAATATATCGAAAACTATTAGAGATTTTTTATTGAAAATGGACATGTATCATTCTTATGACAGGAACATCTTAGAGAAAAATTATAGTGAAATTTTTGCATCCCATAAAAATTTTATGGGGGTTTTGTACCCTTAAACCCCCCAAAATTTTGTGTACAACCCAATTAAATTATTATTGTGGTACCATTAGTTAAACTCACTGTTTTTAAAACTTTTTTGGCTCTTAGTATTTTTTCGATAAGGCAGTTTTTATCGAGTTGCGGCTTCTTTTTTAATATGTTTACATAAAAATTTTATGGGGGTTTGTTCTTTTACACCCCTCAAATGTTTGTGTACGTTCCAATTGAACTATTACTGCGGTACCATTAGTTAAACACAATGTTTCTAAAACTTTTTTGTCTCTTAGTATTTTTTCGATAAGGCACCTTTTATCAAGATGTGGCTTCTTTTTTAATATGGTTCAAAATATGCCTAAAAATGTAAATTATAAATAATAAATTTTCATACGATTACCAAGTCTTCATAATCGTACTTAACCATATTATACAAATATGTGGTGGATTTGACGAATATTTAAAATATCTCAATAAAAACTGACTTTTCGAAAAAGTACTAAGAGGCAAAAAATTTTAAAAACACTGTGTTTAACTAATAGTACTACATTAATAATTTAATTGGAACGAACACAAAAGTTTGGGGGAGTTTAAAGGAACAAAACCCCCATAAAATTTTTATGGGGTGTCAAAATTTTACTATAATTTTTTTGTAAGATGCTCCTGCCATAAAAATACCACATGTCTATTTTCAATAAAAAATCTCTTCTATATATTGGACAAAATCGATTTTCATTTCGTAAATTCAAAGAGCTGTAACTTTTTTTATGTGCATATTTATACTAAAGTAAGTTAGGTTCAATCGAACTATTTTTGGTCCCAGAATATGCGATTAAAATTATGACCTGTATTTTTGTTACACCCTGTAATTATTATATTACTAATCCTATTCAAATATTCCTAAATCAAAGATTGGCTTATAATATTAAATTGAAAATAAAAAATCTCAAATAAACTAGGATTTATTTCTTGATAAACATGCTACTAGATAAACGAAAAATGAAATGTAACAAAATTAGAGAGAGGATAAAAAGAACAAAATTATTTTCAGAAATTTTCTACAATATTGTAAAAATTGTATCTTACAACATTGAAAGCTATAATTTTAAGATTGCAAAAAACAAAAATTAAGATATTTCATACATTTTGGTATGATATCAAGACTATTAAAATAAAATTAAAGGAGGTTTATCTAGGAATACTTGTATTTTTATGAAAAAGTAACAATTATCAGTTACTCATTTATTATAAGTTTTTGTAAAGTCAAGTGCACATGATCCACTCCTATAATTGCCAAAAAAGTCATCCTAAAAATATCGTAAAAGAATTTCCAAAAATTGTTTACACAATTTACATAGGTAATTAAATAACCACTTTATTAACAAAAAACATATCCGTAACGTACGCAAAGAGTACATACAGATTAAAAAGAGAAACTCCAAAATAGATAATAGAGAAAGATTGAGGTTTTGATAATCGAAGTCCATAAACTATTTATATCTCTGTACTAACAAGTACTCGGTGCAACCAGTTTTGCAAGAGCAGATAGTTTATTTTAATAAAATATCTGATATAAAGAAGATCTGTTGATCGGATCGGCACTAACGGTTCTTAGCTTAATTTCCAACCCCAATCAATTACGTTTATCTCTTTTTTGGTGGTTCCGTAACTTCAGTATTTCATTCATCTAATAGCATGTTTACTAAAAAACTAAAACCTACTTTATTTGAGACTTTCTGATTTCCATAGACCAATACTATTTTTAGAAACCATCGAATGGGATAATTTGTTTTTTCATACTTTAAATTATTACTAAGTTTAATAAAAACTATGTATTATTATATTATTCATAAATATGTATGTTTTGTGATTAAAATTACTTCAAATTTTATTAAAAAAATTGAAAAAAAAAATTGTTTAAACAAATTGCATGGTGTATATAACAATTAATTTATTTAAATAATGCATACTCGTACTGTACGCAAAAAGTACATACAAATTAAAAAAAGAAACGTCGAAATTCATAGGCGAGAACAAGATATACAGCTAACATTTCCCTTTTCCCCCCTTCTCATCGATCACCCAAGTTTCGAGGCCGGCCGATTTTAAGGGTCACATTTTGAAGCTTTGTGGACGATTTGTTTGAAAGTATATATTTTTTATATTTGGTATATTAAAACTCTGAAGTATGTTCTTTTCAATGTGACTGATTTGATTTCGTAATTGTTATAAAGAAAGTTGCTGTGAATTAAAAAATGGGGGGCGGCAACTTCGTCCCTAATTGTCCTAGGACAATTTTTTCTTTTTTAAATTTGTATAAAAATTCACTCTTTCTAAATGTGAAAAAATAATTTTTCTACGGGTAATGGTTAAAAAGTTATTTTAATTGTTTATAAGCAAAAAATCGACATGTTCTTGCAAAATAATTTTGCGATACTTAAAATTAATTTTTGTCATTCTTTTTAATTAAGTTGTTAGTATAAATCTTCTTCTTTCATAAACTATCCAAAGTATTACTGTAACTTCATCATTTTCTGACTTAGAGTGTTACAAAAAAAATTAATTTGGGATAAACAAATTAAATAACTTTTAAACTATTTGACCAATTAATATGAAATTTAGTGTATAATTTAAGCACTAGAAGTGTCAGCAATCCGTGTAATAAGAAGATTCTAAGTTCATTTTTACATAAGATGAATATTTATAAAATCTCAAAATTTATGAATTATTTTGCAATTTTCTAAGCAACCAATAAGGATAGACATATTCAGCGGGAGCCATATTGAAGTTTTTTATATGGTTTATGAGTTCTTTACTTCCAAATTTGTTTAAAATGCTTAGCCATTTGGCAATAAACGAAAAAAGCAAAAAGTTAGCGTTTTTTGATCTTCAATTGTTTATAACTATGTATATCATCAAAATCGGCTGCAGGAAACATATAGGTGATTATTATAGATGTTTACACTACTCAAAAAATTTGGTTTCGACCTGGGGGGGGTTGTGTCAGCAACAGGCTATTTTTTTTCCTTATTTCTCTGAATTATTTTCCGCAAATTTTCAACATAACGCAAGCAATTATATGGGTTTCCGGCACATAGTTTTGTCGGCTCCCTCAATAAAATCCATGAAAGTATTTGAAAAAAGAGGTATTTTGAAGTAGTCAGGAACTATTTAGAAATTTTTAAATTATCCCGCCACCAGCTAGTAAGTGTACCAACTAACGAAGCACCAAATTTAAGAGGAACAAATATTGTAATGTTGAGAAAACTCAAAGATTATTTTCCAGTTCAAATTGATTCCGTACTAGTTTACATTTAACTAGAAATTATAGATTAATTTGCACATTTTTGCATTTTATAAACCTCTGCAAATGGCCGAATAGCTAAATTATTTATAGTGCGACTTACCTTGTGAACAAACATTCTGAATAATGAACATTAATAAAATCCATTGAGGACCGCAATTGGTGATAGCTTATTAGAAGAGACAATTAGAATAAGTACTACAAAATTTCCACCCGAAATAGAAAGAATCAAGAAGGAGGACATAAAACTAATAAACGAAAACTTTATAAAAGCCATTAAGAGCGTAGGCGAAAATTTCGGACCAATGCTTTTTAAATGCATTAATTTTTTTTCGAATCCTGAGAAAACCAATAAATATTTTTGAAAAATTTAAACGCAGAATGAAGATTACATTATTACCGAGGGCCGAAAGTCCCTAAGAATAAACAAAAAGTTTCTTTTAAATGAGATATTTGAAATTAAAAATCACACTAAATTTTCTCTTCTTTTTCACCCCTGTATCTTATTAGAATAAACATAATAGAAGGTTTTAGATAGTTTCGGCCCTCGGTAATAATATAATCATTCTTTCTGCGTTTAAATTTTTAAAAAATACTTATATTCCATGTGGTGAGACCGCTCCCGTCTGGAAAAATTTCTGATTCGGTTTCTTTGTGGATTCCTATTCAAAAATGTCCGCTTTAAACAAATCTGAAGGGTGCCGGGCGGAATTTTTGGGCAGAAATTGTTTAAACAATGTTTTTAAACAAATACAAAAGATCACGTCTTTTGCTCCGTAACATATATTTTTGAGTTTTGTGAGTCATTCTGAACAAGAAATGTATCTTGTAAATTTTCTCAGAAATTGATAGTTTTCGCGTTATAAGCGATTTAAAATCTGAAAAATGCGAAAATACGCATTTTTGAGGCTTAAAAACTCATATTCGTATTAGTATTTTTAAGGTTGCCAGACACTTAAATTGAAGACTAAATATTCAGCTTCAAGATTCTGAAGAGTGATCGCGTCTAGCTTTAATTTATACCGTTGTTTTTAATTGTTAAATATGCGTGTTTATCCGATTTTTCTGCCAGTATTTTCCTCCGAAAAATATTTTTTCTAGATTCTTTAGGACATTCCAAATAAAATAAGTTTCTTGATGTTTTCCTCGAAAGTTAACAGTTTTAAAGTTATAAGCGATTTAAAATCCGAAAATGCGTCTTTTTGTCATTTTTCGGATTTTAAATCGCTTATAACTTAAAAACTATTAACTTTTGAGAAAAATGGCAAGAAACTTATTTTATTTATAATATCACAAAAAATCTAGAAAAAATATTTTTCGGAGGAAAATAGGCGATTTTTGAAATTGAGCGCGCCGCACTGGCAAAAAAATCGGATAAACACGCATATTTAACAATTAAAAACAACGGTATAAATTGAAGTTAGACGCGATCAATCTTCAGAATCTTGAAGCTAAATGTTCACTCTTCAATCTAAGTATCTGGAGTCCTTAATAATACTAATTGAAATATGAGTTTTTAAGCCTCGGAAAATGCGTATTTTCGCATTTTTCAGATTTTAAATCGCATATAACTCCAAAACTATCAATTTCTTACAAAAATTATAAGATACCTTTCTTGTTTAGATTGACCCAAAACATCTAAAAATATATGTTCCAGAGCAAAAAACCATGATCTTTTGTATTTGTTTAAAAAAATTGTTTAAACAATTTCTGCCCAAAAATTCCTCCCGGCACCCTTCTGATTTGTTTAAAGGGGCCATTTTTGAATAGGAATCCACAAAGAAACCGAATCAGAAAATTTTTTCAGACGGGAGCGGTCTCACTACATGGACTATTATTAGTTTGCTCAGGATACGAAAAAAAAATAAATACATTTAAAAAGTATTGGACCGTAATTTTGCGCCTAAGTTCGTAAGGTTCGTTTTTTGTATTTTAATAAATATTATTGTAAGTTTGTAAATAATAAATAATGTGTTTCATAAACCGTTTGTGTTTATGTGTTTGACCGGAGTAAAGTTACCGGAAAAACAACATGTTTAATATTCCTACTTTCCACTCACTTTGCAGCAGCTTGAGCGTAGTGAGAAATATTCAACAGCTGTTCCCTTTTTTTTGTAAATTACTACACGATTCAAAAACATTATTTGGTGTGCATCACTCTACGATTTGAAGGACAAAAAAGAAAATGAAAATAAAAGTTGTCAAAAATTTAAACGCGTTTTTTTTCAAAACTGCTTTCATTAACCGGTTTTATTAAACTGCCAAAGGTGTTGGACATCATTCAAACTAAAATCAAAAGCTACTTGACAGATCCACCTGAAATTTTTCATAGTTCTTTTTAGACCTTTCGTGAGGTCGATAACGCTGTCGAGAATTTTTTTGTTTTATGCTTATTTTTTGATTATTAATAATAAATATGTAGATTTTCACCCTTTAGAAAAATGTTTGTTACTTTGACTTCTGAGTGATATCATAAACTCAAAAATCGTTAGCATGATCGTATATCGAAATCGTTAAACTCATGAGCTAATAAAATATTTTTGAATTTTTTGTTTCATAAGATCCATTAACGAGTTCTGATGTCTACTGCATAATGCATTTTTTGAGGTGTCTTTAAAACTTTGCCACCGTTGCTGGCTTACTTTTCAATATTTTGTCTTGAAAGTTTTTTTGAATATTCTTTGAATTGTACTGAATATGTCTGTTTGATTTAAAAATAAAATACTTCTATCAAGTTTCAAACAAAATTCACAAAAATTTGATTGAAATACCATACCCCCCCCCTAGACAAGTATAAAGTTGAAAATTCGAACATGTCAAGGTAAAAAATATTGCGGCCCTCGGTAATAGACCACATTTTGTGGCCCATACTAAAAAAAGTTAGCCCGCCCCTGTTATAGATCCTCTATTATTAAATTTTGGTGGAGGCGTTCATGTTAATTAAATGGCCGCATCCACCAAACCGCAGTTATACCTTTTCTTTTTCAGGTTGATTTGAGCGAAAAGCCATCGTTTTGGAAGGCACTGAAACCTCCAGCGAAGGATAAGTGCGGTGAGCTGTTAACTTCTCTCTGTTACCATCCTAGTAACAGTATCTTGACGTTAACTTTGCTCAAAGCACGTAACCTCAAAGCCAAAGATATCAACGGGAAATCAGGTAAGAACGATATATTTATAATATTTTTTTGAAACGTTTATTCAGCTATCTGTTAGTTATAAACATTCTAACAGTAAGCGTTTTTGGGGTTTGAAGTAAAAAAATTGACATTAGAGAGGTCGGTCCAATGAATGGACCTCTAGTATGGAACAAACATGACATTCCGATTATATGCGACATACAAACATACATTTCACATTTATAAACAATATATACACATATGTCCAAAAGTTTGGTATATTGCAATATTTCATCTTTTTATTGATTTTTAAATATAAACTCTTCTGAATAATTAAACATCATTTTGATTCAATTATAATCAATACTAAATAAATCTCAAAACCAGATACACGATATCCAAAAAAAATGATTTAATCTCTTGGAGTGAAAAGCTTACAATGTACAACTAACATTTAAAAATAAACTGATATAGATAAAACAAATTTTTAATAAAACTAATAATCAGTATGCATACCTGTAGGCGATTTGGCATGCTGCCGATTAACTGGTCGAGCTGGGCTTGCGAAATTCTCTCCCATTCTTCACGAGCCGCATCTTTTACTTCTCGAAGTGTAATTGGGTGATTGTTTCGCTTCTTGATGCGTGTCTTGAGTATATCCCAAACATATTCAATGACGTTCATATCGGGGGAATTCGAGGGCCACTGTAATGTAGATATTCCTTGTTCTTCCACAACATTTTGTACTGCTGTCGTTCGATGAGGAGGTGTTTTGTCATGCATAAACACAAATCCAACACCTACTGTAACATCAACAGTTATTTACACAGATGCATCAAAGTCTTCTTTTGGCACTGGATGCGCTTTTTATGTCCCCTCAAAAAGTATAGAAAACATGTTTACACTGAATCATAATTTTTCAATTTTTACTGCTGAACCCATAGCAATTTATGAAGCATTAAAGTATTTTAAGAGTTCCAATGGCAACTCCGCAACAATTGCGTTTGATTCTCTGTCGGTTCTTTTAGCCATTGAGACTATGTTTTTACCCAGTAAAAACACAAATATTTACATTCTTCTAATTAAAAAAATTATTTTTTAATTATACCATTAGCAAAGAATAGTTAGATTTTTGTGCATTAAAGCTCACATAGGGCTCGAGTATAATGAGCATGTAGATATATTAGCTAAGAAAGCCATTGATTCTGGTGTGAAACCAGATTATAAGCTCTGCATTCCAGATGTATTTATAAAAATCAAGAATGATCTAAACAAGCAGTGGAAACAAGAATATTATGAATATAGTCAACACTCGCACTCACAATATGTACTGATACAATCCACAATCCCGAGTGAATTTTGGTTTAAAAATTACTCTGTCCCACGTAGATATATTACATCTATTATCAGAATGATATCTGGACACGCGTGTTATCCAGCCCATCTGGCAAAACTTAGAATTTTAAGTTCCAATTTATGCGAATATTGTCAAAAAGAAGCAGATTTAAACCATATTTTCTTTGAATGTACAGAATATATACAACAGATTGATGACTTAATAAAAAATTTAATCAAACATAAAATCCTTCCTCCCTATAACATGTTCTACCTTTTTTCATTAAATAATAAAACCGTATATGACTATTTAACAGAATTTATTTCAAAAAGTAACCTTAACTTCTGACACAGTTAAACTAGTAACCTTTGTTTTACCCCATTTGTTTAAAACCTTCTTTCCGTGACCAAGTCTAGTTTGTGTATTAATTTAATGTCTTGATGGGTCCCTAGACGAGAAGCGAGTAACCATGTGTATTCCTTATTGATAATCAAATAAGTATTGTGATAAAATTACTTTCTTTTCGTTGCTTTAGGAAGAACTTAAAAAGTTGTGACTGGCTGAATGGCAAAAGCCTATGCCAAAAAAAATCACCTACTGTCCCTCGGAATAGACGCACGACAGGATTTAAAACTTCCTCAATGTACACAGCACCAGTGACTCTTCTCTCCAGAACCAGCAGTGGCGTTCATGTAGCACCCATAATTCCACCTCCAACCATAATACTACCACCCTCAAATGGGACACGCGGTTGGGCTGTTTCTAGTCGGGTTTGTAGACCTGGGGCCCTCCGAACCAGAGTTCTTCGCGAATTAGAAATTAAGTTCATTTTTGGTTCATCAGGGAACATCACGCTATTCTAGTTAGGACCATGATGCACCATTCCTCTAGCTCATTGCAATCTTACTATTTTGTGTTGGTAGGTTAGTTTGAGGACATGTAAGGGTTTTCTACGATACAAATTTACCGCATTTAGTCTGTGTGTTCATGTTTGCCGTGAAATATTCTCTCCTTGAAGCCTACCAATTTCTCTGCATATACCACTTGGAGATTGCAGACGATTTCTTCGAGCTATCAGTGTTATCTGCCGGTCTTGTGCTGCTGTTTTACATCGATATCTCCCACTTCTGGGGCGATCCTTCACGTCATTTGTATTTTGGATTTTTTTTTAAATTTTCGATACAGCACTTTAAGTAACATCAACAATATTCGCGATATCACTTTGAATAGAGCCCTGTTGTAACAAAACAAATTACTCTAGATATGTCAGAATGAGATATCACGTTTCTAGGCATTTTTAACCGGCTCAGTTCAAATTTAAACAAAGACTGAAATAATGTGTAAATACGCTAATCAGTTGAATGTTACCAAAATTATACAAAAACAATTCAACTTTTTTATCATTTTCATGTAAAAACGCTCTGACATAAATATTACTCTGGGCTAATTAGCAAAATACAAGGAAAAGTTATTTACCAGCAATTTTATTGCTGGAATCGAATCTTATTATTATATGTATTAATAATATAGATATGCAAAGTCCGCAGATAGTGTGCTACTTTTTTTATAAACAAAATGGCGTCTGAGAATCATGTTTTTTTTTCAATTTTTGCTCTATAACTCCAAAGATTTTAACTTTAGACCAAAAACACCCAAATAAAAATTCACCGCAATTAAATTCTGCATAGAGACGTGTTTTTTTCGATTTACTTCGACGAAAATTTTCCCCGGAAAAAGCGGGTTTTTCCAACAAAATCTTTAATTTTCAACTAAACTATTAGATAAGTAGTTGTTAATCAATAATTAAATAACTTGGTAACGTAAAAGCCCTTTCCGTAGATATTATAATCCTAGAAGTCTATGGAAATTGAATGAACAGTTTAGCAACAATTAAAATGTTAATTAAAAATTTACGGTCACTATAATAACGACAATAATTATGATGCATAAGAATAACTATGATTTCATAAAAAGACACTATACCTATCTAATGTACTTTACAGAATTGAAATTGGACTATTTAAGCGCCCTCGGGAATATTTTAAAATTATAAACAATTTTTTGGTTTATAAACAAATAGAATATCTCGGGAAATATTAAACTGAATTAAATTGTGAAAACGGTATTCGAAAGACAGCGGCAGGATGCTTCTTTTAAAAGAAAAAACGTTTAATTATGACGAGTGGTTCCTGAGACACAACCGGTCAAAGTTGACCGGAATTTACGGCAAAGATATAAAAAATAGGATCATAATTTTCAAACCATCACCTTTTTATTTTTGTCCTCTTTCTCCGCACCAATTTTCATATCTTTAAAATCCTCATAACATATATTATTATAATAAAAACTATCGATAATACGTGTGAAAATTGCCAAAAATAGCAAAATTCCAATCAAAAATTAGGTTGGAGAAAATGTAACCCTCAAAGTTCAAAATCGGTATACGTTAACAAAATGCACTTTCTCGGCTTCCCATGGAGCAATTTCCTTCATTCTTTTTTTGTTCCCTAATAACTCGAGTAGAGCCATCGAACTAATGCATTATTAAATGTCAAATTTGCTTTTGTTTTGTTCTAATAGATTAATTTATTTATAAGAACAGAAAATTACATATTTTTTCCAGTTGTAGGCTTTTTTTAGATAAACTTACTACAAGTGTACCTTTTAAAGTTAAAAACATAAATATTCTCATTTGAAAGCTGTATAATTATTTAAACAATTTTTATCTAAACAAATTAAAATATTGTGTTATAATAAATAAATTAATTTATTATAACAAAACAAAAGCAAGTTTGACATTTAATAATGCGTTAGTTCGATGGCTCTACTCGAGTTACTTGGGAACAAAAAAAGAATGAAGGAAATTGCTCCATGGGAAACCGAGATAATGCATTTTTTTTAACGTATACCGATTTTGAACTTTAAGGGTTACATTTTCTCCAACCTAATTTTTGTTTGGAATGTTGCTATTTTTGGCAATTTTCACACGTACTATCGATAGTTTTTATTATAATAATATATGTTATGAGGATTTTAAAGATATGAAAATTGGTGTGGAGAAAGAGGACAAAAATAAAAAGGCGTTGGTTTGAAAATTATGATCCTATTGTTTATATATTTGCCGTAAATTTCGGTCAACTTTGACCGGTTGTATCTCAGGAACCACTAGTCATAATTAAACGTTCTTTCTTTTAAAAGAAGCGTTCTGCCACTGTCTATCGAATACCGTTTTCACAATTTAATTTAGTTTAATATTTCCAGAGATATTCTATTTGTTTATAAGCCAAAAAATTGTTTATAATTTTAAAATATTCCTGAGGCCGCTTAAATAGTCTAATTTCAATTCTGTAAAGTACATTAGATAGGTATAGTGTCTTTTTATGAAAAAATCATAGCTATTCTTATAGTCTAGTAAAATAAAATTTCACTACATGTAAAACAAAATGTAAATTCGTACAGGTTGAAACAAATTTTATATCAAAGCTTAGGTGGGTACAAAAGATATTTTCAAGAAAGTATCCAAATCACACAAGGGGATCATTCTTTAAATAATTAAAAAGGGGTCATTTTTGCAAAAAATTTACTTTTTTAACTGCTGAGGTCATTCAATTGCTAATGAAGGTCTATACGATTATTTTCTGCAAAGTTGAAGGGTTAATCTTTCACATGTAACTTACTAAATTAAATTTGACCCCCTATTTATTTAAATAATTATACATGAAACTTTAAAAACAAATTTGAAAAAAATTATTTTTAGCGTTTTAAATAAGCACTATAAAATATCTTATTTTACAGGAGAAGTTACACTATATTATCAGTATTAATTAAAAAAAAATTAGTCCAAAAATATTTAATATTTTTTGAGATATTGAATTTGTTCATTATCTTCAATATTTTCAAAAACGCGGTTGTTGCCAAAGACATATTCACATGTATTAAATCTTATTAGTTTTATTTTTCTGTATATTTTCGATAAATTTATTGATAAATTCAAATTTCAATTAAACTTCCCCCTAAAATGACATTTGAAAATTATTCAAATTTGTTTATAATTTGTTTTTTTTTTTTAATAACGTCGCGGGGATTAAATATTTTAAAATGCCGTTTCGATAATTGGGTTTCTGGGAATTTTTCACTAATTAACAAATTTTTTTGTCTTTTTTTCCTCTTCTTTTTTTTTTCTTGGAGTTATATTACTACGGACCCTTTTAGGGTTAAGTTTCATTAAGAATGTCGAATCTCTAAGTTATAGATTCTAGACCTAAAAATATTAAGATTGGTCTAAAATCACTTAAATAAAATGTGGCTGGTTACTGAGTTACAGGGTGTTTAATTTAAAAATTAAAAATTATTTTTACCAAGTACTTTCAAACTATTTGACGCATCCTTATCATACTTGTCAGAAAGTGTCGATACTATACAGTCTACTAAATTGTGACAAATAAAAGTTTCTAGCTACTACCAGAGGCGTACGACAGGGGATAGTTAATGGTTGACCCTTTCCAAATTCTACGCCACTGAGGGAATTACTATTTTAGCGAAATTTTTCGATTCTCCAATACTTTATATGTAAATAATATACTCTTTACTGGTAACGATTAAGTCATTAGTTTTCGAGATATTGGACGTTAAAAATGAAACGGCATAGTTATTTTGATTCATTCATTCATTCATTTTAAACTTCCAATATCTCTCAAACTGATGACTTTATCGATACCAATCAAGTTATTTACATACAAAGTATTGGATAATCGAAAAATTTCGTTAAAATAGTAATTCACTCAGTGGCGTAGAATTTGGGAAGGGTCAATCATTCACTATCCCCTGTCGTACGCCTATGGCACTAGCTAGAAACGTTTATTAATCACAATTTAGTAGGGTGTATAATAGCCACACTTTCTGCCAAGTATGATAAGGATACGTTAAATAGTTTTAAAGTACTTGGTAACAATAATTTTTAAATTTTTAAATAAAACACCCCGTAACTCAGTAAGTAGCCACATCTTATTTAAGAGATTTTAGTTAAATCTTAATATTTTTAGGTCTAAAATCTAGATATTATAGACTCGACATTCTTAATAAAATTTAACGCTAAAAGGGCCCGTAGTAATATAACTCCAAGGAAAAAAAGAAGAAGAAAAAACGACAAAAAAATTGTGTTAATTAGTAAAAAATTCCCAGGAACCCAATTATCGAAACGGCATTTTAAAATACTTAATCCCCGCGACGTTATTAAAAAAACAAATTATAAACAAATTTGTATGATTTTCACATGCCATTTTAGGGGGGAGTTTAATTGAAATTTGAATGTATCCATACAATTATCGATAATATACATAAAAATAAAAATAATGAGATCTTAAGCAGGTGAATATTTCTTTGGTAACAACCGCGTTTTTGCAATTGAAAATATAGTAACATTTAATAAACAACTTCAATATCTCAAAAAATATTAAATATTTTTTGACCAATTTTTTTGCTTAATACTGGTAACATAGCGCAACTTAGTCTGTAAAATAAGATATTTTATAGTGCTTATTTAAAACGCTAAAAATAATTATTTGCGAATTTGTTTTTTAAGTTTTATATACAATTATTTAAATAAATAGGAGGTCAAATTTAATTTAGTAACTCTTATGTGAAAGATTTACCCTTCAGCTTTGTAGAAAAAAATCCCATAGACCTTGATTGATAAGTGAATTACCTCAGCAGTTAAGAAAAGTATTTTTTTTTTGCAAAAATGACCCCTTTTTAATTATTTAAACAATGATCCCCTTGTATGATTTGGATACTTTCTTGAAAATATCTTTTGTACCCACCTAAACTTTGATATAAAATTTGTTTTAACTTATACGAATTTACATTTTGATTTTTTTTTATTTTATTAGGCTATTATGCATCATAATTATTGTCGTTATTATAGCGACCGTAAATTTTTAATTAACATTTCAATTGTTGCTAAACTGTTCATTCAATTTCCATCGGCTTCTGGAATTATAATATATACGGAAAGGGCTTTTACGGTACCAAGTTATTTAATTATTGATTAACAACTACTTATCTAAAAGTTTAGTTAAAAATTAAAGATTTTGTTGGAAAAACCCGCTTTTTCCGGGGAAAGTTTTCGTCGAAGTAAATCGAAAAAAACACGACTCTATGCAGAATTTAATTGCGGTGAATTTTTATTTGAGTATTTTTGGTCTAAAGTTAAAATATTTGGAGTTATAGAGCAAAAATTGAAAAAAACACGATTTTCGGGCGCCATTTTGTTTATAAAAAAAGTAGCACACTATCTGCGGACTTTGCATATCTATATTATTAATATATACAATCATAAGATTCGATTCCAGCAATAAAATTGCTGGTAAATAACTTTTCCCAAAAATGGCCTATTCTCCGATAATTAGCCCAGACTATATAAACAACAGTTTTGAAACCACCATATGCGTAGATTATATTATCTGTACGTATTCCAAACTTTTGGACATGTGTAATGTGTGTATATCTAAAATATAAACACAATTACGGTGAGTTAGTAAATTTATTTATAAATCAGGTCCAGTGGATTTTTACATTGTAGTCTGTGAGTTTGTTAACTATTATCAAGCAAGTTTATTGCCAAGGGATTTTGATGGCTTTATAGGCGTTTTATGTACCGAACATTGCACTGAACTATTACTTTACTGATCGTAGGTATTTCTAGATCACAATAAATGTCTTTGTTTGACACGAACCATGGGACGTCTGTTATAGAGCGTAGCACTTTATATTGTAATCTTTCCATTATGAATATGTTGATTTTGCTGCTGTACCCCATAGCTGGATCCTTATTTCAGGTCCAGATTGGTTTCAGTATTGTATTGTATACCAACCGTTTGTTACGATTTATAATAATAAAACAAAAAATTGTTAATCATTTAAATCACGTCCTATATACGGAATGGTGCAGCGTCAAATATAACATAGTAACCGCTGTTGAAAAGTATAACAATGGAAAATTATAAATTAGTGAATTTCTGATTTCCTATTTTATATTAGCCCTGTCGCCAAGGGGGTACAACGGCCTCCTTAATTCAGATGGACTTACCCAAGATTTTTTTATGTATTTTGATCCGTAGAACACGAATTTTTTGGGTAACAATTGATCCGGATGTCGATAAGATTGTTATAAACAAAGAACTTGAGGAATTACATAACAGCGATTTTTCGCAAAACAAAACATTTTTGGTATTTTTTTGGGTGATTCTCAGCAAAAAATGGTCTTACAAGTTTTTTCGTAAGATGCACAGTTTTCGAGATAAACGCGGTTGAACTTCCAAAAAATCGAAAAAGGTGCAATTTTTGAACCCAAATAACTTTTTATTAAAAAATAAAATAGCAATTCTGCTGACTGCATTTGAAAGTTCAGGTCAAATTCTATCGGTTTTTATTATTTGCATTGCTAAAAATTAAGTTTTTATTTGTTAAACAAAGCCATAAACACATAGTGTTTCTTGTGCCCAATGCATGTGTTTTAATATACGTAATCTACGTAGAAATTGTCTGTATGCGCGCCTACTCGTTCGATTTCAAATGAAAAATGCATTGAAAACATCATTCAATCACTATGTGTATATAGCTTTGTTTAACAATAAAAAAAATAATTTTTAGCAATAAAAGTAATCAAAGCCTATAGAATTTGACTTGAGCTTTCAAGTGCGGTAAGCAGAATTGCTATTTTATTTTTCAATCAAAAGTTATTCGGGTTCAAAAATTACATTTTTTCGATTTTTTGAAAGTTCAACCGCGTTTATGTCGAAAATTATGCATCCTACGAAAAAACTTGTAAAAACATTTTTTGCTTAGAATGACCCAAAAAATACAAAAAAAAATGTTTTGTTTTGCGAAAAATTGCTGTTATGTGATTCCTCAAGTTCTTTGTTTATAACATAAAAAAATTCGTGTTCTACGGGTTAAAACACATAAAAAAACTTGGGTAATTCCATCTGAATTAAGGAGGTTGTTGTACTCCCACTGGCGACAGGACTACATCCAAATTCGTTAAAAACTACATATTGGTGAAAAAAAAAGGTTTGTATTGGAAGCAACTGTCAAATATAATATATTTTGTTTTCTAAATTACCTATATTATAACTGGTCTGAAAGTGATATAAAAACCATTCCGTTCGAAAATTCACCTATATGCAATAATGCAGTAGAAGTAGCGTTAACTCTTTAGTATTTTACGAGATTTTCTTCGATAAATCTAATAAAGAATATTGTATACAAGACGAATTTACACAGTAGACAAAAAACTGCGGTAAGTGTCAACACAAACACTTTCAAAATGACAGACTTTTTCTTCATTTTGATTTTTATGTGGATAATACAGCTGCCAGCAATAGAAGATTATTGGGCCACTTCTTGAGGAATTCCTCTCGTTGCTGATGTTATGTCCCCAAAAAAAAGACCGCTACTTCAAAATTCGTCCCGTGTTAGATCATATTTCTAGAAATTGTTTTAGGTAAGTATCAGTTCGATAACCAATATGTATTCCATAGATGATCCTATGATTGCAAACAAAGGTACATACAGCGACAATACATACAAAATAAGCCACATAAATGGACATATGAAAAAACATAAATTTAAACGAACGTCGATGTGTATATATATTTTGTATATTGTATACTATATACTACACACATCGGCGTACGTTTTACTTTCTGTTTTGACTTAATTTGATTGAAAATGAATCGTATCGCATGGGAAAAGTTATAGCGGACGGACTATATATATACGGCGGCTGGGAATACAGACCCACTTTTTCAAAAACATATATATGCAGGGTTGGGACAGAAAGGTTTAACGTACATGTAATCGACAGATACCACACTTTTTACGTCATGGGTGGCATTTCTTGTATTGCACCAAAACATGCAACAGCTCCTAACCAATCCATTCCTCGGCTAAAAACTAAACCTGCACCTGAGGTTTATGGAAATCAGAGAGCTATTCAACTAATACATTTTGAAAGGACAAAACCTTAAGGTTTGAACATCAGAAATCAAGATCCGAAGGGAATGTTCACACCAACTGAAACTCTGACTCCATCTATGCCTGATCTTCTGTGGCTCTAAGGGAAAAGCAGAGACATTCTCGGTATGTTAGGATGGAATGGATTCATGGAAGCTGTGAGAAGAGACATAGCATATTGATATTATGAACTAACATTTATGATTTGTACAGAAAACTAGGAGAAATTTATCAAATGACAGCATTCTAATAAAAACTAAAGTTTTGGAATGTAAAAAGTGGGTTTTGTCGAGACCGTTAAAAATTGGCAATTTTCAACTTTGTTTCGGCCCTTTAGACCGAACGGTTTGTTTGAAAAAAAAAGTAAATAGTGATATTTGTAGATAATTTTAAGTACTTTAATTTCTGTTAGCAGAACATTTACTAAAAGTTAATAGTTTTCGAGATTTGAGAAAAAAGCGGAAAAAAGCTTAAATTCTTCGATTTTCTCGCGATTTTTTCAATGTTCCAGTAAGAAATCTTGTCCGCAAACCTCATATTCGGATTTCGCAGCCCAAAATCCATATTCAATGAAAGAAATCAGAACTACCCCAAAATTTTCCCACTAGAGTGCTCGTAGGGTACAATTTGACTGAATCATATACTATTATCAATAAAATCCAACACTAAGTGCAATAGGGAATTATTTTGTTTATACATATATTATGGTGTAGTTAATAAAGATTTTACACTTCTTAAAAACAATGTTTTATGACCGTAATATAGATTACTCAAAAATTAAATATTCGCAACTTATCGACAGATCTTCAATTATCTATATCTTTTTAAAAACATGAAGAGAAGTATCCATTCTCAAATGTGGTCTCGAGGTAAGAAAGTAGAAAACTCAAAGAGGTACCACAAAAATGTATATTATAAAAATGTCATACAAGGACGCGTTTCTACCTCTTTGAGTTTTCTACTTTCTTATATCTTTTTAATTTTATAATTGAATTTTTTGCTTTGATTAAATTCCGATCTATTCCATCTATTCCGCTAATTGGAATCAAAATATGAGGCAAGGCTCCAACTTGACAAAGTTTACGTATGATTACATTTTCGTTAACAGGATATTCGCGGGATAATTCCGTTCGCTCTATTTGTGATTTATGGATCCTACCAAGCTATCTAGATAGATTGATTTAGGGAGGACAGCAGTAATTCACGTTTAATGCCCTACTTGTCTTTGGACGCTTATATGGGTATGCGTCGCATTTATCTCTGGTATTCCAAATATTAGTTAATTTACGGTAATTCCCGCTATTAAGTTTCTTTGTTAACTGTGTGTAATAACAGAGGTATTAAAACTCAAGCGCCATTAACTGATTAGTTAGAGATTTACAGGCTGTCCCGAAAAATAATGCGTTTTTTAAAGGTATGGGTAGAATGCACCATTTAAAAGAACACTTGTTTATAATCTATTTTCTAAAGTCATCTGTTGCCTCAAGAAATAAAGATAAATTTATTTTATCTATCTATACAGGGTGTTAGTAAATAAGTATGAAAAACTTTAAGGGATAATTCTACATGAAGAAATAATGGCAGTTTGCTCCATAAACGTATGTCTGCAAATGCTTTGTTTCCGAGATACAAGAAGATACAGGGTGTTGAAATTTTTATTTCAAACTGCCAATTTTTATATTGCTCTAAGACCGGTTGAGATATGAAAATTAAATTTAGTGGGTTTTAAGAGGTAGTTATTGCGATTTTTTTGGCAAACAAATAACAATTTTATATTCATCATTGGCGCATCTAGGGGTAATGGTCTGAATTTTTTTAAAGAAAAAAATGGTACGCCACTGAGATATTTCAAATTAAAAATTATTTTTGTATTCCACGTTTAATTTGTGAAAAAGAGCCTTTCTTGCATTTTTTCCTATGGTGAGTCGTTTTTATGCAATAAAATAAAACATCTTCGAGCGTATTTTTCATTTCTTAATACAGTATCAAGAACTGTCCAATATAATAATACCAAAATAGAACAATAACAGAAAATATTACTAAGAAGATTTTAACTAGGTGCAAAGATACAACAAATATTCAAAATTACCTCCTTTAAAGGTGACAGAATAATTTTATATTCACCATTGGCGCCCGTACAGATAATGGTCTGAACTTTTTAAAGAAAAGAAAATATTATGCCACTGAGAAACGTCAAATTAAAAATTGTTTTTGAATTTCTCGTTCAATTTACGACATAAAATAATTCCTGTCTTTTTTTCATATGCGGTGCGGTTTTATACAAAAAAAAAACATCTTAACGCTTACAAATTATTCGAGGTAGACTCCATGCATAGTTATTTCAAATACTTTGTAAACGTTAAGATATTTTATTTTTTTGCATAAAAACGGCGCCTCATATGAAAAAAAGACAAAAACAATTTTTTATCGTAAATTGAACGTGGAATTCAAAAGTGATTTTTAGCTTGACATATATCAGTGGCGTACTATTTTTTTCTTTAAAAAATTCGGGACGTTACCCGTACGCGCGCCAATGAATATAAAATTACTCTGTCACCTTTAACGGAGGTAATTTTGAACATTTGCACATAGTTAAAATCTTCTTAGAAATATTTTCTGTTATTGTTCTAGTTTAGCATTATTATATTAATGTATTACGAAATGAAAAATACGCGCGAAGATGTTTTATTTCTTTGCATAAAAACGGTGCACCATTATGAAAAAAGACAAGAAAGGTTTTTTATCATAAATTAAACGTGGAATACAAAAATAGCTTTTAATTTGAAATATCTCAGTGGCGCACAGTACCCCGTTCATTTGTTTAATACATGTTCTTGTCTGCGCTAATCTGCTGTTTGTTAAATTTATTTTAGTTAAACTTTATTTGGCAACACGTCGGTCTCATTTATATTGACACATCGTATTGTCATGTTGTCAATTCGCGAGTATTATGATATATTAATTACTTACAGAGAAGCTCACTGTGACATAATAGGGCTGTTAGACTTTATGTTAAACATTATCCCAAACGACGAGAGCCTAATACATGGAGTTTTATGGATGTGTCCCAAAGGTTATTGAGAACGGGTTGTGTGTGTGGCACCTAGAAAATCTAGCGGTAGAACACGAAGTAACCATAGATTAAATGTAAAATAAATGCTTTTGGATATACATAGTCAGTGATTATCCAACACTAGTTACCCGATCTGTAGCTAGAATGGTTGGCATTTCTAAAAACATTGTTCATAAGACATTTACGGCGGTCACTTCGAACATTTATTGTAATATTAATTTTTCATGTAATAAAGCAGTGCACAAATCTTAATTATTAGATATTTAATAAAAACAAATTATTTTTCTCTATCCGTGTTATTAGTATCAATACCATATTTTGCCTAACTATCTTCGATTCATGATAGTTGAATTTTAACGTAGTATATTAAGAAGAGCAACGTTGCCGGTTGTATTTGCTTTTCGGTGGACAATAATCAACATTATTAAAATTAATATATTTTTTTTGAAAACGGTTGACTTTACAAAAATATATTGTAAGAATATTTGTAATCCTGTATTAACATGTGTTTACACATTACAGAATACTGAAAATAGTTTTGTGGTAAAATGGTTCAAGCGCACTTAAACCCGTTTATTAGTATTTGTTTTTACATAATACTAAAAGTAGTTTTGTGGTAAAACGGTTCAAGCGCGCGGTTAAACCTGTTTACTACCAAAGCAAACTGCAATTGTTTTCAGTGAACTAAATGTAATGGCGATAGATGGCGACTGTATTGCGAAATATGCTTAAATTGTTTTACCACCAAGTTCTAATACCATTTAAGTATGCGAATCTGTACTTAGAGTAAAATTTGAAAAAGTGCACTTAAACCCTTTTACTTCTAACCCCCTCAATTGCATTTTGTAGATTTTCTGTAGATCCTTTTATAGTTGCTCCTATTGTTAAGACTGCTGTATCATCAAGAAATGTATGTGGCTAGTTGAATGTTTCCTTTCCGTAATGTCAGTTGTATACAAAAGGTATAATACTGGTCCAAGAACGCTACTTTGTGGAGCCCCTGCGTTTATTGGCTTTAATTCAGTATACTCATTTTCCATTTTAACTCCAAATATTCGGTGGTATAGGTAATACTGCAATATTTCAACGAGTTGCATAGGAAATATTTTCTTTAGCTTTATTAACATAGCATTTAGTCCCATACTTTGTCAAATGCTTTTACGATATACAGTAATACTGCTGAACAAATTTTATCCCCTTTCAGTGCTTTCTCTATTTCAATTATTATTCGATGGATCTGATCAATTGAGGAATGTTTATCATATCACGCAATCCAGATTTTTGTATCGTGGAGTAATATTTTTTTCTTCAATTTTTATTCATTCTTCGCAGTAGCAATTTTTCAAACACCTTTGAGTTTATGGATAATAAGGAGATTGGCCTGTATGATGTTAATTCATGGTTATCTTGTTCTACTTTGGGTATCATTATGAACTCTGCAGTTTTCCAAAGGATGGGAATATACTAAATTTAAAATAGGCATTAATTAGTGTAGTCAGCTTTACTATGGCTTTTTTAGGTAATTTTTTTTAGTATCACTCCATTGACCAGGTCAAACCCAGTCGGTTTTTTTATAGTGATGTTGATTAATTTTTGAACTTCTTTTGTACTAGTCAATCGTATATTAACAGAATCAGTAGCTACTCGTTTATCGTCTACATAAGTTTCCCCGGGGTTTGGTTGAAATATATTTTCTAAATAATGAGCGAACGCATTCACTTTCTCTTTGGGATTTCTTACCCCAAACTTTTTTTGGGGATTTGGGTTTGGGTTTTTATGAAACAAGCCCCACAAAAAAATAGAAATTGAATTGTCCGAGAATGCTTTTGTTTTTTTGCATCAATAAAACGTGGGTGGAAAGTTGTCGATGGCCCACCCTTCATAAAGTAATTTACTTATTTATTAATTCTGGAGATGAAAGTATATTTCGTGATATTATATTATGTATATAGGGTGTGTCAAAAGTAGCTGGACAAACGAGTATTTCGCGAAACGAACATCGGATCGAAAAACTGAAAAGTACGTGTTCAATATTTTTTCAGAAATATTTTGAATGACATCAAACGCGGCTCCCCACTCCTCACCCTGGAGGCGGGTGTGGGCAACTTTAAAATCTTAAATAGGAACCCCCATTTTTTATTATAGATTTGGATTCCTTATACAAATATCCTTTAATCTTAAAGATATCACAAATATCTTTTAAGTATCTTTTAATCGAGACATTTTTTGAATTATTGATAGATGGCGTTGTATAATCGGAAAAAATGACTTGAATTTTAAATTAGGAAAATTATGGAAGCAGTCTATTATATCGAGAAATATACAGAAATATTATATCATATCGAGAAGTTTTTTATTACGACTATTCGTAGTTTCTATTACTTGCAAACCAAACGAATGATGAATGAAAGAAGACACGGTGAAGTCTAAAAGTTGCACTTCACTACCTGTCTATTCATCATGGGCAAATTCCAATGAAAACGGTTTCGATACTCAGTTAGGAGTAAAACTAATATAAAACAGTTCACTGTAAGACGAAATTAAGAAACATCTTATAGACCAGGACGGATCTGTTTTGAGGTGGATGTGAGAGGTGGCATTCGGATTTTTGCAGATAAAATTAAGTGACAACTTTAGTAATTATAATTGACTTATGTTCCTTCTCAAATATGTCCAGAACATTAATAAAAAAATTAAAATTTTTAAAAATTTCGAAAACCATCGATTTTTTTACTTTCATTGCTTATAACTTTAAAACGATTCATTTTGGAACAAAGTTGTAGGAAATAAAATAAATATAATTGAATTTTGTATGATATACGACTAGTTTAAAATGTCTTAAATTATTAACCTTTCTGCAAAATAGCAATAAATAAAAAATAAGGGGGCAAAATAAGCCAGTTTTTATTCAATGTTTTTTAACCACTTTGGTTGCACTTAGAACCTTCGTAATTCGCATAGAAAATTCTTACAACATACTTAATCCGTCCACCAAATTTTATTAAAATCGAAATGAAATATTTTGCATAATAATTTTGCAATCTAATTTTTTTTTTAAAAGTTCAAATGTTTTAAATACTTTCTGAACAAAAAGTAGACCATTTCGAACTTTGTAAATTTTTTTACATATCAAGAGGCCCTCTACCTATCTAATACACTTTACAGAATTAGACTCGGATTATTTTAGCGGCCTCAGCACTGTTTTAAAGTTATACACAATTTTTTGGTTTATAAACAAATATAGTGAGGACGTTTGAGTTGGAATAAATTCATTTTCTCGAGAATGGGCGACTCTGGAGATAAATCCCGAAACGGGTCGATTTTTATATTTAAATTATAATTTTTTGGCATATATATCATACTAGTGATGATTTTTTTAAATGAGAATAGCGGTCGTGTTCTAGCTTATTCGGAAGGTTATTCAATTCTCTATTCATTAATATAGACATTAACATAATTGTTTATACAGGGTGCCCAAATATATTTTTTAATTAATTGAGACAAAAAGAAGAGAGTATAATTTATTTAATTCTAAATACATTTTATTGTTGTCCTAAAACAGAAAAAAATATTTATTTGATAAGTAACTGAAAAATGAATTTATTCCAACTCAAACGTCCTCACTGTATTTGTTTATAAGCCATAAAATTGTTTATAAAACTTACATTAAAACAGTGCTGAGGCCGCTTAAATAATCCAATATTAGTTCTGTAAAGTGAATTAGATAAGTACAGCGCCTCTTTATATGTAGAAAAATTAGCAAACTTCTAAATGGTCTACTTTTTGTACAGAAAACTTTTTAAAAATTTTAACTTTAAAAAAAAAATTAGATTGCCAAATTATTATGCAAAATCTATTAAGTCGATTTTAACGAAATTTGGTGGACAAATTAAGTATGTTGTAAGAATTTTCTTCGAATTACGAAGGTTCTAAGTGCAATCAAAGTGGTTGGAAAACATTGAATAAAAGTAGGCTTATTTTGCCCCCTTATTTTGTATGTATTGCTATTTTGCAGAAAGGTTAATAATTTAAGACATGGCTAACCAGATTTATATGATACAAAATTCAATTATCTTTATCTTATTTCCCCACGACTTTTTTCCAAAATGAATCGTTTTAAAGTTATAAGCAAAGAAAGTAGAAAAAAAATCGATGTTTTTCGAAATTTTTACATATTTTAATTTTTTTATTAATGTTCCGGGCATATTTGAGAAGGAGCATAAGTCAATTATTAATATTGAAGCTGTCACCTAACTTTATCTGCAAAAATCCGAATGCCACCTCGCACATCCAAAAATAGACGTTTTTTCACAGATCCGCCCTGGTCTATTATTCAGATAGGAATATACGTACGGCCCTTACGTACGTTTCACTCTTATTATAGATCTTCATGTGGGTATATATTATTACCTCTAAGCGAACTGAAGCATATCCAGCCTCCCAATACCGAATTACAACAAATAAATCGATATGATATAAATGAAAGAAGACACGGGGAATTCTAAAAGTTGCACTTCACTACTTGTCTATTCATCATGACCAAATTCCAACGAAAACTTGGTTTCTATACTCAGTTAGGAGTAAAACTAATATAAAACAATTCACTGTAAGACGAAATTAAGAGATATCTTATTGAGAGATTTTATTCAGAGAGGAATATAAACACCCTTACGTACGTTTCACTCTTATTATAGATCTTCAGATGGATATATATGTCTACATCTGAACCAACTGAAACATATCCAGCCTCCCAATACTGAATTACAACAAATAAATAGATATGGATGCCGTAGCGACATCTGCTTAAAACAATTCGAAGTTTTATTTTCGGGGAAATAAAACCTCTAATGGAACCAAGTTTCTGGTTACGCCTATTCGTGGTTTCTATTACTTGCAAACCAAACAAATGTTGAATGAAAGAAGACACGGGAAGTCTAAAAGTTGTACTTCACTGCATGTCTATTCATCATGGTCAAATTCCAACGAAAACTTAGTTCCAATACTCCTGGCTAGGAGTAAAACTAATATAAAATTTTAATTTTATTTATTTCGTCATTCCCCGTTAGAGGACAGTCTAACCACAATATACTGCAGATATTTTAATAGATGCAGTTCTTCTTCGTTTCGAGTTGATTCAATTCAGTCTACTTGCAATAGCCTCTTTGAAAAAGGGTAGAGACCCAGAAACACTGTGTCAGAGGATGGCAAGAGACTCGAATTGAATCAAAACGAAAACGATTATTTTCTTTTTCTTAATATAAAATAATTCGCTGTAAAACGAAATTAAGAGACATCTTATATTTCAGTTTGTTTAGAGAGGACCATCAACGCCCTTACGTATGTTTCACTCTCATTAGAGATCTTCATAGGGTTATAATACCGGGTGGACCAAAAGTCAGTTAACCCTTTTGTATATTAATAAAAGCAAAAATAACTGAAGTAAAAAAAACGTTTATTGTTAATTTTAAATAAGTAGGTACAAAGAAGTGCATGCTTTACATTTTATGTTCAAAATGTATTCATCAATACATTTTTGGCAACGCTTTTACACAGTAAAATAAGTTTTTATACAGACTTCCAAATTGGCACGGAGAACTTCAAATTGGCAAAAACTTTATCTAGAAGTACCTACTCCCTACAAGGCAAAATCACAGGGCGTCAAATCTGGCAAACGCGCGGGCAATTCAATTGTGTCTCTTCTCCCTATTCAATCACTAAACTGTTCATTTAGAAACTCACGAACTTGCAGGGGCGTGATTTGAAATTTTGATTGGGGGTACAAGCATTATATATATATATATATATATATATATATATATATATATATATATATATATATATATATATATATATATATATATATATATATATATATATAATATATATATATAATACATTATAATATTTATGATGTAGTGATGAAAATTGATGTATTTTTTGTAAATTCCAGTCATTTTCAGGGTCGGGGGCGGGCAAATGCCCCCCACCCTGACCCTATCAAATGACGCCCCTGCGAACTTGCAATCCATAATGAGGCGGTACACCGTCTTGCTGAAAATATCGAATACCTAGTAACTGTGGATTATTGGCAAAGCCTTTCACAGAGCATGATATATTTTCTTGGAATATCTTGCGCGTGACTTTTTTGATAGCGTTAACTGACTTTTGGTCCACCCGGTAGATGGCTACCTCTGAACTAATAAGTTCACCCTGAAACGTTCAGTTTCACTCTCAAACGCTACAAATAAATCAAATAACAGTTATAACCCTTCTCTAAATGAATAATCTTGCCGCTTAATTTAATATTGTTATTTATGAGGCCCAATTAGACCGTCTATGCATATTGATTTAAAAAGGACAACAGTGATTTACATTTTAATGCTTCGCTTTGTGTTGCTATAAATGGGCATTGTATTTGTCGCGGGTATTCAAAATGCTAACTTCATTAATGCTAATGCTTGGTATTAAATATAGGACTATATATTTCACAATAGAAGTGATGATTGAAATTACTATCCATTTTCTTGATAATGTTGTTCTGAAGCTATTTTCTTGTGGCATTTTTGCAATTAACTAGTTTTGATGGTAAATAAGCCACAATTTTACTAAACATATGATTTTATTAACGTTTCGACTCCCAAATCGGGTGTCGTTGTCAAAATACAAAAAATATTAATGAATTAAACAAAAATGTTGTTGCTTGGTAAAAAAATTCTTCTAATAATTTATTTAATCTGACTCATTTATATCGACAATTCAGACATATATTATACATTTTAAAGTAGAAGACTTTAAAATGATATTGCCAATATTTATGAGTTGCGTTCCTAGGACGACTTTACTGAAAGATAGTTCATTCGATTACATGAAATCAACCCCAACTCAAGAATATCCGTCACAAAAAAATCATAGCATGTGATCTGTCTTTAAAAAGACAACCACATGCAATGGTGACAGTAAAATTCTCGCGCTAGAGATTCCATAGTAAATCACGAGACAAAACCAGAAAAAAAACCTCGTGATACTATCCCGACATCGTAAGTATTAGGTCTTACTCTCTTATTTTAGTTTACTCTCAAAACTAATACCAAATTCGGACCTTAGTATGTACATATGTTATTTTAAATTATAAATAATATTAATAATACATAGATATATAAACAATACTAAAACATAAAATATGTACTCACTGGATATGTTATTGAGTTACTAATCCTGGTATTTTCTTTCTATCGACTTCCTCTTTTAGTATGGGTAACCACATCCTACTGCATTCTACCCAGGAATTTGCGACACCATTGGTTTCATTTAGCATAATTAAAGCCGCTTCCTTGATTTTTCTCTTTTCACTATCTGTTTCTTTCAGGACTATACTTGAATCTTTCCACTGAACTCTATGTTCATTATTCCATGAGTGTTGACATATTTGAGATCTATCAAATTCTCTATTTTTAATATAAGACTGATGTTCATTTTTTCTAAAGTTTAATTGTCTTGATGTTTCACCTAAATAAAATTTCGCATTCGCAAGGTATTTTATAAATACAATTCTTTGTTCTTTCTTGTTCACTGTTAGGTTTAGTTTTAGATAGAATAGATCTCAACGTGTTTGTTGTTTTGAATGTTGGTGAAATGTTGAATTTATTTCCTATTGTTTTCAGTTTCTCGGATAGTCCTTTTATATATGGTACTGATATTTTCCTCGTATTATTTCTTGTGAATGCTATAGGATCCCATAAATATTGGCAATATCATTTTAAAGTCTTCTACTTTAAAATGTAAAATATATGTCTGAATTGCCGATATAAATGAGTCAGATTAAATAAATTATTAGAAGAATTTTTTTACTAAGCAACAACATTTTTGTTTAATTCATTAATATTTTTGTATTTTGACAACGACAACCCGATTTGGACGTCGAAACGTTAATAAAATCATTTTTTTAGTAAAATTGTGGCTTATTTCCCATCAAAACTAGTTATTTTCTTGATACATGTGAAAATTTATATTCTAAAATAGAGTCTAGAGAATTCTGAATACTTGCACTTTATTTAAAATACAGAGCAAATTCGCACAACAAACTCCCTAACAACAACTTTTACATACACTTTAGTTTGCATTTTTTGAAAAGTTTCTTATAATTTTCAATACATTAAAACCTCTAGTCTGTCTAGATATAACTCCATATAGACTCCATATAACTCGTGAAGTTAAAAATGTACAACCTCCAGTAAAGAGCGAATCAAATGTATAAATCGTATTGATATAAGAATACCATAACTTTTTATCTGTACAACTTATAAAGACGAAACTATTTTCAGATCAAGTCATTTACCACTTTGTTGTTTCATGTGGTCAATATTTAATTTAGTTCCATGACGATATTCCGTCGAAAGTTGGAACTTTAACATGAATAGCACCTCCATATCTTTCAAATATCGGCCGTGGCTACAATTTTTTACTTGAAACCCGTTCTCACGAACCCAGAATTCAGGTAAGAAACACCTTCTAGAAGAAACTGGACGATTTACATTTTACAGTTATAGCAACGGACTCTCTGATGTGGGCGACCGGTGTAGCAAAATATAAACGAAAGTTTTGAAGTCGCGATTTATTTCTGAACATAGTCTCCTTTTACCTTGGTACACAAGACCCAGCGATGCTTCAACTTCTTTAACCTGTTTGAAAAACACGTTTTTTTAGATCTGAAAAATATGCTTCCATGGCTTCCTTATTCGACTTTTTCTGTTCGGGAGTGACTTTTTTAATTTTCGAAACAAAAATAAGTTGTACAGGGCCAAATCTGGAGAATACGGTGGCAGAAGCTCGTATCCCAATTCGGCCAAATTGGCCATGGCGACGGCGCAGCGGAGTTGTGAGCCAGTGCGTTGTAGAACAGCACTATTTTCTTACCTAATTGGGGCTGTTTTCTGCAATTCGGCGTCGAATCGGCACAATAAGTCGGCATAGTAAAGCCCTGTTACCGTTTTTCTATTCTTTAGACTAATCCTTGGTCTCTAGTATGTACCAGTGGATACATGTTTCGTTAACAGTTATGAAACAACGTAAAAACTCCGTCGGATTACGCCTTAAACAGCTTCAAACACTTTTCTGAAGTGGTCTCATGGTTACGCTCGTTGTCCTAAGTGAGCAAACACGGCACTCATGGCGCCTACAGCTTTCTTATGCCACAAATATCATGCAGGATATGACCCACGCAATCTTTTGGGATGCTCACTAACTCATCTATCTAGAGCAAGTCCAGACGGTGGTCTGCAAATACGAGATTGTGGATTTTTTTACGTTATCCTCCGTGGTAGCCTTTTTCGGAGCACCTGGGCGTGACTGATCAAAAACCAACGTGCGACCACTTAGAAACTCGTGGAATCAATTTTTGATGGTGGTCAACAAAGGAGAAGAATGTCCGTACATAGCATTCAAGCGCTCCTTGTGAGCGGCCGTGGGTAACGGCATAAACGCTGGCCTCATACGCCAGTAGACGTGGGTTCGATCCCTGCCAAAGACAAGCCATTTTCATTTCCAATAATGACACGAGCCGTCTCACCGTGCCTCGGAGAGTACGTTAAGCCGTCGGTCCCCCTGGGCTAGTGTACATCGACACTAGTTACTTGAAACAGGGTTAAAGATGTAATTGGCGCTGGAACTATCCGAAAGGATCTCCCCGGCAAAAATGCCATACGATATTATTATTATTATAAGCGCTCCTTGATTTCAGTGCGCAATTCCCACTCCAAAAACAAGAATCTAGTCACCGACCTATATTACTCTTTTTGCATTTTTCTAAAACCCCCAGACTACGAGACCAATTCGGCTGAAATTGTGGCATAGACTGTCTACAGAATTTATTACACGATAGTAAATTTCCATCTACTTTGAATCTACTTGAATCTATTTTTTTAACACTATTTGTTACATACATTCAAAAAAAAAAGGTTAATACTAAAAGTTTTTTTTGTATAGCGATACTTCAATAAATTCTCGGTGTTATTGCTAATCATATTCTTTTTTTTTATGTAATTATATTTATTTACATTCTACATCATTAAAACAGTATTAAGTAAATTTGTTCCATGTTTTTGGGCATGAAGAAGAGACTTCCAATGATGTCTCATCTTATTCTATTTATGTTTAAGTTTTAAAATAAGTCCTGAGGCCAGGTTCTATCTAGTCTCCTTGTGGCAGGGCCATTATGGAATAATTCCCTTACTAACTTATTTTCATGGTGAATGGTACGCTCATTTTGTGACTCCGCGGTTCGATCGATTTCTTCTCTGATGAAAGGTATATTTTAGTCTTCGTGAAGTGTTTGATTACTTACGTACCATGGTGTATTCACTATTGATCTTAGAACTTTAGACTGAAATCTTTGGATGATATTCAGTGATGTTGACTTTGCACAGCCCAGAGGTGTAGTCCGTAGTACCAAATAGGTTTGAGTATTGCTTTGTACAGAAGAATTTTGTTTTGGATGTTGAGTTTGATCTGCGCTCAAGGAGCCAATACATTTGCCGGAATTTCAGGTCTAGCTGTCTTCTTTTGGTCTGGATATGCTTCTTCCAAGTAAGACGTTGGTCAAGATGGAGGCCAAGGTATTTAGCGTCTGTTACTGTTGGTATTTGTACATTTTCCATTCTTACAGTTGGGCATGTGTTGTGGCGGTTGGTAAACGTTATTTGATGATTTTGTTTTGTTTCGCCATTTTGTGTACCATTCACTGAGTATGTCCAGATGGTGTTGCAGGTCTTGTGGGGCTTGTATGGGATCTTCATTTACAGCTAGTATTGCTACGTCATCAGCAAAGAAAGCGATCGTAGTATTATAAGACTCTGGTAGATCGGCTGTGTAGAGTGAGAAAAGCAGCGGCCCGAGAACACTATCTAGCGGAACTCCGGAGTTAATAGGACAGAGGCTGGATTGTTGGTCTTTGAATTTTACAGAGAAATATCTATTTCATAAGTAGGATTTGATTACAAGGAAATAGTTACTAAATAGTGCTAATTTTACTTTGTAAAGCAGATCTCTGTGCCAAACTTGGTCAAACGCTTGTGGATATCTAGGAATACAGCGTTGCAGTATTTCTTTTCTTCGAGAGTTTTTGATATTTCATTTACTATTCGATGGACTTGTTGTGTAGTAGAGTGATTTTCCAGAAAACCAAACTGATGTTCTTGTAGTAATGTTAGGAATTCATGATCTGCATATATTCTTTGTAGCAGCAATCTTTCAAAAACTTTGCTAACGATTGTCAAGTAGGCTGATGGGTCGATAAGATGTTACTTCATTGGGCGCGTTGCCTGGCTTAATGATCATTATGATTTCTGCAAATTTACATATTTTTGGAAAGCATGATAAGCTTAGCAAGCGATTAAATATCACTGTTAGCATAAAAATGGCCTTACGAGGAAGTTGTTTTGGTACTTGTGCCGAGATTAAGTCATATCCTGGAGCCTTTCGTGAGCTGAGTTTGGTTATTTCTTTCTTGACTTCTATAGGAGTAAAACTTTTGATTGCAATAACTAATCATATTCGTGTAAAATATTTTTTAACCAGTAAAGCTGACTTTACATTTTTACGAGTACTCGGCTCCGAGTTACTTTACTCAGAGTGAATCTTGGAAGTATAAACGACTTCTTGGAACCTTTTGCTACTTATACCTGAAATATGTGACGCTCTTGTAAACCATGCTTTACCAAACCTCTTTTCCTTAATTTTTTATCTTTGTTTAAAATATTTAATATCACTAATACGACAGCAGCTCGTTTTCTTCTTGAAGGAGCGTTTTTTAATTGTCTATGCCAGGGGTTCCCAACCCGTGGTACGCGTCACGTGTGTGAATCAAGCGATTACGCTGGACCTCTGTCTGCGAAAGTGCCAGTGCAGTTGTTGTGCTTCCATATTAATCTATGAAGCAGTTTTTGGTGAACCCTGGGACTTGAAAGGATATAGTTAAAAGACTTAAACCGCAGGCCAATTAAAAATACCACGAAAGCTACTTACAGTGTGGTTTTATAGTGAATTGTGGCACAGAAAATAGTGACAATCCTATTCCTCAATGGGTTGATTGTTTAGAAACGCTTTCGAACCAAAGAATGAAGCCTTCTATGCTGTCACGTCATCAACACACAAAGCACTCTGATGTGATTGGTAAGCTGATCGAATTTTTTTAAAAGAGAATCTCCTTTTTTGTATGTTTTGTATGTAGAATTGCAAAGGATGAAATGAAAAGCCTCACACAATAGGTGAGACTTATCTCACCTATTGACAAAATGACCCAAACCGTGTTAGGATAAAAGGCAGTTAAAGAAATTTAAAAAATACCATTGTCAAACAACAGAGTGAAAATGCGAATTACTGATATGTCTTCCAATATTGACGAACAACATTGTTTAAAACTTCAAGAATGCACATATTTTGCACTGCAAGTAGACGAAAGCACCGCTATAACAAACAGCACAGCTACTCGCATTTTTGCCATTTGATTTTTATAAAGAAGTTATAGAAGAGTTGTTGTTCTGCAAACCACTTGAATCATACACCACAAAGGAACTCATATGTCAGGTAAATTGACAGGGCTGACAGCAAAAATAAAGAAAATTGCTCCTGTATGCCGAAATATACATTGTGTTATACACTGAGAATAATTATAATTAGAAATAATTTAGTAGATACTTCTAAAAAAATAGGATCAGGAGGCTTTTTTTCTCTTCATGTTCCCATCCCCGGTGTTTGGTGGTACTCCAAAATCTTCAAGATATTTTAGGTGGTACGCAGTTGCTAGAAGGTTGGGAACCCCTGGTCTATGCATTGATCATATCGTCGGTATACTGCAAAAACTGACCAAGTCAAAAATTACTGTTTTCGAGAAATTAATGTTTAACTTGAAAGTTGTTTATAAAATCGGATATTGGCTACTTATGACTGCAATTTTGATATCCTGTGTATTAGAAACTTTAGTTTTTAACCACGATATTTAAACATTGTGGACTTTGAACAATTAAAAAAAATTGTATTTGATCACTTTTTGTGTCGAAAAGAATTAGAAATTTGGCTTGGTCAATATAAGCGACACCGTATTAGGAGATTATATTTATTAAGTACGGTGTGTACATAAAAAAAATTAAAATTAATCAGTTTCTGTGTCGTCGCTTTCAGAAGAAGCTGGTATGAAACCTTTTTTTTGACTACTGGAATCGATTTATACCACTCATGGAACTCTTGCGAAATAATTTTGTTTCTACGCAAGGAGGCTGTTTTATTTTGCTCTGGTATGGACAAAAGTCTTTTGTATAACATTGGAATGTTCTTAGGAATAACAGCTGGTCTAACCTTGCCACATACTCTAAGAGTAACGCATAACATTTAATTTTAATCACGATATTTTTTTTCCATTTTAATCTTAGTCTCTGTTTTTTAAGAACATATGTGCTTAAGATCGAAAAAGTCTGAAAACCGTAATTCTTCAACTCTCTAGGTACCGCTCTTTTTGTTGCTTCTTGTAGAACGGGCTAGCTTGAAAATATTCAACAGATCGTTCATTGTAAAAATGGCAACATTTTTATTAACAGACTATATGGCACTGTGCATTGAGTTTACCTCCATGTACGAATGTCCTTTTTCCATAAAATTATGCTGCAAAATCTTAACGTGTGTGCTACAACAACATACAAATTAATGCGGCAATGAACGAATATAAAAATCACTGATAAGTCAGAATATAATCTGATCTCTGTGACGCCTTTTGATCATGTGATTGCAGAGTTTTTATCCACTTGATCAATGCTATTCTAATTTTATAGCTTCCACGTTGACCATTAATTTCTGTCCAAGTATAACATTGCGCATTATTTGGAGGTGCCGCTTCATAGATTGTAAAGTTGTAAACACACAATTTAAAAGAATAGTATAGTTGTGACACACCTGAGGGTGGTATTTGCAATATACTTTATAAATCTTACTGTTAAAGTATAAAATATCGTACTCTTTTTAAAGTCTAAATCGTTCTGAATCATAAACTAACGATACGCAATAAACGGACAAGTGCAATTTGCTGATAGCCAAAAGTGACTAAGTTGACTTAGTTAGTTTTGTTTGTAAAAAAAATTGTCTTATGCACATAGTCATTATAGACGAGTTTTGTTTGACGGTTGTATTACGTTTAAACCACTTGGTCAATTTTTGCAGGATACCGACGATATTTAGTGTAAACGCTCGCAGTTCGTAACTCGGATCCGAGCTTCTCGGATCCGAATACTCATAAATGTAAAGCCGGCCTAATATTCTGTTTTCTGACTTTATTTTTATTTAACTTTCATGAACCAATAACTATAATATTTATGGAATAAATTCTCGTATTTTTATAAGGAACTTGCTGAGTTAAAAATATCCAGCGAACAATCTTGCTCCGATTATGAAACGTATTATAGCAATAGCCACGCTTTACTAATTTACACTACAGAATATCTTTCTTTATCTATCCCCGTCCTTCTGTTTACCTATATTAACCCAAGCGGTTCGACAAACATACATCTCAACGCAAAAAGAAACAAAATAGACTTTCTGCTCTGGTTGCTAGATGTGTTTTCCGTTTGTACGAAGACGCAACACTGTCAAGAGAGATGTTTAGTATTTTTGTTTATTTTTCAGTAAAGTTCTTCTATCTCAGAAGTTACAACTTTGATGTTTGTGTTGGATCGCTACCATTCGAGCTAATCAAAAGTTAGTAGAAACAGAAAATGGGGAGCTTTTTTAGAGACTTTATTACTTGACAATATATTCTTTTTTCTTGTTAAGGGAGGATTTTCTTGCTTAGTAATTTCGAGAACGAAAGTTTAGTGGCATTATCTTTTTACTAAAATCCTTTATAAAAGGTAAATTTTATTTAAAATCCCTTAAAGAGCTACATCACAAAACGTTTTCGATCCAAAAACATCTCATCAGGGGTTTTTACCTGAAATAAGTAGGTATAACCGTTTTAATAAAGGCAAATATAAGGCATACTCAAGCAAACACTCAAGGTAGAAGGGCCATATCTCAACTAAATAGTATTATTTGGGATCAACATATATCCAAAAAAAATAAACATCGAATATACACCACTATTATAAAGAGCATAGTAATGTATGGAAGTGACGTGTGGCAGTTAAAGACAACTACTGAAAGAACACTACAAGCCACGGAGATGGACTACTGGAGACGTGCCGCAGGAAAATCAAAACTCGAAAGAATTAATAACGAACGTATACGAGAGATTATGGGAGTCACACATACGATTGTCGAAGATATAAGAGTACAACAACTAAAGTGGTATGGACATGTGCAGAGAATGCCAGAACACCGTCTGCCAAAACAGATTCTAGATTGGTCACCACATGATAAGAGAAAAAGAGGCCGACCCAGAAAGAGCTGGAGAGGCTGGAAAGGCCGAGAGAGAGGTTTAGACGAAGACCTTTGGGAAGATAGAGATGCATGGAAATTGGGCGGAAGACGTCGGAGGACGTTTTAAACCGATTATATTTATAAATATAAGGCTATATTTTGACTAAGGTTGAAAAAATTATAAGGTGGTTATACTTACAGGTTAATGGCATGCTTGAGCTACCAAGATATGTGCGTGAGAACGTTTAAATATTGTACAATTATAAAAATTTTACATTATTATGTTAAAATGAAAGTGATGTTTAAAATATTCCTGGATATAACATCATGCATCATAGAACTCCCCACGACATGTAGGTTGCTTTGTCCAGAGAATGGATTCTTACATTACGGACAATAACTACTAGCAACTTAATTAAATGGTATTTGAAGAATGCCAGAAATAATCTGTCAGTGCACCATAAAGTATGTGTGTGTATTTATTGTTACTCTAGCCAACAAATTGAAAAATATAGTGATATTAAATAATTATAGCAGTAGCAAACATCAATGTATTGCGGTTAAAAGTTACTCTACATAAGGTGGAAAATATAAAATAATTATTTTTCTTCATTTACCATATCTTTTCAGAACGTTGGTTACCATCATAGCTATCTTAATTTTATTCACTGCCACCCTAAATAGCATGCTGGTATCGACACCATACCAATCTCGCAAGTTCTTCAACCATGAGTTTCTTCTTCGTCCTGGACCGCGTTTGCCTGCTATTTTTCCTTGCATGATATTTTGTAGCGACCTATATTTGGGACCTCTCATTACATGTCCGAAATACTCCAGCTTTCGCTGCTTGATGCTTTTTATGATCTCAGTAATCTTGCTGAGACGTTCTAGTATTGTGGAGTTTCGAATCTTCTCCACCCAGGAAACTTTTAAAATTCTTCTATAGCACCACATTTCGAAAGCTTCAAGGCGATTTAGATCGATTTTATTCACAGTCCAGGACTCGACACCGTAAAGTAAGACCTAGAACACGTAGCAGCGAAGTAGGCGGATCCTCAATGCCAATTTTAGGTCTCTGTTACATAACACCTTAGACGTCCTTCTAAAAGCGGCTCTAGCCTGCTCTATCCTAGATCTAATTTTGCCGTGACTTTCTGCGTTACAATTTAATTGCTGTCCAAGGTAAACGATTTTATCAACTTACTCAAGTTTGGTATTATTTACATAATAGACGGTTTTATATGCTGTTGTTTACTAATTACGAGTATTTTGATTTTCCGTATGTTCAAATCCAGACCTGCCTCCCTACAACTCTCAACGACACTATTAAGTACCTAGTGTTTGCAGATCTTCTTGAGTAGAAGCTAGGAGTACTGTATCGTCCGCCTATCGCAAATTATTGATGACTTCAACGTTTACAAGTATTCTTTCTTGTTTTTCAGAAAGTGCTTTTCCGAAAATTCTTTCGGAGTAAACGTTGAAAAGCAGGGGTGTCAAGGCATCCCTGCCGTACTCCTCTTTGAATATTAAGAGCCTGTGATTCCACACCATGTACGAAAACTGATGTTGTTTGATTCCAATATAAATTTGCAATTATTCGAACATCTCTGCCGTCCAAGCCAATGTCTTTTAGAGCTTCGATCAATATAGAGTGCTTAACACGCAAAATGCCTTTGGAAGTCAATAAAATTACAGTATATGTCTACAGATATATCTCGACATCTTTGAGCAAGTAAGTTCATTCCAAACAGTGCCTCTCTCGTTCCAAACCCGTTACGGAAACCAAACTGTGTGTCATCCAGGTATTATTCGCATTTATTGTAGATACGACCATTAGTCCATTAAAATGTTACATTTAGGTTGCATTTCTTAGAGGAGTCAATTTTATTTTTTTACTGTGTAGGGGGGTTCAGTAGAAGCTTAAGTTTAAGTTTTTGGGGTCGCCACCCTTGTCCCCCGGCCGCCATTTTGGAAAAAGGGGTGTAAAAGGTTTTCGCACTGTATCTTCTAAACTAGCAATCCTACAGAAAATTTAATTACACATAAAATGTAGCAAACTAAATTTTCTACAATTTTATGTCCATTACTTTTTATCGTCAAGTGACCAACAAAAAAGTTATAAATAAAAATATGAGAAAATTTTGTAAGGAGTTTCCTTTTGGAGATTATAATTTTTGTTCCGTTCATTTCACAATAAAATAACATCATAGCGATTTTGTAGAGGATTTTTCAATGAACAATTTTCGCTATAAAGTTGTTTAATTTTATTTATTATCTAGGTGTTACAGCGCTCCAATCTTGACCAGATTTTCGAATTCTTATAGGAATACAATAAAAAAAATACTTTTCTATCTATATATTAGTCGAGCTGCAGCAATCGTTATGCCGACCACGAAAATCAAATTTAAGGTGAATGACCAATTTTGGTCTATTTTTATGTTTTCGAGGTCGCTGAATCCGAATATGAAGTCTATTTTTATCTAGATTTGGTGGAACATGTTCAAAAATCAAATTTTATACAAAAATGCCGAAAATCAATTTTGATGATTTTTCAAATTTACCTCGCTGTATCTTTGGTCACTGTAAATATTTCCTTTTGAAAATTTTACTGTTTAATCTCTGAAGTACGTAGATAACAATGGGATTTGTCCTAAATATTTAAACACATTAAAAAAGGAGTTGTTAGTTTTTAAACATTTTGTCATCATATTTCGTTAGTTTCATGTTTACTTAAAAAAGTTGAGTGACAAACTTTTTAGTTTATAATTTTAACCAACACAACAATAAAATATAATTCATGAAGAAGTTTTTTGGAAAATTTTAAGTCAAAATGTACAATAGGAAAAATGTTATGTTACTTCATAAACAAGCGGCACATCCCAAAAAACGCTTATATCTCTAGATCCTGACCATGGTGTGGTGAATGGCTAATTTTGATCATACTTTATGATTTTGATAACAAAAATTCTTTTTTTGCTCTTCTTAAGAATTTTGCAATGTACGGTTGCGTCATTCTTCTTCTGAACCGGCGAATTTGTCCTCAAACAAGTTCTTGGGCCGTTTCTATATATGCTTCGGGTTATAAGTTTTATAGTGGGGAGAAAGGTCAAAAATAGATTAATAGTAGCATAGGAATGTTAAAATCATAATAAATTGTATGAATAAAAAATATATGTAGATAGAAAAGTAAGCCTAACTTTTGTTTTTATTATATCCCTATGAGCATTCGAGAATCTGGTCAAGTTTGGAGAGCTGTAACACCTATATAAATAAATATAATTAAACAAATTTGTAGTGGAAATTGTTCGCTGAAAAACTCTCTACAAAATTGCTATAATGTTATTTTATTTTAAAATGAACTGAAAAAAAGTTATAACCTCCAAAAGGAATCTTGTTACATTTTTTTTACATATTTTTGTTTATATCTTTTTTGTTGGTTACTTGACGATAAAAAGTAATAGAAATAAAATTGTAGAAAATTTAATTTGCTACATTTGATGTTAAATTAGATTTTCCGTAGGGTTGGTAGTTTACGAGATAAAGCGCGAAACCCCTTTGCACACCATTTCCAAGATGGCGGCCGGGGGACAAGGGTGGCGACCCCAAAAACTTGAACTTAAGCTGCTACTGATCCCCCCTACACATTAAAGAAATAAAATTGACTCCTCTAACAAATGCAAGGTACGGCTTAAAAAATGTAACATTTTAATGGAGTACATGTATTAAGTTCAGAAAAATTTTCAATAAATGGAAAAAATAAATTAAATAAATTTAATATCAAATAATTGGAAAAATTAAATAGGAGTAACTGTGGAGTGGTTTTAACAGCGGTCCATTGTTAATACCTCTAACAAATAAATATTGGCAAAACTTGTAGGGGTAAGGCAAAGGACGGTATTTGTTTCAATACCCAAAAACCAGGGAAGACTAATCAAGACATAGTCTATGTTAGAGGTGGCCGATCGATCACTACTTCAGACGGACAAGGAGTGGAGTCGATTGACCAATACTCGATCGCAAACGGTGAATAGAAAATCGGCGTTTTATACCTTTGCCGGTGTTCTATCTCCAACTCGCATCGATTGCAGCGGTGGCCCGCTGGTTGGAATGCAGGAATGCGGAGGGAACGCTGCCACGTCACTGTGGCAATTAAAGTCACTCTGTAGGGATTTTATCAGCTGTGAGGGAAAGTTATCCGGTTCTTCGAAGGAATAGTCAATGTTTGGCGGATTGTAGATGGACTCTACAGTAAGGAGTTAAATTCTACTGCCATAATCTCGATAAGATTTCGGTTTTTTAAGGATGTGGAGGCTGCCATACTGACCATGTTGTCTCTCCAATATAAGCTTCATACCCAATATTGGACTGCAGCATGCAGTACTTCGATGGGTTTTTTGAACCATCAGGGATCGACACCATGACCTTAGCACAAATTAGACAGCAGATCTTTTTTATCTACCGATATGTCTTCAATAGTAATGAACGTAGTTATCAAGGATGGCCTTGTTATGAATGGTGTTAAAAGGATTATCCGATATTACTCCTTGGTCCAGGAGACGTCCGATTATGTTGTCTAGTAAACACAATTTCCGTGGAGGCTCCTTTCATATCCTCCTTCTGCTCTGACTTTCTGCTCTGGTTGCTAGATGTGTTTTCCATTTATAAGGAAACGCTATACGCCAAGAGAGACGTTTAGTATTTTTGTTTATGTTTCAATAAAGTTCTTCTGTCTCAGAAGTTACAACTTTGATGTTTGTGTTGGATCGCTACCATCGACAAAAAACAGAAAATGGGGAGCTTTTTTAGAAATTTTATTACTTGATAATACATTCTTTTTTCTTTTTAACGGAGGATTTTCTTGCTTAGTAATTTCGAGAAAGGAAGTTTATAGATATTATCTTTTTATTTTTATAATTACACAACTGTTATTGTAACAAATAGAATACAGAAATAGACCTTTCTCTGTTTCCATGATTTCCTACAATATTATATTAGAAAATAGATGTAATAATATGCTCCACTTCATATTAAATATATAGAGCTCGTATACCCTGTAGTGGATAATTCTGTCTTCTCCCTTGCTCAAGTATTTGCTCAAATAGAAAAAATCGTTCCATGGTGGGGATACATGAAACGATGCCAGCGTCCGTAGTGGCGAAATATGACAATTTTGGCGATTGCTTCTAATATTAGTGTCATTGTTTGTATAGCAAATTTTATCAAAAGTGATAAATCAATGTTGCGTAAGTATTTAAAAGCGTAATTTCTATACTGCCGTGCTAAGCCCAAAGGCGGTAACTGATTTTTTATCGAAAATGAGATTGTTGTATTTCTACGTAGATTATAGGTATTTAGAATATTTTTATCAAGTCCTTAGAGTTGTTGAACTATTATAATGGGCATCTAGAATATATTTACAAAGTCTTTGGAGTTGTAGAAGCATTATAATATAATGAAACCTACCTAGAAATACAAAAATGTCATTTTCGATAAAAAATCAGTTACCGCCTTTGGGCTTAGCACGGCAGTATAGATCTCTAGTAAGGACAAATAAATTAGAGAAAATATTTAAACTAGGCGGAATAAACTCAAGAAACAGATTCATACCAAATAATGTCGCTATAGAGATCACCTGATTCATCTTTTTTTTGTTGACCATGTCGACTGTAATCCAGTAATCAGTATGGGAGATCTCATAATAAGCGAGCGGCAGCAACTCCTAAAATTACGTTATACCGACCACGAAAATCAACTTTAAGGTGAATGACCAATTTTGGTGATTCTTAATGTTTTCAAGATTGCTGAATCTGAATATGAAGTTTATTTTTATCTAGAGTTGGTGGAACAAGTTCAAAAATCAAATTTTTATGCAAAAATGCGACAAAGCAGTTTTGATGATTTTTTAAATTTACCTCGCTGTATCTTTGGTCGCTGTAAATATTTCCCCTTGAAAATGTTACTGTGTCATCTTTGAAGAATTTAAATTACAACGAGCTTTGTCCAAAATGTTGAAACAAATTAAAGGAGGATTTGTTAATTTTTAAACATTTTGTCGTTAGATTTCGTTAGTTCCATGTTTACTTAAAGAAGTTGAGTGACAAACTTTTTAGTTTATAATTTTAATCAACACAGCGATAAAGCATAATTCATGAAGAAGTTTTCTAAAAAATATTAGGTCGAAATATGTGACTTTATATACGAGAGGCACGCCCCAAAAATGCTTATTTCTCGAGATACTGTGTGGTGTGATGACCTCGGTGTGGTGAATGGCTAATTTTGGTCATACTGTATGTTTTTGATGGTGCTGAATACGTAAATTAGGTGTATTTTGAATTTTACGTGGGAGAACATTGGCAAAATCGCAATTTTGTCCTAGAAATAAAAATAATTAAATCAGATTCTTCTGGGTTTGACTCGCTACAACTGTTCCATTTTAATATTTTTTTTTGAAATTTTTATAGCATATATTTCTTACCTTCTGAAGACAATGGTACCAGCTTCAATCTTTCTGTCTTATTGTAATAATAGTTATGAATTGTTTAAAGTAAAAGGTGCAGACTCCTGAATTGCAAAGTTTAATCGCAAAAGTTTAGTGACAAATTTTAAAATTTAGCTTTTTAATTAAATTTATGTTAAAATATAGGGTAAAAAGAATAACTAACATCTTTTATAGAAAAAAAATGGCGCGACTTTTAATTTTAAGAAACACGTGATTTAATTTTTTTTTATTTTTAAGGTAAAATTGCGATTTTGACAATGTTCCCACAGTTAAAATTCAAAATAAACCTCATTTTCGTTTTCACCACTATCAAAAACATAAAGTAAGAACAACATTAGCTATTCACCACACCGTGGTCAGTATCTCGAGAAATAAGCATTTTTTTGGGGGAGTGCCACTCGTTTATAAAGTCACATAACTTTTTTCCTATTTCATATTTTGACTTGAATCTTTCCACGAAACTTCTTCATGAATTATTTTATATTTCTGTGTTGGTTAAAATTATTTGCTAAAAAGTTTGTCACTCAACTTTTTTAAGTAAACATGAAACGAACGAAATCTGACGACAAAATATTTAAAAATTAACAACGCTTCCTTTTATTTATCCCAACATTTTGGACAAATCTCGTTGCTATTTAAATATATAAAAGATGACACAGTAAAATTTTCAAACGAAAATATTTACCGCGACCAAAGATACAGCGAGGTAAATATGAAAAATCATCAAAATTTATTTTTCGCATTTTTGCATAAAATTTGATTTTTAAACATGTTCCACCAATTCTAGAATAAAATAAACTTCATATTCGGATTCAGCGACCTCGAAAATATAAAGAATGATCAAAATTTGCCAATTACCTATCATGGTCGATTTTTCGACTTTTAAGCCTCAAATTAGGTGTGTGCCGCTCGCCTATAATACGAATAACAATTTGTTAAAGAGTTCTAAAACAACAGTTTGTTTATATAAATGCAGATTAAAAATCTAAAAATTAAAGAAATTGCTCAGAAATGGCAAAAAAATTGTCGATATAATTAATTAACCTACAAAATTTAAATGTCAATAAGGTCAAAATTTTATAATTTAGTGGAGGAAACTTGCATGCGGTTAGACCAATTACAAACAAACATTATAGCGCGGTAAATTTGAATTACTCCTCTTTATTTAAAAACGAGGATAGATTTTACCCTTTTTGTTCCGTTTGGGGTTGAAAAGATAAATTGTGATGAATTTTTAGAAAACCAATTCTTAATACTATACATCCATTTTATACATAAGTTGGAAAAATATCGTTTAAAATCTTATTATTAATAATTTTCAACTTCACAGTAGTTATGTATTATCATATGCTTAACTTCAAATTGTTGTCGCCAAAAATGTCGTCGTTAGGTGTCGCGTCAGTTATGCACGGAGCGAATACCTAATTAATCCACAAACGTGTATTAATTTTATTAAAGATTATTCCACAGTGCTAAAGATGGGAGAAGATTTCACAGTTTTTGACTGGAAAGGTGAGGTGCATAAAGTTCATAAATTTCCTGGGCCCTGGCCATTTCGTTTTCAATAAAATACAAGAAAGGATGAGTTTATGTCACAAGCGAACCATTTTATACAATACATTTAATGTACTTTCTGAGCCTAAGAACATCTGCAAGAAAGGAAAGAATGTTACTTAAATCCAGCTAAAACGATTATTTCTAGGGAGACTTTAAAACCAGATAAAATAAAAAGCAATATCATTTTTGTTGAGATGCAACACGAGCACTTTGAACGGATGAAACTTACAGATCATATAAACGATACTTCAGTAAAATAACTTGTGAAGCGGTTACGATTAATTTCATTTTGAATGCTAAATAGTAGGTGATTTTCACGATTTTTTTTTTTACAAAAAAAAGGACCAACTTTATTTTGAGCGTACCTTACTTATTTTTAATCCTATAAACTTAAAAAAAATAAAAATAAAGCTTTTTAATACTTGTTGTGATGTAGTTTCCACGAAAAGTACTCCAAAGTGCTTGAAATATTCGATTTGAAATTTGACGAATAGGAATCTACTTCTCATTAATTACAACTCTGCTTCTATAGTGCAGTCACTGAAGGTTTTAACCTCCGATTTCGTTGAACCTTCATCAATTTTCATGAAAATTGGTGAGTAGTTAGAGGATACCTCAGGGAACAAAAGTGATATGATGCCAACTTGCACTTCTATCCTTGGGATGGATGCCACCCCTTCTCAGGGGTGAAAATTATTTTATTAAAAATAATACCATAAATCGATATAGCGACAAATTCTAAGCAAAATTGGTAATATGAAGTTATTAACATAAATCAATAATTGAGTTATTAAAGATCAAAGATTTTATTTTTTCGTGAAAAAAATGCATGTTTTAGAGCTGTTTTTTACGTATAACTCAATAACTACAAGTTTTTTCAAAAAATATGTTATTACCGAAATTGAAGATAATAAAAAATTGAATATATGTCTCATTTAAAGAACTAAACCAATGTTAATTCAAAGTGAGTTATGGGTAATTGAATGTATATTTTTTTCGACGAGTACTCAATTCTAAGTATTCAAGCTTAAATAACTGGAAAACGATGCATTCTATAAAATATACCTGTTAAGCACTTGTCAAAGTACTTCGGAATACCTATCAAATGAGCTCCAGAAGAATTTAATATCATCAAAGTTATAATGAAAATAAGAGAACCCTTTAGATTTTTTTAGGAAAAAGTGAAAAATAAAACATACGCCATTTCCACAAAAATTAATATTTTTATTAATCCTTACAAGAATTTCTTTATATTAGCATAAGTAATGATTTCTACAATTTCGACCGGTTCAAAATGCATATTTTTGAAAAAACGATATAATTTTAAAAAACCAGAATTTTTAAAATTATGCTCAATAGACGTAAAAATGCTCAATAGACGTAAAAAATGATATAACCAAATTTTAGTTTTTTTAGTATCAAATATTTTGCCTGTTTTACTATTTCTGTAGTGTAAAAAATTACCGAGATAGAAACCTTTGATTTTTAAAAAAGTAAGTGGTTTAAAATATTAAATTCAACGTAGTTTAATAGCCCTTGGCATTATTTTCAAATGGTTATTATGTAAACCTGATATCTTAAAATTAACGGAGTTATTAAAAAAATCATATTATTTTTTGGAAAAAATTGTATAAGATAAATTTTGGAAAATGTTTGGATCATAAATTTTAATGCTATCAACTTGCTCGGGAGCTCATTTGATAGATATTTCTAAGTACTTTAAAAAATGTTTAATAAGTTTATGTCATAAAATGCATCACTTTCCCGTTATTTAAGCTTGAATACTTAGATTTGCGTATTCGCCGAAAAAAATATATATTCAATTACCTATAACTGATTTTAAGTTACCATTAAAAGGTTTTTCTAGTAAGGAGTTTATTTTGTTTTTTATTAGATTTAATTTTGGTAATACAGTCGAACCCGCTTATTAGAATACCTCTTAAAGGAATATCCCGGTTTAAGGGATAGAAATTTGAGGTCCCGAAACGTTTTTACTAGCCCTAAATGATCGGTTATTAGAATATCCCGGTTATAGGAATACTTTTGCTTGGCACGAAGGCTATTGCAATAAGCGGGTTCGACTGTAATAACTTTTTTGTAAAAACTGATAGCTTTTGAAGTATTAATGAAAAATTGGTTAAAAACATGCATTTTTCTCACGAAAAATTAAAATCTTCGATCTTTAATAACTCAAAAAGCTTTGATTTATTTTAATAACTTTATTTAACAATTTTTTCTTAAAATTTCTTCTTCTATCGAATTAAGGGGTTATTTTTAATAAAATAATTTTCACCCGCGAGAAGGGGTAACATCCACCACCAGGGTAAAAGCGCAAGTTGGCTCCACGTCGCCTTTGTTTCTTGAGATATCCTCTAACCTCTCACCAATTTTCATGCAAATCGATGGAGCTTCAACGAAATCGGAGGTAATGGCTCATATCCACCTTCAGTGTCTGCACTACTACTGGTTCTACAGACATTAATCATACACCATTTTTTTTTGTCCCTTTTATAGGCTCTAGTTTGGCTGAGAATATTTTTTTCGATAAAATAAATACGTTTTGAGTTATTTGAGAGAAACCGTCTAAAAACGTGTTGTTTTTTATTGAAAAATGAACTGTTCACTCGCAAATAACTCGAAAAGTATTGACAGTGAAAAAACTGTATAGAACAAAAGTTGCTTAGAACTAGTCAGATTATCTCCTTCGGGATTATATTGAACGTATGTTTTTTTGCCTCCGAGAAGGGGTGGTACTCGCGTCCAGGGCAAAAGTAGACATCGCCACAATATCACTTTTTTTCTTTGACATATTAGCTATGTGTATGTCAAATTGCATATCAATCCAAGCCGTTCTTTAAAATCCAGAGGTTTTGCAATATTTTACCGTGAGTGAATGGACTAGAAACGAAGCCGAAAAATTGTTTTACTATTGATTTTTATGCCGGTTTTCTTTGTTCTGTTGGCAGTATAGGAAGGGCACTGTTTTAGTTAGATGTTTTGCAGTCGAACGATCTAATTTTTCCGTTAAACTGAATTCATTGATAGCCATGTCATTGTTCTCATTAGCACGTAAAAAGTTTGTCACTTGGTGGCGTCTCTGGAGATAAAGCCTCCTATATTGGGCAACCAATTAAAAACTTGTTGTTGTATTAAATTAATTAGGGTTTTCGAATCACCTTTATTAATTTTACTATTATTTAACTAATTAACTGAATTAATTAGTTGAAAGGTATTTGCCACACTCTGACGTGTCTTCGTGACGTAAATTCAAATTGTACGTTAATAAATCTAGCAAAAAGTATATAGAATAAATCATATTTCCTTCTTTAAAAATGTATGTTCATATACAGGGTGTAACAAAAATACAGGTCATAAATGAAATCACATATTCTGGGACCAAAAATAGTTCGAATGAACCCAACTTACCTTAGTACAAATATGCATATGACAAAAGTTACAGCCCTTTGAAGTTACAAAATGAAAATCGATTTTTTCAGATATATCGAAAACTATTGGATATTTTTAATTGAAAATGGACATGTGGCATTCTTATGGCAGGAACATCTTAAAGAAAAATTATAGTGAAATTTGGGCACCCCATAAAAATTTTATGGGGATTTAGTTCCCTTAAACCCCCCCAAACTTTTGTGTACGTCTCAATTAAATTATTATTGTGGTACCATTAGTTAAATTCAATATTATTAAAACTTTTTTGCCTCTTAGTATTTTTTCGATAAGGCAGTTTTTATCGAGTTGAGGCTTATTTTTCAATATGTTTACATAAAAATTTTATGGGGGTTTTGTTCTTTTAAACCCCCCAAATGTTTGTGTACGTTCCAATTAAAATATTACTGCGGTACCATTAGTTAAACACAGTGTTTTTAAAACTTTTGTGCCTCTTTGTATTTTTTCGAAAAGGCACCTTTTATCGAGATGTGACTTCTTTTTTAATATGGTTCAAAATAGCCCTAACAATGTAAATCATAAATAAATGTTCATATTATTACCAAGTCTCCATAATCGTACTTAACCATAAACAAATATGTCGTGGATTTGACAATTATTCGAAATATCTCGATAAAAACTGATTTTTGGAAAAAGTACTAAGAGACAAAAAAGTTTTAAAAACACTGTTTTTAACTAATGGTACTACAATAATAATTTAATTGGAACGTACACAAAAGTTTGGGGGGGTTTAAAGGAACAAAACCCCCATAAAAATTTTATGGGGTGTCCAAATTTCACTATAATTTTTTCTTAAGATGCTACTGCCGTAAGAATGCCACATGTCCATTTTTAATAAAAAATCTCCAATAGTTTTCGATACATTCGAAAAAATCGATTTTCATTTTGTAACTTAAAAGGGCTGTAACTTTTTTTATGTGCACATTTGTACTAAGGTAAGTCAAGTTCAATCTAATTATTTTTGGTCCCAGAATATGTGATTAAATTTATGACCTGTATTTTTGTTACACCCTGTATAATGTGTAGGGTACGACATATTCTGTATTACTCTTTTGACGTAAAAGATACAAAAAAAATTATTTAGGTAAGAGTTGAGGCATAGATAGGACTATAATTTAAAAATATTGTCAAACCTACAGGGTCATTGACACGGTGACAAAAACTTATCTTTTTTTAATGGAACACCCTGTATATTTTTACATTTTTGGATTTTCTTCGATGTTTTCTTTCTTGAAATCTAAGATTTTGCAATGTTATACGTGGTAGTTTAAAAGATAATTATGTTCTTTTTAATTTCGTAGCAACATTCACACCCTGTAGATTTGTAGTTATTTACCATAAAAAAATCTATTTATGTTCAAATGATTTTTAATATAGTCTACTATTGTTAAAAATTATTAATGATTAATGTAGCGCAACGTTTAATTTAGGTATATAAAGGGTTGGTCGAGACTCAGAATGAGTTTTTTTTAATGGAACACCCTGTATTTTAGGATTGTAATTAAAGGCTATTTTGTGGTATTTTTTTAATTCTTAAATATTCTCTATACTTAATTGCTTTGATTTGTGAGTTATTCGTGATTCTTTAAGCCAAAGGTTAATATTGCAACAAAATTTATGTGAAATTTTATTAGATTGGCCGTAAAAATATTCAATCCAAAATCATTTTTTGCAAAAATAACTACATTTTAATCTAGATTGATCCTTAATTTATTCAAGTTGGATGAGATATCAAAATAGTTAAAATTGTTAATGTATAAAATATTAATAGAAACGCACAATATTCCACCTAGTTGGCTATCACTTTGACATTAAACTTGCTTAAAAATTTAACATTATACATTTTTGTATTTTCAGTTGCTTTGTTACTTTACTAATATGAACTTTTCTAATGAGAAACTGATTTATATGGTTTTTGTGATAAAAGAAAAATATGCTACTAGCACATTTATCATCAACAATTCCTGATAGACGACAACCAAGAAGAGAATCTTTACAAATTTTACTAGAATGGTTTCAACGGACTAGACGCCTAGATTACGAGAACTGTCATGTTAATATGCGAATTATCAGTGACACTAAGGATAAAATTTTATTCATTTTCTTAATTTACAATAGTTTTTGTTTGACCACATTTCTTGTAATCAAAGTGTCCACTCCCATAAAACCGTTCTAGTAAACTTTATTTCTTGGTTGTCGTCTATCAGGGATTTGCTGAGCATAAATTCTTACTGCTACTAGCACGTTTTTGTTGTATTCTCCTAGCACAAAAACCATATTAATCAGTTCTTCATTAGAAAATTTATATAAATAATAATAACAAAGTAGGTAACTGGAAATATAAAAATGTATAATGGCAAAATTTATGCAACTTTAATGTAAAAGTGATAGCAAACTAGGTAGAATATTGTGTGTTTTTATTAATATTTTACACACCAACAATATTAGCTACATAGGTATTTTGATGACTCATCCAATGTGAATAAATTAAAGATCCGTCTAAATTAATATGTAGTTTTTTCCAAAAAATTATTATTGATTGGCCATTTTCACGGCCAACATAATAAAATTTCACGAAATTTTTGTTACAATTATTAATGTTTGACTTGAACGATCACGAATAGTATGGTATAACTAGACCCAAACCCAGACATCCAAAGGGAAAGTTATCCTTCAACACCAAATTGTTCTATATGGTCCACATAATGTTCAGAAAAAAGTCACACCATTTTGAGCGTCCGGTTTGGGGTGAAGAGGGGGGAGAAATGGGTAAATTCGTAGCTTTTTCCGTTTTTCGTCAATATTTCTAAAACTATGCGGTTTAGCATGAATAACTTTCCATACAAAAATGTTCTACATTAAATTTGATATAAAAAAGTTCCTTTGCATAATCCTTCTAAAATGAACGGTTCAAAAGTTACGGAGGTAGTATAGTATAATTGGTCCAAAAAATGGCCTAACCCAGACATCCAAAGTAAAAGGTTTCCGTCAACACCAAATTATTGTTCTATATGGTCCACATATTGTTCAGTAAAAAATTACACCATTTTGAGCGTCCGGTTTGTGGGGGAGATGGGGGAAAAGCCGGTAAATTAGTAGTTTTTTACGTTTTTCGTCAATATTTTCTAAAACTATGCTTTAGCAAAAACAATGTTTTATACAGAAATGTTCTACGTAACATTTAAAACAAAAAAGTTCCAATACATAATTGTTATAAAATCAACGGTTTCAGAGTTCGGAGGGTAAAAAGTGGAAGTTTTCGATACTTTTATATTCTTTGGGCAATTTATCGAAATTTTCTTTAACGGGATTGTGTTTTGTAAATAAAATTTGCTATTTTAGTGGCCGATGATATGTTAGTGATGAGCCCTTGAAGAAACGTCAACGTCACCACCCAAAATCATCAATTTCCCAGTTAATATAAAAAGTATCGAAAACCTCCACTTTTCTCCCTCCGTAACTCTGGAACCGTTGATTTTATAACAATTATGTATAGGACCCTTTTTGTTTTAAATTTTATGTAGAACATTTTTGTATAGACCATTGTTTACGCTAAAGCATAGTTTTAGAAATACTGACGAAAAACGTAAAAAAACTACTAATTTACCGACTTCTCCCCCGTCTCCTTCCCAAACCGGACGCTCAAATGGTGTAACTTTTTACTGAACAATATGTGGACCATATAGAACAATTTGGTGTTGGAGGAAAACTTTTACTTTAGATGTTTGGGTTAGTCCTTTTTTGGACCAACTATACTATACTACCTCCGTTACTTTGGAACCGTTCATTTTAGAAGGATTATGCATAGGATCTTCTTTATTGCAAATTTAATGTAGAACATTTTTGTATAAAATTTTGTTCATGCTAAACCGCATAGTTTTAGAAATATTGGCGAAAAACCTAAAAAACTACGAATTTACCGATTTCTCCCCCCTCTCCCTCCCAAACCCGACGCTCAAAATGGTGTGACTTTTTTCTGAACATAATGTGGACCATATAGAACAATTTGGTGTTGGAGAATAACTTTCACTTATGTCTGGGTTATGCCATTATTTGGATCAATTTTATCATACTAGAATAACTCACAAATTAAAACAGTTAGGTGTAGGGAATGCTTAAAAAATAAAAAAAGTACCATAAAATAGCCGGTAAAAGTACCGTAAAATACATAATATGAGATAGAGTAAATAAAATTTATTTATTATCGTCACTTTATATTATTTCAGATCCGTACGTGAAAGTGTGGCTTCAATTTGGCGATAAGCGTATTGAAAAACGAAAAACAGCGATATTTAAGTGTACTCTTAATCCTGTTTTTAACGATACGTTTTCATTCAATGTACCGTGGGAGAAGATTAGAGAATGTTCATTGGACGTAATGGTTATGGACTTCGATAACATTGGCAGAAATGAGCTGATAGGAAGAATTTTGTTAGCTGGTATGTATTGCAGCAATTTTTTTTTATATTCATTTTATTGCGATCTATTTTACACAAAACAGTAAAAATACACGTGAATGTAGGGATGGGAAAAACCTACCGGTTTTAACCTCAAACCGGTTTTTTTTCTCTGTAATAATCGATTTTTCCGGTTGTTTTTTTGTCCCGGTTATAACCGGTTTTTTCAACGAAAACTTTTCGTTTATAAATTTGCAAAAGTCTGTGTGTTATTGCGTCGCCGCTCCTGCAATATTTAGAGCAGGTGTATCGATGGATTCTTATGTAGTTTTGTCTTCTGAATCCAAATCTGAAAACCGCATTTCGATGTTTCTAACCATCTTCGAGATAATCGACCTCAAAAACTAAAATGTGACGTCACAATCCGGTTATTTCCTACCAGGCACTAAACGTCAGCTGAAATCTTTGATTAGGAAGTAGGCTACTTTTTTAATTTGAGTTTGTTAAGCAAAGCAAATGTTATTATTTACATTTGAGTTTGACACTTCGTGAATGTCAAACTAAATTTTAAATTATTTAGGTATTAATATTATTATTAATAAAATATAAATGATATTTTATAGTGAATTTAATTATTATATAAAATAGTATGTGTAATAAATGTATAAAACTACAATTTGAGTATATTTTGAAAGCAATAATGTATTAATAACTTTCAAAAGGTTTGTACGAGTAAGTGTACGGCCTCCCCTTTAATGTTAAATAGACTGTTCCATAAGTACCTACTACTTACAGTTCATCAGTAAAAAGTATCTTTATGTATTATATTATATATTTCACAATATTTGAAAATTGTTCTTAAAATGTTGTTTGGAATAAAAAATTATAATATTTGACGAATTTTCTCAAATTAAGGATACCATACATCATTTTCATTTATAAATCTTGTATTTTTAATTTTCTTCATAAAAAGCTCTTCTTGGTCTAAGATTTATGATGCAACTATCACGAATCAAATTTTATTAATTTTATACGAGGTATATAAAAAATATAAATTTCGAGTAAAGTATCTTTATACACTGCGCGTCATAGAAAACGGGCACCCCAAAAAATGGGCCATGTTTGGTGTCAAGTGTCTCCTAAACCTGTCGTCCGATTTAATTAATTTTTTCAATATCTTATAGCTTTATTCTTTAACAATATCGCTGCAATAATATTGTTGCTAAACACGCAAATTTTGATTGTATACCGGGTGTACGAATCAAACTGTGTTTTTTCCTCAAAGTTTGCAACACCCTGTGGCATATTCGATCATTTATAAAATACTGAAATTAAAATACAACTATAGCCTCAGGTTCTCTTAAAATTCTGTTTATTGATACATTCGCTTATATTGAATAATACAAAAGTTAGGTACTTTAACAACAAGCCATGTTCTTCATCAGTACAGGGTGTTTCTAAATAACTACGACAAACTTTAAGGGATAAATCTGCATGAAAAAATAATGACCATTTTGCTTTATAAACATATCTCCGCAAGTGCTTCGCCTCTGAGATACAGGATGTTGAATTTTTTCTTACAAACCGACTATTTATTTATTGCATTAAAACCGGTTGAGATATGCAAATGAAATTTAGTGAATTTTAAGAAATAGTTATTGCGCATTTTTTGACATGCAATTAAGAATTTTATATTCACGTATGCACGCCAATGGTGAATATAAAATTTTTAATTTTATGTCAAAAAATGTGCAATAACTACGTCATGAAACCCATCAAATTTTATTTGCATATCTCAACCAATTTTTAAGCAATAAATAAATCGTCAGTTTATAAGAAAAAATTCAACATCCCGTATCTCGGCAACGAAGCATTTGCGGGCATACGATTGTAGAGAAAACTGTCATTATTTTTTAATGCAGAATTACCCCTTAAAGTTTGTCGCACTGGTTCTCGCATTTAGAAACACCCTGTACTGATAAAGACCATGTCTAATTATTAAAGAACCTAATAACTTTTGTACTATCCAACATAAGCGAATGAATCATGAAACAGAATGTTAAGAAAACCTGAGGCTATTGTAGGGCTTTAATTTCAGTGTTTTATAAATACTAGAATATTTCACAGGGTGTTGCAAACTTTAAGGAAAAAACACAGTTTGATTGATACACCCGGTAGGTATATAATGAAAATTTACCTGTTTAGCAACAACATTATTACTATATACAGCGATACTGCTGAAGAATAAAGCTATAAGATATTGAAAAAATTAATTAAAGCGGACCACAGGTTTACGAGATACGAGACATGAAAAATGGCCCATTTTTGGGGTGCCCGTTTTCTATGACGCGGAGTGTAGCTCACAACATTTAAATTAGAATGTTTATTTGCACATTAAAACATAATTTTTAATTCTAATTAACTTTTCGTAATAGCAATTGTCCATATTATGAATTTAAATACGTATATAAACAAAGTTTTCGTTATGATAATGCTCGCATTTTCAGCTTGTTTCTTTATAAAATAATAACCGGTGAAAAACCGGATAAGTGGAAAAAATACTGAATTCAGAGAAAAGAATGGAAAAATTTTTCGCCCCCGCGCCTAAATGAGAAATTTTAAGCAGACTGAAACCAATTTCACAACACTGAGGATTGATTTCTATACTGATATGGATTCGAATGAAGTGTCGCAAACTAAAGCGCAATGTAAATGTAACCTATTGGGTATTGGCTATGACTAAAAAAACCGAATACCGGTTTTTGGAATAACCGGTTTTTTTACCGGTTAAAACCGCCAGGTTAAACCGTAGGTTAAAAAAACGGTATAACCGAAAACCGGTGTTTTGTTAACAACCGCCATCCCTGCGTGAATGGTAAGAAAGTGACACAGTCAGTATTCACCCAGTGGTGAATACCTAAAAGACGACAATAATGATAATTTAATTAATTTTGTTATTAATTAATTGTACTAATTTGAGGAGTACAATAATAATTGAAATAATTAATTAATTAGTTAGTAGTGTTTAGGTGCAATGCTGAACGTGAGGCTTCGAGACCACATAACAAACCAACACATCAGGCAAAGATCAGCATAGGGATTACGAACACTCGATACGAATCGTATCCGCCATGTTTTACCATAAGGCGCTACGGTAAAACATGGCGGATACGATTCGTATCGAGTGCTCGTAATCCCACCTCAGGAGTTCAAGACGTCATCGAAGGAATCACGAGGCTTAAGTGGAACTGGGCAGGGCACTTAGCTAGAACACGAGATGGACGGTGGACAAGACGACTCATGAAATGGAGGCCCAGAAACTATAAAAGAAGCCGAGGACGACCACCGACTAGATGGACCAATGACATCAAAAGAATAGCGGGAAACTGGCTACAAGCGGCCCAGTGTAGAGAACACTGGAAAGAACTGAGGGAGGCCTATGTCCAGCAGTGGACGCGTTTGGCTGATTGATTGATGATGATGATGAGGTCGAAAAGTGTCTGCTCTTTTTAGTCTTCTATTCTGTAGGGGTGTCAAGAGATTGGTGACCAATATGTTTGGGTGAACCTGCAGTCTATTGTGGTGCTTGGAGCACAGAGAAATATAATTTCTTCTTTGACCGTTTGAACTTGGGGATTCCTATGTATAACATTGTTGAAAGTGTACCAGGGAGCTTTGTAAATATGTCTTAGAACTTTTGATTGTTAATATAAGTGCACAGGAAGTACGAAAAACACTCGAAAAGCTGAAGAACAGAAAAGCTGTAGGTAAGGATGGAATATCAAACGAATTACTGAAATATTGTGGAGCAGCAATGACAGAATAATTAACAACATTAATTAACAAAATCATAAAACACAATAAAATACCGGAAGAATGGAGAACGAGCGAACTAATTCTACTATTCAAAAAAGGAGATAAAAGCAGCCAGAAAACTACAGAGGTATCAACTTGTTAAATACTACCCTAAAATTTACAACTAAAATCTTACAAGACGTAATCAATCAGAGGATAAGTTAGTAGATGAACAACATGGTTTTTCAAACTGGAAAATCGTGTACAGATGCAATATTCGTCATAAATCAAATTACTGAGAAATCACTAGAGTATCATAGACCAGCATTTCTATGTCTGATTGACTTAAAGAAAGCATTTGACAGAGTAAGACTCAAAGACGTAATCCATCTTCTGTATAATAGACAAGTCCCTCTAGATATCATAAAAACTATTGAGAACATCTACCAAAACAACAAAATAAGTCAGAATAGATAGACAACTTACAGAACCTATAGATATAGGCAGCGGAATAAGACAGGGAGACTTATTAACTCCTAGGCTCTTCAATTTAATCATGGATGAAATCATCAAAAACGTCAAAAAATGAAGAGGATATAGAATGGAAAACAAAGAAGTAAAAATAGTCTGCTACGCAGACGACACAATATTGATAGCCCCAAGATGAAGATAGTCAGCAAAGATTAGTCCACAGATTTAACATAAGAGCAAAAGAATTCAATATGACAATTTCATCTCAGAAAACCAAAACAATAGTAATCAGTAAAGAACAATCAGATGCAAAGTAGAAATTGATAGTATCAGTGTTGAACAAGTAATGGAAGTAAAATACCTTGGAATTACATTGTCAAGTTATGGAGACCTAGACAAAGAAGTGAAAAATCAAGTACAAAAAGCAAATAGATTGGCAGGATGCCTTAATAACACTATATGGCGAAACCGACATATTAACACTGAGATAAAGTTAAGAATTTATAAAGCCAGTGTAAGACCAATAATGACATATGCATCAGAAACAAGATCCGATAAAGCCACAAGACAAAGACTACTGAAAATGGCAGAGATGAGAGTACTGAGAAGAATTACAGGAAATATGCTGAGAGATCGAAAGAGAAGCGAAGGTTTTAGAAGACAATGTACGTACAGACGTATAGTGTATAAACGAATGGACACTAAATAGAAAAAAAATGGAACAACCACATAACCAGGATGTGGGAGACACGTGTGGTCAAAATAGCAAGAGATAAATCACCAATCGGCAGAAGAAGTATCGGCCGACCGCGCAAAAGATGGAGTGACAACCTTCCATAGAGGTATCAGTCCACCAATGAACAAGCAGAATTGCTTATAAAAAGGAAGAAGAAAAAGAACCTTTGACCTAAAGCGCTGAATCTTGTGTAGGTTCGTTTCGCTGGCATTTCCCCAGATTTGGATGCCATAGGTCCAGATGGGTTTCACTACACATTTGTCGATAAGCAGTTTGTTGTCTAGACTTACACCACATTCACATAGCAAATTCCCAACTATAAACAAACGCACGTGTTACTATTCGCCGTCTCATTCGTCAACGGGCTGTTAAATGTAATTTATTGCCCTAAACGAGGCGGATTCTCATTTTACAGGTCCAAACTGGTCAGTGTGCAAATTCAAATTGTAGGTAGCGTGTTGGTTTTTAAGATACACTTCAGGACGACCCTGTTTAGCTTCCATGTGCGTTTGTTTACAGTTGGGAATATGTAAAATGAATGGACTGTAGGCGTGATTTGTGATTCGTGAACCAGTACATCTTTCTATATACGACTCCCAGTTGCAGTTGTTTGTTTCAAATATGCTTATGTCATGATAGGCGGCTATCTAGATAAATACCCAAGTATTTGACGTCACTCTTTGCTGGCAGTGGAGTGTTGTTAAAGGTTACAGCTGGATTGATCCACTTCCTTAGTCTAAGCGTAATGTGTGTTGACTTTGAGCTATTATCTTTCACTCTCCATTGTTTGAACCATATTTCAAGTCGTATTATTACTGAATAGAGAATTGAATAATCTATCAACTGAGGTAGTACATGACCCCTATTTTTATTTAAAAAAAATTATCGATTACATCATCACGCCCAGATTAACGCACAAGTATAATATAATATTTTCTTCTTCTTCTTCTTCTTCTTCTTCAGCCTGCGTTCGTCCACTGCCGGACATAGGCCTCTTCCATTTGCTTACATCGATTTCAACTCTTGGCAGTTCTCATCCACTGCTTGCCCGCGACTTGTTTGATATCATCTGCCCACCTCTTCTACAGTCTGCCTACTCCTCGCCTGTTCTCTCTTGGTCTCCAGTTTGTTAGTCTCTGTGTCCATTTTTTGGGATTATCTCGGGCAACATGTCCGACCCATTGCCACTTGAGCCTTGCAATACGTTCTGTGACATCAGTAATCTTTGTTCTTTCACGAATGTCGATATTTCGAATTCTGTCTCTCAAACTAATCCCTAGCATGGCCCTCTCCATCGCTCTTTGGATTGTACTGAGCTGCTCTAAGGTTTTCTTTGTAAAGGTTATGGTCTCCAGTCCTTATGTAGTTACAGGCAAGATACGTTTGTCCTAAACTCTACGTTTTAGACACATTGGTATATTTTTATTCTTCAAGATAAAGCTTAACTTGCCGAAAGCTACCCAAGACAATTGTATGCGTCTTTTTATATCGGCCATTTGGTTTTATTTGCCGATTTTAATGGTATGTCCAAGATATATATTATTGTGTTTCAATTTATCAATCAAAGATGGAATAAAAATTTAATTTTTTTTAAAATAACGCGGGCACATAAATTTGATACACCCTGTATATTGATTTGTAAATATTTATTAGAAGTTAGCTTTCACGCAAAGTGGGTTTCTCTTTTGATGAGTTTTCCATGAAGAATTAAAAACATTTTTGTAAATAAAAGTGAAGTGAAAGTTATTTAGGATTATAATTTTAAACCGATTGTTTATTACGGAAAAGGGAAATCCACAGGTAGATGTAATTATTAGTTTTTAGAAAAATAAAAGTAAAGAGAATTGGAATGTTAAATATGTTTGTTTAATGACGGAATATTTAGATAATTTCCGAAAACTCGTTAGTTTTGAGTAGAAATATTGTTTGAAAGAATGACTAGGTTTCTCGATTGAAACAGAGGGAGGTGGAGAGAGAAATGTTTCTGATTGGCTTGGCAATTTGGAATGGGGAAAGTTTTTGTTTGAATGTTGAGACAGTTTTGGAAAGAGGAATCATTGTGTTACCGGCATCCAAAAAGGGCAGTCAAAAGTTTTCGTGAGTAGTTCAGTAGCAAGTACTAGTGTTTTGTTTTGATAGTGGGAGTAGCCGAAAAGTGGTACGAGAGACAAATCAAATCGAGAAGAAATATCTCTTTGATTATGTACAGTCCAATAGAGTAAGTCACAAGAATTATCATTATAAAAATTATTTGTGGCACCAAGTAAAAAAGATACTTGGGTCTCAGGAGCTTATTGTTGAGAGAAAGAGAGGAAAAAAGAGGCCTGGCTTGTGTTTTGGAGAAATAGTTGCTGGTATCCTGCTGGATTGTTTGCTGAGAACGGAGAGGGCTTTGATTGGTAGCCTAACATAATCAACAAGGAGGAGCTGTTTGGGTCAAGAGGAGACATCATTGTGTGTGAATCAAAAAGGTCAGTCAATAACCTATGTGATAGATTTTTGTTATAATTAGAAGTTAATTTTTTTACGTAAAAGCATATGAATTTAAGATTCCAACATTTCAAAAATTTAATAGGAAGTATAAGTAATTTTGCGAATACCAAATTTGTTTGTTTAGCTGGGTTTATTAATGGTATCAAGAACAAAGCGATAAATATTTGTTTGAATTAGATTAATTTGTATGGTAAAAGTTTCTTTTGGACAGTTATGCCCACAGAATTTAATTGATAAATTTACAAAACATTGCTTTTTATAATAAAGGTAATTGTATGTTTTTATTTATGATTTTTCTATTTATTTCCTTTTCCTATTTTATCCCGATAAGGATCAACTAAGAGATACTGAAACCACGAGAGAAGATAAGTATAACATAAGATAATTTAGACATTTTTTTATATTATATAAAGGCACCTGAGATTCTTTCTTAATTTTTATGTGTGATTTGCGTTAATTAAATAATTGATCAAGTAAATAATAATTAATATAAAAGTAATAAGAAGCAGATCATAACAATATAGTGGTCTATATTTTCAAGACTGACGTTGTCAATAACAAGATTAGTTTGTACATTACTCATTATTTTTGTTTTGTGACGATTTATCTTGAGATCTATTTTATTTGACTGCTGATTGAATTCCTTCATCATTTGCTCCAGTTCCATGATATCTGTACTGAATAATACTATGTCGTCCGCAAACCTTCAATGACTCAAACGTACACCGTCAATGTTTAGACCTTCTTCGTCCCAGTCGAGCTGTTTGAATATATTTTCCAATGCTAAGGTAAAAAGTTTTGGTGAAATAGTATCACCTTGTCTAATACCTTTACCAGGGCGTATTTTTTCGGTTTTTGTCGTCTTCATTGATTTTGATGTGGAATGTGGCCTATTCATAAATGTTTTTAATGAGTGTAGAGTACCGTGAGTACATTCGAGCATAGATCATCGTGAGCAATAATATAATATATACTTACCAAAATAAAAATCGACCTCTTTCTTTCGGGATTTACTTCCAAAATCGCCCATTCACGAAAAAATGAATTTATTCAGTAATTTTGCGCGGAGGCTAAGCGGATTCCTATATGTAGTAGGTAGATTGCTGTATAGGTATTTTGAGCAGCTCTGTGTGTAGCAGTATACCTATGATTGACGTTCGATATAAATTCTGGCTACACCCTGTATATGACAAGAAGTGACAGACGGAAAGAAGAAGAATGATGCTACTCATAGTGTATTTTTGGCAACGACCAATAGGCGTGAAGATATGTGACCAATACTTTTATGGTATTATGATGATATATGATCTTTCTATAGCATTCAATTCTATTCGTTCTAGGTCATTAGTCCAGAGAAATAAGATTTTTCTCGTGACACATACCCCTCCAGGCCGAAACTAATTTTTTTGAGTAGAATGGGCATCTATATTAATAACCTTTATGTTTCCTGCAGCCGATTTAATGATATACATAGTTATAAACAAATGAAGATCAAAAAACGGTAAATTTTCGATTTTTTCGTGTATTACTAAAAAGTTAGGCATTTTAAATAAATTTGAGAGTAAGAAGCTCATCAACCGTCTAAATAATTTCAATGTGGCGTTCGCTGAATATGTTTATCTTTATTGGTTGCTTAGAAAATTGCAAAATAAATCATAAATTTTGAGTTTTTATAAATATTCATAACTTATGTAAAAATTAACTTAGAACCTTCTTATTACACGAATTGCTGAGATATCTGCTGCTTAAATACTATTTTAAATTTCAAAGGAATTGGTCAAATAGTTTAAAATTTATTTAATTTGTTAATCCCAAATTCATTTTTTTTTGCAACACTATAAGTCAGAAAATTATGAGGTTACAGTAAGACTTCTGACAGTTTATGGAAGAAGAACAGTATACTATTGATTTAGTTAAAAAAAATGACAAAAAGTAATTTTAAACAGTGTAAAATTATTTTGCAAAAACACGTCGATTTTTTGCTTACTTATAAACAATTAGAATAACTTTTTAACCGTTACTCGTAAAAAAATTATTTTTTTATATTTGGAAAGAATGAACTTTTATACACATTTAGAAAGAAAAACAATTGTCCTAGGACAATTAGGGACGAAGTTAGCCCCCCTTTTTTAATTCACATGTTTTTGTAAAATAATTTTGCAGTTTTTAGAAATATTTTTTGTCATTTTTTTTAATTAAATTAATAGTATAAATCTTTTTCTTTCATAAGCTATCCAAAGTATTAGTGTAACTTCATGATTTTCTGACTTATGGCGTTGCAAAAAAAAATGAATTTGGGAAAAACAAATTAAATAACTTTTAAACTATTTGACCAATTGCTTTGAAATTTAGGGTATGATTTAAGCACCATAAGTCTCAGCATTCCGTGTAATAAGAACGTTCTAAGTTATTTTTTACATAAGTTATGAATATTTATAAAAACTCAAAATTTATTATTTAATTTGCAATTTTCTAAGCAACCAATAAGGATAGACATATTTAGCGAAAGCCATATTGAAGTTTTTTTATACGGTTTATGAGTTTCTCACTCTCAAATTTGTTTAAAATACTTAGCTTTTTGGTTATAGACGAAAAAAGCGAATATTGACCGCGTTTTGATCTCCATTTGTTTATAACTATGTATATCATCAAAATCGGCTGCAGGAAACATATAGGTTATTAATATATATGTCCATACTACTCAAAAAATTTGGTTTCTGTCTAGAGGGGGTTGTGTCACCAACAGGATATTTTTTTTTCCTTATTTCTCTGAACTACACGTGACACCTCGCACATTCCTCTACGTTAAGACGTTTAGGCACTGTTAGGTTCGGGTCCGTTTAGTAGCCAACTGTATCGTTGTACTTTTTACCCCCTCCTCTTTCCAATAGCGTCTCCATACATCACGATCCTAGGAGCCGTTGCGCCTCCACCACAAAAAGCATCAAAAATAAACAGAATTAACTTTAAATTTTGGTGGAGGCGACCATTTTAATTATTATCTGCGCATCCAACAAAAGGCAGTTTTTTGTACGGAGGGCACATAGCCTATTTTACTGAAACCCTTTATAAATAATTTTGTTATTGTTTATATTACTGAATAGAGAATTTAATGACCTTTCAAATGAGTTGCCACAGGACTTCTATTTTTATTTAAAAAAATCATGTATTACGATGATTTGGACCCAGATGGATGACATCACTAGTAGGATATACAAAGTGTCCCCGAAAATAGTGCGTTCCTTAAAGGTATAGGTAGAAGGCACAATCTAGAGCAAAAAAGTTTTATAACATTTTTTTTCTAAATTGATCCGTTTGACCAAAAAACGAAAATACATTTTGATATGCAAATTGAAGTCTGGCAACAACGCACAACTCAAAAATCTAAAGATTAAAAAAGTAGGTTTGTAGGTCAGTTACATCTGGCAGGTAAAATAATGTAAATATCAACCAAACCCATATCCATTATTTTGCAGGTAGGTACCTACGATGTCAACAATCCAAAAAATCACATCTCAAAGTAAATAAACAAGGGGTTATTAGATTAAATTTTCACAGTCACAGCAAGTTCTTCTATGAAAATAAAAATTCACTTATATGGAGAACAATAAAAAAATTTTCTTGGAAACGGTGAACTTTAGAAAAAAATGTTATAGGACTTTTTTGTTCTAAATTGTGTATTATATCCATTCCTTAAAGGAACCCACTATTTTCGGGGACACCCTGTATAACACTATAATCTGTATTATGATAAAAAAACACTATTGTTATTTTGGGTATGGTAGGAAATGATATTTAACAATCTAAAGGCAAATACCACAAAATAGAAAGACATCGTAATTAGTAGATTTGGTAGCTCGTCCCGTGAAATCGCTACAATCCTCACTAAAATTCAATTCACAGATTTGGGATTGTAATCTTGAAGCAAAATAAGATCGGTATTGGCAGGGTTTGATCCTAGGCTTAGGGTGTTTCTAAATTACGGGGCGACAAACTTTCGCACTAAACCCTTTTCATCGAATATATGTAGAAAACAGGATACAGACAAAAAACTTCTTAAAACTTATAAATCGTTCAATAAATTTATAACAAAGATTTACATACAGTGAGGACGTTTAGCATAAATTCATTTCCTCGAAAATGGACGATTTTGGAGATAAATCCTGAAACGGGTCGATTTTTATTTTTGAATTATGATTTTTTGCCATGTATATGATACTAATGACCTCATCAATTTAGGCGTGATGACGTAATCGATGATTTTTTAAATGAGAGTAGAGGTCGTGTGATAGTTTTATTTGGAAAGGTATTTAATTCTATATTCAGTAATATAAACGTTAATATAATTATTTATACAGAGTGACCAAAAAAAACATTTTTTAATTAAATTAATTGAAACAAAGTGAAGATTGTATGTAATTCATTTAATTCAACATACATTTTAGTGCTGTCAGAAAATATAAGGAAATGTGTATTTGGCAAATAAATATTGTTTTTCGTTTAAATTCAATGTTAAAGCTGCCCCACCTGTCTGTTAGTAGTTTGAACATTGAATTTAAGCGAAAAGTAATGTTTATTTGTGAAACAAACATTTTTACCTATTTTCTGACAACAGTAAAATGTATTTTGAATTAAATAAATTGTTCACATTCTTCTTTTTGTGTCAACTAATTTAATAAAAAAAATGTTTTTGGACACCTTGTAATTATTACTGAATAGAGAATTGAATTAATTTTCAACTGAGCTAGCACACAACTACTATTTTCATTTAAAAAAATCATATATAACGTCATCACGCCTAAATTGATGACGTCACTGATACTATATACCTACATGCCAAAAAATCATAAATCAAAAATATAAACCGACCTGTTTCGGGATTTATCTCCAAAATCGCCCATTCTCGAGAAAATGAATTTATTCCAACGTAAACGTCCCCACTATATATTCGTACATATATAACGGAAAAGTCTAGGGATATTTTTAGAAAGAGACATAATTTCTGCTTTAATTGTTTTTAAGAAATATTATAATCGATTTGTAGTGATTAGTAGTATTTAATATACCTACGACAAAAGTTGACATGTCAAAAATATCGAGAATGCCTTTCATAAATGTCAAAAATACCGGGAAGTACAATTTAAGAAACTGGGTCATTACAAAATATGGTCATAATAAAAAAAACAAAATTAATACATAAAGTATGGCGTCCACCCTGGTTTACCGATCTTGCCTTTCCTATGCTATGATAAAGGAATGTTACACGGTGTTAAAATAATAATTAAAATTAAAATTAAAATACTTGGTACAAATTTAAGTTTAAGTATTTTTAGTATAAGTATTTACTAATATTAATGAAACACACACAGACTGATTTATGACAGATTATTTTTTCAATTTTTTAGGTAAAAACGGATCCGGAGCATCAGAGACTAAACACTGGCAAGACATGATAACTAAACCCAGGCAGACTATAGTACAATGGCATAGACTTAAACCAGAATAAGGAACATAGATTAACGAATATAAAAACTTTCGAAAGCACCCCATCATCTTTCAAAGTACTTATATTTATAATTACAAAAATCGGATATTATCTATTATAATATTCTTTCTAAAAGCACTATTAGTGCAGTCAGTGAGGGTATTTAGCTCCGAATTCCATCCTACTGCATCAATTTACTTGTTATTTTCACTGTAAGCAGGAAATAGCTTAAGACACAAAGTCTAGCCTATATCCCATGATGGTTTTATCCTGGGGGTGGTTCCCACCCCTTTTCGGAAGTTGAAAATTTTTTGGTCAAAATAACCACGTAAGTGGCTAGAGAACCTAAATCTAAGCAAAAACTGTCCATAATTTTTTTTAAACTCAATACTTTTTGAGTTTTTCGTGGTTGAACATTTGCCATTTTCATTGAAAAAAAACACATTTTCGGACGGTTTTTTGCGAATACCTTAAAAATTATGCATCTAACGAAAAAAACTATATAAAATATTTGTGTAGCTTATGAAAAATCAAACACCTTCATTTCTTTATAAACAATTTAGTTATCATACAAAAAGAGATATGGTAGGTGAAAAAGGATGCATGCTCAAATCGGTGTATTCAACTTAAAATAACAGAGAAATTGTCGATTTTAGGGGTATAAATAATGCTATAATAGTTATTTATGAAAAAGTTCGTTAAGTATGTTTTTTGCGAACGCACGCGATATTTAGAGCACGAGCGACAACGGGGCGAGTACTATACATTGCGTAAGTTCGCAAAAAGTACTTCACGCACAGTTTCATACAATATTTTATCTACGATAAACAAATAAAAAAACTGTAACTTTTCGTCACTGGAATTCATTTCTATTCTACAATTTTTAGAACTTTGACATTTAAAAATCCTAACTAGTTTCAAACCACAAAACTGTGAAAAAATTTTTTGTAAGTCATTGCTCATATTGTCATCACCATGACAACGCGAAAGTTAAGGATATTTGATTATATGAAAGTATGCCATAAACCCATTGAAAGTGTGCGAAAAAGTAAATCCCATTTAAAATGCACTGCAAGGGCGGATCCAGAGAAGGCGGCCATAAAGGCCATGGCCCCCTCCGAGAATTTAAAAAAATATAAATTTAAATATTTGCTATTTGCAGTTCAAATGTTTTTACTTTCAAATGCGTATTCCGCTTGCCATGTTCATAATGATTCAGGTTCAAAGTATAAATTATTACTCTGTCATATTTGACGAAAGGACCGATGCATTTCACGTAGAACAGCTTTCTCTAAATTTGAGATACATACATAATAGTTAACAACATTCGTGAATACTGTGTGAAGTTCATTGACGCTTATGGGAACATAAAAATAATTAGTGAAAATTGTTTAACCTGGCATAGGAGTATGCGGTTAGGCAAATACAGACTGGACGAGGAAACCTACTGACCAACAGAACCGTTTAACTGGCCGCTTATGCCGATGATATTAATATTATGAGTAGAACATCAACAGGAGCACAGGAAACATACGCAGAGTTAAAAACGCAAACGAAAAGGCTAGGTTTGGAAATTAACACAGAAGAAAACAAAAATAATGATACAGACGAGAAGAAATATAGTCCCACAAAACAGTATACATGAAAATGACATTGAAACGGTTGGAAAGTTTACATACCTGGGAGTACTCGGGAGTAGAAATATATTCCGATGGATTAGAAGAGAGAAGAATTGGAAAAAAAGTATTAAACTTGTTGAAAGAACTGGACTTGGATCCAAAAAAAGTCGCAATAAATGCAGTTAGATGTCCTTGCCTAAATCATATTTTAAACAATTCCCTTTCAACTCCTATTAATGTATCGTCCATCAGAATCGCAGTGGGAACAATGAAGTCTGTAATTCTTTAACATGTCAGCCAAAAGAAATGAAGTTTTAAAACTGAACTCGGACAAAATTTAACAAGTTTATGCGTTGAGCGACATGAAAGCGTAATCCAGTTCAGATCTGGCATTTTACATATAATTAAAGCACTAACATCTATCTCATCATGGAAGAATCCAAGACTGCTACACTTGCATAAACTTTGCTTAATTCTTTGTGCACATCTGAGTTTCTAGTGTCAGTGATATCACTGATTGACATACTAAAATTAGCATTACCACTAAACCGACTTCTACAAAGAAAATCTCTTGATGCTAATCTGGCGACTAAGGCTGTTTCCAATACAATGTTGACTTTGAAAGATCGAAGATCTAACAGCGAGGTGACCCAAAAAAATATTACAGACGTACAATTCTTCTAGACAATGTTTGTACCGATTTAACGTCAAGACTACATGTCACCTTACTGATTTGTTTGGGGCTACGGAGCATTATTTCCACAATCCTAGCTGATTCCTAAGGAGAAAAGCAAGTGGAACTATTAAGACCTTTGAAGAAAGCAGTTGAACCGTTTTCACCTATCATGGACATCGATGATACACAGACAAACATTATTCTATTGCCAGATGAAGTGACAAAGCTGCTTGACGTTTGTGACGCAAATGTTTTTATGTGAGAAGTTCCTTAAAACTCACCATTTTAACCCTAATTTTTAAAAATTTTCCCCCAGACTCCCGTGTACCCCTCCCCCAAAAGTTTATATGGCCCCTCCCGAAAATCCGTCCTGGATCCCCCCTTGATACATTGTTACTTCACGCACACTTTAAACCCTTCACGCACTGCTATCTATAATGACAGTTTTCACAAACTAAAAACTTATACATATTATGACATAGAGTAGATAAATACCTTTTGTAGTGCTTGAAAACACCTTTAAAACGAGCAATGTTGAATGTCGATTATAGTCAAACTAAGCGAGATATTGTGCAAAAAATTTGATGACTAATGTTTTTTAAGGAAAAATTAGAAGTATATTTAACCCCTCATCCACCAAAATTTAAATGCATCGTTTTCCTTCTAGAGTACCTTTTATTATAGTGTTATTTCTATGTTCAAAAAGTTGGACGGATTTAAGATGAATGGTTTTTGAACCAAAATAAGATCAAACTATAGAGCGCATTATTAAATTTTCTGAAACATCTTCCTCTTTCTCCATGTACCTCGAAAATGATAAGAGATACGAAAAAAAAGATATGCTACAAAGATGTAGGGTTTTTTCAGATAATAATTTTGTTTGTCAGAAAAAGGAAGATCCTTAAGGAAAGTTAAAAATGCGGTCTATAATTTGAGCTTATTTTTTCTTCAGAAGCCATGCATTTTAAACCCGTCCAACTTTTTGAATATGGAAATAACGCTATAATAAAATATATTGTAGAAGTGAAACGATGCATTTAAATCTGGTGGATGAGGTATTAAATATACTACGCATTTTATATTACAATTAATTAGTCATCAAATTTTTTGCACCATATTAAGCTTAGTTTGAATGTAATCGACATTTAATAGTGCTCGTTTTAAAGATCGTTTCAAGCACTACAAAAGATATTGGTAACATTATACCCTTAAAATCGACCATTTGTCTGTCATTTTAAATTAACACACCGATTTGACCATGCACCAAAAAAAAATCTCTTTTCACCTACCATATCTCTTTTTGTGTTATAACTAGAAGATTAAAGAAGAAACGAATATCTTTGATTCTTCATAAGTTACAAAAATATTTTATCTCACAATGGAATACTGAAAACTATAGAGCGCATTATTAAATTTTCTTAAACATCTTCCTCTTTCTCCGTGTGCCTCGAAAATGATAAGAGATACGAAAAAAAAGATATACTACAAAGATGTAGGGTTTTTTCAGATAATAATTTGGTTTGTCAGAAAAAGGAAGATCCTTAAAGAAAGTTAAAAATGCGGTCTATAATTTGAGCTTATTTTTTCTTCAAAGGCCATGCATTTTAAACCCGTCCAACTTTTTGAATATAGAAATAACGCTATAATAAAATATATTGTAGAAGTGAAACGATGCATTTAAATCTGGTGGATGAGGTATTAAATATACTACGCATTTTATATTACAATTAATTAGTCATCAAATTTTTTGCGCCATATTAAGCTTAGTTTGAATGTAATCGACATTTAATAGTGCTCGTTTTAAAGATCGTTTCAAGCACTACAAAAGATATTGGTAACATTATACCCTTAAAATCAACCATTTGTCTGTCATTTTAAATTAACACACCGATTTGACCATGCACCAAAAAAAAATCTCTTTTCACCTACCATATCCCTTTTTGTGTTATAACTAGAAGATTAAAGAAGAAACGAATATCTTTGATTCTTCATAAGTTACAAAAATATTTTATCTCACAATGGAACACTGAAAAACGTTTGTTTTTCTATACTTCCACAAAATTTATTACAACTATGTTATTACTACAACTGTTTCGGCAAAGTGCCTTTCTCAAGTGATATATTTAACAATGTGTTTGCCTTTTTAAGTCTTTAACTGAAGAGGTTGAGGAGTGGAGAGCTGTTTGTCTCGAGTTGGTCATTCAGAATTATATCTGTATTTTTCAATTTATTAATTTCCATTGATTCTAAAAGTGATAGCTTAAGGCCTTTATTTTGAATATGTAGAATTTGAAACTCTTCATTGAAAGAATGATCATGATCTAGAAGGTGAAGTGCGTATGTAGAAGTGTCTGTTTTTCTATTGTTGAAAGCCCTTTTGTGTTCTGCTATCCGTTTGTCATAAGTTCTGCCAGTTTGACCGATGTAAGTTTTCGGACAGTCACCACAAGTTAGTTTGTACACACCACTCTGTAGTTGCTTTCTCTTTCGGCTTTTATTGTTTTTAATATGTTTGCTTAAGTTGTTGTTAGTTCTGAAAGCTGGTGTTATTCCTTTCGTTTTTATGTATCTGGCTATTTTTGTTGTTATTTTGCCAGTATATGTGAGAGAGCAGAAGGTACTGGGTTCTTTCTGTGGTGGTGGATACACTAATTTCAAGGCTTTCTTATGGAGTTTTTGGTTTAAAATGTTGTTAACTGTTTGTTCGTTATAGCCTACTGCTATTTGTCTAATGATATTTAGTTCTGTCTCGAAGTTATTTTTTGTCATAGGAATTTCTGTCAGTCTATGTATCATGCTATGGTAGGCTGCTAATTTGTGTTGTGTAGGATGGGATGATGAATTGTGTATATTTGTGTCAGTATGGGTAGGTTTATGACACAACTATACACAATTCATCATCCCATCCTACACAACACAAATTAGCAGCCTACCATAGCATGATACATAGACTGACAGAAATTCCTATGACAAAAAATAACTTCGAGACAGAACTAAATATCATTAGACAAATAGCAGTAAACAATGGCTATAACGAACAAACAGTTAACAACATTTTAAACCAAAAACTCCATAAGAAAGCATTGAAATTAGTGTATCCACCACCACAGAAAGAACCCAGTACCTTCTGCTCTCTCACATATACTGGCAAAATAACAACAAAAATAGCCAGATACATAAAAAAGAAAGGAATAACACCAGCTTTCAGAACTAACAACAACTTAAGCAAACATATTAAAAACAATAAAAGCCGAAAGAGAAAGCAACTACAGAGTGGTGTGTACAAACTAACTTGTGGTGACTGTCCGAAAACTTACATCGGTCAAACTGGCAGAACTTTTGACAAACGGATAGCAGAACAGAAAAGGGCTTTCAACAATAGAAAAACAGACACTTCTACATACGCACTTCACCTTCTAGATCATAATCATTCTTTCAATGAAGAGTTTCAAATTCTACATATTCAAAATAAAGGCCTTAAGCTATCACTTTTAGAATCAATGGAAATTAATAAATTGAAAAATACAGATGTAATTCTGAATGACCAACTCGAGACAAACAGCTCCCCACTCCTCAACCTCTTCAGTTAAAGACTTAAAAAGGCAAATACATTGTAAAATATATCACTTGAGAAAGGCACTTTGCCGAAACAGCTGTAGTAATAACATAGTTGTAATAAATTTTGTGGAAGTATAGAAAAACAAACGTTTTTCAGTGTTTTATTGTGAGATAAAATGAACTTCCATCAAGTAACGGTCGAATCCATCAATTATTTAAAAATATTTTATATAGTTTTTTTCGTTAGATGCATCATTTTTAAAGTATTCGCAAAAGAACCGTCCGAAAAGGTGGCATTTGTTTAATGAAAATGGCAAATTTTCAACCACGAATAACTCAAGAAGTATTGAGTTTTCAAAAAAAATTATAGAACAGTTTTAGCTTAGAATTAGGTTCTGTAGTCACTTCCGTGGTTGTTTTGACCAAAAAATTTTCCACCCCCGAAAAGGAGTAGGAACCACCCCCAAGATAAATGCGCACATCGGCATAGGTTTGGCTTTGAATTAGGATATAAGTAGAGGCTATTCCCAAAATTTCATTAAAATCCATGCAGTAGGATAGAATTCGGAGGTAATATCCTATTCTAGCTCTCATTGACTGGCGTATATAGTAAATTATTTATATATATTCTGAACGTATCGACTTTATATACACTTATTTTTATTGGTGTTAATAATAATCTCTTTAATGTGTATCGGTAGTTTGAAATGACGGGTTTAATTTGTTTATTTATTATTTTTGGTTTGATCGCACAAAAATGGCCTGTATGTTTAAAATATTCTCTTTCTTACAAAATACAGGTATGCTTTTGTGGGTAAATGTTTATTATTCAAATGTATTCAACTTATAATTATTTCAAGTTCTCAACAAGAAAGCTGAAATAATTTATTTCGCATTTACATAAGAAATTATTTTCATTTTATTTGTGTATACTGCAAAATACACAGTTGTAAGTTTATTATGGGCATTAAATCGGTTTTTAGAATAATAATATATTTGACTACTCAATTTTTAAAACTTATTTATCCTTTATTTCCATTTGCTTATCAATGTCTTGTGGTTGTTCAATAATACTAACCAATCTAAAATTTAGAAAGTCCATTAAAAGCGTTAACACTTTCCCTGGAGCAGATGTCCCATCAGATCATAACCTCCTTGTCTCCAAAATAAAGCTGAGGGTAAAAAAAGATAATAAAAGTTCTAAAGTATACAACAAAAGTTGTATCAATCAAGAAATGCCAAAATTAACATTAGAAAAACACTGATAATGTGAACATTACTTTTTTTTTATTAACATCCAAGTTTTTTTACAATCTGTTTTACAATGAAAACAATAAGTAAAATTGTTTGTCTTTACAATGGCAGAGAGATGTAAGGTCCAGTGACCAAAGCATCACGACACACACACATTTGTTTACCGGTGAGATGCGCACATACACTGATACGCGAGCACGAAAACTAAAACTAAAACTGGCACAGAACACAATGGCTGGACGCTGTTGAAGGCGTAGCTTCCTCTGCTGTAGGCTCTGTCAGGATCGGTTAGGTAGGTCCAAGGGATCATATCGCTTCAATCTCTTCGCTTGTTGGTTGTTGAGAAGATTGTGTGCCAGGGTGTTTGGATGTACCCGCAACCTATTTTGATATTTTTCAGAAGATTTTTTGCACTCTTCGGAGACTGATAGTACCTGAAGATCTGTATGTATTGCGTCATTATGTATGTACCAAGGGGTATTAGCGATTGTTCTTAGAGTTTTGGATTGAAATCTTTGTATTTTCATAATATTAGATTTGCTAGCTGATCCCCAGAGCTGCGAACCATATGTCCAAATGGGTTTAATTATTGTTTTGTATATAAGCAGCTTGTTATCGATCGATAGGTGAGAGTTTTTTCCCAACATCCAGTAAAGTTTTCTATATACAATTCCCAGTTGAAGTCTTTTCGTCCATATATGTTTGGTCCAAGTTAGTTGTTTGTCAAGGTGAATACCTAGATATTTTACGTCGTCCTTTTGAGGTCAAGGATGTCCATCGAGATTAAGTTCTGGACATGTACCTCTTCTTAGAGTGAATGTAATGTGTGTGGATTTTGAGGGGTTTACTCTAATTCTCCAGGGTTTAAGCCATTCATTTGTTTTGTTCAGATGTAGTTGCAGTCTCTCTGATGCTATTATTGGATTACCATGAGAGGCCAGGAAAGCAGTACCATCTGCGAATGTTGCAAAATACACTTAGAAGCGTATAACACATAGAAGTATCAGAGTTCAGCGAACTAGGAATCTTAGTAAATACACAGGTGACACACAGAGTTGCATACGAAAAATAAGAAATTCATTTCTTGGCTTGCCCAAAATTCATTCTTATGACCAAGTCTAATCACACATGAAGAACTGTGGGGGTTAACTGATAAACAAAAAATGATAATTAAAATTAAAAGACATTAATGGAGATGGTTGATCATCAACTAAGGAGACCAACAAAAACTTTATGAATGTTAGACTGGCCCTGAATTACACAGCTGTACGAGAAGTAAGTAAAGGAAGACTAATGCCCGCATTTAAACCAACAATACAAATACAAATGAAACTAATAGAAAACAACGAATGGACTATCTAATGGGACTAACTAACAAGGCAAAAAAATTTGACAAGAAGCAAAAAGGAAAGCTGGTAGACATGATCGGACAGGGAGTAAGAGGTGATTGTAGGATTAGTAGTCTCTCCAGTTACAACTGAAACACTGTAAGGGGTCCTTTACTCCTGAGCTATGTAATAATAATTATGGTGTTAATAAGAGCAATGCTTTGTACACCTGGTTCCAAAAAAAACTGATACGACTCTTGACGCGTATTTTGTAGAAAATTGAGCAGTGTATTTTGAAGGATAAATACTTAATATTTACATACTGTCAATGTCACTGCCAAATCTTAAAATTTGTCAGATAGCTTATTCTGTTCCACGGTTATTAGACTTTATTATTAATCTTTATTATTAATACTTTCTCCGCAACTGAGGGTATCTTATCAACTGTATTGTTTTTAAACAATAGATGATAAAATAAAAATATTGACAGTTCAAAAATGTGAACATTATTGCATTGTGTGTGGCCTAAGTTTGGGCTGAAAACTGAAATGTACCTATTACATTTTTACAAAATTTTGGAATATGTTTAATTACGTAGACCAATTTTAACAGTTGTTTTCAATACAGATTTGAATCATCTACAAATAGTTTCTAATGTCTTTTGATGTCAAATAATTAGGGAAGCTGGAATTCAACAGTTTAGAATTTTACATTGAGTTAATGCAAAATTGTGACGCATGTCAAAATTCTCAATGTATTTTAATTGTATTCATTTTTTTTTCGAATCCTGAGAAAGCTAATAAATAATTTTGAAAAATTTAAACTCAGAATGAAAGACTACATTATTACCGAGGGCTGAAAGTCCCTGAAAACTTCTATAATATTTATTTTGATAAGTTACAGGGCTGAAAATAAAAAAAAAGTGTGATATTTAATTTCAAATATTTCATTCAATAGAAACTGCTTGTTTATTCTAAGGGGCTTTCCGCCCTCGGTAATAATGTAATCTTTCATCCTGCGTTTAAATTTTTCTAAAATACTTATTAGTTTTTTCATGAATCAGTTGTTTGTTTTTGTTTATTTTATTATTTGTCTGTCATAATAAATATAATGTCAGATCAATTAAATACACTGCTCAACATGATGAAATCTTACTAAGAGTCGTATCAGTTTTTTTAGGAACCGGCTGTACATTAGCTACTACTCGAAAAAGCTTAAATATTATTATGCTGATCCTAGTTATTAACTTTTGAAGCTGAGGGATTAGATTTCTACTATGTCTTCCGTATAAAGGCGTACGAGAAAAAGTGTTCGTTATTGAAAAACATGCAATGAATATATTTATGTATAGTTTGATGCAAGGGAATAAAAGTGGAAAAAATTGGAAATTTTTTTTTATTTGTTCACGTAAACCTAACCTATTTTTTTCAATTCTATTGATATTTTTGTCACTATATATTTTGAAACTTGTTATACATATTATGTTGTTTTTTTATGTTGTTATTTACAGAGATAGCCATTCAACTGAGATATTATATCCCAGGTAACGAAGCCCAAGAAAGCACTTGAAAAATTGAAAAATTACTGGCCGATTTTTTTAAATGGAATATCTGGGAGGACGCCAATGGAAAAGGCGTACCATTTCGTGGGTATCGAAATTTTTACTGTGTCTTTTTTTTTATAAACATTTATAAGCAAAAAAGCGACTTTCTTTATTCATATTGATGTTCAACAGACTTTGAAAATATAAATTTCTTTAAAATGGGATTTTCTAAATTAAAAAATGTTTATAAACAAAAAATTTATTGTAAATTAAACCCGAAAGTAAGAATTTTTTCAATTATTTATAATTATTAAAATAAACAATAAAAATATTTAATTTAATTTAGAACATCTGATTTTGAAGGGCAAGTATTTTCATAAATGTCGTCTGTTGAAAGTTTTCATCTACAATACGTAGTTTTTCACAATATTGAAATGAATGAAAAAAGCCGCTCTTTTGCTTAAATGTTAACAAAAAAAACCTTGACGCAGTAACAATTTCGATGCCCATGAGATGGTGCACCTTTTTTATTGACTTCCCCAGATATTGCAGTTAAAAGATATCCGTCAGTAATTTTTCTAATTTTAAGTATTTCGTTTCCGGGGATAATATGTCGGATATAGCAGATTCATCGGTAAATATTAAATGATATTATTTTAGTATGCCAATATCATTTATTTGCATAACATTAATTATTTTAATAACCGATTTAATAATGCCAATTTACAAAAAATAAACAAAATCTAACTTGCTTTAATTATATTACATAAATAACGAAATCAGTGCGCTGTTTTATACCTTTTGCCCAATATACAGACTGTTTAGTGTTTGATTAGATATACTCCAATGAATGAAGCGCTAAAATCAGCAACACTGCTTATAAGAATGAGTTGCATTGCCACTGTGGAATGACGAATGACTGAATGAATCGCCGCGAATCTGGTACATTAGGTGGGCAGCGGTAAAGCAGTGTTGCCATTTATAGTGCGTATATCTAATTGAAAACTAAACATTCTGTATGTAATTTAGACATTCCTAGTTTTATTGTTTAAAAAAATATAAAACGCTTAATGTAATTTACATTATCAAGAAAATCAATGACGAATCAATGACGAAATTCTATTTATTCAATAAATGAGAGTATTTTTAAATTAAAAGGTAGTTTATTTTTTTATTGTATTAACTTATATCATGTGGCTCCTATAATTTAATCTTTCACGAGCACAACTACTTTAATTAGAAATATCTATAATGTTGTATTTAAAAATATCCTTACAACTGCAGAGAAGAATATATTAGAACGTGTAAAATTACAATAAATAATATTTTTTGCAAATTTGTTTTCTAAATATATATAATTATTTAAATAAATAAAGGGTCGAATTTATTTTAGTAAGTCTTAGGTAAAAGCTTTATATTTCAACTTTGCAGAAAAAATCCTAAAGACCTTCATATAAACGTGAATTAACGCAGCAGTAACAAAAAAATTAATATTGTGCAAAAGTGACTCTTTTTACTTATTTAAACAATAATCTCTTTATATGATTTGGATACATTCTTGAAAATATATTTTATATTCACCTAAACTTTGATATAAAATTTGTTACAACCTGTACGGAATTACATTTTGATTTTTTTAGTTTATTATGCTATTATCTTAAAAAAAAATTGATTCAAACGTAAAGCGATGTTTTTAAATGAACATTATTTATATGAGAGTATTATCGTATCTAATTACCATAAAATATTAAAAAAAAAGAACTGCGGAAAATCTCTGAAATGAGAAGTATTTTTTGTGATACCTTATAGTAATGTTAAAATATTGTTATAATAAATGTGAATATTCATAATATATTAAAATAGATAAGATCATAAATTATCAAAATTTTCATCATTCAATAAATATGTCAAGTAAAAAATGAGCGAACAATGAAAATGTTAAAAAAATCAGTAAAACTTATTTTTTAATCAATAGCAATTTATTTTTCAGCTATCTACCAACAAGATTCATAAATTATTTCCATCGTCTTTTACATATTCAGTATAATATCTGGTTAAAGAGTTGACAGAAAAAACATGTGCAGTATGTTCCTCCAAGAATAAATTTGATTATAATTGAAGAAAAAGTCGCATGCTGAAGAAAGTTATAATTTATGTACACGAATAAATGTAGAAATTAAGTTTAGGTTCTGTTAAACAGATAAAGATTTATACTAGGGAATGAAGCATAGGTATGTACAAATAAAAACATGAAAACTATATTACAAAATCGAAATAGCAAACTAACAATTAAAAATAAAGATAATACACTCGGGTGCAAAATTAACCGGACACCTTAAAAATGGGTAATTTTTGATGTCTCGCAATTCCTAAACCTGTTGTCCGATTTAAGTGATTTTTAAATATGTTATAGCCTTATTCTTTAACAATACCGTTTTAATAATATTGTTGCTAAACAGGTAAATTTTCATTGTATACGAGGTGTACCAATGAAACTGTGTTTTTTTCTTAAACTTCGCATCACCGTGTGGAATATTCTAGCATTTGCAAAATACTGAAATTAAAATCTAACTATAGCCTCATGTTTTCTAAACATTTTGTTTTTTGATTCATTCGCGTACATTGGACCATAAAAAAGTTAGGTAATTTTAACAACTAGCCATGTTTTTCATAAATACAGGGTCTTTTTAAATAAGTATGGCAACCTTTAAAGGGCATTCTGCATGAAAAAATAATGGCAGTTTGCATTATAAACGGTATGGCCGCAAATGCTTCGTTTCTGAGATAGGGGGTGTTGAAATTTTTCTTACAAACTGATGATTTATTTATTGCTTTAAAACCGGTTGAGATATGCAAATGAAATTTGGTGGGTTTTAAGACGTACGTATTGCACATTTTTTGACATACAACTAAGAATTTAATATTCACCATGGGCGCGCATACGGGTAATATGACAGCTCATATTACCCGTATGCGCGCCAATGGTGAATATTAAATTCTAACTTGTATGTCAAAAGTTGTATAATAACTACGTCTTAAAACCCACCAAATTTCATTTGCATATCTCAACCGGTTTTAAAGCAATAAATAAATCGTCAGTTTATAAGAAAAATTTCAACACCCTCTATCTTAGAAATTAAGCATTTGTGGACATAGGTTTATAAAGCAAACTGTCATTATTTTTTCATGTAGAATAACTCCCTAAAGTTTGCCATGCTTATTTAAAAACATACTGTTTTGATAAAAAACATGGCTAACTATTAAAGTACCTAACTTTTTAACGGTCCAACATAAGCGAATGACTCAAAAAACAGAATGTTGATAAAACATGAGGCTATAGTTGGGTTTAAATTTGAGTATTTTATAAATGTTAGAATACTCCAGAGGGCGATGCGAAGTTTGAGAAAAAAAAACACAGTTTCATTGGTACACCCGGTATACAATGAAAATTTACCTGTTTAGCAACAATATTATTAAAACGGTATTGCTAAATAATAAGGCAATAACATATTAAACAATCACTTAAATTGGACAACAGGTTTAGGAATTGCGAGACATCAAAAATTACCAATTTTTAAGGTGTTCGGTTAATTTTGCACCCGAGTGTACTTAAATAAAAAAAGAAATAAAATTAAATTGGAAATATGACAAGAATACAAATTTTATTATCGTGGTCTGAAAAGTTGATCAAATGAAAAGGGTAAAAAGGACCATAGGAGGAATAAGATGAATAAGAAAAATATCGATAAATTTCATCCAGTCGTATTCCATTATACTCTCTCTCTCTCTCTACCTTGCAAAGTAGTCATCTGCAGACGCAATGGTGTCTATAATGGATAAAAAGAGCATACCAGCGACAAATTTGGCAAATAGGTGAATGTTGTAGTATTTCATAGTGAAAATCCATGAATATCTCTATTTTAAATACACTTGGGAACAGGTATATTGTCGTCATCAAGAAGAATCCTTTTCTTCTTTAAGCTTGGTCACTTCTCAGGAATCTATGGATGTCGTTTGATTCGAAGTTGACAATAGTATTCTTCGAAACTATTTGCACGAAACTGAAAAAACCTATATCTACTACAAATGGGTAACGGTTAACCAACATCAGATATGCAGATGACACGATAGTATTTGCGATATACGGCTTAGAAGACCTACAAGTCTTTATAAACAAAATACCGTATTACAATCAACAATATAGACTCAATATAAACGTCAATAAGACAGAGCTTATGAGCATTAGCAGGAAAAAGATAACAAAAAGTAAACTCTATGTCAATCAAATTCCTGTATAAAGAGTGAAGCCTCTCCGTCTTGTTCCTCTTGGGCTCCATTCTGCAACCTTATTTATCCATATGTTTTCTTCTTCGTACGTGGCCGTACCATTTTAGTCCTCTCTCGTCTATATATTGCAGAACATATTTTTCCACTTGCATTCTTCTCCTTATCTCTTCATTTGGTATTCTGTCTCTTCTGGTCAGACCACAGCACCCTCTTCAGTATTCCATTTGGCTCGCAAGGATGCTCCTTTGTTTTTTGTTTTTTTTTTATTTTTTTGTTTATGACCCAATTTTCTGCGGCATATGTCATGATACTTTATACTTTGGACTATTGTTCGGACTCCTTGATGTTTTTGTTCCAGATTACCCTTAAATAAAGAAGACAGAGAAAAGTAGAAGGCATACAATCATCACCCATAAAACAAAATTTGTTGTAGCTAGCAATTTTATGAGTAAATGAATCATTTTCTTGAATTTACGATAGATATTACATTTCTATCTCGATAAAAAAAAACTATATGTACTAAATAAATTATTTTTCAAAATCTTTTAAACCAGTTTGACATACAGTTTGAATTTTCAAACCTGTTGCCATTGTTCAGTTTGATTTGACTAGAATTATTTGTCAGAAGGTTTGACTTGAGTTTGACTTGAAATTAAGTCAAACTTAAGTCAATTTCAAACATTCCAGTCAAACTCGTGCAACTCTACGTTACTTCAAACTAATTAATCCTGATTGAATGAAGAAAATATTGATAAAAGTAATTCATTATGTAGTTTTAACTGTCTACAAGTGTAACGAGAACACGCTTTATCTTTGTCTGTATAGAAAAAATCAATAGAATGTCTTAGGACTGGATTGTTTCGAAACGGATTTTCACAGGATCTATAGAAAATGTGATTTGTGTGTTTTTGCAAAAAGAATTTTTATGTGCTTTTTGTAATATAGCGATAGATTCGATATACTTGTAATTTTCATATCGACAAAATATTTTTTGCTATAAAATTAGTGGTATATGGTTGGTAAAAGATAGATAGAGATAATTCATTAAGATGATTCTATTTCTTGTTACATTTTTTATATTGTCTATGTTTTTAAAACATTAGGATAAATATTGTCATATCATAATAGACTAGTAGAAAAAATACGTATCGAATTACACTTTGTATTATATAAAAATGTCGGTTTATCCTTTATCAAAAAAACTGATTATAAATTTGGTTTTTTAAGGAAACTATTATCTTTTTTAAGATTATTATCTGAGGCATCCTATTCGGTTTTAGTAACACTGCTTTAGAATTTATATAATAGAAAAAGCTTTTATTTGTTTATATAAAGTGTGAATAGCCTTTTCTACTATGAAAAGCACCATTAAAATAGTTTGGTAATTCATGGCTTAGCGTTGATTATTTGTCTTCTATTGGGAAATTAAATAGTGGATGAAATGCAACAAAAAATAAGCTAGTGAAAATAATCAAATACATCAGCTTCCAAGATTTGTTTTTGTCTCAAGCGTATTAACGGAATCAAAATATAAAGAGATCCAAAACGTATCAAAAAATTATTTACTTTACTATACATTCATGTCTACCAAAATCAATAGGTAGGTTCATTTGCTTGAATATTTTGGCCACGTGTTAAGAAATGACAAATACTCATACGATTAATACTAGAAGGAAAATCGAAGGAAAAAACTCCAGGTCGTAGACGTATTTCCTGGCTAAAGAACCTTAATTGACAAAAACAATAAACCTATTAACAACCCAGATGAATTAAAAACTGTGTGTACTAAAATATATTGAAGGACGGAACCAACACAAATAGATACCGAAAAAGCTACAATAATATTCAAACACAAAGTCCTATATGCTATAATAAAAACTCAAAATATGGCAGAGCCCTGGACCAGAGAAATTTCACATTGAGTTAATTAAAGTTATACATGAGGATAATAATTGAAGTACAATAATTATGATCTTTAACAAAATATACAAAGTCATGGTAACTACAGAATGACTACTATCACTAAAAGAACTAAGAATCCCATGCATTTAAATGGCTACATATTGATCAGTTTAATGGCACAATATTATTGAAACCATTTTTAAAGGTGATACGTAAAAGAATATTTAGAAAGTGTGAATGATATACAGTGATGAGCGCGATAATAACCGGCACAATAGCGCAAAAGATGGAAAACGTAATGAAACTAATGGAGATGGAAATGATCGTTATAAACGTATAAATTAACATTACATTACATAGTTTCCCACCTTTAGACGTATCAGACGAGTATAATAACGGTCACTGTGACAGTAGAATTTTATAAAATGCTCCTGTCACAGACTTCTAAAGGTGGGAAACCATGTACCTAATGTAACGTTAATCTATACGTGTATAAAGATCATTTCCACCTCCACTAGCTTCATTTCTTTTTGTTTCGCAATGTATTATGTTTTCCATCTTTTGCGCTATTTTGCCGGTTATTAGCGACCTCATCACTGTATATGAGTAATATACAGTTTGGATTTTGTAATGGCTTCGGAATAAGAAAAGCTCTATACAGTTTCACAGCACTTGCTCAAAAATATGAGAAAGCTTTCTATAAATTAAGTATAACATTCATACAAAATGTCTCAAGGGGAAAAGGACTCGACAATAGTAATATTAACATTGTGAGAAATCTCTATTAGAATTAACAGGCTGTGGTAATATTAGATGAAAATAGCATGAATACGCAACAGATAAGCAGAGGCGTGGGATAAGACTGTGTAGTTTCAACATTTAGTATGTATTTAATATATTTAATAATCCGAGGTGTTATTTTCGTAGAAACACTAAAGCTTTTAGGTGCCGAGGGCATTAAGATACTTATGAAATTCATCAACTTAATCTACGAAAGCGGAAAAATTCCTAAAGATTGGCTTAAATGCTCATTTGTTGTACTACCATAAAAACACAGCCACAAAATGCAGCGACTATCGCACCATCAGCCTAATGAGTCATGTATTGAAAACTTTTCTCAGCATAATTCATTAAAGAACATTGAGGAAAGAATCTCAAGTACTCAATTCGGTTTTCGCTGTGGCCTTGGAACGCGTGATGCACTATTTGCAACCCAAGTTTTAATTTAAAGATGCAGAGATGTAAATCATGAAGTTTTTATGTATGCGATTGATTTTAAAAAGGCTTCTGATAAAGTTCGCCATGAAAAAATGCTACGTATTCTCAAGACTTCCGGTTTGGACGGTAGGGACATTAGAGTCATCGCAAATTTGTATTGGGGCCAGGCTGCATGTGTTAGGGTTGGGCATCAGTACTCTGAAGAAGTAAAAACCAAGCGTGGAGTTTGACAAGGCTGTATATTGTCACCAAAGTTGTTTAATATTTACGCTGAAACAATCTTAAATGAAGTGTTGGAAAAGGCAAATGAGGGCATACTCAATAATGGTGTGCTTATGAACAATATCAGATACGCAGATGACACCTTGTTAGTGACAGGATCAATTGAACATCTGCAAGCGTTATTGAACCGAATGGTGGCGTTCTGCGCGATATATGGACTCATACTCAACGCAAGAAAAACAAAGTTTATGGTTATTAGTAAACAGGCAGCCGCAAATAATAATTGTAACGTAACAATTGGTAATGACTCAATTGAACGCTTAAGTTATCTTGTATATCTGGGTGCTCATATTAATGAAAGCTGGAACCCTAGTACAGAAATAAAAAGTAGAATTGCCAAAGCAAGAACAAGTTTTATGAAATTTAAGGAAATCCTGTGCAGTCATGATCTCAATTTGGAACTTTGAATAAGAATAGTTCGATGTTATATATTCCCAGAACTACTTTACGGGGTTGAAGCATGGACCCTGGCAGAATCGCTTTTAAAAAACCTAGAAGCATTTGAGATGTGGGTCTACCGCCGTATTCTGAAGATCAGTTGGATAGAAAGAGTCACAAACGAAAGGGTTTTGCAACGTTTGAATAAAAGTTGTGAAGTAGTGAACACGGTTAAAGGCGTTAATTGGAATACTTTTGTCATATAATGCGTCATCCAGGAAAATATGACATACTTCACCTTGTCACGCAAGGTAAAATAATAGGAAAAAGAAGTGTACTTCTTGGCTTAAAAACCTAAGCCAATGGTTTTAAAAAACTAGCACTAAACTATTTCGTGCGGCTGTAAATAAGACAATGATTATTAATATGCTGGTCAACATGAGAGTCAATGATCGACAAGCGGTCTCAGCACCTTAAGAAGAAGAAGAAGAAGAAGAAGAAGAAGAAGAAGAAGAAGAAGAAGAAGAAGAAGAAGAAAAAGAAGAAGAAGAAGAAGAAGAAAAAGGTGTTATTTACACAAGCACTTAAAAACTATACAAGCAGGATCAAGATAAATCGTGAAATTATAAATATCATTCGTTATGCTGATAATGCAGTCATTATCGCTGAAAATGAGAAAGAGCTGCAAATGCTACTAAACAACAAATTGCGATACTGGGGAACAGTTTGGTTTAATAACAAACATAAAGAAAACAAAAAACATGGTTATCAATAAGAGGCATAAAGGCATAGCAATGAGCCAGATTGAAAACCAAAATATTGATGAAGTGAAAAATTGAACAAAATTCCCACTAGACAGTAACAATGATCTCCCAATATATATTTGTTCCATGAACATTGTTGCTTGAACAGTTGTTGTACAACTGTTCAACATACATCATATGGTTGTACAAACGATTTTCTGTAATAAAATGGTTAGTTATAGTATTGGTGTTTCCGTTTACAAAACTCTGTTCAGTTTCAGATCATATCTACTTCTTAACTTTGATCGGTTTGTTGCTATGTACCTAAATATAAATTAACCGATATCTTATTTCTTATGTTCTTATTTCTTGTTTGTGAATTATTATTCTATTAAGTAAATTTTTTTTTAGGTTTTGTTCATATTCATTGATTATTGTCATTTGAATAATGTGGCTCATTTCAATATAGCATTAACTAAATGAAAATAAACAATGGATATAAACCAAAACTAATTTAGACCAGGGCGGATCTGTAAAAATATTAGTACATTTGGACGTTGAGAGGTGACTCAAATTTTTTTGCAGAAATTGATTGAAAATAAATCAAATAATAATATTTGAGTTATCCTCCCTCTCAAAAAGGTCCGGAACATTGTTTAAATAATCAAAATGTCAAAAAATGAAGGAAAAATTCGAATTTTTTCTTCGTTTTTTGATTATAACTTTAAAAGTATTCATTTCCGAGAAAAGTTGTACTGACATAAAAGTTGCATAATTAAATTTCCTACAGTATAGAAGTGGTTAACAATTTAAAAAATAGTCACCCTTGTTGCAAAATAGCAATAATTGCGAAAAAACTATACAAAAACAAGTATTCGCATTTTACGTTTTTTTAACCATTTATGCTACACTTAGGACCTTCATATTTCACCCAGAAAAACTTTATGATACAGTAAAACAATGCTGTAAATTTCATTTAGATCGGTTTAATAGATTTTGCAAAATAAATTTTGCAATCCAGCATTCGTAAAAAAAAATTCGTTTTTTAAATTGTTGCAGGACTGAAAATAAAGCAGATAGCAAGTTGAATTTTTTTTGCTTATAGAAGTGTACTGTAGCTTTTATTTGCAATTTGCAAAATTAAAATCGATTAACTGCCACGGCGTCAGGAATTTTTTTAAATAAACATTAATTATTGGTGCTACGCGCAGGACAGCGGATAATTTGCTCTGATTGGGCATTTCAATGACCTTTGATAATGATTGATACATTTTAATTTTTATTACATTTCGATATAAATAAATAAATTTGTTTATTGCAAAATAAAAACACATACTCTATCTTTTGAAATAACAGTTTTTTAGCAAAAACTTTCTTTGTTCATATATTTTAACTTAGAGAATAAAAGTTTGTTATTTTTAAAGATATGCAATTGTTTAAACAATATTTCATAAACAATAATGAAATTAGTTTGATTTTTGTGGAATTAAAATATTAAAATATAGAGTAAGAAAATAATATATTAAATAAAGATTAAAAGAAATTTTGATGGAAATCAACTTGTGTGAATCGAACACCGCTGTCCTGCACGCAGCACCAAAAATTAATGTTTATTTAAAAAATTTTCTGACGCCGTGATAATTATTCAATTTTAATTTTGCAAATTGCAAATGAAAGGCACAGTACACTTCTATAAGCAAAAAAAAATTCAACTTACTATCTGCTTTATTTTCAGTCCTGCAACATTTTTAAAAAATGATTTTTTTTTTGCGAAAGCTGGATTTCAAAATTTATTTTGCAAAATCTATTAAACCGATCTTAATAAAATTTATAGTGTTGTTTTACTATATCATAAAGTTTTTCTGAGTAAAATATGAAGGTCCTAAGTGTAGTATAAATGGTTGAAAAACGTAAAATGCGAATACTTGTTTTTGTATGGTTATTTTCGCAAGTATTGCTATTTTGCAACAAGAGTGACTATTTTTTAAATTTTTAACCAATCCCATATTATAGTAAATTTAATTACGCAACTTTTATGTCAGTACAACTTTTCTCAGAAATGAACAGTTTTAAAGTTATATTCAAAAAACCAATAAAAAAATCGATTTTTTCCTTCATATTTTGACATTTTGATTATTTAAACAATGTTCCGGACCATTTTGAGTGGGAGGATAACTCAAATATTATTATTTGAGTTATTTTTAAGCAATATCTGCAAAAAAAATTGAGTCACCTCTCAACGTCCATCTCAAAACAGATGAGCCCTGGACTAATTGATGAGTTAGTAAATAGCAAAGTACACTAATATAATGGTTTGGTTTTCTCTATTCTACTCCACAAGACGAAAAAACTGATTGCGATTCGCTATCATCTATAGGTGTACCAACCAAAATCCTCGAATTCTGTGGATAAATTATAAAGAATATGAAATAGCAGATCGGGTTGAAGGAAGCAGAAATTTAGGAGTATATAAGATCACGTAGGTAATCTACCTCTCCAAAATTATGCATAGGTGTATTCGACAGAAAGAAGTATCAGAAAACGGAAAACTCAACAATGTAAACAGAGCCAAATTTTGTCAATTATTGGAAAACCATTTCTACATAGTCAGCCATTTCACACAACATCATGAATTCAAAACTTATAAACTTTATATAAACCAAATTAGGTAAGAAATAAAACGTACTCATAAGGAGAAATTAAATATCAAATTAAAAAGACATTTAACACAAGCGTTATAGTCTAAGAGCTAGAGCCGAAAAATCATCGTCATAAGTAATATGGAGTTTGGCATGTGAAATGTGTCTATTGTATATTGATAATTATGACCCCTTTCAGGCTGACACCTCAGTGGATACAGGAAGTAGCAATAAGGGGTGGAAGGGGAAAGTTAGTGTAGTCTTTAAAGGTTTTCACCTCCTATTTTGTTAAACCTCCATCGATTTGCATGAAAATTGGTGACTAGTTAGAGCATACCCCAAGAAATAAAAACGATTTGGTGCCAACTTGCACTTTTACCCTGGGGTGGATGCCACCCCTTCTCGTGGGTGAAAACTATTTTATTAAAAATAACCCCACAAATCGATAGAGGAACAAATTATAAGTAAAATTTGTTATATCATGTTATTAAAATTAATCAATACCTTTTGAGATATTAAAGATCAAAGATTTGTCTGTTTAAGAGCACATGCGTGAAGTTACGGATGATAAACAGAACATATTAATTAATTGTAGGTTACTAAAATATTATTTTTATATTATTTCTATATTTTAATATTAGCAAAAGTGTATTCGAATATGTCAAATGTACCCATTATTGGACACCCCCAATTTCTGGACATATTCAGTTTATATTGATAGAAAAAATTCATTAAATACCGAAATAATATAAAATTAATATTTTACTAGCATACAGTTAATTAATATGTTCTTTTTATCATCCGTAACTTCACGCATATGCTCTTAAATAGACAAATCTTTGATCTTTAATAACTCAAAAAGTATTGATTTATTTTAATAACATGATATAACAAATTTTACTTAAAATTTGTCCCTCTATCGATTTGTGGGGTTATTTTTAATAAAATTGTTTTCGCCCGCGGGAAGGGGTGGTATTCACCACCAGGGTAAAAGTGCAAGTTGGCGCCAAATCAGTTTTATTTCTTGAGGTATGCTCTAACTAGTCACCAATTTTCATGCAAATCGATGGAGGTTTAACAAAATAGGAGATGAAAACCTTTAATGACAGCACTCACTTTCCCCTTTCATCCCTTATTGCTACTTCCTGTATCCACTGAGGTGTCAGCCTGAAAGGGGTCATAATTGTCAATATACAATGGACACATTTCACAGGAAAAACTCCATATTACTTATGACGATGATTTTTCGGCTCTAGCTCTCCGTCTATTATAAATTTGTTGTCTTAAAATTACAGACTTAATTTGCTTCGTACAAGTAGATATTAGGAGATCATCGTTGATATATATGAGCCGCTCACAGGAAAAGTGGTATAACTCAAAAACTTTTGTTGGTGAAATGGTATTCTTCTAATTACAAAGTAACAAGGAACTTGAATCATTGCAACTCGACATCTTATATAAATTTCAACAAAATCTTGTCAACAATCCGTCATAACTGGCTCAGTAAATATTACTGAGAGATGTTAGTTCGTTAACATGCAAAAATCTTTTTTACCAACAATTAAGATATATGCAGTTATACCACGTTTCCTCTGAGCGGCTACTAACGAGTATATTACAGTTATAAAAAAGAGTAATTAAAGCCTTTTTAGGCACACAGATGATCAGCGCACAAAATAGTCGTTGAAAGTACAAGTCGATAGAAATACCAGAAACTGCCAAGGTCAGACTAGTCGACTTTAGTTACGCGACGTTTTCAGATCAATTCGGTTTTGTATTTGTTACCTGTTTCACAGCAAAATTTCCTTCTGCTTCTTCCTGCGTAAATTTTAAAACATTGTGTATCATTTCACGGAATTGCGCACTTAGTGTCCTATTTTTTCACGGCACTTGTAATATTCACGATTATTAACCCTCTACTGCATGAATTATTGCAAACATGAAATAAAAAATATGTTTATGTATTATGATTTTTATTAAGGCATAGAAAAGTCATTAGTACATTAAAAATAACTTTTTAGTCCTATATATAAAAGTTTTTTTGAAAACCCATATATGGAATATGCAATAACTACATATGCAATATGCAATAACTACAAACTGGAAGATTTTTTGAAAATCCATGGTTTGGCATGCATTATACAAATATATTTTAATAAAATGTTAACATACAAAAATACGTATTAGTTATGAAATTGTAATAGACAATTCCTTTTTTCATTGTAACACAAAAATACTTTACACTTTATACATTTGTTGTAAGTTTTTGCCTGTTGGCGAAGTTTTTGCCTTTCTGGCATGTGTCCAATATTGTCTGTACGCACAGAATTTAATGGTATCTCCTGATGTCTTGCGGGAGTTTTTCTTGCTCTTTTCGTTGGTGTTGGGGTCCTTCCATTGGTTAACACAGGTGGAGTTCCTTGACGACTGGACGTTGGAGTTCCTGGACCACTAGACATTGGAGTCACATTTTGTACTACTGGACGACCTCTCTTTCTTGGTAGTGACTTTCCAGATTTACATAAATGTTCAGAAACAGCTTGTTTGAAGTCAAATAATGGCATATAGCAATTTTCTTCATTTTTTCTACGCCAAAGTATCCAAGCTTTTACCACACATAGATCCAACATATGAAAAAAAATTCGTTTATACCATTTTCTTGATCTTAGATGGATTCTGTAAAGCCCCAGCATCGAGTCTAATAAGTCCACTCCTCCCAAAAGCTGATTATAAACTTCAACAGCTTGAGGGCACTCTTTGTATGTTTTTTCTTTTCGGAAGTATCTACGTTTTGTGGTTCTAGGTTCACTACCAACGTAAGCTGATAACATATTTACTGGCTTGTTATCGAACCAATTTGTTAGACTTATGTTTACGTCTTCAACAAAGGCAACTTTTTCTACAATAAAACCACGTTCTTTTTTCTTTAGTTCTTTTTCGGATGGGATTCCTGAATTTGGAACACGGTGTAATTGAACCGTATCTAAAGGCAACAATCCATTTTTTGTAAGATAAATTTGTAATTTGGGACTGTTAAACCAGTTATCGAAAAATATTTTATGATTAACGTTCTTCGGCACTGTCTCTGTCAGTTTAGTGACAACATTTCCACTGACTCCTAAATCAGGTGCGCCATTTGGAAAAGTATTGTTTTGTTCACCAGCAAGAATGCCAAGGTCATAACTAAAACCTGATACACCACTAAGTACTTGATTTTTATATCCGCACTTGTGAGGTTTTGCCGGATTATATTGTTTGAGGTGGTGCCGGCATTTCGTAGAGATAATTTGTTCGTCCACAGCTAGATGTTCCTCCTTGGAAACCATTAAAAGTCTTTGTTTAATCATGTCTAATAAAGGTCGAAATTTCAACAGTTTATCATGGCCTGGATTACCAACAGGAACTGAGTTACTATTATCACTAAAATTAAGGTTTTTCTTTATAATTTCCCATCTATTGCAGGTCATAGATTCAAATACTTGTGGTTGACCTACAGTTGCATTCCAGTAAAGCCTCGATGATGGTAATTTCACCAATGACATAAATATTACAGTTTCTATGAATTGCTCTATTTCGTTTTCGCTAATATTGGCAAGTTTGTTTATGTTATCCTGCAGGGCTTTTATGTTTGATTGTTCAACAATCATGGATATTAATTCTTTTGGAAACAAAAACAAGAAAAAAAATCTGCAGGAGTTTCTAACTCAAGGATACATTCTAGCAGCTCTGTAAGCCTTTAAATGGATAATCACTTTTATTAAATTGCTTCAAATGGCCTGATTTCCATAAAAAAATTTCAGTTTTCTTTTTTTTTTGTTGTCAATTCTATTTATACCAGAGCAACTAGGTAGATTTTCATTCAAATTGCTTTGTTCATTGCTATCACTATCATCAGACTGGGAATTACGACTTCGAGGAATATACTCATCATCCGAATCAGAACCTAATTCGTCTTCACTTAGTTCTTTGTTATCAGGAATATACTCATGATCTAAATCTGAACCTATATCGTCTTCACTTAGATCTCCATCATTAGGAATACAGTTAACGTATCTAGACGAGCCATAAAACTTCCCAGGGTCCATTCTGAAAACAAAAACCAAATGATAATTTTTCTATAATAAATGCTGTAACTAAAGTAAGATTGGATGCATTCGAAACCATTTATGGATTTTACGGTTTTATACCAATTTAGGCGGAATGCATACGAAACCATATATGGTTTGATAATAGATGACATCATAAACCTACATTGTAAAGTGAAATTCGATATAGAAAAAGATTTATACAATAAAAAATAATACTTACTTTCTCCAAAAAATTGTTAACCACAAATAAATTCACTATTTAGATAAAAAATATTACTTCAAAGTGGAGTCTTACACAAGCTACCGTACATTCATTACATGTGTACGAATGAATGAGGTTATAACGATCGTTCTCTTGACTGGTAAGCAACCAAACAAACAGATGCATAATATAATGAGTATTAGCATTGATTATAGACACGGAATCCGTGTCTATAATCCGTGACACGTGATCCGTGTCTATAATCAATGGTATTAGGTTATGATGTAGTCGGAATTTTCTACGATATTATGCATACTACAATGCTTCGAAATTTTGAAACCACAAAAGGTTATGCGGTAGAGGGTTAAAAAATATTAAATTTGTATAAACGATTTCGTGCACAATGCATTTTAAATGGATGTTTACTCTTTGCACCAACGCGTTTAACTGAATTCATCTCTCCTTGATTTTCTACCTGAGTGACCTTCACAGTGTCAGATATTTCTGTACAATTGTATCTATATTTTTTCAGTAAGCTGGATGTACATTTGACATGTTATTTTCTGTGGAAATTAAAAGAAGTGTTGTGTTTTATGTATTGTTTAACAAGAATTACTACAAAGTATTCCATAAAAAATGTATTCACAAAAATTAGCTTTAATTTTCTTATGGTAAATAATAAATATTTGGCTAAACTCATATGAGTAAGATAGCGGATACGGTTTTATTTTTTTAAATATCTAAAAAATATATATTTGTGTTGTATATTATTAAATTAAATTAAATAGTTACAAAAATCAGATATTTCTATCTATCGAGATCTAACCATAAAAAATGTATTGTTCACGTATTTTTTTAATCATAGATAAATAAACGTTAACACTGTTAATATGTGGCCAAGTTGTGTAAAATTTATGTCAAATATCTGTTGTAATATACTTCAAAGTTTTATCAAGTTTGATGTGGATTTATAGCATATTTGAGAAAGACTGCAGTTGTTTTAAAATTTTAGAAATTTAGGTGAAATCCATAGATAGCCTCTTTTATTCTATTCTATCACTCCCTTTGTTTTATTGGTGATAGTACAATTTATTTTTTCTTACATATATCAATAATATCTAAGTCGAATTTTCATAATTTATATAAACAACTAGAATTTGTAGAATTCAAAAAATTGGTAAAAACATAAAACAAGCTGGGAAACAAGATATTTGGGAATGGTTGTTTTGGAAATAATAATAAACAGTTCTGGAATAAAACACAGTGTTTGAAGGGGTGGAAAATATATATAAAAAAGGAATTAGAGACAGAATACAATATTTAAAAACATATAAAACTGATGGCACGAACACTATAGATAAACTTTTAAGGATAAAGGGAAAACCCAACAAGAAGATATAAGACAACAACAAATAAAAGGGAAGAAATTAACATCACGTATGAATCTTAAAGACCGAATAGCAAGAATAATAGAAGGAGACTCAGATGTAGGTGATAAAGGGTAAAGGGGGTTAGCGGAAGTATATAAAAGTTAGGTATATTAAACTTTATTTCTTAAAGTTTTTATAATAGATTTAAGAGTAAATATGAAAATTGTAGAAAATCTCCTTGGGCATTGTTGATATATGTGTTTTTTATTAAATATCGTTAAAAATGTAGTTTAGCAAAATGACTCAAAGAAAATTTTACTTATTGGATCCCCAAAAAATATTTGCCCAAATAAAATATTTAAACTAAAAATTAGTGAATCAAGTATACTACAAAACATTCAAAATTATTTCTCTTTTTAAAATATATTTAAAAGTCTGAACGCAATGTTTCTCAAGTTTGTAGGAAATATGACACCCAATTTTAGGTTTAGGTAGTGTTATTGAAACTTAAAAAAATAGAAACACTCTATTATGTGATTAAAAGTAAGCATTTTTTAATTCAAAGTTCGAATGCCTTATATGTCTGCAGTATTCGTGAAAGACATTTTCCTTATACATCTGTTATGAGTATTTATTTTCGTATCGTTTCTTTTCAATTTTTTTTTCTTTTTTTTCAGCAATATGAAAAATGAGTAAATAACGACTTAAAGAGCAAATGAGTAAATTTGAAAAGGGTGCCGAGAGTTACAAAAAAATACAAACATGCCAAACAAACATATTCCAAATAAATTGAAGAATTTGGTTACAATCCTTCATAAAAAAGAATTATATCTTGAAAACTATAAGTCCGTTAGCTTACTGAACCACCTATACAACCCTTTACTCGAATACTTGTAAACAGATTGGAAGTAAAACTCGACTTCTATTAATCAGAAGAACAAGCAGGATTTCGATCTGGCCACGGAACAAACGACCATCTGTAGTGCCTTCAAACAACTCTTATCGAAAAGTTTATCGAATATAATAAACCACTTGTTCTTATTTTTGTTGACTTCCCCACAGCGTGGTTTTGGTACAGTGGAAACAGTCGCTATCTTACAAGCACTATCAGAATGCAGAATAGACTACAGGTATGCGAATATTATTCGAAATATATACGAAAATGCTACAATAACAACTGTTAACCTCCATTGTGTGACTCAAGAGATGAAAATTGGCAGAGGGGTGTGGCAGGAAGATAAGATAGCAAGCAAGTAATTTGATTTAACCTAGCCTGTGAGAAATGTCCACCCTATCGAAAAGCACATTCGGGTGTAACAATTATTCATTGGAGCGAGGTGTATTAACCCGAGTAAAAACAAGAGTCACTCCACCCCGCTCCAATGGTCCAGACCCAGACCATCCCTTTCCCCCCTATAGCACGCTGATGCGCTATAGGGGCACAACTATCAGCCAAATGCTCTTCACATGGGAATCCTGGGTAATAGAATTCCAATGTGTTGCCCTAATCGATTTTCAAAATAGGCTAGCGTGAGGCGCTCTATGCCTGTATCCTCTTAGGAAGATAAGATACCTTGTAGCCAGAACTATTTATAACGGTCAGGGAGTACTCATTTAAACGAGTAGAGTACGAATAAAAAGTTATTAGCATCGAATGAAAGATATTAAATCATCTCCGATATGCCGATGACATTGTTGCCAGACGAGTTAGGAGAAGCTAGAGCTGTGCTACAACAACTACAGCAAGTAACACAGAGAGTCGGTTTACAGCTAAACTATGGAGAAACAAAATATGATAACCGATCTCGTTCAAATGAGCTAAATTGAGAAGTTGTGGAAAAATATGTGTATTTGGCTCAAGAAGTAAGATTAACTCAAGTTAACCAAACATGTGGATTGCTGCTCAAAAGAATAAGTTTAGGGTGGTAAATACCCAATCCATTTAAAAAGGAACGATTTCAACCAGTATGTTCTATCAGTCCTCACATACATACGGAGCAAATACATTTAGGTATCTCACAAAACCAACAACGGAAAAATTGAGGACACAACCTAAAATGGAGAGATAAATGCTTACAGTGAGCTTGAGAAATAGACTAAGAAACCAGGAAGTTCGTACACAATTGTGTAGATAAAAACAGTAAAAAAATGTTAGAAAAAATTTGTTCAAAATTCTGATAGTAATTTTAAACAAAGTTATTTTGTTTCAAATTTTATTACTAAAAAGACTTCAAGAAAACTATATAAAAAAGGAGTTTATAGGTTAAAAAGAACAGAAAATGGATGAGTCTATATCCAACTATTCCTTTCCGATTATTTTATTGTATTGTTGCTGACTTATACGATTAGGAGTAGTTCTGAAGAATATATGTTGTCCTTTATGAAACGATATATACACTGCGTTTAGTTTTTAGTTAGATGTACGGACTTAAAATGCAACACTGTCGGCTTCCAGACATGAAAACATTAAGAGTGTAGGCGGCATAGAGTCACAGAGTATCAATTCCATCTGCAAAATGGAAATAGAAAAATAGAAATCTTCAAATATTATTTCGCACATGTAATAAAATATTTCTAATGGCTGTAGTTCCAGTGTACTTGGCTAAACGATTCTAAAATGGAACATACCTACGACTTAAATATTTTGTGTTGTACCACGATTTGCATTTATACTGTACGAACCATAGTACAGTTAAAATTATTGTATGATAAATATTATGAAAGAGAAATTAAACTTATTTCTACTTTTAAGGACAAAAAAGCACATTATATGTTAAGCACTATTTGGTTAAAATATCTCTTTTTGATGGTAAAACAATATATTAATCTGGACTGGACTGGACTGTCTAGACTAAATGTGACATTCGTTTGAATCTACCGATGGACGCTCACACAAGAATACCGCTCTGAGCTTCGCTGGTGTCGCTCCTGGCGGATTACTAATTCATTTTTCACCGGCAATTTTTAAATTTATTATTTAATTGTTATCGCTTAATATTTACAACGCTAAAAAGTAATTAAATTGTAACAGATTTTTTTAAGATTTTGCTAATCATTTTGACGTTCTATTGATGAAATATTAATTTCTAACTTCGGATACTTTCACAATTATCGTATAGATGGCGCTATAAGATTAATAGATTAATTTATAATTACATATTACGGAACATTAAAAAAACGTAAATTCAGTATTTAAAACGTAAGTATATTTAAGGTAAAAATATATACCACAGCTTTGACCAACTAATATTTTTTATAATTAATGTTTTTAATTTTAATTTTAAATTAATCACTTTGACATTTATGTCAAATTTCCGGTAAAGGTTTACAGACTTGCCACTACTGGCGCTCGCGAATTTATAAATATCCCCTCTACGTACGAGCTCACAGCGTATAGTGTAATAATAAGCAATGTTGCCCATTTTAGCGCTTCTTTCGCTGTGGTATATCTAATTAAAAAGTAAACGCTGTGTATATAGTATGCAGAGGTCATTACTGCAATGTATTGATCAAGCGAAGCAATAAATATAAATAGACAAATGATATTTTTTTATATTATTTCAGTAACATTATCTATTCCTGCTGATTTTGTAGGTGTATAGAAGAAGAAGTATAACTGTAGTGCCTGAACTAAACGTATCGTTTCTGTGAGTACCTACTAAAGTATATTTTGGAAATCATTTAGGAAAATAGAAAAATAGGTTTGTTTTCGGTGTTTCAAAAACAATGTTGATATTGCAGAAGCATTTAAAACAATTTAGCTAACTAGTATTCAGACATAATAATAATAGTTGGATGTATTTAAAACGAGCTTAGAATTTGATTTAGACTGTTATGCAACCATAAAACTACGTAAATACGTTAATGTTATTGGCGAAGTCGAAATACACGAATAAAACATTCAAAAGTACAATAAAATACATAATAAAACATTCAAAATTACCATATTTTATATTCCGTGGAAATGGATATTTTTCATATATTTTAACATCTGTAGACCATTAGTTGTAGTTGGAAAAGAACAGGTTTAAAGGGTAAAGTGTAACTTATCTTGTAATTGGTATGTGTCGATAAAAATAGGTTTCAGATTGGGACAAATCTTCCAGTTTTGACTTTGTAACTGTCATCACGGTTCAAGTACGACGTCGTCATACATCGTTTTTTGCCTTATTCTGCTTCTTCCTCTTAAGCAACTCTGCTTGTTCATTGGATACCTCTATGGAAAGTTGTCACTCCAGCTTTTGCGCGGTCGGCCGATACTTCCTGTACCGATTGGTGATTTATCTCTTGCTATTTTTACCACACCTGTCTCCACCATTTGTGATTATGTGGTTTTTCCATTATTTTTTTATTTTTATGTGTCCATTTGTTTATACACTGTACGTTACATTTTCTGTTTGATCTTCTGCGAAGAGTTGAGTACGAAAGCAATAAAGTTGGTCTGAAAATCAATAAAGCTAAGACAAAAATAATGGTGGTCGACAGATTCGACATTATTCAACTGACTAATATGTTACAGGAATACCAGATAGTAAACACCTTTATCTATCTCGGATCTAGTATAACTAACGATGGTAACTGTGAAGCAGAATTTCGGAGACGTATTGGTATGGCAAAAACTGCGATGAGTCACCTAACTAAAGTTTGGAAAGACAGATCTATGAGACTGGTGAATGCCCTTGTATTCTCAATATTTCTATACGGAGCAGAGACTTGGACTCTTCGCGCATGTGAGCGCCAAAAAATTGATGCCTTTGAGATGTGGTGCTGGAGCAGAATGCTGCGCATACCTTGGACAGCTCATAGGACAAACGTTTCCATTCTAAACCAACTCAATATTAAAAAAAAGGCTGTCCACAATATGTCTGCAACAAATTCTGCAATTCTTTGGTCACGTGGTTCGCAGAGGTGACGACAGTTTGGAGAGATTAATTGTTTCTGCAAACGTTCCGGGGAGAAGATCAAGAGGACAATCACGAAGCTCTTAGAGCAGCTGAAGATAGAGACCAATGGAGAAACATTGTTAGGAATATTGGAAGAAATCACGATCCTCAGTAATGGGGAAACGACAAGAGAGAAAGAGAGTTACATTTTCTTCTAATGCCTTTACTCCTCTTTCGATCCTTCAGCGTATTTCCTGTAATTCTTCTCAGTCCTCTCATCTCTGCCATTTCCAGTAGTCTTTGTGTTGTGGCTGTATCGGGTCTTGTTTCTGATGTATATTTCATTATTGGTCTTACTCTGACTTTATAAATTTTTGACTTAATCTTAGTGTTAGTATGTCTGTTTAGAGATGATATTATTAAGGCATCCTCCCTATTTGCTTTTTGTACTCGATTTCTTACTTCTTTGGCCAGGTTTCCGTCGCTGGACAATATAACTCCAAGGTATTTTATTCCCATTACTTGTTCAATACTGATACCATCAATTTCTATTTTACATCTGATTGTTTTTTTACTGATTACTATCGTTTTAGTTTTCTGAGATGAAATTGTCATATGAATTCTTTGCTCTTTTGTTAAATCTATGGACTAATCTTTGCAGACTATCTTCATCCTGGGCTATCAATATTGCGTCGTCTGCGTAACAGAGTAGTTTTACTTCTTTGTATCCCATTCTGTATCCTCTTCCTTTGTTGACGCTTTTGATTCCATGATCAATTTGAAGAGCATAGGGCTCAATGAGTCTCCCTGTCCTATTCCGCTGCCTATGCCCTATAATCGAACAAGCAATGGAGGAAATCGAACAAGCAATACGAAACGCAAAAAACGGAAAAACTATAAGTCCAGACGAAATACCTGCGGAATTACTGAAATGTCTAGACGATGAAACTCTACCTGTACCTACTACTGGATCTGTTTAATGAAGTATATAAAACCGGAAAAATCCCTCAGGATTGGTTGGTGTCCACCTTTGTAACAATACCAAAAACAATATATACCAAAGGTTGTTGTATAGGACAATATCACTAATAAGCTATACCCTCAAAATATTTCTAAAGGTGATTCATGGAAGATTATACAGAAAGCTAGAATATGATATGGATGATACCCAATTTGGGTTCCACAAAGGACTTGGAACAAGAGAGGCATTGTTTGCGTTTAATGTCCTATCTCAAAGATGCTTAGATATGAACCTCGATATTTATTCCTGTTTCATCGACTTCGAAAAAGCGTTTGACAGGGTCCGACATGAAAAACTAATAGAATTATTGAAAAACAGAGATATAGACAGACGAAATTTATGAATTATCATCAATCTGTATTGGAATCAAAAGGCCAATATAAAGATAGAAGAACAAGAATCCGATAATATTGATATAAAGAGAGGAGTAAGACAGGGTTGTGTTCTCTCGCCGCTACTGTTTAACCTGTACAGTGAAGACATATTTCAGGAAACGATAGCGGAGCTAAGTGATGGAATCCCTATAAACGGAAGAATAGTAAATAACATAAGATTCGATGATGACACCGTTATAATGGCAGACACCCTGGAATCGCTACAAGAATTGCTAAATAGAATTAACGATTATTGCATTCGATACGGACTAAAAATAAACAAGAAAAAAACTAAATTTATGATTTTCTCAGAAACAGAACATGGAAATCAAAGGTTAATGATAGAGCAAACCCAAATAGAAAAAGTGAAGACATACAAATACCTCGGAACCTGGGTTGATGACAAAAATGACCAAAGCTAAGTGATGGAATCTCTATTAACGGAAGAATAGTAAATAACATAAGATTCGCTGATGACACCGTTATAATGGCAGACACCCTGAAATCGCTACAAGAATTTCTAAATAGAATTAACGATTATTGCATTCGATACGAACTAAAAATAAACAAGAAAAAAACTAATGATTGTCTCAAAAACAGAACATGGAAATGAAAGGTTAATGATAGAGCAAAACCCAAATAGAAAAAGTGAAGACATACAAATATCTCGGAACCTGGGTTAATGACAAAAATGACCAAAGCCAAGAAATTAGAGTCCGAATTGAAACTGCAAGGCAAGCATTTATAAAAATGAAGACACTGCTTACAAACAAAGACCTTCAGTTGCCTCTCAGATTGAGAGCTCTAAGATGCTACATATTTTCTATATTGCTATACGGATTGGAAGCTTGGACATTGAAGAGACAACACATAAGAAGAATAGAAGCGTTCGAAATGTGGTGTTACAGAAGAATATTGAAAATTCAATGGGTTCAAAGGATTACCAATGTTGAAGTGCTACGACGTTTAAAAAAGGAGTTAGAAATTGTGAAGAGTATAAAAACTAGAAAACTGGAATATTTGGGTCACATTAGCAGAGGAGAAAAATATGAGTTGCTCAGAATTTTAATGCAAGGAAGGATTCAAGGAAGAAGAGGCATAGAAAGAAGACGCATCTCCTGGCTGAGAAACCTTAGAGAATGGTTTAACTGTAGTTCATTACAACTGTTCAGAGCAGCAGCCAACAAAGTAACCATAGCCATTATGATATCCAACCTCCGATAGGAGAGGGAAGGAACTTTAAGAAGAAGAAGATGCCCTATATATGCTATTATATCCTTTTGTTGTTTTGGTAGATGTTTTCAATAGTTTTTATGATATCTAGGGAAATTTTTCTATTACACAGAAGCTGGATTCTGTGAGTCTTACTCTGTCAAATGCTTTCTTTAAATCAATCAGACACAGAAATTCTGGTCTTTTATACTCTAGTGATTTCTCAGTAATAGCTATATGGCGAATATTGCATCTGTACACGATCTTCCAGTACATAAACCTTGTTGTTCATCTGTTACTCTTATCTTTTGATTCATTAGTTCTTGAAGAATTTTGGTTAAGTTCTAGGATGCAAATTGATACATCTGTAGATTTCTGTCTTCTTTTTATCTCATTTTTTGAATGGTAGAATTAGTTCGCTCTTTCTCCATTCTTCGAGTTATTTATTGTGTTCTATAATTTTGTTAATTAATGTTAATTGTTCTGTCATTGCGTCTCCAAAATATTTCAGTAATTCAATAGGAATTCCGACTTTATCTGCAGTTGTTCTCTTCTTCAGGTTTTCAAGTGTTTTTCCAACTTCCTGTGTACTTATATTAACTTCTTCATTTGTGGTAATTTCTAGTTATCTAATTATCTCCCAGACAACAAGGATTATATAAACAAAATATAAACAAAGTTTGTTAGAATTTTTTAAATAAACTTTTACCAAAGTAATGCAAATAAATATATCTTTAGTCCTAACATCCACCCCTAAAATACAGCTACAATATTATAATACTTCATTAAAAAAGGTACGTTTTCATCGAAACAATAATGTTGGTATTTAATTATTTTTTTTTTTTTTTTATTAAGAAATTCAACTTTTTTTATCTTTCTAATAAGTATTTATTCGATATTAGTAAAAAATAGATACATATATGTGATGAAGACTGTAGCAAGTATAATGGTAAATTTTTACCTTACCCACAACTATTTAGTATTTTTAGAATGTTTTAACCATATTTCTGTATACGGATTTTTTTACTTCGTAAGTTACTTTTAAGTTGCTTTAAAAGTTTGAATGTTGATCAATAGTTATTACTGTGATAAAATTATTTACATTGTTCTTCAAAAACAAGTTTGTCAATTAAATTTTTGTCACCCTTAAAATTTTGTATTTACATAATATTATGTTATAAGTATCCTAATACACAAAATGTACCTATGTAATTAATTACTTCAATTTTTGGCATTTTCAATTATGATGATCTTCACTTAAGTTTTATTATGTATTTTTGGTTGCTGATTACGAATTTCGAGGGATATCTATCCGAATAGTCAAAAAATTGTTATAAACAATTTCCTTGTTTAAAAATTATTTATAAGACTCTAGCTTGTAAACTAAAAGAGATAAAAACATTTTTTTAAATAAAATTTGTTCCTTAATAACAAAAACAAAAAATGGCGTTTACTAAACCAATAATCAGAACTGGAGATATGTATTGTACAATTAATGTAAAATTGTTGCAAAATAAGAATTTTTCGAAGCTTTTTCAATCGCAACTCAGCTTTGACGCACGTAAATGAGCTTTACAAAGTCTCATTTTAAATATTAATTTGTAGACTTTGAAATAAAATTTGTTAAATTACTTTATCTTTATATGTATTAAAGTTATATCCGTTTAAAGCTATTTTCTTAAAAAAAAATTGTAAATCTTTTCGTTTTATGCGACTTCCTTAAGTCATCTTCATTCTCAGCTATCAGAACTGCGTCATTGGCGTAGCAAAATATGTACTTATCTTTATTTCTTTGTTTCCCATATTTGGTATCCTTCTTTATTTTTACTTGTTTTACAACCTCTTCCAATATGATATTAAATATAAGTGGGTTAAATGAATCCCCTTGTCTAATTCCAGTTATACGTCTATCGATTCAGTAGTTTCTGTTTGAACTTTTACTTCGGTTCTATTACTTGCGTATATATCCTCTATTATTCTTGCGACATCCAATGGTATTTGTCTGTTAATAACATCCGATACTTATCTCTGTTAAAGGCCAGTTCTGAGTCGCCAAAAAGGAAATTAGCTGATTTGTTGTATTTTATAGATTTCTCTATAAAATAGCCTTGTTGTTCGTCTGAAACTGTAAAAATATTGGTTATTATTTAAATAAAAGTCATAAACAACTCGTCTGTATTTTTCGTTTTTTTTTTTTTTGTTAGACTATCAATATTTAGTTACAATGAACAAGCATATACAAATAAATAGCAAATCAATGACGACAATCTACTTATATACACAGAATAGTTATTGAAAAAATTATGAAGATGTAACGTAATTGTCGCATATATGGCTTAAAAAGACGGTATACAAAGTGAATGGAACTGTTTATATAAACTGGAAATTTTATAAAAACTAATTTTGGAACAGAGCCATATTTTCTAGAAAAATATTTGTGTAAGAAAGAGAAACAAAACAAGTACATACATAGTTTAATTAAATGCTTTCTATATAATCTAATATACAGGGTGTAGCAAAAATGTCATAAATTAAACCACATATTCTGGACCAAAATTAGTTTGATTAACTAATAGTTCGGAACCTAACTTACCTTAGCTAGTACAAATATGCACATAAAAAGTTACAGGCCTTTCAAGTTACACAATGAAAATCAATTTTTCGGGTATATCGAAAACTATTCGAAATTTTTTATTGAAAATAGACATCTGGCATTCTTATGGCAGGAACACCTTAAAAAAATAACAGTGAAATTTGTGCACTCCATAAAAATTTTATGGGGATTTTGTTAAACCCCCCAAATATTTGTGTACGTTCCAAAACACAGTGTTTTTAAAACTTTTTTCTCTCTAGGTACTTTTTCGATAAACCAGATTTTATCGACATATTTTGAACATTTGTTAAATTCACCATATATTTTTAAATGGTTAAGTAAGATTATAGAGGCCTGGTAATAATATTATGAAAATATTATACTATAATCTTTCCATTTAAAAATATATGTGGTGGATTTTACAATTGTTCAAAATATCTTTATAAAAACTGGCTTATCAAAAAAGTACTAGGGGGCAAAAAAAATTTTTTTAAGTTATTCCTGCCATAAGTATGCTACATGTCAATTTTCAATAAAGAATCTCTAATAGGTTTTGATATATTGGAACAAATCTATTCTCATTTTGTAACTTCAAAGGGCTGTAACTTTTTTAATGTGCACAATTGTACTAAGGTAAGTTAGGTTCAATAGAACTATTTTTGGTCCCAAAATATGTGATTTAATGTATGAAATGCCTTTTTGTTATACCCTGTAGTTACTAAAATATGTTACTATTTTTAAACCAAATTCTAAATATTCAGTATAAATTCAACTACCAAATAATAATACTTTTAAAACCATTAAGGTACTCCAAATCAACTTTATTTAAGGTATTAAAAATAGTGTTATTAAATAATGTTAACGTGATTGCATTAGAGTCTAAGAAATATCAAAATCAATTGGAAACTAAGTTCAATATTTTTTAAGAAATGTTGCCAGCTGCAATTATTTCAATAAAGACGTATATGTATGTATGACATCAAATTAATGTTGAAATACAACAAAGTTTTAAATGTGTGTAAATATATGTTAGTTGACAGTAACCTAATATTGTAGAAGTATTTATTAGTACAGAATAAACGTATTTAATTTATTTATTTAGTATTATTTTTCGTTCTACTGCATTTCTGGACATTGGTCACATCTTTTACAAAATATGACATGTTGGTCTCCTATTTAAGCTAAAGAAGAACATTCCCCATCCTTTCTAGCAATTCTAAAAAAGCTATATTTCTAACCGACATTTCTTCAAGCAGGATAATGAATACATAAGCCTAAGACTAATGAAAGCCGGAAGGAAAGGAAGTGTAGTACCTAGGACCAATTTTGTTCTTGCTCTATACTGCTGACCTAACGGCAAGTAACGGCAGCTTTTGCTAATGACACCATGATCCAATCATAGCATCCAGAACTATTCAAAAAGACCTTAATCAAACAGTGGCTTAAAAAATGGAAGATAAAGGCGAATGAGAGTAAACCCACCCATGTGACTTTCACCATGAAAACAAACATGTTCAACTGTAACGCTAAACGAAACACAACTCCCACAAACCGATACTATCAAGTACCTAGGAATCCACCTTGATAGAAGATTAACTTGGCAAAAGCACATTTTTACAACTAGTAGGAAAATCCCTAGAAATTTGTATTGGACGATCGTTGGTAAATCTCAACTATCCTTTGAGAACAAACTACTGATATATAAAGCCATATTAAAACCAGTGTGGACCTATGGTATCCAACTGTGGAGGAGAGCCAGTCAAACAAACCTAAAAATTCCAGAACAAAGTCCTTAGAACAATGCTAAATTCCCCTTATTATGTACCAAATTATTTGATAGAGCAAGACCTCAATGTGCCATTCATGAAAACAGTAACAACAGAATATTATAAAAAATATTCCAAGAGACTAAAATCTCATGCAAATGAGTTAGCAAGCAACCTCACTGATGGTCATAATGATGCACGACGCCTGAAGAGATTCAAAATAGTGGATCTAGCAGGAAGATTCGAATAAATAAACTTAGAGAGTGATCAGTGGATCTCCCTCTGCAGGTCAAATTTCAGCCAAATAATTTACCTTTGTTAAGGACAGATTGTGAGTATTACAATAATTTAAAAAAAGTATTCAAGGGTTCAAAAGAACGCCACCCACTCCCCCCCACAGGGAAGTTTTTAAGCACCAATTCTTTTCTCTTGGATCGTCAGAAAAGCACTTGCTCTATGGTGACGATCTCGCAATATGTACTCAAGGAAATAGTTTTGAAGAGATGGAGGAGAAACTCGAAATTTACTTAAAAACAATGAAGGCTTACTACCTGCAGAATTCTCCCCTTCTAAAACTCAAGTCTGCGCCTTTCAACTTCGCGCAAAGGAAGCCGAATGAAAGAATTTCAAATTGCGTGGAATGGTAATTCATTAGAACACACATACCAACCTATATATCTTGGAGTGACTCTGGACCGGTCCCTCACCTAGAGACAACATTACTTAAAAACGAAAGGAAAGTAACAATAATGAACAGCATACTCAGAAAACTAACGCGAAACAAATGGTTTGCATGTCCTGGCATCTTAAGAACAAAGGCACAGGCACTGTGCTTTTCACCTGATGAGTAGCTTATAAAAAGCTCGAACACCACCAAAGGGACTAAAATCCAAGAAAAGCTTCCTTGGAACAGTGCAGGATGAAACGAGTATTTTCCTCTTCCCCAGTTTCAATGGACCGGTCAATCTCTAGACTTTAAAACGTGGAAAAATATGAATAGGATAAGAACGGGGGTCGCATCTGCAAAGTCAAACATTGTAAAATGGAGGAAAACAGACCAAGATAACGTAAACTGTGGCTGCAGATAAATACACAATATGGAACACATCTTCTTACATGCAGAAACGGTCCTCATCGGTGTACCCTCGAGGATTTGTGGCTCGACAATAGAGATGGAATTATATGGATAGCATATCCGGACACAAAAAAGTAACACAAGAGTGAACGGAGAGGACTGGAAGAACCACATAAATAGAAGAAAGACGTGATTTTCTTATTACAATATTTAAGTTTCACCTTACAAAGAGTCGCCAGACAAGGTTGTAGATTATCCCCAATTTTGTTTAACATGTAGGTACTCGGAAATAATATTCAACGACGCGACGCCTTAGAAGGGTAATGAGTTCGACGTGGGGGAGAAATTATTAACCACATCAAGGCACGTATCCATTATGTTAATGCTCCGCGCTCCTTTACTGCTCCACATACGTCGTCGGTGCTCTCTCTCGGTGCAACAGTACGTGCTCCACCTAGGTGCTCCAATCGGTGGCGGTTTATATGTAGATATGTACAAAATTTACCAAATGAAAGGGCACTGGAAATCCAATTATCGTATTCTTCATAAAATTCTGCGCATATTTGATTTTACAAGTTTAAGTCTACCTGTGCAAATAAGAGGTGGGGGTGAGTGGGAACCTTCTTATGAAAAAATGGCTGTAAGTCCGGTTCTGCTAACTCGAATGTTGCATACTTGGTTTTGTTGAAAACAGCTCTTTTTCGTCAATGTAAGTAGTGTGCTATGGAAAAAACAAATAAACATCTTCCAGATGTAAACGTATATAATTAATAAAAACAACAACAAGATAAGACTATAAAATATAACAAAGAAATAAAAGCAACTACTTACTTAGTCTTAGTGACTGCCTAAATGTTCAAATTGTTGCCCATTATTTTCGATGCAAGCATTTACTCTTTCAAGAGTAGATTAAATAGCAACGGATCTAACTATTTTAGACTTTTATTTATAGGGACGGATGCCGCTAGGCCCACTACTCGAGAAAATATGATATAGAATGTAGAGAATACGAAACGCCATTCAAAGCATTGCGAAAGCAGAAATTGAGACTGCTGTTCAATCTACTCTTGAACGAGTAAGTGCTTGCATCGAAAATGATGGGCAACAATTAACATTTAGGTCGTCACTAAGTAAGTAGTTGCTTTTATTTCTTTGTTATATTTTATTGTGTTGTTTGTCTTATTGTTGTTTTAATTAATTATATACGGTTACATCTCGAAAACGTTTCTTTCTTTTTTCCATAGCACACTACTTTTTAAATAACTTTGTTCACCGGTGACATTACCAGTTGATTAAAATTTACACGTTTCTTAAGATATCTCGAGATAGAAAAAAGGTATCTACATGCGATTTTCGGTATTATGTTGCTAATTTGGTCTAATTTTGTAATATAGGATTAAAAATGCATACTTGTATTTAATATTCTCCAAAGAAAACTAGATTTACTCCAAAGAACTAGAAAGACTCTTACATTGACGAAAAAGAGCTGTTTTCAACAAGACCAAGTATGCAAAATTCGATTTAGCAGAACCGGACTTACAGCCATTTTTCATAAGAAGGTTCCCACTCACCCACACCTCTTATTTGCAAAAGCTAGACTTAAACTTGTAAAATCAAATATGCGCAGAATTTTATGAAGAATACGATGATTGGATTTTCAGTGCCCTTTCATTAGGTAAATTTTGTAAAATTTTGATTTTTTAATTTTTGATATTCAATTACGCCCTCTATCGGTGGACCTACAATTATGAAAATTATTTCCAGGCTTTTCCCGAGGCAACTTTTGTTATAAATTTTTTTTTCTCAAAGCTGTACTATAAACGGTTCCTGCGGTATGGTCGAGAGCCATTCTTATTGGGACACCCGGTATAAATACGAAAACAATAAAAATAGTTACACTTTTATAAAAAAAAACAACTTTTTATAATCAAACGTTTTCATTATTTATAGGACCCAATATAAAATTATAAACTATTTTGTTGTTTCAATTTCTGTCAAAAGAAATTTTTAATCGACTTTTTCAGAGGCATAATTTCTCTAGCGGATTTAAACTCATATAAATCAAAAAAAATATTTAAAATGGTATATATAATATTTGTATGTAATAATTAATTTATAAAACATGAATGTTAACTATATTAACTTTTAATTATTTATTAAAAAATTAATTAAAGATACGAAACAGCCGGGTTTCGAACTCAGGACTTCTCGATCTGTAGTCTAATGGACTACCACTGAGCCACCACCTATAGATTTATTAACCTACTTTAAAATGAAATTTAAATGCCATTGCATTATTCACATTTTTAAAATATGTAGTTTGAAATTAAAAAATCGATTTATCCATATAATAGCAGTTAAATATTGCAATGTTAGCTAGTTCTGAGCTATTCTGAAAATTTTAGGTGCCTAGATAGCATAGAACTATTTTTAAAATGGATAACAAAATTTGTGGATATAGTGACATAGTTACAAAGACCAAGCCAAGTATATAAAAACGTTTTAAAAATCAAAAATTTCTTAAATTTTGTGTCCGTTTTCATTGACGCGCTGTTTATTTTGTTTAAGAGATATAATATCGTGAAACTTTATTAAACTAATTACTCTGGTCTATATTAGTGCGCCATCTCTTACCCGCAAGTCAATTTATTTAATATGTTCAGCTCTTGTCGGGAATTCAGCTCACGATTTAACGACAACCACCTAGGTTTCCATTGGTCAGCATCTGCGTGGAGTTATTGATTTAACTTTAAATGTACCTACTTCGCAAGTCTGCCAACTGTTGGAACACTCTAAGCTTAGATAACCATGTGATATTTCCACTTCTAACGATTTAATTATTGTTGTAAATAGTAGTTTATATTAATTAGAAATAGTGATATCATGGCTGAAGGATCTTACGAATACGAGTGTATGAGAGCTGAACTGTTGGGAATTGAAAAACCTGATTATGATCAGTTTATGAAAAAAGCTATGGAACAGGCGAAAAAGGAGATTGAAGAAGAGGAAGTAGATATAGAACATTTAAAGGTTAGTAGATATTAATTTATAGCTTATGATAACAAATATTTTGGTATCCAATATTAACATTACTTTGATAAAAAAATATATATCACGAAAATATCTTATGCGTGAACAATACTTTTTAAATTTAACAAATTATATCAATTTTAGATTTATTATGTATACCTATATATAATATCATTTTGACGATAATAATAATTACATTAACTACAGATTTTCACGCTGGAACATAAAGGAAATATGTACGATATGTTTATAACTTCGTATACTCCTATACAGGGTGATTCATTAAGAATTTCCAATCTCTGAGTGGTAGATTCTAGACATCAAAATATTAAGATTTGGCCCAAATCACTCAAATAAAATGTGGCTCGTTACTGAGTTACTGGGTTTTATTAAAATATTTAATAACTATTTTTACCGAATACTCTAAAACTATTTGACATATTATCCTTATCATATCTAGCAGAAAGTGTAGATACTGTACACTTTACTAAACTATGATAAATAAGCGCTTCTGGCTGCTACCAGAGGCGTCCGACAGGGGACAGTGAATGGTTGACCCTTCCCCAATTCTACGCCACTGACGGAATTGCTATTTTTGCACAATATTTCGACTCTCCAGTAGGTACTTTGTAAATCATATTCTCCTCATTCAGAACGATAAAGTCATTAGTTTTCGAGATATTTGAAGTTGAAAATGAAACGGCACAGCTATTTTGATTAATGTATTGTGCCTCTTCATTTTTAACTTCAAATATTTCGAAAACTAGCGATTTTATCGTTACGAATGAAGAGTATATTATTTATACGGATAGTATTGGAGGATCTAAACATTATGCTAAAATAGCAATTCCACCAATGGTGTAGAATGTGGGAAGGATCAACCATTCACTTTCCCCTATCGTACGCCTCTGGTAGTAGCCAGAAACGTTTGTTTAACATATTTTAGTAGGGTGTACAGTACCAACATTTTGTAGCAACTATGACAAGGATATGTGTAACTCAGTAAGGAGCCACATTTTATTTAAGTGATTCGGGTTAAATATTTTAATTATGTCTATCCAGTACTTCAAAAGTATTTGACACATCCTTATTATACTTGGCAGAGAGTGTAGGTACTGTACACCCTACTAAATAAATAATAAACGTTTCTGGATACTATCGGAAGCGTACGACAGGGGAAAGTGAATGGTTGACCCTTCCCACATACACCACTGGCGGAATTATTATTTGGGCGCAATTTTTCCAGTCTCAAATACTGTCTATATAAATAATATACTTTTCATTCGTAATGATAAAATCATTAGTTTTCGAGATATTTGAAATTAAAAATCAAGGGGCACAATACATTAATCAAAATAGCGTATCGTTTCATTTTCAACTTCAAATATCTCGAAAATTAATGACTTTATCGTTACGAATGAAGATTATATAATTTACTTACAAAGTATTGGAGAATCGAAATATTGCGCTAAAATAGGCATTTCGTCAGTGGCGTAGAATTTGACAAGGGTCCACCATTCACTGTCCCCTATCGTACTCCTCTGGTAGTAGCTAGAAACGTTTGTTTTTTATAATTTAGTAGAGTATACGGTACTTACACTCTCTGCCAAGTATGACAAGGATATGTAAAATAGTTATAATAAAGTTCTGGGTAAAAATAATTATTAAAATTTTAAATAAAACACCCTGTAACTTAGTAACGAGCCACATTTTATTTAAGTTAATTATGTTAAATCTTAATATTTAGGTCTAGAATCTACAACCCAGATATTGGACATTCTTAATGAATCACCCTGTAATTCCAATACTATAGTCCGTCTAGAAAGTATCCGGAAAAAAGAAAGCAGAATCATAATTTTACGGTATTTATTTCGATCACTTGAAATATAAAATTTCAACAAATAATTCATCTCATTTACTTATACAACCTCCATTTAAATTTAAACACTTAACTAAACATCCAGGTACACCCTAAACTAGGTCAAGGCCATAATTTTCGGTAATGGTGTTCTAGGCCTATAAAACTGACCGAATCAAATCTTCTTTATCTCGTCTGCTCGTTCCATTTCAATCTTCATCAGTCCCCATATGTTTTCAATGGGGCTAAGATCTGGAGATGCTGCTGGCCACGGAATTGTTGCCAATTCGTGTTCTTGTATCCAAGCTTGAGTATAAGCAGAAGTATGGCATCTTGCATTATCTTGCTGAAAACGCCTCCCCTCTGAATATAAAACATGAGCCGTTTCAAGAAGAAAACCATTTAAGATGTCACAATATTTCGCACTATCAACAGTACCATTAACTATACAGAGGGGTGTAGCACCACGCTGAGATATTGCTCCTCAAACCATTATTTTAGTGGGAAATTTGGAAATTTGGATATTTGAACGGTAACATTTTCTCTTGATAGGACTTTTAGATGATTTGCACCAAGCTGGAAACAACTTTCATCAGATATAAAGACATTATTAAAATTATCTTCTCGAAAACGTTGACAAAAATCTATTCTTCGTTGCCTTTGCAGAGATGTCATTGTAGGGATTTTTTTTGGATTCCTTGACATGTAGCCTTGCTTTTTCAGTGACATGCGGACAGTTTCTGGGCACACTTTTATTCTTCGTTGATTTCCAAATCTCTTCGTTAATTTTCGAAACCCTAGGCGCGGATTTTGTCGTCCTAAAGTCACTAAAGCATTTAAATTGTTTCCGCGAATCTTACGCGGTCTACTCGAAACTGGTCTATGTCTCATATCTATGCCATTTTTTATCCTCTTTATTGTCTCATACACTGCACTTTTTCCGAGTTCAGTCAATTGCACTAATTTTTTAACGTTTTGGACACCCTTTCTATACAAATATTCCACCACTTTTCTTTTTTCTACTTGCGACATTATTTCACAAATCTTAAATCTGTTTACAAACAACAATATTTGACAGATGGTGTTGTCATGCGAATTGGTCCATAACCTAATATCGGCACAACCTACTTGATGCATTATTTTTGTCTTAAAATGTTACAAAAAGGAAATCTATTAAAATTAGAAAAAATATAAAATTCCGGATACTTTCTAGACGGACTATATTATCATACGTCTATGCACAGTTTTCCCCACTTTTCCCAAGTGTCACATTGGTGAATTAAATTGAATTAATCAAGAATTAATTAATTTCGTCACGAAATTAGTTTTGTTTTTAAATTCTTACGTGTTATTTCTATATATGTATTACTGTTTAAATTCAAATATGATTGTACAAATAACTGGATACATTTCTCCTTTCTGTCAACCCACTCGATCCCTTATCGGAATTATACTCTGGTCAAATTACGAAAACAACAAACAAAAGTTTTTTAGCAGTTATTTTATTGCTAGAATCGAATCTTAAGAACGTAGAGAATTTCGCTCCAAAATATTTTAAATGCATTCATTTTTTCGAATCCTGAGAAAACTAATAAATATTTTTGAAATTTTAAACGCAGAATGAAAGATTACATTATTACCGAGGGCCGAAAGTCCCTTTGAATAAACGAAAAGCTTATTTTTAATGGAATATCAAAAATCACACTAAATTTTTTCTTTTTTTTTTCATCCCTGTAACTTATTAAAATAAATATTATATAAATTTTCAGGGACTTTCTGCCCTCGGTAATAATGTAATCTTTCATTGTGCGTTTAAATTTTTCAAAAATACCTATTAATTTTCTCAGGATTCGAAAAAAATGAATGCATTTAAATAGCATTGGACCAATATTTTGCCCATACCCCTTTAAGGGGAAAGGCGCAAAATGTCGCCTGTCAAAATTTTCAATGTATAATATTTTATCAGTATATCAGTATATAGTATTTTCAATATACATATATAAATAAGTATTTTTGAAAAATTTAAACGCAGAATAAAGCATTACATTATTACCAAGGGCCGAAAGTCCCTTAGAATAATTAAAAAGTTTCTTTTGAATGAAATATTTACAATTAAAAATCACACTAAATTTTCTCTTTTATTTTCACCCCTGTAACTTATTAAAATAAACATTATAGAAGTTTTCAGGAACTTTCGGCCCTCAGAAATATTTATAATAATTCATTCCCCGTTTAAATTTTTCTAAAATACTTATTAGTTTTTTCAGGTTTTGAAAAAAATGAATACATTTAAAACACATTGAAAATTTTGACAGGCGACATTCTTCCACTTTTATTTATAGAATATAACACAAAATTTTCTATTTATTTTTTTACATTCTCATTATTAACTGAATGTAAAATTTATTACGCAATTTATGGATATGGATAGTATTCAAATATCATCACTCATTAATATTTTTTAGGAGGTAGACCTAGAAAAAGAAGGTATTAATAGAATGACAGGAAGATTGGATGAATTAAACAATATCCTGAAAAAGACTCAATCGAAAATAAATCGAATGAAGGTAAGATTTTTTAGAAAACTTGTGCAAATTCGTACATTATTGATGTTTTGTTAAACTTATTATTTTTCATACTTCTATTATAGAAGAATCATATATCGGTGTAAGAATCTTCAGAACAGAATAAAAAAACAGATATAATTAACCCCTTAGGGGTCTGTAATAAGCGCAACGTTATTTTTAATTACCGTGAATAATATTATAGCATCAAACTCCAGCTTAGTTCGTGGCAGATTATATGCGGATGATCTGGTATTAGTATCTTCAGGAAAAAACATCTCATCAGTACAGCGTCACTTACAAACCTCACTTCATGAACTCGAAAACTGGTCGAAGAAAACAGGATTTCAGTTTTCACTCAGTAAATCAAAGTGTTTGTTATTTTCAAAGAAACGTGATCCGATTAAACCGCAACTAAAATTATCTAACCAGATCCTGAATTATGCCGATGACATTAGGATCTTATGGGTGGTTTTTGATACGAAACTCACATGGAAAAAACACATCCTACAAATAAAAAAAACATGCCAAAATGGAATTAATCTTATGAAAACTCTCTCTAATAAAAACTATGGAGCTGATTATAACTTCATAATCCATGTTTATAAAACCCTAATTAGATCTAAAATAGATTACGGTTCCATAGTATATGCATCTGCTAAAGAATCCTTATTACACCACCTTGACGTAATTTAAAATACGGCATTAAGAATAGCTACAGGAGCATTTCGGACCAGCCCAATAGAAAGTTTACGAGCAGAAACTAGAGAGCCATCACTTAAATATAGAAGGATGCACTTAACTCTCACATAAACATTTGCTGCTAATTCTAATCCAAACAATCCATCTAGAAGTAACATATTCACTGATCGTTTTAAAAACCTATATACTGAAAGTAGGAACATGAAACCGCCATTCTACGAAAGAGTTAGGTAAACCCTTAGGACTTTATACATTCCGATACCAAATACATATTCCAACTTCATAGAAATTCCTCCTCCTTGGACATTAAGCATTCCTCAATCCGATACATCTTTAAATATCTTTAGAAAGAACTATACTATACTCCACACTCCTTAATAAAAAATACTTTCATCAACAAACTAACAAAATTTTCTAAATCCTATCATATATACACAGACGCTTCTAAAATATCTACTGGAGTTGGGGCAGCTATCATTACTCCAAATATTACACTTGAGTATAAACTACCATCCTTAAACTGTATACATACTGGCGAGCTATACGCCATCTATCAAGCTCTCGTTCATATTAACTCCAGTATTATATCCAATGCTCTTATAATTACCGATTCCCTCAGTTCCATCCATACCATTAACCAACCGTACCTACACGAAGCATCCAATTGCTCTCCTAATTAAAAAAAAAGAACTAGCTACCATTCAAAACAACAACCATACTGTACAATTCCTATGGGTTCCTTCACACATATTGGCCTTCAAGAAAATAAAGAAGCGGATCGTACAGTACAGCCCAACAAGCCAGGAACAGTAAAACCGCGAGTGAAGTGAGATATGTAGTTCTTTCTGTGGCAAAACCAGTGGGACAGTCCAACTTCAAAACTTCGCGAAGTGAAAACGTTTGTAAAACCGCGGAAATCTCAAATTCACAACAGAACTCACCAAGTCATTGTTACTCGTCTTCGTCTAGGACATACCCGACTTACCCACGGACACACTTTTGGTCACACTAATCCCACTTTATGTGAAAACTTATATCCAACTAAGTGTTAAGCATGTCCTTGTACAGTGCCCAAGATACCAGTTGCAGAGACAGAACAACCACATCATCGGATCAACAAGTGAAATCTTAGGAGAAAATTGTAAAATTGAACATTTGGTAAAATTTCTTAAAGATATCAATGTATTTAACAAAATCTAGCATTTGTAAATAAATTATCTTATGTATATGTATATATGCAGCTAATAACCTCAGAGGTTGATGCGATTATTTTGTAAAATAAAAAAAAATATAAGTAATACCGGAAATTGTCTCCATCCATCCTATGGCTCTACTGCTCCAATTCGAGCCCTGGCCTCCCTCAGCAAACCTCACAATTCGTTACGGTCTTAAGCCATTCTTCTCCGATAGACTTCCAGAAACATTTCTTGCGTCCTCATCCACACCATTCTTCCATCGTTTCCTCGGTCTCCCAATGGGTATTCTCACCTGCATTCCTGCATTCAACAGGGTTTTTGGAAGCCTGTTTTCTTCCATTCTAAATACATGGCCTAATTCTAAATAGAAATATGTAGGTGAACATACTAAGATAAAGGTGGTTCTCTCTCTTTTTCTATCATAGGTCTTGGGCAACACAGTGGGCTATGAAGACGTTTCCCGGAACATTAAAAAGATCCTGCTGAACTTCTGTGCTTTATTGCTTGGTCGTAGGTTATTTTATCTCCTGTTCAAGAGTTCGTGCTCCTACCTTTTTTATTTGAGCCAGCATATATTTCAAGAAGATTTGGGTGAACTTCTTTTAGTTTACCTTTTGGCAACTTCTTAATTCGATATATTCTCTATTTAATTTCATAATGATCTTCCCATTGTCTTTATGAGACAAGCCTCGACGACACTGTAGATTATAAAGCGAGACAAGATCACCTACGTCAAAGCGTTCATTCTTGCATCGAAAATCATATTAATATTGAAAAAGATCCTTCTCGTCTGATTAATGTTTGAATATCCGTGATATATCTATCCACCGGTTCGTTTTTCCTTTGCTTCCTGTTTCTGATTTACTCCTCTAGTTGTAGAGAATACTCTCTAGGATAGAAAGCTTTTTAAAATCTTCGCTGAAGTCCATCCATGAATTCCAATTTCTATTGTTGTTTCGGTACCATTAAAATGCATGGTCTCCTATCAATTCTGGTAATGCTTTTAGCAGATCTTGCTTATCGACCTCGTAGGCTAGGCTTAACTCGTCTATTCTCTCTATGAACTCTACCGCATCCGAATGTTTCTTGTCGAAGTGTGCATTCCACTTCCGTACTTGATTTGTAAATCTGATTGCCTCATTTGTTTTGTCATTGTTAAGTCTTGGCTTGTGATTATCGAAATTTCCTGGGTCAGTATCTGATGCAACTTCCTCGGAAGTATTGATTTTTGGTATTTTTCCTGTCGCTTCCCCGCGAACTTTATAAAAAGTTCTGAGTCTTGATCTTAACTGGAATCTAATTCGCATTTTTCGGCTTCGCGCTGTAATTCCTCTTTGGAAAGACGATTTATCCATGACGTACCTATCATGGCACCTGTTACTGAGTCTGTGACTTACACCTCACTGCGGTGTAAGTTGTAAAACAGTCACGCGATTAAAATATATAAATTTATCGAGAGCTCGTTCACTTCACTTGCTACCGTTTAATTATGAGCAGCAAAATACTTCAACACGGTACACCTCGCTGCTCAAGTCGGCCTGGCTCAGTTTGCGAGATCACGTCAGTACGGCGTCTCGCTCACTTCGCTTGGCTGGTAGTGGAGCCCAGACCTGTCGCTTCAAGACTGGAGAATCTCCGTTCGCTGGCCTCCTTAAGTATCCCTCTGCCTGTGCTGTTTCGGAGAAGCGGAAATGAGTGGGGGAAATCCATCTGCGCGGATTGTGGAACTCGTACGGTTCTAGTGTTGGTGCGTGTTCGCGACGTATTATTACAATATATTACTGGCTATCTGCATTTTGCCGAATTGTAAGAAAAGTATCTTATTACATTGCTCTATTACGTCCTCGGTTTGTACAAATGCCCCACAACAGCAGTGAATTAAATAAGCTGCAAAATAATTTCTACCAAACTTCAAGATTTCCGAAGGTCCTTGGAGCGATAGATTTCATATAATATAAAAATACAAGCCTCTGGAGTGTACATGACTCAACAATATTGTTCTGAAACTATTTTTTGTGGCATCTTAATACAATATTTTTATTGGCAATAAGTCACAATTTGACTTTAAAATAAGTTTAATTTGACGTTTCGACATCCATTTCGGAAATCGTTCTCAAAATACGGTATTTTGAGAACTAGCAATTTTCTCTGGCATTTGGAGAACTAGCATATCTCATGTTCCTGTTTGTACCAAACACTGTCTGTTTTTTCATCAAACTTTCGTTTTCATACTAAAAATAATTTTTGGTTCTTCTCTTCATTTTTAGTAATCCAACAAAAATCGACCAATAACAAAGTTCAGGATATAATGCACTTGCATTATAGTTGCTTGCAGTATAGTTGGTGAAAAAATCATTACACTAGAACTTATTCGACGAATAAAAAGATTGATTCAGACCAACAGGTCATATCACGGTACGATCAGATCACAGTCAAATCACCTTCAAGGTTCAACCCTGTCACATACACAGTCCGGGAAGCGATTTTACAAAATATACCCTCTGTCCGCCTTCTACACAGACGTCATTCAGAACTGTAACTATCCATACCCGTTATCAACACATCTTACAAAATATACCCGACTCCAGCACGTTATTTTGGTGCCATTTAAACTTTTTAACCAACTATTATGCAGTAATCTTGAATGTGGTCGACAGTATGTTAGTGGTCATCGTTTCATCTAAATACATACAGTGCACTGGAATAAGTGTTACCCCCCCTTACTAACGCTCCAAATAAGCCAAACGCTCGGACAGGTCGATTTTTAAAATAATCATAGTATATTATAGCATCAATGTTTCGAACTTTACGCGATACATCTTCAGGTGGCAAGCATAACTCTGTTTTTTTTAATAGGAAAGTACATCATGTGACACCTCATTCAAAAGCTTTTGAAATACTGATTACAAAAATATATATTACTTTAAACCTTTTTGAGACCGTAGGCGCAAAATTTCGATAGAGTGCTTTTTAAATGTATTCAGTTTTTTCGAATCCTGAGAAAACTAATCGTATTTTTGAAAAATTTAACCGTAGAATGAAATACTACAGTATTATCGAGGGTCTAAAGGGCCTGAGAACTTCTATAATGATTTTTTTAATAAGTCACAGGGGTAAAAAAAAGAGAAAATTTAGTCTGGTTTTTAATTTCAAATATATCATTCAAAATAAACACTTTGTTTATTCTAAGGGAGTTTAAGCCCTCGGTAATAATGTAGTATTTTATTCTGCGTTTAAATTTTTCAAAAATACTTACTACTTTTCTCAGGATTCGAAAAAAATGAACGCGTTTAAAAAAATTTCGATCGAAATTTTGCGCCGACGCTCTCAAAAATGATTAAAGTATTATACATTTTTGTAATCAGTATTTCGAAAACGATTTTAATGAAATACCACATGATGCACCTTCCTATTTAAAAAAATCAAAGTTGTGCCTGTCACCTGAAGAGGGATCGTGTAAAGTTCGAAACGTTGATGTTATATTATACTTTGATTATTTTAAAAATCGACATGTCCGAGCGTTTTGCGTATGTGTTAAAAATAAATTAGTTAATAAGGGGGTAACACTTGTTCTAGCGCACTGTATGAAAAATTTCTGAATTATGTTCTGATAATTCTAATTTTAACGTGTGCGTACGAATAAATCTAAACCGAAATAATACCGAGATAGATTATAGTGTGCAATGTAATAAATGGATAGAAAACTTTAGTGAAAATACAAAAACACAGTGGATTCAAATGGCACCATATATGCTGGAATCGGGTATATTTTGTAAGATGTGTTGAAAGCGGGTACCGATACTTACAGTTCTGGATGACGTATGTGTAGAAGGCGGATCTTGTGCTCACAGCGGATATATTTTGTAAAATCGAGTCCCGGTAGGTCAAGGTCAAAGTCAGTCGGCATTCAATTCGGCGGTCAATTCGGCATTCAGTCCGATCAAGAGAGTCTTGCTGTAGGTAAAAACCTACATAATTTACTATTTTATTTGGGAAATAAGCCACACTTGCAAGTTGGAAATTAAATTTACTGAATCCACGAGGAAAATAAACTTCCTGTAGCCGGCTGTATACCATAAATCACAAAAATACCAGGTTTTTCTATTCTACTGACGTTTCGACTTCCACTTCGGAAATCGTTGTGTCCGAATTTCGATTTCAGAAGTGGAAGTCGAAACGTCAATAAATTTAATTTCCAACTTAATTTTTGGCTTAAATTATTTCTCAAGTAAAATAGTAAATTGCATAAGATGCCACAAAGAAATAACTTCAGAACAATATTTAAAAACCTACATGCTGTATGTTTTGTCAACCTTATCTTGTGGTGACTATGGTTATATCAAGATGTTCTAAAAGTCAATTTTTAACAAATTATCAGTAAAAGATGTATTTTTGTTATTACTAAGTTTTCAATCTAATAGCACATAAAACAACATCCAAAAATGTTACTCTACATCCTACCAGATTGAAAACAATGGGAACCTTCTCTGGTGACACCTCCGAGGCTTCTACAATTTGCAAGCCTTAACGGATGTTGAGACTAAGGAAGATGAGAGAATTTTACAATTTATAATTCACGTCACATCTCCTCAGCGCGGCAAAGTTCCAACGAGAATGGTTCCCTTCGTACTCCAATCAGAGTAAACATGTAAATCAAAAATGAATAACCATTTTCAATTTCGTTGCAACCCGAGACTACAGCCGCATCATTATTCCAGTTCAATCAGAGAGTGCAGCTAGCACCTCTACCGGTTTCGAAACTTATTAGTCTCTCGTCAGGAGGCACATATGCTGCTCTCTCTGACCCAACCAAGATAAACTACGGCGTGCAGTCACGGATTGCAACGAACTAAATGGCAGGGATGCCCTAGCGACAACTTCTAGAAAATTACTAAGTTTTCAATCTAATAGCACATAAAACAACATCCAAAAATGTTACTCTACCAAATTGAAAACAATGGGAACCTTCTTTGGTAACACCTGCGAGGCTTCTACGAAAGCCTGCAACGAAATTGAAAATGGTTATTCATTTTAGATTTACATAATGACTCTGATTGGAGTACGAAGGGAACCATTCTCTTTGGAACTTTACCGCGCTGAGCAGATGTGACGTGAATTATAAATTGTAAAATTCCCTCATCTTCCTTAGTCTCAGCATCCGTTAAGGCTTGCAAATTATTGTAGAAGCCTCGGAGGTGTTACCAGAGAAGGTTCCCATTGTTTTCAATCTGGTAGGATGTAGAGTAATATTTTTGGATGTTGTTTTATGTGCTATTAGATTGAAAACTTAGTAATTTGCTAGCAGTTGCCGCTAGGCCATCCCTGCCATTTCGTTCGTTGCAATCCGTGACTGCACGCCGGGGTTTGTCCTGGTTGGGTCAGAGAGAGTAGCATATGTGCCTCCTGACGAAAGACTAATTCGACTAGTTTCGAAACCGGTAAAGGTGCTTGCTGCACTCTCTGATTGAACTGGAATAATGATGCGGCTGTAGTTTCGTGTTGCAACGAAATTGAAAGTGGTTATTCATTTTTGATGTATTTTTGTCTTTCTTTCTTCAAGTATAGACACTTTCTATTGCCGATATTAGAATAATTTTCTTGCTGTAATATTCATGACTAAAGGACTGATTGATAGTAGATTATAGCATGTCCTTTAGAAGTTAGCATGTCCATTCACAATTTTTTATAATTATAATAAGTTAGTTCCTATCATTATATATTACGGTAATCAACTGAGTTTATTCATAGACCAGGGCATTGAGGAAAAAATAAATCGATTTTTAAATAAGGCTCCTATCGACTTACAACTTTTTGCATTGTGTTGGGGCTGACGTCAGGAAAAGGTCTTCAATAGAAAAATGGGTGGAAATGCAAAATTACATTTACAGTGCATAAAATGTTTACAAAAGTGCATAAACATGTTAAAAGCATAAATATGTTAATAGCATAAAAAGGCCAGTTTTTATTAGTCGGTGGTTTTTGGGGTGGCTGAACATGAAAACGCTATCAGAACTTACCCCCTGAAAACCTGGTGCACAGGGTTATTGCTATGGCAGGTTATCCGCACTTTTGAGGGTTTTCGGCACTAAATTGATACAAACAATTTACTCGAGGGTTTTTGGGGTCGATCGAACACGAATACATTATTAGAACCGACACCCGGAGCACCCGGTGCCGAAGTACACTGCTGGCTGAAGCACATCGTATTCTGGAGTTTTGAGGGTTTTCGGCACTAAATTGATGCAAATAGGGTACTCGGGGGGTTTTGGAGATATTGATTACGATTATGATGTAGGTGAAGGCCCCTTGTATGTCTTTTTAGTGCCGAAAATACTCGAAACTCCAGAAAATGACATGCCTTAGCAGTGAATCTGGACACTAGGTGCTCCGGGGGTTAGTTTTGAAGGTGTCTTCTTTTTAGCGTCCCGAAAAACCACCGAGTAATCTGTTTGCACCATTTTAGTGCCGAAAACAACCCTCGAAACTCCAGAAGATGATGTGCCTGAGCAGTGACCCTGGATACCGGGTGCTCAAGGGGTCTGCTCTGATGGCGCATTCACGTTCAGCGACCCCAATATCTCCCCGAGTAACAAAATATGGCCCTTAATATACTGATTTTAACGTGTTTATGCATTATTGATGCATTTTGTTCTCTGGAAATGTGGATTTTAATGCATTTTATCCATGCGTTTTCACCCATTTTTCTATTGTAGACTTTTTTCCTGGCATCATCCCGAATACAATAGAAAAAGTTGGAAATCCCTTTTGGAAGGTGTTGTATTTAAAAATCGATTTATTCTGGTATTTTTTATTCTAAATGCCCTGGTCTATCAATACAATTTAGGAATTCTTGATGAAATCATTTTAAATGCCGACATGTACTATTATTAATATTTGCTTTTTTGATAACGGTTTATTAATGTTGTTCTGAAGCTATTTCCTTGTGGCATTTTTATAATTACGTATTTTTTATGGAAAATAAGCCACAATTTTACTAAAAAATGAATTTATTAACGTTTCGAAGCCCAAATCGGGTTTCGTTGTCAAAATACAAAATACTAGTAAAATAAAACAAACATGTTGTTGCTAAGTAAAAAAATTCTTCTAATAATTTATTTAATCTGACTCATTTATATTGGCAATTCAGACGTATATTATACATTTTAAAGTAGAAGACTTTAAAATGATATCGCCAATATTTATGAGTTGCGTTCCTGGGACGACTTTACTAAAAGATAGTTCATTCGATTACATGAAATCAATCCCAACTCAAGAATATCCGTCGCAAAAAAATCATAGCATGTGATCTGTCTTTAAAAAGACAACCAAATGCAACGATGACAGTAAAATTCTCGCGTTAGAGATTCCATAGTAAATCACGAGGGAAAACCAGGAAAAAACCTCGTGATACTATCCCGACATCGTAAGTATTTGGTCTTACATTTAATCTACCTTCAAAAAACTAATACCAAATTCTGACTTTAATATGTTTAAATTATAAATAATATTAATATTACATAGATATACAATAAGTAATACTAAAATATAAAATTTGTACTAACTCGATATGTTATTGACTTACTAATCGTGGTATTTTCTTTCTATTGACTTCCTCTTTCTATTATAAAGAGGAAGTTATAGAAAGAAAATACCACGATTAATAACAAAAATAACAAAAATATATTCACCAGAATAAATCAATTGTTCAATCAGCACCTAGAGACTTGTAAATTCAGGATGATGTCAGGAAAAAAGTCTACAATAGAATAATGGATGAAAATTCATAATTGCATATTTTGTGCATAAAATGCATCCAAAAGTGCATAAGCATGTCAAAATAAGTATATAAAGGGCCAGATTTTGATATACGGTGGTTTTTGGGGCGCTCAACACGACTGCACCATTAGAATCGATTACGGAGCACCTGGTGCCCAAGGTCACTGCTAAGACACGTCATCTTCTGGAGTTTCTAAAGTCCACTTTACATCAACAATAATTGATCAAGAAATTGACAACAAGTTATTTAAGGTCAAATTTGGCTTATACAAAACACAATTCTACATCCAATTTTGCCGTGAATAAAAAGAAAATAAAGAAATTTGACAAAATAAAACATATCCAATTGTTCTATTTCATCAAATTCCTTCATTTTCTTTTACAAACCGTACATTTTGTACACGCAAATTTGGCTTTGAATAACTTTGTCAATTTCTTGTTCAATTTATTGTTGATGTAAAGTGGACATAAGATTTTCGGCATTAACGGGTTACTCGGGAAGTTTTTGGGGTTGCGGAAAACGAATATGCCATCAGAACAACACCCGGAGCACCTGGTGTATAGGTAGGGGAAGGACGTCGAAGATGACGCACCTAAGCAAAATACATTTTATTTAAGGGTAAAAAATATTTAAGCTAACTTTGAATGCTACGAGCCTGTAATTTGGACATTTCTATAACCAATTTCTAGGATTATTTTTTCAATAAAAGGAAGTATTTTTTATGCGGCTTTAAAAAAAACGCTTTTGCGCCATCTTACCTTCCACCGAGGGAAAGATGACGCACAGTGATGGTGAAGATGGCGCATGTAGGTATCTATATTAAAAGCGCAAGTGATATGAAAAGAAAATTTATTTTTTAATACTGAAAGTAAGAAAATGTAAACAAAGCTTTTTTAACATATTAACAAAAGTCACAAATGTAGTTTTCGGGACTTTTGGCTCCACTGCATTCTTTATGCACCCATTGTCCACAACTTGTGCATCTGAACCATGTTTCCGTCTTTTTGCCGAAGTCTCCACATAATATGCAGATATCAGTTTCACCTCCCTCGTTGATTATATCATCCAACTCATCGTCATTGCAAAGACCTTCTTCATCAAAATCGCTTTCTTCAGTATCGCTATCCTCCAAGATTTTTTTGTTTATTTTTTGTTTGATTATTTTTTGTACTTTGGCTTTCCCTTTATTTTTATTTAGTTTTAATCCTGCATCATTAACCAATACTTGTCTGGTTACTTTTTTCTTTCCTTCTTCCGACTTCGCCAGTTTTTCTTTTTTTTTTATTCTCTTTTTCTTCTAAGAATTCTTTTAAAGGGGTGCTTGTTAGAATTTCAGAATGTTGCTTTTGTCGTCCATATTTTCTTTTAATTTTTTTATTGGGCAAAGGAACTGGAGAAATAAGTGAAAGAGAAATATGTGGACGTTTGGTTATTTCATTTTGTTTTGTGGGGGTTGTGTGACGACTTTCAGGAGACTGTCGGCTGGTTGATGGACGTGGTAATTCTGGTTCTCTTATAGATGGTGTTGTTATTAGTGGAGGTGTTCCCTGAGGTGCAGGTTCAGGAGAAACATCTCTATCCAAGCTATCATTGTTTAAATTATCAGCAGGAAAAAAGTCATCTTCTGTGAACTTATCAGAGTTTAACGGAAAAATTCAGCACGTTCCGAAACCAGAAACGGCCTTATCAATATTTGCCACCTGATCATATGCTAACTTAAAAATCTCGGCAACATCATATGGAGTAATTTTATCTTCAAACTCTGAGTTGCTGATCTTAGATTTTAGAAAGGAATTGCAATGGCGACCATACGCATATTTTAATGCAGAAAAAAATGACACATCAAGAGGTTGTAATTTGTGGGATGTGTGGGGTGGAATACTAACCATTATAATCCCATTCTCTTTGCAGTAATTATAAATATCCAGTGAAATATGGCTCGAGTGATTATCTAATACTAACATCACGGGATTATCTGGACTAGACAGGACTTTTTTTTGGAAATGCTTCAGCCATAATAAAAACATAGACGTATTACTCCATCCATTATTTGTGCAGTTGTAAATCGCACCGCTTGGTCCATTTTTCTGAAGCTGTGGGCTCATCCTCTTCCTGGGAAATATAAATAATGGAGGTATGTAGTTACCGGAGGCACTGAACGCCATTATTACCGTGATATTCTTCCCTCGTTCCCACGAAGAAATGATTCCAAACTGCTTTACTCCTTTGGGTCCAAGTCTTTTACATGATTCTTTAGGAACCGTAGATATACCGGTTTCATCAACATTGTAAATGCGATCTGGCAGAAATTTATATTTTTCTTGCACTGTTTCCAAATTTTTAAAAAAGCGGTCTACTTCTATTTTATTGAAGGCTGTTATTCTATTAATGCTTGTAGCTTCTGGCTTTCTCAAGGAAATTTGAGGATTTCGTTTTATAAATCCTAGATACCAGTCTTTTCCAGCCATTTGTTTATTCTTATTAAAATTGTGTTTAATTTCATTGCGTTCTGCATAAGCAAATGCCATGGTTCTCAACTCTATGCAAGTGATACCAAAAAATAAATTGGCCAGCTTGAGAACATGATCTAGTATCTCCTTTTCATGATGTGCCGAAAACAATGGGGCTCTACCAAGAGACTCTGATTTGACTTCCTTTAATAAATTTTTAACCTTAAGTTTTCTCCTCAATGTAGCTTCTGGTATTGAAAATGCCCTTGCCACTTCCCGAATTTTACGACCATCTCTACAAATTGCATTCAATGCTGCATTAAGAGCTGCTGCAGAAAATGATCCTCTCTGTGTTTTTCGTATATATTTTCCCATTTCTAAAAAAGAAAAAGATGCCTCAAAATGCAAAATAGACACTAAATAATAAATATTCTATACTCCATTGTTATTTAAGGTAATGAACTGAAAAGGCAAATATGACGCACTATAACAGCAAAGATGACGCAGTCTGCGTCAACTTAGCCTGTTCAGCATAACCTACAAAAAATGGTTATCAAAATTATCCATCATCAAATATTTAACAGATAAATCCTCGCTAACTGAAAATAAATATCACCTACTCCCATGAATATGCAGAAAATCCAATGGAACCATTTTTAAACAACTTACCATTAATATTCGCAGTGTCAAAAATAACAAGAAATCAACGTGTATCGCGTTACTCTGCCTCACAGATACTAAACAGTACGAAAGCTGACCGATGAAGTTTTAAAGTAATAGTAGTTTCTAAAGGAGGGCGCCACGGGTATAAAAACTGAATTTAGTGAAGTACTTGATAAAATACAGAGGTGCGTCATCTTAGACGCTGCGTCATCTTCCCCGTCCTTCCCCTACACGTCATATTCTGGAGTTTCAAGTGATTTCGGCACTAAACTAACGTACATAGATTAATGGGGTGTTATTCGCCTGAATACGCCATCAGAAAAGACACCCGAAGCACCTGGGGCCCAGTGTCACTGCTAAGGCACGTCATCTTCTGCAGTTTCTAGAGTTTTCGGCATTAAATTGATGCGACTGGATTACTCGGGAAGTTTTTGGGTTGCCGATAGCGAATATGCCATCAGAACAACACCCGGAGCACCTGTGTCTAGGGTCAAGTCATATTCTGGAGTTTCGAGTGATTTCAGCACTTAACTGATGTACACAGATTACAGCCATTTCGGGATTGCTGAACATCCATATGCGACCAGAACCGACTCCCAGAGCACCTAGTGACCACAGACACTGCTAAGGAGTTTCGAGTCATCTGGAGTTTCGAAGGTTTTCAGCACTGAATGCATGCAAGCAATTACTAGGGGGGGTCGCTGCATATGAATACGCCATCATAACTCTGACCCCTGGACCACCAGTTGTAAAAGTCACTGCTAAGACGTTATATTTTAGTTTTTGGATGCTTTTTGGGTACCAGGTACACCGAGGTGGGTTCCCCGAGTCCCCGAGTAACAAATTTGCATTAATTTAGTCCCGAAAACACTCGAAACTCCAGTTGACGTGCCTTAGCAGTGAACCTGGGCACCAGGTGCTCCGGTGGTCAGTTCTGATCGCGTATTCGTCTTCAGTAGCCCAAAAACCCTTAAATTACAAAATCTGGCTCTTAATACACTTGTTTTGCCATGTTTATATACTTTTGAATGCATTTTATACACTTTAAAATGCAACGTATTTTAACAATGCTGGTTTAAACCGATGTGTATACATCCAACATGTACAATAACTTTCCCGATGTCTTCTTCTTCTTAAAGTGCCTATCCGTTCCGGATGTTGGCGATCATCATGGCTATCTTGACTTTGTTTACCGCAGCGCGGAACAGTTCAGTGGTAGTCGTGTTATACCACTTTCGTAAATTTTGAAGCCAGGCAATGCGTCTTCTTCCCGGTCCTCTTTTACCATTTACCTTCCCTTGGAGAATCAGTTGGAGAAGGCCGTAACGTTCTTGATTTCTCATAACATGTCCTAGATATTCCAATTTTTTTGTTTTGATGGTTATGAGAATTTCACACTCTTTCCCCATTCTACGCAGGACTTCCACATTAGTAATTCGGTCAACCCAGGATATACGTAAAATGCGACTATAACACCACATTTCGAAAGCTTCGAGCCGATAACAGTTAGTGTCCACGCTTCCATTCCGTAAAGCAGAACTGTGAATATGTAGCATTTCAACAGACGGTATTTTGTTTTTAATGATATGTCTCGACTGTTGAAAATGGGTCTCATTCTAACGTACCCATACAGAGAATTTGTAAATTTCGGGACCGCAGACGTTCGAATACAATTAGCGTCTCTTTGCAAAGACAATGACGTCGACTTTGCAAAGTAACAAGACACTTACTCAACACACACACTACACATGACACTAGGTACCTAACTGTTCAAAATTACCGTACCTACCATGCCAATGGCCATTAGTTGTCGAGGCATTAGCTAAATAAAAAAAAATACAATAATTAATTAATTGATTATGAAGCAGTCCTCTATCAAAATTGTCCAATTCTTTTTAGATAGGACTTATCATCTTTTTTATTAGGTGTCAGTAAATCTGCAGATGTGTCGTCTTGGATATATGTGTCCTTCTTTAATTTATCTTCAGTAATTTTTTTTTCATTTTCTTTGCAAGTTCCTCTACACTTTTAACACTTTAACTGCCATGTGTACGATATACGGACACATTCGATGTTTATCCTGTCTACAGTCGACACATTACATTCCACTTTCAAAGCCATGTAATCGTGAGATGACCATACTTAACGATAGATCTCAATGAAACTTGTTGCATTCGATTCTTAAAAGCGTTAGAAAATTTTTTGAACTAAAGTGATGATGTAGAAATGAAAATTGCATTGTTCTTCTTCTTCTCCCTCTTTATAAGCAATGCTGCTTGTTCATTGGCGGATTGATACATCTATGAAGTTGTCACTCCATCTTTTGCGCGGTAGGCCGATAATTCTTCTACCGATTGGTGATTTATCTCTTGTTATCTTGACCACACGTGTCTTCCCCATTCTGGTTATGCGGTTATTCCATCCTTTTTTTTTCTATTTAGTGTCCATTCGTTTATAGATTGTGCGTTACATTGTCTTCTGATATCTTCACTCCTCTTTCGATCTCTCAGTGTATTTCCTGTAATTCTTCTCAGTACTCTCATATCTGCCGTTTCCAGTAGTCTTTGTGTTATGGCTGTCAGTGCCGCGCCAACACGTGGTAGCGCCTTGGTGCAAAACATTTAATGGCGGCCAAAATGAACAATCTTTATTGTAACCAAACAAAAATAACTAAAAATTCTCACACGTGCAACAGGAAAATAAAGTAAGTTAAAATAATTACTACAACATAAAAAACTAAACATGAAATAGCTATTTTATAAAAAATTAATTTTTCGCGCCTTCAGTTCGAAAAATCTTTTTATAATATGGTGAATATCAATTACATTTAATACTGACTCCTCTATAGAGATGGAGATGATAGATAAATTTGTCAACCGCTCATAACTGTTGGTCGATCTTAAATAATTTTTTATATAATCTTAAATAAGTTTCAGTTTAGAAAAATATCGTTCAGCAGTGGCATCAGATATGGACAGAGTGAGCAGAATGCGAAGAGCTATTGTTAAATTTGGGTAAACTGCAGTAAATTCGTTTAAAAATCTAAATTTTAAAATTTTATAAACATCATTTTTTAATTCTTTTAACAAATAGTTGCCTGTCACCTCTTATAACATAATGATTTAATTAATTAACCCACTTACCTGTGGGAGTCATATGTTGCCCCAAAGCCACATCCATAGGAATTTTATTTATCCTTTGGATTTTACGATGTTTACATTTATATAAGACTTTTAGTCTATTTTTAAAAGGTTTCAACCTTTGTATTTTTGGGTGGCTCACCATGTTCATGTAACACTGATGATGCTCTTGTTACAGAGCCAAAACGTATTGTTTCTATGTTTGTAGCCCTGTAGGGGCTTTTTAAAGTAATATACCTTTTACCAGGACAAAATTTTTTTATTAAATTTTGTAATTAATGGTATACAGCCAGTTACAGCAAATTCTTCCTTGTGGATCTTTTAACAAAGGCTGAAGCTGTATAATTTCTTCAAACAAATCGTCTCCCTCTATAACTAGATGATGGTATTTTTTTTACAAATTTCTACACAAAATATTTTGTGAGTTTTCTGTACTGTCGTTCAAATTATATTAAAATTTTAAGGAATCAACATGATTTTCCAATATGGAAAATCTTTCATTTACTGAAATTAATGCTTGGTCGAGAACACAAAAGAAATGAACTTGTAGAAGAACTGTTCGTAATAGAACTGTCTGCTTTTATTCCGACGCCGTAACAACTCTAGTTAAAATCACTAAAATTTTTGTAAGAACTCAAGTGGCGCCCTTTAATTGCTGGTGCTTGTGTGCGCCGCACACATTGCACACGTGGACGGCGCGGCCCTGATGGCTGTCTCGGGTCTTGCTTCTGATACATATGTCATTATTGGTCTTTCACTGCCTTTATAAAGTCTTGACTTCATCTGTGTTAATATGTCGGTTTCGCCATGATATAGTGTTATTAAGACATCCTGCCAGTTTATTTGCTTTTTGTACTTGATTTCTCACTTCTTTGCCCATCCGTAGCTGAGTAATGTAATTCCAAGGTATTTTATTTCCATTACTTTTCAATACTGATACCAAAATTGCATTGTTGAACAAGGAAAATTACTTTGCAAAAGTGCATTTGGGAGTGATGAAATAAAATAAATTTGCAATTCGGAAATAATTGACGGAAAAAGTTCAATATTACTACTCGTAGTCCATTCTTTGACGGTTTTTGCGGTAAATTTTAAAGAACCGCTTGGATTGACTTGAAATTTGGCATACATATAGATAATATGTCAAAGAAAAAAAGTGATATTGTGCCGATGTGTGCTTTTGCTCTGGGGGTGGGTACCACCCCTTCTCGGGGGTGGAAATATTTAACGTCAAAATAACCTCGGAAATTGATAGATATTTCAATTCTGAGAAAAAAATCTTATATACGACTTTTTCGATAAATTGATATTTAGCAAGTTATTCACGATCGAAATTGATGATTTCCTACATGAAAAATGCATGTTATTGAGTGGATTTTCAAAAATATCTCTAAAATTATGCATTCTTAGGAAAAAGTCATTATATTCAAAAAGAAACCTATTAAATTAATGAATGGAGTGGTGTTCTTTAAATTATTATAGCAATAACAAAACCTAAGTTACAGCCTACTTAAAATCGGGGTTTTTTCGAATTAACCTTGAATCAAACATTTTATCATTAAATAACGCAAGAAATAGAGATTTTTAGAAAAAAATTATGGAGATATCTTTTAAATATTTTACTGATACCTTTAAAAGGTGCTATGATAAAAGTGATTCGGATAAAAAATGGCCGAGTTATTACAAAAACAAAACGATTATGTCGTTGAAAAATCAAAAGAATAATTACTTAAATTGGTGAATTTTCCACAAAAATAAAAATTAACATTATTCCAACCACAATTAGGTTTATTTATAGCCTGACTACGCGTTCTAAACTTTTAACCAGTTTAAAGTGCTTAGGTTTGAAAAAAATTTCAATTTAGTATTAAATTATTTTTTGATATTTTATAAATGTTTTCCATTTTTCCAAAATTACCTGAAAACTAAAAGAAATCTGAAAAATATATATCAATACTAAAATGTAGTATTTTTCATAATAAACCTTATTCAGTTTTTTCAATGGCTCTATGGTAAAAACTGAGTGAGATATTTACATTTTAAATTTGCACGTAAGTGTGAGACGCAGTTTCCTAAGCTTTTTGAATCGCATGCTTTAAAAATCAAAGACCTTAAGAAAGTCCAACTTCTGAATACTTTTAGAACTTACAATTCCCCACAAAATAAGCTTTGGAACAATGAAATATTTTGAAAATTACAGAAGTTATCGTTGAAAAACCACATTGAAACTTATGTCGAATACTTTTTAAGCCTTGATATAAGTATTTATTTTTTTTTCATGAAAAAGGCGCATCGTATGAAAAAAACGGAAGATATATTTTCTGTCATAAATTAAATAAGTAACTGAAAAATGCTTGTTAATTTGAAATACCTCAGTGGCGTACTATTTTTTTTAATTCAGACTAGTACCCGTATGCACGCCAATGGTGAATATAAAATTCTTAATAGTAAGTCTGTCAATAAATGCGTAATAAGTACCTCTTAAAACCAACCAAATTTCATTTGCATATCTCAACCGGTTTTAGAGCAATCAATAAATCTTCACTTTGTAAGAGAAATGTCAACACCCCGTATCTTGGAACTTCATTAGCTACGACTCTTGTTCTACTAGGTCTCCAAACTTCATACATACACAGATTTTTTCAGTTTTTCATAACGATATTTCTGCTCGGAATATTTTTTCGATAAAATACTTACTTTTTGAGTTATTTGCGAAAAACCGTCTTACAACGTGGTTCTTTTGTTGAAAAATGAACCACATATTCACTGGCAAATAACTCGAAAAGTATTGACTTAGTGAAAAAACGTTATAGAACAGAAGTTGCTTAGAATTAGTCAGTTTATTCATTTCCGGACTTATTTTGGACCTATATTTTTTCACCCGCGAGAAGGGGTGAAACTCATCCCCAGGGCAAAAGTACACATCGGTACTATATCACTTTTTTTCCTTAACTTATTAGCTATGTGAATGCCAAATTTCATGTCAACCCAAGTGGTTGTTTAAAATTCACAGGTTTTGCAATATTTTACCGTGAGTTAAAATAAAGTTTAGATCACTACAAAATACATCGTTACCTAATTTAAAGTTACAAAATATTTTTTATACAAATTCTTATTTAGAGGGTAGTTTTTAAGGGTTTAAAATAGTTATTAACTATAAAATACATTTCAATATGATAAACAATCAAATTCCTATATTTAACATACTATTTAACGTACCTACACATAATTTAGATTTAAATAACGCTTATATCGGCTGTTTTTAATTTTTGGCAAAAAAGGGTAGTTTTCACCCCTTAAAAATCAAAAGCACACATTGTAGTCATATCACTTTTGAAGAGAAGGATAAGATGAGCTTTTTTGCAACATTTCTTATAAATCGGAGCGGTTCTTTAGAATTTAGAGGTCTTGCAATATTTTACCGTTAACGAACGTACTATCGTGGGTTTCTGAAGACGCTGAATACGAATACGTTGATGGTGATAGACTCCGAGGTGCCTGGTGCCAAGGACCGGGCTTTTTTGTGCAGTTTTGTGGAAATTATATTATGTTAAAGCTACATAAATATAATTGCGGTGGTCGCTGCAAAAGAAATACGTGGCCCTCAAGTCTCGATACAATTTTTTTTTTTCAATTTTGGGCTTTAATTTTATAGCTATCAAAAACTGTCTTTCTTTCTTTCTCCCCTTCCTTTTATTCTATTATGGTGTCGAATTTTCGCAAGCTACTTTAATTTCCATTCACCCATCTCTTCTTTTCTATTCCTTGCCATTATCTTCAATTACTTAAATGATTTTTGTTTAACTTTTCCTGTCTCTACTACTTGCTTTATCCATTTTTTGGGACTCCATCTTTTTCTTTTTACGATGTTTTTTGCTTCGGGGACTTTTCTTGTAATTCTGTTGGGTTGCACCCTCATCAGATGCCGATACGAGTTCATTTGTTTGTTTTCTAGTTTATTCATTATTGGTTCTTGGTTGGCCATTCTCCTAATAGTCTCGTTGCTTAATCTATCCTATTTTGTCTTTCCAACTATCTTTTCTATGTGTGTCATCTCCAGGGCCTATTTTACCACTAGGCCCGTGAGGCACCTGCCTCGGGCCCGTATTTTAATGGGGCCCGGAAATATCACCAAAAAAATTTTTATTACAATATCAAAATAGATTTTCAAAATTATTTCATTTTACGAACAGGAAATGATGAATGATAATAATAAGAATTATAATTAAACAATGTTTGATTGTTTAAATAGGTATAACTTATATTTATTGTTCATAAAAATTTAAATTTCTGGTGCAGTATTATTATTATTATTGTTAAATCATATTTAGGGCCCCAAAAAGTGTGTAGTGCCTCAGGCCTGATGTGAAGTAAAATAGACTCTGGTCATCTCCATTGTTTTTATCCTTCTTTGATGTTTTTCCAGAATTGTCCAGTGTTCACTTGCCTAGAGCATAGTCGGTATGATTATTGTTATATTTATTTTTATCTTTGTCTCTCGTGTTCTCTTTTCCCCAGTATTAGGGCTAACGCATAGTGTATCTTGTTTGATTTCTTTGTTCTGTTTGTTATTTCTAAGTCTATTTTTCCTTCGTTAGTAATTATACTTCCACGTATTCGTAAGTTGTTATTATTTCCAATTCTGAGTTTTTACATTTTATGTTTATTTCATTATCTTCCTCGCTGAATATCTTTATCTTACTTTTTTCCTCGTTGATTTCCATTTTTAGTTTTTCTATCATTTCTACCCATACATATATCGATTAGTTTCTGAATTTTATTTTAGGAATCTGCTATTAATAGGTACTATGTCATCCACATACATTAAGAACTCCATTATTACCGGTTGTAATTTTTATGCTATCCTATTATTATCTGTAGTTGGTTGGTTCTTACTTTAGTATTTCTTATCATTTATCTCATTATTATTAACTATTAACAACAAAACCTTTATTTTTTAGGCTTCCTGTGGATCCGTAGCTGGCCTTATTAAAACCAAAATAGGATCCTTTAGCGCACAATCTTCATTCGACGCTGAACATACTGATCCAAATGAACCGTCGTGCTCAAAAGCTACACGAACTGAGGGAAGTGGTTCTAGTAGTCCAGAAGAAATTACAACACCAGAAAATCCCCAGTCTTCCGAAAATGGTACATCCGTAAGAAAAAGTGAAATACAAAAAGCATTAGATAAGGATCTGAGCGCCCTTGACGCAATGATCGAAAAGGCTGAAAATGCGCAATATGCCATGAATCATCAAAATAAGCAGATGAAGAGATTTATTTAAAGTTGTTATTTTTAAGATGTAGTAGAGATTTTAAACACTTAATTATTTAGTTACCTTATCTCTAATATAAGATATCTGCCACAATAAACAATACCAACGTCCATATTCTAAAATAACGTTCACACAATTAGCAAGTATTTATTGTTGGTTTTCTTCTTCTTTCGAGATTTGGTAGTGGTCAGTATCTATCGGTTCTTCTTCATTCTTTTGAGGACCTCCTCATTTCTGACCTATTCAGTCTACGGAATTTTAACTATTCTCCGATATAGCCACATCTCAAATGCTTCCAATTTTCTGAAGATATCTTCGTTTAATATCCATTATTGAACACAGACATGAGAGTTTGGTTGATGTAGAGTTGATCTTCTGTTATCTTTTTCTTGCCAATGATAATATGCTTTGTCTTATTTACGTTTATATTGAGTCCATATTGTTGACTTTAACACGTGATTTTGTTCATAAACACTTGTAGGTTTTCTAGGTTGTTCGCAGATATCATGGTGTCATCTGAATTCCTGATGTTGTTTAGCCGATACCAGTTTAGAAGAATACCTTTTTCAGTTCCGTGCAAAGCTTCGATAGATGTTCTTTCAGAGTAGAGGTTGAAGATTAGAAGTAATAAAAGACAGCTTTGCCTCACTTCACACATGATTTTAACATATTCAGTGTGTTCACCTTCAACTCTGATTCCAGTAAAGGTTTCTAATTATTTTCAGATCTTTGTTATTAATTCGTGCTTCTTTTAGTATTTGCATCATCTTGGCATGCTGTACTCGATCAAACACCTTCTCGTAATTAACCAGACATGCGTATAAGTCGTAATTGACGTCTCAAGAAGTTGAACTCAATTAGTTTCAAAAAACTAAGTTTTCAATCTAATAGCATATAAAACAACACCAAAAATGTTACTCTACATCCTACCAGATTGAAAACAATGGAAACCTTCAATGGTTACACCTCCGAGGCTTCTAAAATTTGCAAGCCATAACGGATGCTGAGACTAAGGAAGATGAGGGAATTTTACAATTTATAATTCACGTCTTTCTGCTCAGCGCGGTAAAGTTCCAACGAGAATGGTTCCCTTCGTACTCCACTCAGAGTAAACATGTAAATCAAAAATGAATCACCATTTTCAATTTCTTTGCAACATGAAACTACAACTGCATCATATTCTAGTCCAATCAGAGAGCGCTGCAAGCACCTCTACCTGTTTAGAAACTTATTAGTCTCTCATCAGGGGGCACATATGCTGCTCTCTCTGACCCAACCAGGACAAACCCCGGCGTGCAGTTACGAATTGCAACGAACGAAATGGCAGGGATGCACTAGCGGCAACTGCTAGCAAAAAACTAAGTTTCCAATCTAATAGCATATAAAACAGCACCATTTTTGGTGTTGTTTTATATGCTATTAAATTGAAAACTTAGTTTTTTGCTAGCAGTTGCCGCTAGGGCATCCCAGCCATTTCGTTCGTTGCAATTCGTAACTGCACATCGGGGTTTGTCCTGGTTGGGTCAGAGAGGGCAGCATATGTGCCTCCTGATGAGAGACTAATAAGTTTCGAAACAGGTAGAGGTGCTTGCAGCGCTCTCTGATTGGACTAGAATATGATGCGGCTGTAGTTTCGTGTTGCAACGAAATTGAAAATGGTTATTCATTTTTGATTTACATGTTTACTCTGATTGGAATACGAAGGGAACCATTCTCGTTGGAACTTTACCGCGCTGAGCAGATGGGACGTGAATTATAAATTGTAAAATTGCCTCACCTTCTTTAGCCTCAGCATCCGTTATGGCTTGCAAATTTTAAAAGCCTCGGAGGTGTAACCAGAGAAGGTTCCCATTGTTTTCAATCTGGTAGGATGTAGAGTAAAATTGTTGGTGTTGTTTTATATGCATTAGATTGAAAACTTAGTTTTTTGCTAGCAGTTGACGCTAGGGCATCCCTGACATTTCGTTCGTTGCAATTTGTAACACGTCGGGGTTTGTCCTGGTTGGGCCAGAGAGAGCAGCATATGTGCCTCCTGATGAGAGACCAATAAGTTTTGAAACCGGTAAAGGTGCTTGCAGAGCTCTCTGATTGGACTAGAATGTGGTTTTTTTTAAATGAAAATATAATTTTATATTCGGTATTGTGTGTTTTGGCAAATACTCTCTAAATAACTAGAATACAAATATACGGTTATTGAATAATGGATACGTACATGTAGAAATTATACAGTGCATTCCAATGAAAACGATCCTCCCTGATGAATCTGTTTACACTGAGAGTGAACGAAAATCGCAATACACTAACGAAAATGCATTATGTATATAGAAGTTAAGCATTGTCTACCATTATATGATTTCTTTTTAATCTTTTCTCAAACAATATCATCAATGCGCGTCTCTTTGTAAAGACAACGAAGTCGAATTTGCTATGTAACAAGACATTTACTCAATACACACTACACATTACTACGATGAGCAAGAGATAAACTAACAAATGTAAAATTGGCGAATGGAAATTAAAAATAATAAACAATAACAAACAATAAAAAACAAAATCACAAAGGCATTCATAAAAAAAGAGGACGGTTATAAGATTACTTATGTTTGTTTATTTAAATATGAGAAAAGTAACAGATTTATGGAAAGTAAACAAAAACAAATGGTAGAACAAAAATAAAGTTAATAGACATAATAATACTCGTACATAAACATAATTTAAAATTGTAATAGCCGTTATGTACATAAGGTAGGCAGTTAATATAAATAACGCACTTTATTTGATCTGACGGTATATTTACAATTTTTTATCCGATTTATTTATAAATCAACTATTTCATACTGTAAATAACAATGTAAATATTTATCTAATTTTTACAATTATTAATTTTTTTATTTACATTTTAATAATTACTAATAGTCCTGTCGCCAGGGGGGGTATAACGGCCTTCTTAATTCAGATGGACTTACCCAAGTTTTTTATGTATTTTTACCCGTAGAACACGAAATTTTTGGGTAACAGTTGATCCGGATGTCGATAAGATTGTTATAAACAAAGAACTGGAGGAATTACATAACAGCGATTTTTCGCAAAACGAAACATTTTTTCATATTTTTTGGTTAATTCTAAGCAAAAAATGGTTTTACAAGTTTTTTCATAGGATGCACAGTTTTCGAGATAAACGCGTTTGAACTTTCAAAAAATCGAGAAAGTGCAATTTTTGAACCCAAATAACTTATGATTAAAAAATAAAAAAAGCAATTCTGCTTACTGCATTTGAAAGTTCAAGTCAAATTCTATCGGTTTTTATTATTTGCATTGCTAAAAATTAAGCTTTTATATGTTAAACAAAGCTATAAGCACATAGTGTTTCCCGTGCCCAATGCATGCGTTTTAATGTACGTTATCTACGTAGAAATTGTATGTATGTGCGCCTACTCGTTCGTTTTCAAATGAGAAATGCATTGAAAACATCATTCAATCACTATTGTGTTTATAGCTTTGTTTAACAATAAAAAAATTAATTTTTAGCACTGAAAATAATCAAAACCGATAGAACTTGACTTGAACTTTCAAATACGGTCAGAATTGCTATTTTATTTTTCAATCAAAAGTTATTCGGGTTCAAAAATTGAAATTTTTCGATTTTTTGAAAGTTCAACCTCGTTTATGTCGAAAACTATGCATCCTACGAAAAAACTTGTAAAAACTTTTTTTGCTTAGAATGACCCAAAAAAACACAAAAAAATGTTTTGTTTTGCGAAAAATCGCTGTTATGTGATTCCTCAAGTTCTTTGTGTATAACAATCTTATCGACATCCGGATCGACTGTTACCCAAAAAATTCGCGTTCTACGGGTCAAAATACATAAAAAAAAACTTGGGTAAGTCCATCTGAATTAAGGAGGCCGTTGTACCCCCACTGGCGACAGGACTATAAACAAAATATCAAATAAAAAGTATTATATAGGTCGCGTCCAGCGATTTAAGTCGCGAGAATACTTTAGGCTAAGGCTAAGGCTAAGGCTCCACGGGCGAAAAATTTACGCTAGCAGTAGCCGTAAAACGAACTTAAGGGTCCGCGGAACGGAATAGGAATAGCCGAACTGAGCCGACTACAGGACTTGTGCGCATTCGGTTCAGTTTGGCTATTCCTATTCCGTTCCGCGGAACCTTAAGTTCGTTTTACGGCTACTGCTAACGTGAATGTGTCGCCCGTGGAGCCTTTAGTGAGGCAAATAAAAAGGGAGCACTGGCAGAGTTTCTCAAAATAGATGGAACACGACTTCTACGGAACACAAAAAGAAGTATGGAGAATGATCAGAGGGCAAATAAAGGAGATGAACGAATTAATAAAAGCGAAACACATTCAGAAGGAAACATAGGCAGACTACTTCCGATCTCTATTTGCTAAAGGCGACGATAATGAACCACCAACACCTGAAGTTACGACAAACGAAGAAATAAACATCGAGGAGGAAAAGGTAAAGGAAGCATTAAGAAAATTAAAAAATAGAAAATCTCCAGGAGAGGATAGAATATCGAACGCACTCCTAAAGTACGGAGGACAAGATTTAACTAAACAAATATTAAAACTAATACAAAAAATAATAGAATAAAATATAATACCACAAGAATGGAGATCAAGCATCCTAATACCTCTCTTCAAAAAGGAGACAAATCGGACCCGGAGAATTACAGAGGAATTAACTTATTAAACACAACATTAAAATTAACAACCAAAGTGATAACAAACAAATTGAATGAAATTATAACATTAGCAGAAGAACAACAAGGTTTTAGGTCGGAAAGGTCATGCACTGACGCTATATTTATAATGAGGCGAGTTCAAGAGAAATCAATGGAATACAACAAACCGGCATATTTATGTTTCGTGGATCTTAACAAAGCATTTTGCAGGGTCACATTAAAGGACGTTATCCATTTGTAATACTCGAGAGAGGTACCTCTAGGAATAATTATTAAAACGATCGAAAACATCTGCAAGAACAACACAATAAAAGTAAGCGTGGAAGATGAACTAACTACCCAATTGAAGCCGGCAATGGGATAAGACAGGAGGATTCCTTGAGTCCTTTATTGTTCAACCTGATCATAGACGAAATAATAAAAAAAGTAAGAACTAAAAAAGGATACCAAATGGGAGAAAAACAACTTAAAATAATCTGCTATGCGGACGATGCAATACTAATCTCTCAAAGTGAAGATGATTTACAACGTATGCTGCACCAATTCATCATAATCGCCTGAAAATTTAACATGTTAATTTCCTCAAAAAAGACAAAATGCATGGTTATAACAGCAGATCCAATAAGATGTACATTGGAGCCTGAAGGTCAGATAATAGAACAAGTGATGGAGTTTAAATACCTAGGCATCACACTATCTAGCTACGGAAGGCTCGAAACAGAAGTGGAAGATCAAGTGAATAGAGCAAACAGAGCAGCGGGTTGCCTGAATGACACAATATGGAGAAATAAAAATATCGGAAAAGAAATGAAAGGCACAATTTACAAAACAGTCATCAGACCAATAATGACATATGCGGCAGAAACACGACCCGACACAGAGAGGACAAAAAGATTGCTCGAAACAGCGGAGATGAAAACCTTTCGAAAAATCGATGGTAAGACTCTATGGGACAGAACTAGAAGTACAGATATATGACGTAGATGCAAGGTGGATAACATTAATAACTGGGTAAGAAACCACATAAGCCGAATGACAACAAATAAGGTAGTCAGGACAGTGAGAGACGGTTCCCAATAGGAAGACGATCAGTGGGAAGCCCACGAAAACGATGGAACGACAACTTACTAGAGGCACATTGAAAAAACATACAGGCATGTCTATACAAAAAGAAGAAGAAGCGTCCAGCGTACTCAGGTCGGTTTTATTTATAAAACCACCAAAACGACATTGCATTTCATTTCAGTTTGAACACTCCACCCAGTGCTCCTGACGAGATTTGATATTAATCGAAACACGTGTAGTGTAGAGCATCCGTGGGGTTCGAACTGAATTGAACCGCTTTGCCAAGCTTTCGACATCTCGACATCATGTCTGATGTCTTCCTTGGGGCTTCCTGGATCTCAGTCTCCTGAGTCCCCAGACACTACACTCTTCACTACTCACTGGCGTAGTGCAGTACTAGAGTACCGCAGAATGTAGTACCTGGGGACCCGAGAGACTGAAACCCTAGAGGACCTGAGTAAGACATCAGCGAGGATGTCGCAAACTTGGCACAGTGATAATCGACGCGGTTCAACCCTGAAGCCTGGTGAGTCTAAAATTATTTTTTTTGAATAATATTAATTTAGTTTTAAACTGTATTAACAGCGGAAAACTTTCCAAACATATTGCGATACAAAATAATTTTTGATTTTCTACCAAATCCAGAACAGTTTTTTGATGTCACATGTCACTCTTGTTGACTATTAATAAAGTGCGTTATATTCATGTTTAAATAGCGTACCTTATTATCCGATAATCGAGAGTTATCAAGTAACTCTACGAGAATACGGTAACGTTATAAATAACATGTAAAGTATACAGTAAAATAGCGTTACCGTATTCTCCTAGGGTTACTTGATAACTCTCTAATATATCTGTTTCTGTACAGAATTTAGATAATATGTATTATAGTGATGGATTATAAGAGTATCGTTAAAGGTGATTTTATTGCAGAACTAAATAGGATTAGAACAATAAAATGTTTCACCTGACTGACTGTAGTATAAACGCATATTCTAAATTGTTTCACTCGGTTGACATAATAGACAAGAGTAGTAATAATATAGTTATGAAACTTAAAGCTAAAATCAATATTACAAGAATTCATAAGCGCTCATACTCATGGGCAGGGGGTGGCTTTTCGGGTGATTTAAACTATATATTGTCATCTAAACTATACACAATGTAATGTGCAACTTCTTCACGTCTGGCCACCCCCTAAAATTTTTTATATGTGCGCCCACGCAAGAATTGATATCAAAATTATTAAATTCACTGTTCCCTGTTCCCTGTTCCGACTGCCCCCGATCTTACATAGGCCGAACCAACCGTAGAATCGAAAATCGGATTTATGAACATTTCATATCAGTTCGCAATTACAAATTCAGCTCTATGCCAACACTATCTTCAAACAGGTCACAAAATTGACTTTGAACACTCCAGAACCATAGCCCGCATCCGCTTATATAAACTAAGATTTATCCGAGAATTCATAGAGAGCAAAAACCGGTAAAATTTTCAAAATAAAAGAGATGACGGCATTAACGGTATCCAGCTGCCTTCGACATCGAGACTTCTCAAGAAAACATCGTCCGCTCCACCTACCAATCCAAATGCTGCCGTGAAGAAAAATATCCGCGCCAACACTCAACCAAGCGTCAATCAAAATCCCACCGTCAAAAATCTTCGCGCCAGCCCCTACCCAAGCGGCACTCCAGCGAACCTCGATACAAATGAACGCTCCAACATTCTTGCATCGACCAGTGTACAGTGTAGTAGTGTCTGAGGACTCGGGAGACTGAGCCCCGGAAGCCCTGATGATGACGTCAAAGAAGACATCGAAACATTGACCAGACGAATATCGACGTAGTTTAACCTGGAAGCCTAGTGAGTTTAATTTTGATATCAATTCTTGTAATGGTATTGATTTTAACTTTTTAATCTGTTTTGTCGTTCTTCGGTTGCAATACTCACAAAATGCAACAATATCATTCTGTACAGCCGTATAAACTAAAACAAACTAGAATAGTAATTATTTTTCATATTGTTGCTAGTAGAACATGTTACTTGTATATAAAAAAATTGTACTGTGAAATGTTGTTGCTATTTATTTTATCCGTAATTGCAATGCTGAATTAGAAATAAATAAGATAAAACAAATATTTATTGTATTTCTAGAATATAGGTATACACGGTGTTTCATTGGGAAACGGAAATACTTGAATGGTGAATATTGAGGCGATTATAGATATACATTTATTGGCCACCAATTTTTATAACCGAGTTACAGGTGTTTTATCGATTTTACTCATTTCTTTCTGTATCCGTAACTTTCAAACCACCTTGTATATTTTTTTGATATTTGGTACACATATGTCTTATGTATATTTAGAACCCAAACCACACAACTACTAATCACAAGAAAAATCCAGGTCCGGATGAATAAAAAATATAAATTCATTATTGTGACCTTAAAACAATACCCTGTATATTGGAATTTTCAAAATCCGTTTGCATATCTGAAAAGAGCACAAAAAACTAAGTTTTATCACTTGCTTCAATTTTTTGAGCAGACAATTTAATGAATTTAATTTTGAAATTATATTGAAATTTTTAAGAACTCGGTTAAAAAGCAAGTATTATTAATTTTTAGTAAGAAATTATTAAAGTTAATGAATAACTACTCATTTTAAAAATAATCAATGCTTATTTACTACATTGGTAATTGGTACGACCTACTTACTAATCCCAAGAAAAATGAAGGTCCGGATTAACAAAAAAAAATATAAAGTAACTTTGACCTTGAAACAACAACCTGTATATTGAAATTTTCAAGTTCCGTTTGCACATTAATTTGAAAAAGACCACAATAAACTAAGTTTGATGGCTTGCTTCAATTTTTTAAGCCGACAATTTAATGACATTAATTTTGAAGTTATATTGAAATTTTTGTTCGAGTTCTTAAAAATTTCAATATAATTTAAAAATTAAAGTCATTCAATTGTCTGCGCAAAAAATTGAAGTGAACCCTTATACAGTTGAGTCCGGGAATCTTTACCCGTGCGTCATCATTTAAAGACCCGTGTTGAGCTGGCCCCCCCCCCACTTGCAAAAATTAAAAAACAAATAGCCCTGATTTATGAGCTATTTATGAGCTCTCATATTCCGCAAACTAAAAATTTTGAGCTCGTTCCACTGAGCAGGAATTTAATACCCTAGTGGGGGGGGCTGAGTCAGCCCCCCCCCCACTACTTAAAAATAGGAATATTGAATCGGTTTTTGCGGCAGAATTACGAGCTATTTATGAGCTCTTGAAATTATATAGTTTCGATTTTTGAGCTCATCCCCTTCACCCCCAAACAACCCTTTAATTGATTTAACTTAAGAGAAAGATGCTGAGAAAACTTAAAATATATCGTATTGCGGATATAATTCATATAGCTTATATACTCTAAGAATAAACTATTAAATCAAGAGCATTTCGATTATTGAGCTACAACCCCTTCGCAAGAAAACCACCCTATCTTCCCGGCTTAAGAGAAAGTTGTACTTAAAATGCATTAAACTAATTATTTGGCGACTACATATCATTTAATAATTTATATGCTTCCAAATTACGCGCATTTAGATCAGTAGATTGCAATTTATTTTGTATAGTGCAGTCACTGAAGGTAAAAATCAACGATTACCTTCAATTTCGTGAACCTTCATCGATTTTCACGAAAATTGGTCAGTAGTTAGAGGATACGTCAAGAAACAAAGGTGACATGGTACCACCTTGCGCCTTTACCCTGAGGGTGGATACCGCCCCTTCTCGGGGGTGAAAATTATTTTATAAAAAATAAATGCACAAATCAATAAAAGAACAAATTAAAAGCAAAATTTATTATATAAAGTTAATAAAATAAGTTAATACTTTTTAAGTTATTAAAGATCAAAGATTTTAATTATTTGTGAAAAAAATGCATGTTTTGAAAAGGTTTTTTGTAAATCACTGAAAAACTTTAAGTTTTTACAAAAAAGTTAATAGTAGTTTAATTCGTATAGCTTATATTCTAAGAATAAACTCTTAAATCACGCGTCTTTCGATTATAGAGCTACAACCCCTTCGCAAGAAAACGACCCCATATTCCCGGCTTAAGAGAGAGTTGTTCTTAAAATAATTTAAATTAATTATTTGGCGACTACATATCGTTTAATAATTTATGAGCTTGCAAAATATACGCATCTCAATTATTGAATTGCCATTTTCTTTCTATAGTGCAGTCACTGAAGGTAAAAATCAACTAGTACCTTCGATTTCGGTAAATCTCCATTCATTTTCACGAAAATTGGTGAGCGGATTTTAATACTATCAACTTTTTCTGCATCTTATTTTTCATAGGTATTTCTAAGTACTTTGACAAGTATTTAGTACCTAAGTGTTATAAAATGCATCTCTTTCCCGTTATTTAAGCTTGAACCCTTAGATTTTAACAGTCGCGGAAAAAAATATACATTTAATTACCAATAACTTACTTTAAATTAACATTAAAGGGTTTTCAAGTAAGCAATTTATTATATTTTTTATTAGCTTCAATTTTAGTGATGAAAACTTTTTTGTAAAAACTTACAGTTTTTGAGTCATTTATGAAAAATCGCTCTAAAGCATGCATTTTCTTTCCAAAAATTAAAATATTTGATCTTTAATAACTCAAAAAGTATTGATTTATTTTAATCACATTATATAACAAATTTTGCTTACAATTTGTCCCTCTCTCGATTTGTGGGGTTATTTTTAATAAAGTAATTTTCACTCCCCAGAAGGGGTGACATATACCCCAGGCTAAAACCCCAAGTTGTTATTGTCAATTCGTGAAAATAAATGGAGATTTACCGAAATCGAAGGTACTAGTTGATTTTTACCTTCAGTGACTGCACTATAGAAAGAAAATGGCAATTCAATAATTGAGATGCGTATATTTTGCAAGCTCATAAATTATTAAACGATATGTAGTCGCCAAATAATTAATTTAAATTATTTTAAGAACAACTCTCTCTTAAGCCGGGAATATGGGGTCGTTTTCTTGCGAAGGGGTTGTAGCTCTATAATCGAAAGACGCGTGATTTAAGAGTTTATTCTTAGAATATAAGCTATACGAATTAAACTACTAATAACTTTTTTGTAAAAACTTAAAAGTTTTTCAGTGATTTACAAAAAACCTTTTCAAAACATGCATTTTTTTCACAAATAATTAAAATCTTTGATCTTTAATAACTTAAAAATTATTGACTTATTTTATTAACTTTATATAATAAATTTTGCTTTTAATTTGTTCTTTTATTGATTTGTGCATTTATTTTTTATAAAATAATTTTCACCCCCAAGAAGGGGCGGTATCCACCCTCAGGGTAAAGGCGCAAGGTGGTACCATGTCACCTTTGTTTCTTGCCGTATCCTCTAACTACTGACCAATTTTCGTGAAAATCGATGAAGGTTCACCGAAATTGAAGGTAATCGTTGATTTTTACCTTCAGTGACTGCACTATACAAAATAAATTGCAATCTACTGATCTAAATGCGCGAATTTGGAAGCTTATAAATTATTAAATGATATGTAGTCGCCAAATAATTAGTTTAATGCATTTTAAGTACAACTTTCTCTTAAGCCGGGAAGATAGGGTGGTTTTCTTGCGAAGGGGTTGTAGCTCAATAATCGAAATGCTCTTGATTTAATAGTTTATTCTTAGAGTATATAAGCTATATGAATTATATCCGCAATACGATATATTTTAAGTTTTCTCAGCATCTTTCTTTTAAGTTAAATCAATTAAAGGGTTGTTTGGGGGTGAAGGGGATGAGCTCAAAAATCGAAACTATATAATTTCAAGAGCTCATAAATAGCTCGTAATTCTGCCGCAAAAACCGATTCAATATTCCTATTTTTAAGTAGTGGGGGGGGGCTGACTCAGCCCCCCCCCACTAGGGTATTAAATTCCTGCTCAGTGGAACGAGCTCAAAATTTTTAGTTTGCGGAATATGAGAGCTCATAAATAGCTCATAAATCAGGGCTATTTGTTTTTTAATTTTTGCAAGTGGGGGGGCAGCTCAACACGGGTCATTTAAAGCGTACGAAATAAGTCGATGATACGTCGTAAATTGAAATTTACTAAACGCAACAGCAAGACACTTACTGTCACTTACTGTCACTTGCTGTTGCGTTTAGTAAATTTCAATTTCCGACTTATCATCGACTTATTTCGTATGCTTTAAATGATGACGTACGGGTAAGGATTCCCGGACTCAACTGTACTTAGTTTTTTGTACTCTTTTCAAATATGCAAACGGATTTTGAAAATTTTAATAACCAGGGTGTTGTTCAAAGGCACAATGAATTTATATATATTTTTTTAATCCAGACCGGGATTTTTCTCGTGATTAGTACATGGCTGGTTTGGGTTCTAAATGAGACATATGTGTACCAAATATCAAAAAAATATACAAGGTGGTTCTAGAGTTATGGGTCCAGAAAGAAATGGGTGAAATCGATAAAACACCCTGTTACTCGGTTACAAAAATCGGTGAGGCAATAAATGTAGTAGGTATATCTAGAACCGCCTCAGTGACCTCTATTCAGCATTCAAATATTTCCGTTTCCCAATGAAAAATACCCTGCATAAGGTCCCCGCAAAAAAAATCTTTACAAATAATTAAAATCGATCAATCAGAAGAATTATTAACTTTATTAATTTTTTAAATGGGAATGAATAGGTAACGTGTGGTAGCTCATTTGAAAGGTTGTTAAATTCTCTATTCAATAATATAAACATTAATATCATTATAAATACAGGGTGACCAAAAAAATATTTTTTTAATAAAGTTAATTGACGCAAAAAGAAGAATGTATGTAATTTATTTATCTCAAAATACATTGTACTGCTGTGAGAAAATAGAAAAAATGTTTATTTCACAAATAAACATTTATTTTCGCATAAATTAAATCTCAAACTGCCGCCAACCCGCCTCTTAGCAATTTGAACATTTAATTTAAGCGAACAGTAATGTTTATTTGCCAAAAAACATTTTTTTCTATTTTCTGACAGCAGTAGAATGTATTTTGAGTTAAATAAATTACATACATTCTTCTTTCTGCGTCAATTAATTTAATTCAACAACTATTTTTGGCCACCCTGTATAAATAATGATGTCAATGTTTATATTACCGAATAGAGAATTGAACACACTTTGAAATGAGCTACCACACGACCCCTATTCCCATTTAAAAAAAATTATCGATTACGTCATCACGCCCAGATGGAAGACGTCAGTATAGTATGAAATGTATACCAAACAATTTTAATTGAAAAGTAAAAATCGGCCTGTTTCGGGATTTTGCTTCCAAAATCGTCCATTTTAGAGAAAATGAATTTATTCCATAATTTTGCCCCCCGCTGTATGTACAAGTAGATACGCCAAAGACTGTACTAGGAAAATTTTACCTGTCCTAATAAAGTACTCTTCCATGATATATTATTATATGATGAATGACGAACCCACTCGCACCGTCAAAGCTGGAGCCGGTTTAACTAAAAGCATGATAGAACTTTACATGTGATTTTTAAGGTGTGGATAATTGCACGCATTCACTCATGGTTAACAATTGATACATATATAATATTGAAAACAAGAAAATTAATTATCTGCCTAAAATGATCTTATGGCACTGTTGGATTGCTTGCTGGATATATGGGATTGATGGACGTAGTTGGCTCCATATGATAATGTAGATAGATCTAGGTAATTAACTATTTTTAAAGGGAAATAAGCCACAATTTTACAAAAAAATGATTGTTTTGGCTTTTAGCAAACCAAATGGAAAAAATTTAATAATAATAACTTACCGAGATTTTCTTAGATTTTCTTCGTGTTGTTAAATGTTGAAGCACTATTTTCGGTGGCATTAAGGAAAATGAAGGATGGGATAAAAGAAGGGAACTTACCGAAAATATGTTGTCTGGTATCGTCAATTTGTCTCACGGAAAACACACACAAAATCAAATTAAAATTGTCAAAGTGTACTATACGTTCCGACCGTATGTCTGTTAACGACTGACTGACTTAACATAAAGGACAGAAGATTATGCTTACTTAGAACTGTGTTGCCAAGACGTTCCCGAATTAAAATAAATGAAATATATATTCATATTGGCGCAAACATAGCCCCCGCCCTGAAAAACCCATTTTTCAGCCAAATCTGTATGCAATTTGTGCCGAAAACACAATAAAAAAAACTAGTTCCAAATAAATACTCAAAGGACCAGGCATAAATTAATATACCAAAATTTTCAGAGTTAATTACCGTAACTCAAAAAAAATAATCGAAAAAAATAAATAAATTCTAATGAAAAATACCTATAACTATATACAAAAGATATTACTGTAAATTTATTGATTCGGAAGAGGGCATAGCTTCAAAACTGGTCGTGTAAATGTCCCTTTCGAAGTTTTTACAGTAACATTTCTAACAACTCCGTCTTTACCCGGATGAACCTCAGTAACAATGGCCAACGGCCAACAAAGTGTAGGTACATTGTCTACCTTTAAAATAACAACCGTTCCGATTTTAACATTAGGCAAATCTATATTCCATTTTTCTCTAGTTTGTAAGGTAGTCAAATATTCCAAACGCCACCTTTTCCAGAAATCTTGCACCATTCGATCGATTAACTGGAACCTATCTAACCGGTTTATATTTAAATCTGTTAAATCGTCGGCCGGCAAACTTCCTAACGGTGTTAAATTTAAAAAATGTGATGGAGTTAATACCGATATTTGAGATGAATCAGTTGGTCGACGACAAAGAGGTCTCGAATTTAAGATTGCCTCTATTTGAATTAATAGAGTATTTAACTCTTCATATGTTAACAACTGATCCCCTATGACCTTATAGAGATGCGACTTAGCGCTCTTTACATTACTTTCCCAAAGACCCCCGTGACTCGGACTTTGTGGACTTATAAATTTCCATTCCACACCGTTCAAATTTAATTCACATAACAGTGCATTTTGATATTCTTCCGAACTAGCAAACCGATTAATTTCACTTAAAACCGTTTTCGCACAAACAAAAGATGATCCCTGATCAGAATACAAAACCTTGCATGGGCCCCTTCTTGCTAAAAGTCTTTTAAATGCTTGCATAAAATGTGGTGTGCTTAAAGAACTCACCAATTCTAAATGAACCGCTTTTGTGCTTAAACAAACCGCTAATAAACAATACGATTTATGAACCGCCGCATTACGTTTTTTACCTAATGTAATATTTATTGGCCCAAAATAGTCAACCCCTACGTGTAAAAAGGGTTTAGTAGCAGTAACCCTCGATACCGGTAAATCTGCCATGAGCGGTGTCAAAATTTTCGGTTTATTTCTAAAACAACGATTGCATTTAAAAACCCGATTTCTTATAAGATTTCTTGCCCCAAGAATCCAATACTTTTGACGCAATAAAGCTTCAAGCAAATATGCCCCCGTATGCATATAAATTATATGATAAAAATCAACAATCCGTTCAACTAACGTTTCTTTTCCCGGTAAAATTAGTGGATGTTTTCCTGAAAAACTAAGGGATGAATTATTAAGTCGTCCCCCCACCATAAGTAAACCGTCTTGTAAAAATGGCCGTAATTTCTTAAGCTGTGTTTTACATTGTTTGTTTTCTTTTATCATTTTTATTTCAGTTTCAAAATGTTTTAACTGAATTAACTGAATTAAATAACATTCTGCTGTTCTTAGCGCAGTAGCCGTAATTAATTTTTGCACAGGAATTAATTTTAACAACATTAAAACCCGAACCGTAATCCGTAAAATTTTATGCCAGCTAGAATGACGTTCAACCAATTCAAGTAAGGGATGAATTTTTTCACCCTGCTTCTCCTCCTCAATAACCAAAACCTTAACCTCCGAAATATCCGATTCTAATATTGAAGAAGGCCAGTCCGATTCCCGTAATTTTATCCAACTAGGACCTTGTAACCAAAGTTCATGATTTATTAATTGTGAGGGTGTCAACCCTCTTGACAAGCAGTCCGCGGGATTATTTTTACCTTCAATATGTTGCCATGAAATATTAGGAAGGTTTTCTTTAATTTGCTGCACTCGATTAGCTACAAAAATATCTTTGGTATTTGCCGAAGTTAACCAACTCACCACCGTGGTCGAATCAGAATACGCAACTAGTTGTGAAATATGAGTAAGTTTGCTATAATTTTCAAATATTAATTTCAGCAAAGATGATAACAACAAAGCCGCGCATAATTCTAGCTTCGGAATGGTCATGGTCTTTTTTAAAGGTGCACATCTCGATTTTGCAGCAACCAGTCTCACACTCACTTCACCGCTAGAATTTACAACCCTTAAATAAACTACCCCACCGTAACCGTCTTGACTTGCATCCGCAAACCCCAAAATCATAATCGGAACATCCCTCATGGCTCCTACATGTCTAGGGACCTCAAATTTTGAAAAATCTTGCCATTCATTGCATACCTTTTCCCATGATTTTTTAATCGTATCCGGGGGTGAGTCATCCCAACCCAATTTTAGTTGCCATAACTCCCTGATCGTTAACTTTAAATGCAAAATAAATGGAGCAATCAGACCAATAGGATCATAACATTTTGCAGTAAGAGATAAAATCTTACGTTTTGTACAATTTTTATCGGGGGTGTTTAACCTATAGTTCAAAACATCCCTCTGCGGATCCCATTGCATCCATAAAACTTTAGTCTCCGATTTAAATGTAACCGAATTTTGTAAACGTTTTTCCAGCGGAATTTCTGATAACAAATTGTCCAAATTAGTCGACCATTTAACTAAGTCAAAACAACCACCTTTGAAGAGCTTTACCGATTGATTATATAATTCTTTAGCTTCAATTTCGTCCGGAACACTCGTTAAAAAATCATCCATATATAGCCCCGAAGAAATATATTTTTTAGCTAAAGGATAATCTTTGCCATCTTCATTTATCAATTGCTGAACCGTCCGTAGCGCTAAAAAAGGTAACGACCTTAAACCGAACGCAACCACCGTAAATTCATACGTTTTTATTTCCTCGTTTGGATCAAATCTCCATAATATTCTTTGAAACCGCCAGTGATCTTGTACTAATTTTATTTGTAAAAACATCTTTTTTAAATCCGAACTCAATGCTACTGGAAAAAGCCGAAAATTTATTAATAAAGTGCATATGTCCGCCTGCAGTTTAGGCCCGCTATGCAATAAATCATTCAAGGAGACATCACTGTCTGAAGGGCAAGATGCATCCAATACGATACGTATAGGTGTACTTAAACTCTCTAATTTTATTACAGGGTGATGACTAATATAATAGGATAAGTCACAATCTTCTTTTTCCAATAATTTTAAGTATCCTTGATCCAAAAAATCCTGCATAATTTTATTGTAATCCGCACGCAAGCTGTCCGATTTTGTTAACCGTTTTTCCAAGGTTTTTAACCGATTTTCCGCCGAAACCCTTGAATTTCCCAAATTTTTTGGTGAACTTTTAAAAGGTAATGCAACAGTAAACCGGCCCGATATATCCCTGGAAACCGTGGTTTTATAAATATTTTCACATTCTATAGCGTCTAAATCCGGAATTTCCCGTTTTGGAACCTGCTCTAATTCCCAAAATTTTATCAAAATTTGTTCAATCGATGTTTCTTCCCTTAAAGTGAGCAAATTTATGGGAGTGGAATATTCCGTATCCACCTGACCCATAATAACATACCCGAACGTTGTTTCTAAAGCCGCCCCTAAACCTGAAGAACTCAAAATCCGATTACCGCCGAAAAGAATAGGAAAAAACTGCGCACCGATTATGCCATCGATTGATTTAGGTTCAAAAAACTTATCGTCCGCTAATTGTAAATTTTTAAATTCCGATAAAGTTTGCAAATTTAATTTCGTTTTTGGCAATTTATCTGTAATATGATCAATAACTAAAGCTTGAACATCGTATTTTTTAGTCTGATCAAAACGCGAAGCGATAATAATGTCCGTTACTCCCCTTACCGACTGAGAGTTTTGTCCCAAACCTTGTACCGAAGAATTAATTTTTGTATATCTAAGACCTAGTTTTTTACAACATTCCGTGGTCAAAAGATTACACTGACTACCGTTGTCCAAAATAAACCGCGCCGTTGCATTTTGTAAAGGACTATTTAACACACATACCGTTACCGTTGCTAATAGAACCGTTTTTTCCTGATTTCTACTCAAAAAACTAGAATTTTGAAACGCACAATTAACTGAACCCGAATTGTGGTTATTGGAACCCGTTTCTGGAATACCGACACCAGAATTTGGTTGATTATTTTGATTATTTTCCTTCGCACCCCTTATTTCCGGTTTTCCTGCGCATAAAAGAAAATGATGATTCTTGGCACACTGGGCACACGGTCTTTTTAAGCACTGTCTTACACCATGTGACTGGGAAAAACACAGAAAGCATAAATTATAATTTTTTACCAAATCGTACCTTTGTGTAGGATTCATAGCCTTAAATTTATCACACCTACTAAATTTTTGTTTGATCCTTAACAAATTTAATTAAATCCGTGTAAGTAGGAATAACCGTTCCGCGCATGTGATTTTCAAAAGATTTTACCGTTTCCCTGTCCAGTTTTGAGAGTGCATGATAAAGTAAAATAAAATCCGTTAAATCCGGGACATCCAACTTTTTTAAGGCATTAACCGAGGCGTCAAAGATTTCTAAAAAACTGTTTAGATTTTTTTCAGATTCCGATTGCAAGGATTTAAAATTAAAAATTTGTTGTAAATAAGTGTTTGCTAACAACCTTTTATTATGATATTTTTCTAAAAGTGCTTTCCATAACGTGTCATAATTATCCCCAGAAGTAGCTATTCCCGCACAAATACTAAGGGCCGATCCCTTTAAATGTGAAACCAAAAGCCGAGCCTTATCTGCATCCGTCAGCTGGAAATTATCGTGTACCAATGGTTTGTAAATCGAATAAAAAGTTTCCCATTCCTTTGGTTCTCCGTGGAAATCTGGAATAGTGATTTCTGGCAAAAGACTGTGTACATTACACTGTTGTTGTGTACTTTGCTGTAAAGTTGGATTTACAATATTGGTGCTTGGTTTTAATTTTGTATAAGCCGCCCTTGCTTCACAACACATTTCGTTAATAACAGACATCACCTGAAAATCTGGTTTATAGTTTTCATCAACGTCAAACCCGACTGCGTTGATTTCATCCAAAATTTTGAGAATTTCTGTCCTTGTCGAATCCATCGACTGATACAAGTTTGTGAATTTTTTAATGGTGTTATCCGTAGTTAAGTTTTTCGATAAGTCATATAAAGTCTGAATGATTGTATAAAGCGTTTCTTTTTTAGCCGTTAATATTTTAAATTGCCTTTCGTAAGTAGTCATTGTTACTGAAATCAATCCGCAAAATCAGAAAAAAACAAAGTCTACTTTAAGAAAACTGTAGCATATAACAAACCAGGTCTGAGTATAAATTTTGAATAAAATTAATTAATTATAGAGATTTGTTAAAAAACAAGCCTTCCGGGCAGTTATTATGCAAACTCTTTATTTTGTTTAGAACCGTGAATCAAATTTAGTATTTGTTTACAAAATAATTTTTATTCATACATCCGAATTTTTCCGTAACCGATTGAGTCGAAAAATATTCACGTTTGACAACACCGCAAATATTTAAAAACCTAACTTCTTTCACGCCCGAAGCCCAAGTTGTTCCGAGAAACAAAAACGATACAAATACAAAAATCAGCAAAAAGTTATCACAGAGTTTTTTTTTCCGATACGTGCCGACATTAAATTTTACCGAACAATTTGTTTCTAAATAAGAATATTATTATTTAATAATACAAAACTAAGCAAAGCAAACTGTAAACCTACGCTGAATATCCGGCTCGAAGGACCAATTATGTTTTGGCTTTTAGCAAACCAAATGGAAAAAATTTAATAATAATAACTTGCCGAGATTTTCTTAGATTTTCTTCGTGTTGTTAAATGTTGAAGCACTATTTTCGGTGGCATTAAGGAAAATGAAGGATGGGATAAAAGAAGGGAACTTACCGAAAATATGTTGTCTGGTATCGTCAATTTGTCTCACGGAAAACACACACAAAATCAAATTAAAATTGTCAAAGTGTACTATACGTTCCGACCGTATGTCTGTTAACGACTGACTGACTTAACATAAAAGACAGAAGATTATGCTTACTTAGAACTGTGTTGCCAAGACGTTCCCGAATTAAAATAAATGAAATATATATTCATATTGGCACAAACAATGATTTTATTAACGTTTCGACGTCCAAATCGGATGCCGTTGTCAAAATACACAAAATATTAATGAATTAAACAAAAATCTTGTTGCTTAGTAAAAAATTCTTCTAATAATTTATTTAATCTGACTCATTTATATCGGCAATTCAGACATACAGGGTGTCCCGGAAAATAGTGCGTTCCTTTAAGGTATGGAGAGAATACACAATTTGGAACAAAAAAGTCCTATACCATTTTTTTCTAAAGTTAACCGTTTCCAAAAAAAAGTTAACATTGTTTTCCATATACCTGTATTTTAATGTTTGGAAATTTTAATAAACTGGCAACATCGTACGCACTACGGAATAATAACATAATAAGAACTCGTTTGTGATTGTGATTAACAGTATTTTTAAAATAATCCAACCTAATAGGAGGTAATACTTATGTATTTACTATTTGTTTACTAAAATTATTTTCTTTTGAAATGTATTGAAATACCTATTGCATAATTTTAAACGAATTACACATTACACATCTTTTAACATAAAAACACATCTTTTAACTGAACTAGTATTATGTATTTAGTAAGGTTTAAATGGGTTGAATGCTGAGTATTGCTGAGGGCTTTAACTGAATTACATAGTTTTAATAGTTTACAGTGGAACTTAAATACACCAGATAATGTCTCAGTAATTTGTTTACTTGTGAACTGAAATAACTAAGTTGTACTTACTTGAAAATAATTATTATACCGAATAGATGTTTCAAGTAACCTTTCACAAACACCATTCATAGGTAATAACATAATAGGTAATACACTCACTATTCGAAAACATTTTCGGCATTGACACTAAACAGGATTCTTTAAAACTATCTGTTTAGTATCTATCTTCTATCTATTTATTTACATGGGACTGTCTATGCTTAAATTTGCGTACCGCACATAGTTGTCAGATTTAAATTTGCCTACCAAAATACATTTTAATTTTTTGGTCAAACGGTTGCATTTAGAAAAAAATGTTATAAGAGTTTTTTGTTCTACATGGTGCCTTCTACCTATACCTTTAAGGAACGCACTATTTTCCGGGATACCCTGTATATTATACATTTGAAAGTAGAAGACTTTAAAATGATATTGCCAATATTTATGAGTTGCGTTCCTGGGACGACTTTACTAAAAGATAGTTGATTCGATTACATGAAATCAACCCCAACTCAAGAATATCCGTCACAAAAAAATCATAGCATGTGATCTGTCTTTAAAAAGACGCAACGGTGACAGTAAAATCTCGCGTTAGAGATTCCTTAGTAAATCACGAGGAAGAACCAGGAAAAAACCTCGTGATACTATCCCGACATGTAATCGAATGAAATATCTTTCAGTAAAGTCGTCCCAGGAACGCAACTCATAAATATTATCAATATCATTTTAAAGTCTTCTACTTTAAAATGTATAATATATGTCTGAATTGCCGATATAAATGAGTCAGATTAAATAAATTACCTATTAGAAGAATTTCTTACTAAGCAACAACATTTTTGTTTAATTCATTAATATTTTTTGTATTTTGACAACGGCATCCGATTTGGACGTCGAATCGTTAATAAAATTATTTTTTTAGTAAAATTGTGGCTTATTTCCCAAAAACCGTTAATTACAAAAATGCCACAAGAAAATAGCTTCAGAACAACATAGATCTAGCTGTTTGCCATGGAAGTGTCTTCGTGTGTTCTTGAAGACAGCTGGAGTTTTTAGTTGGCTTATTGATTCTACGTAATTAATTAATCATGGTGCTATCTTTATCAATTGGTGCCACCCCTAAATCTCCCCTAATATACTCATTTTTAATTTTATCATTCTTTGTCGCGCCTCTGTCAGTTTCTTCCTTTTCCCTACAGCTTCATTGGAATTTCTTTGTCGCACAACATACCTACCACACGCTTCCTTTCACTTCATTCATCCAACCCTAATTCTACTGCATGCATCTCCCCATTACTCTGTAATTCCGATCCTAACTAAGTACTTAAAACTATTACTTTTTACAATCATTTCTCCATCCAAAGATATTTTTTTATTTTTAGCAACTCCATCTATACATCCACTGTCCTAACACTAGTTATTACTCCCACAAACATGTCTCTTACACTCTTTACATATTCACCGAGGGGACTCCTTTCTCATTGAGTGCCGACCACAAAATCTCTCGAAGAACTCTATCATATGCTTTCTCAAGATCAAAGAATACCATTTGAGAGTTTATATCTTTATTCCTGTATAGTAGTAGTATAATATTTTACCTTAAAAAATATGTTTAGCCCTCTAGGTGGCCTCGGGTCTGAGATATGCCCAATGCCCTCGAAATATTCAAACATACTAATTTTACGCTATATTTGAAGGGCTATATCTTTGAACCCAGTGAACCGATTTTATCGCACAAGGTCACATTTTTGAAGAGAAAAAAGATATAAACCGACAAATAAAAAGGAATTTTTCTACAACCGTATTAAAAATGCAATTTTTAGCACTCCATACGAGCGTTAAAAATGCTACTTTAAGGCACTAGTGTTTTAAAAAAAATTTTAAAGCACTGCAGTTCGTATTGACCGTATATGCAATTTTGATGTAATGTCAAAAAAATATAAAATTGGAATGTCAGTCAATAGTCTAGGCGCCAGAGGGGTCACCGTGTCCTTTTCAATTCTGATGGACAAACTCAACGGCTTCTTATGGATTTTTGGCTGCTGATTACGAATTTGGAGGGTGGATTTCGATCCAACTGCTCAAAAAATTGTTATAAACAATTTAATTGTTTATAAACTGTTTATAAGGCTCTGGCTCATAAACTAAAAGAGATAAAAAGAATGTTTCAAATAAAATTTGTCCGTTAATAAAAACGAAGAAAAAACGTTTAATTAACTTAAATCCAACAGTTAGAACTCAAGATATTGTAAAATTAGTGCACAATGCAAATTTCAAATTGCAAAATAAGTATTTTTCGAAGCTTTATCGATCGTAACTCAGCTTCTACGCATGCAAATGAGCCTTAGTAGGTCTCATTTTAAAGCTTCGTTAATGGGCTACCAAAAAAAGTTTGTTAAATTACTTTGTCTTCATTTGTTTTAAAGTTATACCAGTTTGAAGTTATAATTTTCTTAAAAAAAATGTACATTAATTTATTTATAAGGGTTTCAAGTAAATTTGAGCTGTAAACATTTATACTTGAATTAACAATGATGATATAAAAACTTAAAAAGGAACACTTTGAGCTTTTTAACATAATCAATGGGAAGATACCCAGTAGCTGGCTGTATACCATAATTAAAATAATTGGATTGTCATCTCCTTCACCTTTGTTGGTTTGTGTCCATTGAACTGGCAAGAACCACGACTTTTTATCGAGCAGGGAACCATGTTGCCCTTTGAGCACTCCTAACACATAAATTAATCCTTTTTAACATCGACTTGGAGTCGCTATAAATATTATAGAATTATCATGTAAACCATATTTCTCGATGTTACCATTTTCATGGTTGCTAGTTCCATGTACTAGGCAGAACGTGAGTATTACCAAATTTTTTCTTCAACTAGTCACAATTTTAACCTTTTGCATTCATTCTAACGTGGAAATACTTCGTTCTAGGCACTGAAGATGATCTGATCTAGATCGAAAACGTTTTGCAGATCCTTTTGGATGACTTTTAATAGTTTTTAATAAACTTTTTATACCATTGTACACATGAAGTTTTTTACTTCTGTATGACTTTTTAACATGTTCGTAAGTTTACACAGTCAAGTACGAGTATGTAAGTATTTTTCGACGCTTTATCGATCGTAACTCGGCTTCTACGCATGCAAATGAGCCAATATGTGATATCAATATAAAAATGAATCGAGCTCTTTTACAGCATCATCAATGCATATAAGACAAGCATTTATGTTGTGGCGGCATACACACAATTGACGTGCCTTGATGATGTTGCAAAAGAACTAGATCCACTTTATATGGATATCATATAGATAAGTAGACTCTGAAGCCCCAGAAAGTTTAGTTTTACTGCCTACAAGAACAGACTTAGTACCACCATATAACTGTAAAAATTGCTGTAAGAACCAGGGCCGGCGATAACGGGCCTGCAAGGGATGCACTGCAGGCGGGCGCCCCTGTTTGGGGGGGGGGCGCCAAAATGAGCTTTTCTTCTGCCGGTATTACACAAAATATTAATTTAAAAAAACCGAAGAGCGCATATGCTTCTTTTGCAGGCGGGCGCCTTATACCCTAGCGCCGGTACTGGTAAGAACTTATGCAGAAGTAAAAAAGCTGATATTCTCTGTATATCTCAATGCAGATGCATGAAAGATAATGTTTGTAAAAATAGTATTAATAAATAATATCAACTTACCTTTTAGTTATATTTCTGAAATATTAGTTTTTAATGTTTTTTTTTCTCATTTAGTACAAAAATTAGAAGACAAAATAAATAGAATGAAAGGTGATACGAGGTACAGTATGATGATTTAACTATAAGAATTATATTATAAAATTTTATTGGGATCTTTAAAAATGAAAAATGAAGATAACGTATATACACATACATAGATATTATAATTTGCATCGAGAAGTTAGCGCGTGAACCTTTACGCGGTGAGCCAATCTCGCGCCTCAGAGCGCGCTATTAAAATATCGATATCTTGGCCAAAAATAAACACACGAACATTTTCTTAAGCTCAAAATGTTCCTTTTGAGTTCTTCTATCATTATTGTTAATTAAAGTATAAATGTTTATAGCTCAAATTTGCTTGTGAGACCCTTATTCACATGCGTGCCTTAAACGTGTACTTTTAACACTTATATCATAAATAACTATTAAATACATTTCAAACGAGCATTTGTAAATTAAAATCCTTCTCGTAAAATCGAAGATACAGCTGTTTATAAATAGCCAGTTTTTTCGAAAACCGCACTTTAAAGTTAAAATTAAGACTACCATAATAATTCTGGTTCTAGAGCACCTAAAACTTTGGTTAGACGCTTAAAATTTAGTTTTTTTATCTATTTTAATGATTCGTTGAATTTAAATATTGCAGAATAATCAAACAGATCAAAGAAATCATTAAAGGTAATGCGTGTTGGTTTACTTATGAAGAAAAAAGGTTATTTTTAGACGGTCAAAAAAATAGTTCAATGAGATGGGTACGTAGTTTCTGCTCCAATGCTATTCAAATGGGATTAATTTTTTTCGAATCCTGAGAAAACTAATAAGTATTTTTGAAAAATTTAAACGCAGAATGAAAGATTACATTAGCGAGGGCCGAAAGTCCCTGAGAACTTCTATAATGTTTATTTTAATAAGTTACAGGGGTAAAAAACTAAGAGAAAATTTGGTGTGATTTTTAATTTCAAATATCTCATTTAAAATAAACTTTTTATTTATTCTAAAGGATTTTCGGCCCTCGGTAATAATTTAGTCTTTCATTCTGGTTTAAATTTTTCAAAAATATTTATTGGTTTTTTCAGGAATCGAAAAAAATTAACACAATGTCCGTGGTAATAGTTTCCAAATATATCTCTGTCATACAACGCACTCAGTCGAATAGAATATTGTCAGCATGTTGTCAGTCAGACAGTGACAATCAGTGACAATTTTAAATATTTGACATGGCATCGGGAATATTTTGAGTTCTTGATTAAATCATATTGATAGTGTATTTGATAAATAATTGATTTAAGACGTGAACTTAATAAAAAGGTATTTATTGTTTAATATTTATGGAAGATCCAAAGCACAGAATACACCAGGATTCAGTGATCCAAGTATTTTGTTGTTAAAAATGTTCAAAATTGTAAACGTTCAATAGTAACAATATATTATTAAAAAATCACTTTATCACTTTTCCTATTTTCTCGATTGATTATTAGTTTTTGTTGTACAGTAGATAAATTATTACAATCACTGAATACATAGTTAGTGAAAAAATTATCAGTAGTAATTGCACAAGAGCTCTAATATTATTGAATTTTTCCCGAGTGACACTTTGGCAGTTTTAATTAAGGTTTAAGTAATTATGTCAAAGTGTCACGAGGGCAAAAATTCTATATTAATTTTAGAGATCGAGTGCAATTTGTTGCGATTATTTTATGAATAAAACTGTTCAAAACCAAAATTTTATTGTAATTTATTTATGTAAGTACAAATTAGTACAATTAAACGCACAGTTGTTATAAATATTTGACAGTTGAAGTCATCACTTTTATAATTTTTAAAACATTAATTATCATTAATGTCACTGAATGTATTTTTTCATAGCAACGAAGGGCATCTGACGTAATATACTTGACGATGGGAAATTACCAAAAATTATCAGTTTAATTTTTATTTATGTAGCTTTCTATTGGTCAGAATCTCCTATGAATGAAATCATATTAATTAACTGAATTAATAATTAAGGCAATAAATTATACAAGTAACAGTTATCCAAGAACATTCAAAAGCAATATTTAAAGTTAATGAAGATATTCTCAAGTCAAGTTTACATATCCATACCAGTGTGAATTTTACTACACGTAATTTGCCGTGTAAAGAGAGAAAAAGTAGGGATAGCCGTAAAATATTTGCGAATTATGTACCGATGGCCTTAAAGGTTGGGCCAATAAATCTAATAAGTTGTAATTGTTGTATACATATAGAGCTACCTTCACTTGAAAAGTACTATCAGTTTACAGTTGAGTCCGGGAATCTTTACCCGTGAGTCATCATTTAAAGCATACGAAATAAGTCGATGATAAGTCGCAAATTGAAATTTACTAAACGGAACAGCAAGGTACTTACTGTCACTTGCTGTTGCGTTTAGTAAATTTCAATTTCCGACTTATCATCGACTTATTTCGTATGCTTTAAATGATGACGCACGGGTAAAGATTCCCGGACTCAACTGTACAAAAGTCAAACAGATTTTCGAAAAAATGTCTATTTTTAAACAGCTGTATCTTCAAATATACTATAAGGATTTTAATTTACAAATGCTCGTTTGAAAGGTATTTATGTAAAAACCCTTTCATTTGCCGGTTTCTACATTTTTTTCCTCGTTTAGTTAAATTTTGACAATTACTTGAAAAAAATCATAAAATTTTGTAAGTTTTCTTTTCTTTCTTCTTAACCTATAAAATACAACGTATATTTTACGATTTTGCAAATTATTTCATCAAAAAGTTAACATTATATTAATAAACATGAGACCTTATGCGATAAAATCGGTCTACTGGGCTCAGAGATATCTCTTCTAATATAGCGTAAACAGGGCTATTTTTGACCCTTTTGAGGAGCGTATCTCAGGCCCAAGGTCACCTAGAGGCCAAAAAAATAGCTATATGCTATTTTACTTTTATATAGGACAATAATATACTAAAATTTGGCAAAAATCCGCTGCCCCAGTTTGTCGGTTAATTTAACTTATGCCTGATTGCACCAACAAATCTTAAGCTGCAGCTTAGCCCAGCTCAGCTTATAGATCCATAATTTTCGATTTTTATCTAAGCACGTCCTAACTGAGACGAAGTTTGAGATGCAATGTATATGGCAAGCTGAAAATTGATCTGAGACTCATTGGTGCAACGCGTATGTTTTGTAAGCTGAGCTTAAGGCACGTCTTAAGCTTAAGATATGTTGGTGCAACCAAGTATTAGACACGCCACGCGAAAACAGTTTCAGAACCATTTCAACAAAGTTACTGGAACGGCTGAACGAAAATGTACCAAATATAGTATTAAAATGAACTTAAAGAAAACAAAATATCCAAAAGGCAATGAGGCACTCCATAATATCAGATAGAAATGGTAGACAAATACAAATATCTAGGAACATTAGTTACTCGAAACGCAGAACAAACACAAGAGATCAATGCCTGGTTGCCCAACAGATCTTAAGCTTAAGACGTGCCTTAAGCTCAGCTTACGAAACTGTTGCGCCATTGAGTCTTAGATCAATTTTCAGCTTGCCATAATGGATTGCCACGTGGATTATATCTTAAACTTGGTCTCAGTTAAGAGGTGCTTAAATAAGAATCGAAAATTATGGTGTAACGTGAGTGAGACTTAAAGCGGCCCTATCTATAAGCTGAGCTGCGCTAAGCTGGAGCTTAAGATTTGTTGCTGCAACCAGACATAAAAGCCGTATAGAAATAGCAAGGGCAACATTTGTGAAAATAAAACATATATTGTGTAGTAAAGACCTTAGGAAGAAGACAAACCTCCTGGTTACGAAATCTATTGTATGGGAATGGTTTAGTTTAGTTTAAAAAATAAGAATTGCCATCTTGGTATACAACCTTCGATTGACGATGGAACCTTAAGAAGAAGAAGTACAGTCAATTTGAAAATAAACACTTCCAGATCAAAAGCCATTTTCAAAATAAATGGTAAAAATAGACTTTTAAAAACATATCCATAGTTGCAAGTAAAGATGTCAAATTATAAAGAGATATTTGAAGAACAATTATAGATTCCACAAAGAATCAGTTTCAGAACAAGATCTACACTCACCGGCACAAAATTCCGCCACCCAAAATTTTTGAGTAAGTTTGACAATTTATAACTTTATTACTAGTCTATGTGTTATTATATCTATGGCTCACACGCCAGATGACGTTCGGCTGGACCAGTGTCACAAAAACACCGCCACAATAGGGAACTTGCATAAAATTTTAAATTCGAAAAAAATGTTAAATCACAACAGAACATAATTTAAAACATGTATCAAAGATAAAAAAGTTTTGTTTGTTTTTTGGTTTGGCCCCTAAAGACGATTAAAAATTCAAATTATACCAGCCAGCCCAAAACGCGTCGTGACGTCATCGGGCTATATGTTTACATTCTGAACCAACAAAGTAAACAAAATTGTATATAATTTTAAATTAGACATTATAAACGTCAGTAGAAAATGCAGTTATGTGACGTTACAAGTGTTTTTGATCGTTTGAACTATTCATAGAAAATTTGTACTTTTACAAAATGGTTTTATTTTCCATAGTAAACCTTCTTTCCTTTGCTCCAATAACTATATCAAACTCCAATCTCAACAAACTGGTATATATTATTACAATGACATACGATAAATGTCATTAGAATATAAATATTTTTCCTTTAATCCGCGACGACGAGCTGGCCAAATACCCAAGTAGGTGGAGGCCAATAAACTAAAGAAAAAGCAGAAGAATATACCTAAATATAACCATAAACGGAACCATATAGTTAAACTATGTGACGTCACGGGTCGTTTGAACTATTTTAAAATACAGAAGACTTTAAATTTGTACTTTTAAATTATTATGAGTTTTTGAAGCGTGAAATTTTGGAAATCTCATTTTTATACAAAACTGAATAGTATTATGTAATAAAAAAATGTGCAAGTTCCCTATTGACTTGTAACACTTTAGGAGACTCCCATGGGTTCAACTACATTAGTTTGCCGCACGCCACATTGAATAACGCCTACAGCCCTATTTATCTCAACAACATTAATAAACTCATTTTTTAGTTAAATTGTGGCTTATTTCCCATTTAGAATAGTTAATTACAAAAATGCCGCAAGGAAATAGCATCAGAACAACATCTCAACAACAGTTAAGGAGGGGGTATGGTTTGAAATATTTAATTTTTTTTTATTATTTCAAATAAAAGTGCATACTTTCAAGAATACTCTCTGAAAATTTCAAAATAATCGGAGTAAAATTACCAGAGATACAGGGTGTTGAATATCCCTACCTTTGACTCGCTTTGCCGCGGCTTCGCGCCAGCACGCCGGAGCGTAGTGAGAAACGTTAAACAACTGTTCGCCTTCTCTTTTGTAGATTACTCCCCAATTTAAAAAACATATTCCAATATTCATCACTTTACGATTTGGCAGACAAATAAGAAGATGAAGATGCAGTTGTCAAAACTTTAAACGCATTTTTCTCAACACTGCTTTTTCAAATGCGGTGGACATTGTAACTGAAAAACTACTCGGCCGATCTACCTGATATTTTGCATAGATTTTCTTTGGACATTTCGTGAGGTACCAACGTCGAGATATTTTTCGTTTTGTGCTTATTTTTTGTTCAACAATATTAAATCTGTTGGTTTTCACAAAATTTTTATCAAAAATTTCGTATTTTTGACTTTTGAGTGATACCAAAAGTTCAAAAATCATTAAAAATAAAAAAACTCAACGTTGTTACCTCGTGAAACTCATAAGCTAATAAAATCTTTTTGAATTTTTTGTTTCGTATAATCCAGTGAGTTTTGATGTCCACCGCAAAATCCATTTTTTTTTGAGCTGCCTGCCAAAATTTGTCGCCAATGGCTTATTTTTCAATATTTTGGATTTAATTTTTTCTTAAATATTCTTTGAATTGTACTTAATGTGTTTATTTAATTTAAAAATAAAATAATTCTACCATAGTTTCGAAAAAAATTCACAAAAATGTGCTTGATATGTTGATTTCAAACCATACCCCCTCCTTAAATGACATCGTTCCATGATAAAAATCAATATTTTCAATGCAATCAGTAAACAAGAACTTTATAGCGTGAACAAAATCGAAACTATGTAGCAGAATATTTGCTGCAGTATATAAGCTATAGGCTACGGCTCCACGGGCGGGAAATTAACGCTAGCAGTAGCAGTAAAATGAATTTAAGGTTCCGCGGAACGGAATAGGGATAGCCGAACTGTACCGATTACAGGACTTGTGCGTAGTCGGTTCAGTTCGGCTATTCCCATTCCGTTCCGCGGAACCTTAAGTTCATTTTACTGCTACTGCTAGCGTCAATTTCCCGCCCGTGGAGCCGTAGCCATAGTTTTCCCTCTCCTGTAAAAAGCTTTGTCAAATATTCCAGGGGCGTAACAGAGGGCCCCGCAGCATGAAGCTTGCGGGGGGCCCCAATCGCTTAAGAGCCCCATCTTGTCATCTGATATTATGTAAAAATCTGTTATTGTTATATTATTTTTACGTTGTCTGTTTAAATTTAAAAACGTAAAAATTTCTAACTAGACGTATTTGCCAAGTGAATCATCTCATAATATCTAGAAACTTAATCCCTTCCGGCCTACCGAAATTTTATGGCAGCGACAATAAACTATATAATGATTTGTACGTGACTATTGAAAGATATTAGAATTGCAATTTGCCGAATTTAATAACAATATTTTTAAATCTAAAAATGGGTTTTCTTTCTCTCTGTTCTTTACCTACTTTTAGTATTTCGATACAATATTATCGCCAGTAGTTTCATATTGGTTGTTTGCATTGAATGTTATTTATGTTTGTGTTGTTTTACGGTTATAGTTGCATCAGTTTGGTACGCATTTATGTAACAATTATTGACGACTTTTCTTGTGTAATCATTGGACAATCTCTCAACAGATAAACGGTAAGATAAGGAAATTATAACACTTACGCTTTAGGGAAGTCAATGTAGAAAAACTTGCATTGTTTCGTTTTTGGAAAAAATCAAACAAGCTTATATTTTTCTAAAACATTTTTTGTTAGTTTATATATCTTATTTTAAAGTTTTTAGTTCTACTCACAGATGCCTCTAATTGTTTATTAATTTTTTAAACAATAAAACTGTTTTATATTAAATAATTTTAAAAGATATCGATGAATTCATCATTTTACTTTGTTCAAAAATGTTTCTATTTGCTTTTTGATTATGCTGATTTCGAATATGTCATTAAATCAGGGCCATAAGTACGATGTTGGGGGCCCCGGGGCAAACGTGATTTGGGGGCCCCCTACCGGTGGGTCTGGGGTTAATCACCCAGCAGAAGGAGTCCGGGAAAATTGATATTTAACCACTTGAAAACGCATTTGATTGTACTCCATGACTGAAGTTTCCTGTACCTACCTACATATGGCTACTTTAGTTGACCAACACAAAAAAAATTTGAAATCACATTATTTTAAGCTAAATATTTACCATCAATATAACATATTTTCTGTTTTCATAAAAAATATACTACATATAATATAATGTTACTTACATTCTTCGGCTATAATGTAGGTTTTTAATCGCGTTATATTGCCTATAGGCAGTATAACGCGATTACAATCGCGGTGCCCCCTTCGCCGGGGGCCCCGAGGCACTGACGCGGTTGCCCCAATGGTAGTTATCTACGGCCCTGTCAGACATTATAATTTGAAAATTCAAAATAAATTTTTTTGAGCACTTATACAGTATGTTTGCGTGGCTTCGAACCATATGAGAAACATTTTTATTATCAATTTTACGAAAAAAGTTATTCTTCATGAAATGCTCTGAATGGTCTTAAATCTGAGATACAAAATAAGCCAGATAAACCATCAGATAACAAAGCTTATCAATTTTATACGAAGTAAGTCAAAAAATAGGAATTTAACTCAAGGATAAAGTACTTTTATATTTAACAATATACAATTTTAATTTTAATATGTAATTATATCCTTGTAAATAATAAATTAATTTTTCCCAATATTTCTCAAATTACCGATAACCAACATCATTTTATTACAATTTTAATAACTATTTTATTATTAATTTTTTAATTTTACGAAAAAATTCTTTATAAAATTCTTATCAGGTTCTTTATAAAAAGTTCTGCATTATCTCAAAACGAAGATTCAATCGTATTACATCACATTTTACCAACTTTATACGAGGTATGTCGAAAAATATGAATTTCTCTCTAAGAGTTAAGTACCTTTATAGTTCAAAATATTTTAACTGGAATGATATAAAATTGCATATTTAAACATAGTTTTTAATTGCGAACAACTTTTTATAATAAAATTTTTCAATATTGTAAAATATAAAGGTGGTATAGGAACTATTAAGCGAAATTAATATTTTTTGATCTACCTAGTATAAAATCAATAAAATTTAATATCTGATTATTGCAACTTAAGTTTTATACCATGCAGAACATTTTATGAAGAATATGAAGAATAACTTTTTTTTCGTAATATAGATATGTAATAAAAAAGTTTAAACCAAGCTATGCAAACACACTGTATAAGAAATCAAGAAAGAATTGTTGTAACATTTACTATTTTTAAAGCTGGTTATTAAATGTATTGTAGGTAAGTTCAGTAAGTTGTACAGAAAACAACAAAATAAATTGTTTATTTGGAATGGGTCTGTATACCAATAAAGAGATGAGAAATGTAAGTTGTTATGAACAGTGAATGATAACGCTAACACAAAAAAGTTTTTGTTAAATAAGTCGTATTTAGTAATTGTTTAACGCGGGAGCAGTCGCGCTCACTTCTGTCAGATAAGCAGTCGCGCGTAGAACAAAATCTAGCAATACGAATACGAATTTAAAACAAAGTTCAATTTTATATTATTTTTAACAATTTTAAAACTAATTGGTTCCCACCAAAGCCATAAATTCCACAAAAAAAATAAAACTGAAATTAAAAAATTTAAAAAAAAAATCCTACGCATTACTACAATCTTCTTCGAGGCACTTACAAGTGGAAAGTTATGTTGCAACATTTTTCATTAAGTTATCACGGAAAATGATAAAAAGTTGGATTTTTTCTAACGGCGCGACTGCTCCCGGGTTAAAAGAGGCCCCATTTAAAATTCTGCGGGGGGGCCCCGACGGAGTTTGTTACGCCACTGAAATATTCGCTATCACTTTTGTCCATTTGTCGTTATGTTTACTCACAAAAATCTACAAGATGAGCAACTGTGCAAATTCAATTGAAATTAAACGATCACGTGAATTTATTTTTATTAATTTTATTATATTATAAAAATATCCCTAGACTTTTTCGTATTATTTTCTTTCTTTCGCACCTAAAAGGTAAAGAAAATTAAAATTGACTTCGTTAGTGCAGTTCTTCGTTACGTACACAATCTGCGCGCGTCTACTATAGAAATAGCAAACGTCAGGAAACGGCACAGTTTGCTCCAATCGCTTAAACCGGAAGGTGGCTGAAACCTTAAGTTATTTCATTGGCATTTCACGAAAAAATATAAATAAAATCGTTTTGCCGTGTGATGGCTTTTCTGCGTTCGGTAACTAAGCAAAGTGTCTATAAAAAATACGGTTTATTTTTCGATTCGTTTCAAAATTTCGGAAAAACCAATTTAAATATCGGTCAAACCGCATTAAAATCAACAGCCGCAAGTAGTACCTTAGTGCGAAATGCAACAAACGCCGTCGAAAGCCAGTCTCCAAAAGATCCCCTTGACATTAGTTTTTCCGACCCTAAGGCAGCTTTCAAAAGCAAGACCAACTGGGAACTTATTAGGGCATACCTGGTTTATGCACTATGTTCCGTCGAGTATTTGGTTACCCACAATATGAAGGTAAGTGTTTAAAAGCATAATGACCTCAAAATTCACACAAAACTTCATGAAAACCAGATCTATTTTGCTGTACGCCGGTAGACCACCGGTCTATCTTATTTTTAAACTTAACTGTTACGCAAAAATAGACTCGAAACTGTCATAAAATTTATCATAATAGATTCAGCTTGAATCATAATTGCTTGCATAATTTCAGTGAGGACAATTCAAAAAACGATTAAAGTAGATGTATTACCAAATATATAAATCATGAAATGGGTATATAATCAATTTTGTTACTCGAATATTACATAATAAAAATATTTCAGACACAATTATTTGCAACTCCGTTTCGTTTGTTGATGTTGGCAATGAAACCGGAATAACCTTCAATCGATTTTAGCGGCAGAATTCGTACATGGGCAGTGGCGTGGCCAAAGACAAATTTAAAAAGTACAGTTAGACAGTATTAGACCATCGTCTGATTGAAGAAGTGATCCGATTATTAATTATAATTACGAAATCCATATATAATTCCATACACAAAATATGAACCAACTGAAGCCGCTTTTACTTCTTGGAAATCTTTCAATCTGTTTAATTCTGAAGCTGCCTCTGGTTAATTTCCTGGGTGGTAGATTGCCAACTATCCCTCCATCTTTTGGGTGGTCTTCCGGGGATCTTGAACCGGGCAGGTTGTTTTCTAGGGCAATTTTTGTGGTCTTAGGGCCGGTTTCACAAAGTCAAGTTAAGAGATAACCAGAGGTCACCCCAATATATTATAATGGGGAAACCTCTGGTTATCTCTTAACCACTAGTTAACTTTACTTTGTGAAACCGGCCGTTACATGGTTGTACCACATCCTCTTGGGCTGCCTTCCCCATCTTACAATATCTTGAATTTTGCATTGCTCTCCAATGTTTGTATTTCTCACCATGGCTCTTCTTGTTTTCCCCCTCTATTGTTCTTAGGGTTTTCATTTCGGCAACCCTTAGCATGTGTTTCGTTTTGTTGGTGTCTTCTGTGCCATATGTCATGATCAGTTGTATGTGAGTCTTGTAGAGTAGATTCTAATTTACTATCTGTGCACATATATGGATTTGACCAGACTATCTCCCGCAGACATTCTGACAATGCAGATGCTTTGTTGATCCGACTCCTCAGGTCCTTTACTGGGCCGTGGGTGCTTGATATATCTATGCCCAAATATCTGAATTGCATCACTTGTTCTATCGGGTTATTCTCAACCACTAACTTACATCTGAGTGGATCTTTTGCTATTGTCATACATTTAGTTTTGTTGGTAGAAATGTTCATATTTAGTTGGCAGTTTATTTGAAAGAGCTGTCTCTGAAGATCATCTTCTGATTCAGCAATAATTCAATTGAAGCCAAAAATAATAATTAGCACATTGGGCCTAGTAGACCCATGGCTTGATTGACCATTCTTCTCCATCTGTTCTTGTCCATTGCTTTCATCCTCCAATTTGTGAAGTTGAGTGCTTTTAGATCATCTTCTACATTCATTTTCCACCATGTTCTGGGTCAACTTCTCTGACGTCCTCCAATTGTACTTGACAGTAGCATTTTTGGTAGAACACCCTCTGGTATCCTCTCTATGTGTCCTAGCCATCTTAGTCGTTGGTTCTTATTACCCCTAGTATGCTTCTTGTTTCTTTTTATCTAATGTCCAAGTCTCTGATGCATAAGTTACTATAGGCCTAATACCCGTTCTGTATAAATATTCTTTATTTAGCACCTCTTGATATTTCTTAATAACCTATTTAATGCATAAACACACTTGTCGTATTCGCTTTCATTAGTCTATTGTCGATTCCTTCTTCTATATTTTATTTTTGTGTTATACTTAATTGTTTCTAGATATTCGAACCTCTCAACTTCCACAAATTTATACTTATTTACTTACTTAAGCCGTCCTCTTATATCTTACAGTGTCAAGGTAAGTGGAGAAATCAGACATCTCCATGCCTTTCAGTCAGTATTCAATCTCTCTGCCTCTCTCCTCTTAATTAATATTTATTTTTGCACAAGCCTTTCCAATATCCGCTTTCCATGTTCTTGCTGGTCTGACCTGCATCTTTGTTGTCTGTTTTCGGATGCAGCTTTTCATACCCTCTTTACAGTTCTACCTTCACTCGTTCTTGCCATAATGTGTCCCCAAATTTATATGAATTATTATTTGTTTGTACTGTTAAATACTTTCCTCTTACATATTCTTGGTCTATGCATTCCATGTATTTTGTTTTTATGTCATTAATATATAAGTAGTCCTTTTTATGGCTTTTCCTTCAAAATTTTCAGTTATCCATGTAACTTCCTTTTTGCTTCTTGATACTATTGCTATATCATCAACAATTGCCAGGCATTGATGCTTTTTATGATATATAATTATTCCTTTTTTATTTATATTGGCTTCCCGCAGTATGTTTTCCAGAAGGAGACTAAAGAGAATAAATAGATAAAAGTGGGTCACACTCCTTCATTTATAAGGAAACTGTCTCATATTACATTATTTACTTTTATTTGGTTTTCTGTTCTTCTTAGTATTATTTACTTTATATCATATTCCTAGTTCTTCAAGTGATTTCCTTCAAGTTCCTTCCTTTTTAGTTTATCAAATGCTTCTTTAAAGTCTATATAAGTAGGTAATATCGTGGTTGGTTTTTGGTATTCATAGCTTTCTTCTAGTCTCCTTCAGCAAGAAAATATGTTTGTTTGTACTTTTTCCTTATCTAAAACCTGCCTGATATTCACCAATTATATCTTCCATTCTTTTTTTAGTACATTCTTTATATACATTGCCAATATTTTGTATGCTACATTTAGCAATGCTAAGCCCCTGTAACTGTTGCATTCGCTCTTATCTCCTTTTTTGTAAATGGAACATATTATTGCTTCCAACCATTTTTTTGGTATTTGTTTCACTCCATATTTTTTCGTTTAATATCTTCATTTCTTCATACATGTAATTTCCTCCATATTTGAACATCTAAGAGTTTATTTGGTTGTTTCCTGGACTTTTCATATTTTTTAGGCTCTATAATATTTTTAACTTCCTCTATAATAGAAGGCATCTTGTAGATAACGTTTAGATTTGACTGTGTACTTGGACATTGTTCCTTGTTATCTAAGTTTACTTCCATATTTTCTTGTCCATTCAGCAAATGTTTGAAATATTCCTCCCATCTGTTTAAAATGTCTTTTTTATTCATATTTATTTATTATACAGTGTTCTGTTTTTGCCATTTTGACTGCTCTCTTTTTGCTATGTTTCTCCGTGTAATATATTCCTTCTTATCACTTTCTATGAGTTTTTGGTTATATTTCTTCTAGGCAGTCTTTTCCACTATTAATATTTTGATTTCCATCATTCTGTCAATTTAAAAGTGGATAACATAAATAAGTTGGAAGTGTTTGAGATGTAATGCTATAGAACAACGTTTCCCAACCGGTGGGTCGCGACCCACTAGTGGGTCGCGGACGGATTTCAGGTGGGTCGCGGCGTGACTTTTACAGTAGCTGAGTAGCGTACACGTACAGACCAGTTTTCTCCCAAGCGCCAGTCCACCCGGTTTTCTCCCACTTGCTCTCTTACTCAGACCCAAAGTCAAACACTCGGTTCTTTTTCTCAGCCTGGCTCTGGTATTTGCCCTAGTAATAACATACGACAGTGGCTTGATACTCTTTCTAGCGTTGTTTTCGTTTAAAAGTAGAGAATTTTTCACTACTTTTTACACTATTTAACGATGGAAAATTGGCTGAAAATTGAGTCTTGTGTTAAGAGAAAACTGCAATCTACTGGCGAAGGTGATCTTATTCGTCCATCTTCTAGCAATGACTCTAAAGTACATCCAGTATTTTCAAATGTTAAGAAAGGGAAGAAAATGTTACAAAAATTATGTGTCCTGAATAGGTACCTTCAATACGGATTCACGTTCCTAGGTACAGAAGAAGAACCGATACCCCAATGTACACCTTTGTTTCGAAACGTTGGCTAAATCTTTCGAAAGTATGAAGCCTTCAAAACTTCATTTCAACCACATTTCAAGTAAAGATCTAGAAACCTTAAATAAACCTTTGATGTTTTTTCAAAGAACTGATTTTGCCTCGGTCGAATATGGAAAATGTGGTGTCGGGACAAGTTAATAAATAAAATTACCATGGCCTCTTACCAGCTGTCTTTGCTAATAGCTAAAAATAGCGCTCCTCACACTGCAGAAGATAACCTCATTTTGCTCGTCCCTTCTGTTTCACGAAAAAGCAGATCAACAGATATGTAAAACGTCGTGAAACGTCGAATCAAAGAAATGTCTGTTAACGTAAAGGAGAAACGTATATCTGCTATGAAAGAAAATTACTTTTATTCTTTACAATTAGACGAAAGTACAGATATTGCTGACAAATTTAATTTGTTATGATCAGTAAGGTTTAGTTTCAATGGATCAGTTGAAGAAGAAATGTTATTTTGCCACACACTAAACACCATTACAACTGGCCAAGACATTTTCGATTCCTTGAATAGTTTTATTCGCGAAAATGGAACTAATTGGTCCAAATGTATCGGGCTTACAACCGATGGAGGTGAGGGATGGGTCGCGAATATGAAAAAACATCAGAAGGTGGGTCGCCAGACATAAAAGGTTGGGAACCACTGCTATAGAAGGATTTTGAAAATACCATGGATCCAATGGGTTGAGGCCATAAAGAACATCAAAACAAGAAACCTGGAATAGTTAGGTTACATTAACAGAGGTGCAAAATATGAGATATTGAGGCTCATAATGCAAAGAAAATTAAGGGTAAAAGATCCATAGGAAGCCGAAGAATTTCCTTGCTGAGAGACATAAGAGAGCGGTAAAGTTGCAGCTCATTAGATCATTTAAGAGCAGCCACCTATTAGGTACGGACAGCTGTGATGATAGCCAACCTCTGATAGGAGAAGGAACTACAAGAAGAAGAAGATTCTGATTCCACATACTTCTTACTCTTTATGGTTTATATTGTTCCATTAAATATTTTCCACTTTTCTTCGAGATTTCTTGGGATTTCTTCATATTTTCTAATTTTTGAACTCTTTATTTGTTTTGTGTTGGTATTAACACTACTACTATTACTACTACTTAGGGCCGGTTGTTCGAACGCTAATCAAAAATGGAATCAACTGATCATTATCAAATATTTAATTACTGTCACCAACTGTCAATGTCAACTTTGTTTGGGTTGCTGAAAACATAATTGATTACAATTATGAGATTTATTAATCAATTATGTTAATAATTGTTATGTTAATTAATAATTAATAATTGATTACAATCAACTGATTGACGTACGAATGAGGGGTGTTGTTATTTGATAGTTGTTAAGGGGACTTAATTATAATCAACTTCTTGATTAGCTTGCGAACAACCGGCCCTTAGTGTAACTATTGATATTAAATATAATAAATTGTAATAAATTGACATAAGTATTCTATACCTACTGCTAGTATTATTGATATTGCTCTGGCTGAAATATTCTGGTTTTATGGGTATTATTTTTTGATTAGACTATAGAGATCTAAGTATAATTAATTTTGGATTAGAAATTCAGTTTCCAGGAAGATTAGACTAAAATCAGTATCATGAGTCTAATATCTGCCAGATCAAAGTTTCATAAAATATTTTTTGATATTTATGAAATAATCTTTGCAAATTGTCATATAACATTTTATCATTAAAAATAAAACTTATTACATATTTTCAATGCCATATGTATGAAATAAAATTGTTTGTAAAAGCAATTAAATTGTAGTACAGTTGAGGTTTCTCCTGTTGTGGTACAAACATATATATTTTCATATACAGTGGAGGTTTTAATTATAATTTGAAATTACTGCACTTAGTATATCTTTTTATATCAGAAAACGCAAAACTAAGTATATGAAAACTGTGGAAGAAGATAATCTAAAAAATTAAAACTATAGTCATAGTCTATACTCTATACTCTATACATTCATTTATTATCAAACGTAACTGGAATACGTCGGAAGCGTTAAGATGTTTTATTTTTTGCATGAAAACGGCGCTTCGTAGGAAAAAAGGAAGATTGTATTGTCACAAATTAAAGGAGGAATTCTAAAATGATTTTTAATTTGAAATATCTTAGTGGCATACTTACTATTTTTTTTTCTTCAAAAACTTCAGACCATTACCTGTATGCGCGCCAACGCCAATGATGAATATAAAATTCTTGATTGTATGTCAAAAAATGCACAATAAATAACTACCTCTTAAATCCCACTAAATTTCATTACAATGTTGCTAGTAGTTTCGGCAAAATCATAAAAAATGTGTAAATTTTTTTCGACTACCTGTATCTTGAGAACGGATAGCGTTACAGAAATTTTTAACTAAGCAAATCCCAATGATTTTTCAGCTTTTTACTTATCCTAGAGACGGTGTTACCTTTTTTTAACACCCTGTTGTATGACAAGAATAGGTTAAATTACAAAACAAATTTATCCTTAAGGTTTTTGCAGGTGCTTGTAATTTCTCATAAAGTAAACAGTATAAGTAGTTGAGTGTATAGTTATCAAACAGACGAAATGTGATATAGTATTTTTACTACAAAAACGTTATTACGTAGGTCAAAATTTTTGACGTAAGAGAACTGTCAAAACATTAGAATGTGACTTTTCATTATTGCCATGTTTATAATAAACATGGCAATAAAGAAAAGTCACATTCTAATGTTTTGACAGTTCTCTTACGTCAAAAATGTTGACCTACGTAATAACGTTTTTGTAGTAAAAATACTATAAATTATTGTCTGTGTAATTTGCAAATCACTTGTGCTTATCACCTTGTAGTATTCAGTCAGTAGATAATTTTGTCTGGTAGAGTTTTTCACATACACACAGTTTTTTTGGAAAGCATTTAAAAAAAGTAAACAGTTTGCAAAGAACACTTTGGAAAAGAATGTATAACGAATATTAAGGGCATAGGTGCAAAATGTCGCCTGTGTTTTAAATGTATATTAATTTTTTTCGAATTCTGAAAAAACTCATAAATATTTTTGAAAAATTTAAACGCAGAATGAAAGACTACGTTATTACCAAGGGCCGAAATTTCCTGAAAGCTACTTTAGTGTTTATTTTAATAAGTTACAGGGGTGAAAAAAAAGAGAAAATTTAGTGTGATTTTTAATTTCAAATATCTCATTTAAAAGTAACTTTTTGGTTATTCTAAGGTACTTTCGGCCCTCGTTAATAATGCAATCTTTCATTCTGCGTTTAAATTTTTAAAAAATATTTATTAGTTGTCTCAGGATTTAATTTATTTACTCTTTTTGGACTACGTAGGAAACCTTCTCGTTGAATATTGAAAAAAATCCTTTGTAAATGGTACAAATTTTTTTTATTAAAAATCCCTTTAAGGGCTACATCACAGAACGTTTTCGATTTTATAAAAAAACCATCATCAGTGTTAAAACAGGTGGATGCCAACTGCGCCACCAAAGAAATGTTAGGGTAAAAACCCTTTACATATTATATAGTGGCATTAAAGGTGCATACTTAAATAAAACACCTTAGGAGGGATACGTATTAAAAATAATAATGCCCTTAGGTAAGGTATGGACCTTCCCAACACGTGGGATGTAAATTGGGTTGTTTACATTACAATGATTTAATGGCAACATAACAATGATTTTTCCAATTTTTGTCATTGATGGTATACAGCCAACTACAGGAAAATTTTTGTTTTCCTTGTGGATTTCTCGTTGGAGCTTTTACCACGCTGAGCAGATGGGACGTGAATTACAAATTTTAAAATTCCCTCACCTTCCGATAGTCTTGGCACCCGCATGGCTTATAATTTTTAAAAGCCTGGGAGGTTGTTACCAGAGAAGGTTCCCACTCTTCAATCTGGTGGTATGTAGAATGATATTTTATTGTTGTTTTATGTATTATTAGATTGAAAATTTAGTTTGTGAAAATATGTCATTTTAGAAGATGCTAAATTGATTTTTTCGAAACAGATATTATTGCACATCAAGCTGGGGCTAGTTTCTTACTTAACAAATCGATATGAAGAGACAAGGTTTGAGGTTGCCGTCCAAAAGAATACCAAGAAATTTTACAGAAGCAAGGGTTGAAGAGCTCCTTTATAGGATAATGCTACTGTCTTATCCACATTAAAAGAGAGTAAATTAGAGTCTGACCAGGTTTTTATTGTATGTAGATCAGAAGTTATAGTTGCATGAAGAGTTGCAATAGTTGAGTTGTTCCAAAAGATACTGGTACCATCAGCAAAAAGACAAATGTTTCCAATGATTTTTAAATTAGTGATGTCATTTATAAAGATAAGGAAAACTGGAGGAACCAATGCTAAATCTTGTGGTACTCCACATACTTTTACTCCACATACTCCACTTTTTATTATCCAAGTAAGGTTGGAGTCAATTCAAAGAAATACCTCGAATTCCGTAGAAATTTAATTTTTTTATTAAAATGCCGTGATTTGCATGATGTATCTACCTTGATTATTATACAGGATGGGCCAAAGAAAACAGTCCACCTCGATATTTGGCAGTAGTTATTAGATTTTAAGGAAATGCCGAAACAGGTCGATTTTTATTTTTAAATTACAATTTTTTTATATATATTTCATACTAGTGACGTCAGCCATCTGGGCGTGATGACGTAATCGATGATTTTTTTAAATGGGAATAGGGGTCGTGTGGTAGCTCATTTGAAAGGGTGTTCAATTCTCTATTCAGTAATTTAAACATTAATATCATTATTTATACAGGGTGACAAAAAAAATAATTTTTGAAATAAATTAATTGGCGCAAAAAGAAGACTGTATGCAATATTTATTTAACTCAAAATACATTATACTGCTGCCAGAATATCGAAAAGAAATGTTTATTTGTGAAATAAACATTTTTATTTTGCAAATATGTTTACCTATTTCACAAATAAACTTTCTTTTCGCTTAAATTAAATCACAAACAACTTCCCACTTACCTCTTGGCTGTTTGAACTTTTAATATAAGCAAAAAGCAATGTTTATTTGCCGAATAAACATTTTTTTCTTTTTTTTTTGACAGCAATATTTTGAGTTATTTACATACATTCTTCTTTTTGCGTCAGTTAATTTAATTCAAAAATTATTTTTTGGTCACCCTGTATAAATAATGATATTAATGTTTATATTACTGAATAGAGAATTGAATACCCTTTCAAATGAGCTACCACACGACCCCTATGTCCATTCAAAAAAATCATCTTTTACGTCATCACGCTCAGATGGCTGACGTCACTAGTATGAAATATAACAATTGTAATTTAAAAATAAAAGTCGACCTGTTTCGGCATTTCTTAAAAATAACTACTGCCAAATATCGAGGTGGGGTGTTTTCTTTGGCCCACCCTGTATATTAGGTACGATTTAAGTAAGTGAAACTAAAAAATTATTAAATAAATGTTGACTCAGCTGTTATCAACATTCAATAATTGCTTGTAATAATAATTCTAGGATACCTTTAATTTGAATCGTAGAAACTTTTGTCTCAGTTTACAGATTTATGGGAAAACCATTCATAATATCGTCTAAACATTCTGTAATATTCTTTTAATAACTAGCGGTTTGGTATTTTTGCTAATAGACCAAGAGGCAGCGCTGAAAAATCTATTTGAATTTACTAAAGCTAGATTTTTCACAGTTCATTACTGTGAGTGTGTAGAGAAACATACTGCGGTAGGTCAAGCGAAACGTAGAACAGGTGTTACTGAGAGGGTATCAAAGTTGCTTTCCTACGAAGGTAATTATTTCCATTTACTAAGGCTGAAAATCGGTACACACATTCTAAATTAAATATAAATAAAAGTTATTATAGTCGGTCAGCTGTATGACGGGACAGAGCCGGTCGGTCGGCCCCAATAGTCGATTGAGAAAATGAAGCATTTTGGCTCGCAATTTTTTCTTCCAGCATGGATTTACTTGAAATTTTCACAGAAGGTAGGGAATAGTCCAAGAATCATTTTCTATATCATGCCGCTATCATACGCTAAAACCTTGGGGGTGGTTGCCACCCCATCTCGGGGGTGGGAATTTTTTATTACATTTTAACCATGTAATTCGATGTAAAAAGTAATTCTAAGAAAAAAATGCTTTTTACATTTTCTTCGTAAAACTAATATTTTTCGAGTTATTGCCGCTTGAAAATAACAGTTTTTCGACGAAAAAATTGACTTTTTTAGAGGGTTTTTTGAGAATACCTCAAAAAATATGCATTTAATAAAAAAACTGTAGATATCGAAATTGTATCTTTTAGTAACACAAACCAAATTCTTTTCCTATAATATCTTTAAGACCAATACAAACCGAGATACGGCATGTTAAAGGTTAGCTTTTTTCGTCAAATGCACAATTTGAAATATTCAAAGCCAAATAATGGGAAAAATTTGCATTTTTCGAGGAAAAATTAAATAATCTTTTTTCAAGTATACAATTAGACCTTTCAAATAATAATAATAAAACGATTCTAGCATGAAAATTAAGCGACTTACAAAAATAATGTCGGTACCTGCTTTTCTCTACGAAAAAATCAGTGAAAAACAACCCCCTAACTACCTTCCTAATTCAAAATTGGTCTTCACCTTTCTGCAGTTCCTTTTATATTTATATTATCAATACACTTAAGGAGTTTGACCTATTTATAATGACTAATTTTGGAAAAATTGGAGTTTAAAGAAAAATTGATTTTTTGCAATTTGGTATTTTTCACCTTTTACTTCAAAATATCTCCGAAAATACTGAAGATATGAAAAAAATTATAAAGTACTAAATTGTAGCTTTTTTATTGACTAAAATTACCCTATGCATAGATTTTCATTACAGTGAAAGTTAGCCAGATATAGCTGTTTAAAACCTCTAATTACCAACAAACACCCCCTTATTCGAGTCAATAAAAAACTAAGGGCCGGTTGTTCGAACGCTAATCAACAATGATCATTATTAAATATTTAATTACTGTCACCAAAACTGTCAATGTCAACTTTGTTTGGGTTGCTGAAAACATAATTACAATTATGAGATTTATTATTAATTATGTTAATAATTATTGTTATATTAATTGATTATAGTCTCAGAATTGTAATTAATTATGTTTTAACAATTGACATTGACAGTAATTAATTATTTGATAATGATCATTGTTGATTAGCGTTCGAACAACCGGCCCTAAGGCATCTTTAATTTACACAGGAATTTACAAGGAATTTAATTTACACAGTCTTGTAGCTCTTTAAAAATCCTACAAAATCATTTTTGAGGGGTCACATTACTGAGAAGGTATCAAAGTTGCTTTCCTACGAAGGTAATTAAATCCATTTAATAAGGCTGAAAATCAGTACACAATGAGATATAATATTTTTCCAAAATTAGGCATTTTAAATAGGTCAAACTCCTTGAGTGTATTGATAATATAAATATAAAAGGAACTACAGAAAGGTGAAGACCAATTTTGAATTAGGAAGGTAATTAGGGGGTTGTTTTCACTGATTTTTTTCGTAGAGAAAAGCAGGTACCGACATTTTTTTATTATAAGTCGCTGAATTTTCATGCTAGAAACTTTTTTTTATTTTTTTTTTGAAAGGTCTAATTTTGTATACTTGAAAAATTTTTTTTTAAATTTTCCTCGAAAAATGCAAATTTTTCCCATTATTTGGCTTTGAATATTTCAAATTATGCATTTGACTAAAAAGGCTAACCTTCAACATCCCGTATCTCGGTTTGCATTGGTCTTAAAGATGTTATTGGAAAAGAATTTGGTTTGTGTTACTAAAAGATACAATTTTGATATCTACAGTTTTTTTTATTAAATGCATATTTTTCGAGATATTCTCAAAAAACCCTCTAAAAAAGTCGATTTTTTCGTTGAAAAACTGTTATTTTCAAGCGCGAATAACTCGAAAAATATTAGTTTTACGAAGAAAATGTAAAAAGCATTTTTTTCTTAGAATCACTTTTTCCATCGAATTACATGGTTAAAATGTAATAAAAAATTCCCACCCCCGAGATGGGGTGGCAACCACCCCCAAGGTTTTAGCGTATGATAGCGGCATGATATAGAAAATGATCCTTGGACTATTTCCTACCTTCTGTAAAAATTTCAAGTAAATCCATGCTGGACGAAAAAATTGTGAGCCAAAATGCTTCATTTCCTCAATCGACTATTGGGACCGACCGACCGGCTCTGTCCCGTCATACAGCTGACCGACTATAATAACTTTTATTTATATTTAATTTAGAATGTGTGTACCGATTTTCAGCCTTAGTAAATGGAAATAATTATCTTCGTAGGAAAGCAACTTTGATACCCTCTCAGTAACCCCTGTTCTACGTTTCGCTTGACCGACCGCAGTATGTTTCTCTACACACTCACAGTAATCAACTGTGAAAAATCTAGCTTTAGTAAATTTAAATAGATTTTTCAGCGCAGCCTCTCCGTCTATAATTAAAGTGTATTATTTCGTTCGTTTTTATGAATAAATCAAAAGTACGTTGCTTGCTTGCTTGCACTTGATCAAGGTTGAGAATTTTATCCTAGACTGAACCCCCACCAGTTTTACTTTAAGACGATCAAGGTTATTCTTAATGTAGATGTTCGTAGTTTTATTCTTTTTATATTGGATACTCCGGTTATAATTTACCTACTCACCTATAATATAAAGTAAGCAAATTCGTACGTTAACACGACATACGATCGCGTATGTCGATCGTATTATCGAATTTTTATTCTTATAAATTAGCTGAAGGGAGAAAAAAGAGCATGAAATAAGGTGGTTCAGTGTCGGCCGAAAAAAAAGAGCTGATCGAATTTATTGAGACGTATCCAAAGTTAAAATCGGGATAATTTACAAATAATTTGACTTGAAAATCGGCCTAAGCATGGTGTCCAGCGACTACTGTAATCTTATCTGACGTACACCAGCTGGAATCTTGACTGACTTGTTCCTTCATTCTAAGGGACTTTCGGCCCTCGGTAATAAAGTGTTCTTTCATCCTGCGTTTAAATTTTTCAAAAATACTTATTAGTTTTCTCAGGATTCGAAAAAAGATTACATTTAAAATACATTGAAAATTTTGACAGGCGTCAAAATGTTCCTTTCCTCTTAAGGGGATGGGTACGTATTTTTGGCTGCAATGCTATTCAAATGGGTTTCATTTTTTTCGAATCCTGAGAAAACTAATAAGTATTTTTGAAAAATTTAAACGCAGAATCAAAGATTACGTTATTAGCGAGGGCCTTAAGTCCCTGAGAACTTCTATAATGTTTATTTTAATAAGTTACAGGGGTGAAAAACTAAGAGAAAATTTAGTGTGATTTTTAATTTCAAATATCTCATTCAAAATAAACTTTTTATTTATTTTAAGGGACTTTCGACCCTCGGTAATAATTTAGTCTTTCATTATGCGTTTAAATTTTTCAAAAATATTTATTGGTTTTTTCAGGATTCGAAAAAAATGAACACAATGTCCGTGGTAATATTTTCCAAATCCACAATTGTCTTACAACGCACTCAGTCGAATAGAATATTGTTAGCATATTGCCAGTCAGACAGTGACAATTAGTGACAATTTTTAAATATTTGACATGGCATCGGGAATATTTTGAGTTGTTGATTAAATAATATTGATAGTGTATTTGATAAATAATATATTTAAGACGTGAACTTAATAAAAAGTTATTTATTGTGTATTATTTGTGGAAGATCCAAGCAGAGAATAAATCAGGATAATATATTCTGTGATCCAAGTATTTTGTTGTTAAAGATGTTCAAAATTGTAAGGGTTCCATAGTAACAATATATTATTAAAAAGTCACTTTAACACTTTTCCTCTTTTCTCGATTCAATCACTGAATACATAGTTAGTGAAAAAATTATTACATTTATTAACTGAATTAATAATTTGCAATTATACAAATAACAGTTATCCAAGAACATTCAAAAAGCCATCTCTTTAAGTTAATGATGGCATTTTCAAGTAGAATGACATTCTAGTAATGTTTACATATCCATACCAAGCGCGGCTCCTCCTTAGGGTCAATTGGTCAATGACCCCCCTAAAATAATCTCATAAAAATACCAATTTTATTAAAAATATCTTTTATCTAAAACTTCACTCTGAAATATAAAATTCTCTCTCAGCAGTCTGCATTGGCAAAACAAATATAATAGATATAATAACGTCGCGCCTCGCGCTATACACAAGCCCGTGGCTGGGCCGTATTTTAAATTGTCTATATACAGTTCTTATGGCTTATGGACAAATGCATGTAAAATAGAAAAGAGACGGCAGATAGCAATTTCGTGGGCGAGAGTGGGAGTGACCTTTCCGTCGTATACCTCTAGTAGAGTCGACGGCCTCACGTTTAGTTAGTTACCGTCTGCTGACCGCACTTCACGGCAGGTCTATATCGATCGCGGCGTATTTGCGTAATTTATTTTGTTTTGTTGGATTTTTTTGTGATTGTAACAAAAACAAGATGAGTGTTGTTGACGAAATAATTGCCTTAAAATCTGCTGGAACACTAAATTATGAACGGCGGCTTGAGAAAAAAGAAAGTGGTCGACCAAAACCAAACATGAATTTAAAACAAACAACAAAGGATAGGGGTAAGGACATTCAAAGATATTTTAAAGAATCAATGTACAATTTGTGTGATTGGATTTGTGGCTGCAGTGTGAGAAATGCATTTTTTTGCTATCCGTGTTTACTGTTTTCGAATGACGCTGTATGGGCGAAAAATGGAGTAACTGACATTAAGCATTTAAAAGTGAAAATTACAAAACATGCCTCTTCAACTACTCATATAAATTCATCAATGAGTTACGCAAGTTTAGGACGTGTTAACATAAGACAGCAACTTGATAGTGTATATCGTAAATCTGTGCATGACTTTAATGAATTGGTATCTAAAAATAGGTATATTTTAAACAAACTAATCGACTGTGTAAAATTTTGTGGAGTTTTCGAAATTGCATTGCGCGGTCATGACGAAAGTGACAGCTCCAATAATCGTGGAATTTTTCTGGGCCTTATCGATTTTGTTTCTGAACTGGATTTAATGTTTAAAGAACACATTGAAAAAAGTACAGTATTTAAAGGAACATCGAAAACAATTCAGAACGATATTTTAGAATCAATGTTAGCCATTGTGCATACTCATATCATGAAGGAGATTGGCCAGACAAATTTTGTGGCCATTCAAGTAGATGAGACCACAGACAGCTCCAATAAAACGCAGATGATTATCATATTGCGATATGTATTAACTGGTATTGTACATGAAAGATTTTGGAAATTTGTTAACCCCCTAGGTACTACAGCACAACATTTAACTAATGTAATATTGGAAGAACTTCAATTATTAAAAATTAATGAAGCACCTGAAAAATTGATTGCCCAAAGTTACGATGGTGCATCAGTCATGAGCGGTAAACTGGGAGGAGTACAAACAAAAATTAAAGAAATATACCCAAATGCACACTTCATTCACTGCTATGCCCATCAATTTAATCTTATCCTCCAAAAAGCGGCGAGTCAACACAAACCGATAAAAATATTTTTTGCAAATTTACACGGATTTTCGTCCTTTTTCGGCCGATCTCCAAAACGTACGATGGTTCTGGATAGAGTGGTTAAAGTAAGGCTACCTAAAGCTGCGCCTACTCGATGGGCTTTCAATACAAAATGTGTTGAAATTGTATACACTTATAAAGATGATTTAAAATCTTGCTTAGAGGAAATTATTGATGAGGAGCAAGATGGTAACAATATAAATCAAGCAACTGGTTTAAAAAGACATTTGGAAGATGAGCATTTTTTATTTTGGTTAAATTTTTTCCATAAAATAATGCCCCATGTTGATATATTGTTTAAACAATTGCAAATGCGAGACATTGATGTTATATCTGTCAAAAATTGTATCCTGTCTTTTAACAACAATATCCAAATAATTAGAAATACTATTTTGGAATCAGAAGTACCAAGCACATCAACAGCAAAAAAAAGAAAAACTACTGCAGAGGATCCAAAGCGACGAACTGCACTTGAAATTTGTGATATTATTATATCTGAAATAAATCACAGGTTTAGTTTCAATGATCATCTCATGATTTCACAGTTATTCTACATAGAGAAATTTGAAGCATACACTACCAACTTTCCGCAAAATATTTTAAAAATGGTGACGGCTAATTATCCCACAGTGAATATTTCCAAACTAAAATCGGAACTTGAAGTCTTATATTGTCGTGAGGATTTTCGCAATAGTGCTGGTGCAGTAGCCATACTTCAGCTTTTTATTAACATGAATTTGTCTGAAACATTTTCTGAAGCAGTGAAGTTATTAAATATTTTGTGCACACTCCCTATGACAACCGTGGAAAGTGAGAGATGTTTTTCTACTTTAAAAAGAGTAAAAACATTCCTGCGTAATACGATGGGACAACCTAGACTTAGTGCCTTGTCTATGCTGAGCATCGAGAAAACGCTTGTCAAGAGCATTCCAAATTTCAATGAGAAGGTCATAGACTATTTTGCAGAACTAAAGGATAGAAGAATTGACTTAAAATATAAAAATATTTAAAGTAAGTTTCGTTTTAATAAATTTACAATTTATTATACTATAAATATTCCTATCTATATATCAGTCAATAACCTGTTCATACCATTTTTCCTATATTTTTTAAAAGATTTACTCTAAAAAAAGACAAATTTAATTTTCGGAAAACTAGGGTAAATAGTATTGAGTTTTATCTAAGTCTGTATTTTTTATCTAAAATATAAATGCTAAAAGATCTTTTAAATACTTTAAAAAATCAACAGTTTGAAGTTTTCAAACCAAAATGACCCCCCTGAAGATTGACCCACGAGCCGCCGCTGATCCATACCATTGTGAATTTTACTACACGTAATTTGCCGTGTAACGACAGAAAAAGTAGGGATAGCCGTAAAATTTTTTAAAAACTAACTATCTTAAATAAAAACTAATTGGAAAAATTTTTTACATAAAAATTTTTGTAGAAGACTCGTAAAAATTGTAATTATCTAGCTCTTAATAGTTTCTCGCTCATTAAAAAACCATCTGCTATCTTAATAAATTTTTATTTTTGGGCACACAGGATTTTGTTTTTTACGTGCTCTACTTCAAGCCTTATGACAAATCGTAGACATGCTGTTATATTTACCAATCTCGTCACTATGTCGCTTGATCTAAAAAAATATTAGGTTAGAATAAATGTTTTGCAAGAATGTTGGCGCTTGAAAATAAACTGCGCGTCATAGAAAACGGGCACCCTAAAAAATGGGTCATTTTTGATGTCGCGTATCTCATAAACCTGTTGTCCGATTTAAGTGGTCTTTTGAATATGTTATAGCCCTATTCTTTGTCAATATCACTGTATTAATATTTTTGCAAAACAGGTAAATTTTCATTATATACCGGGTGTACGAATCAAACTGTGTTTTTTTCTCAAAGTTCGCAACACCCTGTGTCATATTCTAGCATTTATAAAATACTGAAATTAAAACCCAACTATAGCCTCAGATTTTCTTAACATTCTGTTTTTTGATTCATTCATTTATGATGGATAATACAAAAGTTATGTACTTTAACAACTAGACATGCTCTTTATCAGTACAGGGTGTTTCTAAAGAAGTACGACAAACTTTAAGGGGTAATTCTGCATGAAAACATGATGACCGGTTGCTTTATAAACATATGTCCGCAAATGCTTCGTTTCCGACATACAGGATGTTGAATTTTTTCTTAAAAACTGACGATTTATTTATTGCCCTAAAACCGGTTGAGATATGCAAATAAAATTTGCTGGGTTTTAAGACGTAATTTTTTAACATTTTTTGATATACAATTAAGAATTTTTTATTCACCATTGGCGTACATACGAATAATATGATCGGTCATATTACCCGTATGCGCTCCAATAGTGAATATAAAATTCTTAGTTGAATGTCAAAAAATGCGCAATAACCATCTCTTAAAACCTACCAAATTTCAATTGCATATCTCAACCGGTTTTAAAGCAATAAATAAATCATCAGTTTGTAAGAAAAAATTTAACATCCCGTATCTCGGAAACGAAGCTTTTGCGGATGTATGATTATAAAGCAAACTGTCATTATTTTTAATGCAGAATTACCCCTTATTTGTCGAACTTATTTAGTCCCTAAAACACTTTAGACTTATAACACCCTGTACTGATGAAGAACATGGCTAGTTGTTAAAGTACATAACTTTTGTATTATCCAACATAAGCGAATGAATCAAAAAACAGAATGTTACGAAAGCCTGAGGCTATAGTTGAATTTTAATTTCAGTATTTTATAAATGCTAGAATAATCCACAGGGTGTTGCGAACTTTGAGAAAAAAACACAGTTTGATTCGTACACCCGGTATACAATGAAAATTTACCTGTTTTGCAAAAATATTATTACAAAGATATTGACAAAGAATAGGGCTATAACATATTCAAAAAATCATTTAAATCGGACAACAGGTTTAGGAGATGCGCGACATCAAAAATGACCCATTTTTAAGGGTGCCCGTTTTCTGTGACGCGCAGTTTATTAGAGCCAGAATTATACAGAAACAAGGTCAATACATAAAACTGTTGGCGATTCTGAAAAAAAAATGCATCTAACTAAAGGTTGATTTAACTAAAAATATTAATAAAAGCATAGCAATTTATGGGCCATTCCACGAACATACGCCTGTTTTGGATTACTTCGACAACGAATATTTTACTGTGCAACATAAGAAGTACGAAAGTAAATGGTGCTAATAATTACTCCAATAAACAACAATGTAATTTGCAATTTACTTTCGTTCTTCTTATTTTGCACAGTAAAATATTCGTTGTCGAAGTAATCCAAAACAGGCGTATGTTCGTGGAATAGGGTATAGATAAATGGGTCACTTATGAGATTTTATATTAAAAGTTGTTTGAGTTATACGCGTTTTAGTGAATAATTAACACAACGTTTATGCTCTAGACCAGGGGTGGGCAAAAACTTTTAAGCGCGGGCCAAAATGAAATTTTCAAAATGTCTCCCGGGCCGGAGGACTATACCCAGTATGTACCCTTGTTTTTGGTGGAGGATTTTCTCTGACAAAGAAATGTTTTTGACAAAAATACTATAAGTATCATTTTAAAGCATTTGGAGAAAGACATTTGACTGTTAATAATAATTAATGGTCTTTCTGGTGTGTACATGCCAACAATTTGTTCCCAGTAAAATTACGAAATTTTTAATATGGTCTGATCTAAGAGCAGCCTTTTTGAAGATGAGGAAATTTCTGAGTAACCAAAGATTCAATCTGCAAATCTAATATCGGATGGTAAAATGTTATGTCGAGTCAACCATCATAGACGAAATTCAAAGGAGATGACTGATTTGGTATGGTCATGTACGACGTCAATGGACGACAAGCTGCCAAAACAAATTTTAAAATGGACGCCAAAGGAAAGAAGGAAGAGAGGAACGCCGAAACAATCTTGGCTAGGCGACATTCAGAAGGCAATGTCGGAAAGGAACCTTCACCCTGACGAATGCAACAACGGATGAAGCTGGAAACTGGCAACCGGAAGACGGTGAACACTATAAAAAACCGGGATAATAATAAAAATGTTATGTCCACTCTCTTCTTTTTTATTGGATTGTTAATGCTGACTTAATGAAAAAGCTGTAAGTTTTTGAGACGTGGCTTTTTAGGGGAATTATGAAAATACCATGGGCCGATCAAATTACGAACGAAATGGTGTTGCACAGAATGGAACAGAAACATATATACCTTTTGACCATCATTAAAAGGAGAAAGGCATAATTTGAAATTAAAAATCACACTAAATTTTCTATTTTTTTTTTCACCTCTTAGTGTAGGAAACAAAGGTTGAACCTTGCAAAATAGACACAAGTCTGGTTTTATTTTTTTTCTGTTATATCAAGGGGTGCTTATTATAAGACTAACTTTTTCTGAAAAAATTTCGCCCCGGAACCCCCCTTTTCACCCCTTTAAAGGGGGTAATTTGTGGTTTTTGCGGAACGTAGCCCTTCCTGTACCTTTTACAAAAAATTTCTTTTATAGAAATATGAAGAGGACTATATTTTCTACGATTTATTTCCCGACAGCATCTGTCTTATCATCCATTGTTTAGCAGGGGTGGGCCCCAAAGTTAAAAAGTTTTTAAAAAAGATGTTTTTAAAAAAATATATATTTTTCCCTAACTGTAACGGAAATTAGGAAGAAATCCTGCGGCAATTATTCACAAATAATTGATTGATTTTTTGGTATAGGTTTCACTTAAGGGTAATTGCCCTTTTTTTAATTACAGGGTGTTACATTTTAAAAAACCCCTTTTTATACCATCTGAACCGTTTATGCTAGAGTAAAAAGACTTTCAGCGATTACCCATGTACTGATGCTATTTACAAATTTGTATAATGCACCCCCATTTTTCCCCAGAACCACCCCAAAAAAAGAAGAATTAATAAATAAAGTGATTTTCTTGGAATCCTTCACACACAATGCCATTTATTAATATGCTTCATATATCATTCTGTGCACATTATTATTACCCATGCATGGACACAAAAAGCGATTTCCTAGTGCAACCCCTGTAGACAAAAAAAATAAATAAAAGGGGGGTTGAATTTTTTTTGTTTTTTGCCTTTTGCTTTTTGATCCATATGGGCATATGCTTCATCAATAGTGCTTTTCAAAAATATATATGGCTATTGCAACATCCTGCGGAAACCACCCTTATCCTTGTAAATATACTGCAGAAAATACCCCTATCCCTTGGCGAGCATGTTTTTACGATTTTCTCATTACCTATGCATTCTTTTTAAACAAAACTTATACAAGGTTAAAGACCACTATTTACTCGGGCGTGCATGATTTGGACGCTAAATTTAAAATTCGACGCTGAAAAATAAAATTACCTGTTTCTGCATACATGATTTGGACGCTGGGTCTAATTGAAATGTAAATGGAAAGTCAGGTAATAAAATTCTAGAGATTAAGCTTGATAAGGTTTATTTGTCACTTTGAAATAAATACGACATACATTTTACGAAATGGTATCGATCGATACAGTTAGTTTGATACTCATGTATCCTATCTCTAACGAACATATTTTTTTTTCTACTCTTTGGATCTTTAAGTCTATTACTTTCATGGACACTATTAATTTTAATGTAAGTTTCAGTTTGAAAATTTTTTAAAACATCAATAAAATGGAAAATATTTGGATGAGCATGGTAAAAATTATCATTAAAACGCGAGTGGAACGATTCACAAGCATTAGTTGTTAATTCTAAACTCTCACTCATCGTAGCCCACATCTCCGGCGGAAATGTTGCGTGGTCGCCAATGTAGTTGTCCAATAAGTAGTCGGAAAACTTTTCAATGTTTGCATCCTTTGGTTGAATAGCCATAAAATCATATATGAAAGATTCTTCGACTTCTGAGGGAGGTAAAAATGACAGCCCAAAAATATATTTCAGCCATTTAGATTTCACTGTCTGCCAATTTATATTCCCGAATTAAGCCACAACTGCCGATATTACGATACCAAGCTTGCATAAGATGAAAACGGCACCCTTTAATGTGCACATTTGGAAATTCAAAACGCGCAGCATTGTGGATAGCAATTTCAAAATCGGAGAAAATGATTTTTGGATTGAATTTCAGACCAATTACTTCACATTTGCTTTTCAAAACATTAAATAGTTTTATATAGGTTTGTTCCGATTTGTCGGGAAGTAAACAATAACACAATGGTATATAATGTCCGTTGATAAATACATGTATGGTAAAAACTTGCTTGAAATATTGAGCACAGTAACTAAATGTACCGTCCATATAAATCGTTTCACTGCCGCACAGAAAACGCATGTTAGTGTTACACGAGAAGATGATAATGTTAGAACTTGGTTCAACCGCAAATATAAAATTCTCGTCTTTAAGTGTTTTGATATTCATAATATTTACCGCAGCAATAGTTTCTTCTTTACTTTTGGGCAGTTTCGGTTGAGCCCTTCGCCGTTCACTGTATATTTGATTTCGTATTAAATTAACGTCTTTAACAGTCATGTGGCTCAAGCAATCTACATTTTCTTTCAACGCACTATGTATGATTTTGGATTGGACCTTAGATTAATGAAAACACCTGGCTTCTTAAATCTATGGATTGGACGGCCTTTCGGTCAAATTATCCTTAGCCTTCCTTTTGGCACTGCTACGCACAATCTGTCTATTAAGCGTCTTGATATCACACTCGTGATTATGTTCTAGATTACTTCGGATCACTAACTTTTCTGGCCCTTTCGTGAATATCTTCGCTTTACACGACCGTTTTACGCACCTCCAATACGTTTCTTCCGATTTTAGTACTTTATCTTGAGAAAAAGTAAAACTGTTCACTTTGAGCAAAATTTTACCACGATTACTTACTAACGTTGAAATTTCCATATTCACTATTAGTTTATATTCCTGTCTAGTACATGAGTTATTGTAAATAGCTACTGTAAATAAATTCTACCTCTTACTCTACATCAGTGCCCAACCCTTCGGTCCTAACTTTACTTTCTGGCAGCGTCCAAAACACGGGTACTTTTAAGACCTTCAGGTACTTTAGCGTCGAAAACATGCCCGCCCATTTACTCTAACAATTAGGTCCTATTCATTTTTTCGTATAAGCAGTCGTTACGGAACAGTGGCGCCATAAACCTCATATATGCTTTGGTGGGCTCCAGTTTTGTTTTTTTTTTCGTCATCTGTTCGTTTTATTGATAAAGTACTTATGTAAAATAAAACAACACAGTGTAACCTACAAATTATGACTTATGCACATTCTTTGCGCATACAATCTTTGCGCCCCAAAGCCACAGTGGTTGCCCAAAATCAATGTTTGCATATTTTCGCCACCTACACGCATTTTATTGCATTAATGCTACCTTAATAGCACAATATTTACCTTTAGGTGGTCGCTAAGCAGTGGCGGATCCAGGGAGGGGTGATGGGAATGATCACCTCCCCCCCTCTCAAACCAAGTGATATTATATTCAAAGATTATAAAAATATTCTTTTATTTTTATAGAAATTTAGCCAATTGGCACACCCCCCCCCCTTAACGATACTGGATCCTCCACTGTCGCTAAAGCATAAAAAGTACGCCATTCTTATAAAAATAATAATATAATATAAGTATTTCTATAAAAATAAATGAATATTTTTATAATCTTTAAATATAATATCACTTGGTTTGAGAGAGGGGGAAGGTGATCACCCCCATTACCCTTCCCTGGATCCGCCACTGCTTAGCTACCACTTAAGGGTAAATATTGTGCTATTAACAATGTATCTTTCAATAATTATCAAGTTGGTAAGTGCGTCCTGTAATTATCAATTCCATCTTCTAGCTATTATTAAAACCAACAATCAGCAATAGTACGAGATCCCACTGCAGAATCACTACGTTCATAAGGTAGTTAATTTAAAACACATTTTTATGTAAATTTAAGAATAGGAGAATACATTGATAACCGGTTGCCAGTCCAAAAATTGCAGCAAATAGTTTTAATTACTTAAGAGGCTACAGTAGCGATCAACAGGTAGCCACAAACGCGTTCCAAGATTGCGGCTCTAATTTTAAATATTTTGTCGAGATATTTGGCACACATATTCGTAATATAATAAAGAATGGCGGTACAGAGCCCAATTTCAGAAGTATGTTAGTACGTGGAAATTACTCTGTAACTAAATAAAATATTGAAAAAAGGAGCCTGTACCGCCATTAAGAAGAAAAAAATAATAAACTTTCTTCAAATAAACTTTTTTATCCCATGCCTAGATTTTGTGTAATCTTGGAACTACTAAAATTTTTTATTTCTAATAAGAAATCGAACATATTATAACTAAATAACTAATTAGGCAACATAGAGAAATTATCACTGTCATTTTGACAAACCTGCGTTAGATTTTCTCTAATCTGTTCTGTCATCTTTATCTATATCTGTTCAGTGCAGTAGTGTGTTAATTTAAGAATTCGTTATTGTTGTTTCAGAGGAAAGAAGTGTTTATTGATAGTTAATTTATTATTATATTTGTTGTTGTATAAGTTGTTGGCCTCAGAGCCGTGCGGTAAATTTTTTCAATATGATGCAAGTCTTCGAAATGCCGCCCCTTAAATATAACTTGACTTTTATTTTTATTAAATGCAACTGCACAAAATGAACACACTTTTATTTTAAAAACAAAACATAATTTAAATTAAATGAAATACGTATTAACATTAAATAACATTTACAAAAATTACAATTTTATTCTTCTGACTTTAATTTTGCCAAATTCATCAATCAGATTGGTGTAGTCTAAAGTAGCAGCCAGTGAGGACTCTATTGAAATGAGTGCTAACTTTTTAAGTTTTATTTGTCTCTATGGAGCTTCGTAAACACTTTTTAATAATTTTGAAAAACTTCTTTCCCCACTCACTACCTAGACGTTAATAAAATTCTTAGCGATACAACTACATTTGGGTGTACAGAAATAGTTCAAAACTTCTAAAGGTTTCATGGACTATGTTATCATTTGGGATATATCACACAATTCTTCTAGAACATCATTTGCCTGTATGTATATCCGATTCTTTTTCTATTGAAAGTATTGAATGCAGATTCATACAATATTTTTTTAGTGTTTTATCATTTTTATTTCCCCCAATTTAAAAATATCATCAAAAATTTATTTATTTATGAATTTCTAGAAGCGAAAATCGAACAATCAAAGAATTAATAAAAATGTCTAAAATATAGATAAAAAAAATTATTTTAAATTTATATTCTTCTGTTAAGAGCTCATCGATAGATTTTTCGTCATCAAATTGACGCTTTTTTCTCCTGGCTCGAATTTCATTTTTCGCTGGAAATTTGGAGCTTATATCAAGATTTTCTGCAATTTCATTAACAGTTATTTTAGTTTGGTTATAGCCAGATTGTCTGTAACTTTTAATTTTTTTTTATTGTTTCTAACAACCTTTTTGCACAATCTGACAAATTTATAGTTACATGTTGCAACATCTTCAAAACAGACCGAATTTATATGAAATAAAATATCATGCCAAAGAACTACACCGCATATAAATTTATAATTTTTAATATTTTTTGCTAATCCTCGTGCTTTAACTTTAGTTCCTGTATCTTTGTTGACTTCTTCTATTATTTCGAATAAGGCATCATATATTTCACAAAATTGAAATCTTAAAGATTTCAATGCGCATCAATTTGACTTGACCATCTACTCATAGATATCGCTTACGGTTTTAGAGTTAGTTGTGAAACATGTTTTTTCAAAGCTTCCCAACGCTTTGTAGAACCGGAAAAAAAAGTGTAGGTACAGTTCTTGTATTATACAAAAAAGGTTATTGTTTCTGTAGAAAAAGACGATTTCACTTTTAAAACTAAGTTTACAGAGTGGCATGCGCCACTGTTTAGCCTAATGTCAGACAAGCGATAATTTACTGTGCCGTAAGAGCAGTAACATAAAGCGCGAGAATGGGTCTCACGGTGAGAGTAGTGGATGGCCAGACGAGCTGTAAAATATCGCGCAGCAACATAGGATAGGACCCATTTTTCGCGATCCATTTTACTGCTCTTACGGCGACATAAATTATCGCTTGTCTGGCCTTAGCCTTAACTCGAGTGACAAAATATTCTATTTTGCACACCCTTTCTTATTCCTATGATTATTTTGATGTATTTTCATTTAACTGATTATGCCGCCCCCTTGTGATGCCGCCTGATGCGACTGCCTCACCGCATCATAGCACCGCACGGCCCTGGTTGGCCTCTTTGAAAGAATAGATTGTTGTTAAGTGTGAGTTTTAGTTATATGTAGGTAGGTAAGTATATTTTACGTAAAAATATTTCGAATTCTAATGCGAGTATATAAAGTTTTAGGAGGATTTTTTATTCTTAAAATATTATCAATAGTTTAACAAAATGGAAAAAGTAAATCAAACAAAAAATAAAGTGAAACCTTCCAAAAAAAAGTCCATTAAAAACCGTGCCAAAATTATGCGAAAATCGAAATTTGTTTCGCTTCACAACAAAAAATGATTATTTATTATTGTTTTATTATTAGATATTTCATGCACATACCTTTCTAAATACCTATCTTAACATAAAATTTTCACCCATTTTGGGTTATTTTCATAAATATGTATTTATTAATAATAAAATCGTTTTCTATTACTTCCATTTAGCGCGACTATGATATTGTCAAAATATTAATCTTAGAAAATGTCAAAGATTACCACTGTTGCCAAAGTTTATGATACTATATCCCGAAGTTATATTTTGTTGCCACCTGTTGATTGCTACTGTTTACTCTTAAATAATAATTTATTTTTGAACAAAATTTCGTTCATGACGTACATATATGCATGTTTTTCATCAAAGTAAACCTATTTTTTATATAATACGATGATATAAGGTGGCCTGTGAAAAAATGGCCGCAAATTAGAGTTCATCATCATCGTCTAGTCCTTTGCGTCCACTGCTGGACATAGGCCTCCCTAATTTTTGTCCATTGTGCTCTATTTTGAGCACTTTGCATCCAATTTCTTGACATTTGCTTAAGATCGTCAGTCCAACGAGTAGGGTGTCTTACTAGTTCTAGTACTAGTCTTACTTATTCTCCCATGCCCGCTATATTTTCTCTTTTCTCTTTTGTTTACATAGATGTCGCTAATGCATCCAGCAGAAAATATTTGTTTATCATTTTGCTTAGTAGACATCCAGATTTAGTTCACTTCAGGGTACACCACAGGCATTTCTGTTCAGACTCTAAAAAGAAGAAACATATGTCAGCTGATGATGGTGGCCCCTTAAATCTAAAGCTGTCTTTCCTTATTAATTTATTATTAATTAAAACTAATCTAGCTAGAGAAATACACATCGGGAATGTTTTCAAAAATGTATAACCATCGCTAATCTAGAGTCTAGAGCGTAAATTTATAATGTGTATCTAATGTCATCAGCGGTCGTAAATTACTCCGCTTCTCACATAATCATGCAATAAAAAGTAATTATTATGGCGAATGGCGAAATGAGGATGTTGCAGATTTAAAGCATATTAAATCTTTGGAAAAATATGGAAAATCAACTCATTTTGTATTTAAAAAGGTATGCGTAACAAAGTTTATTAATTTTTTTTCTTCTTTTATGAAGTTTATTAATTATTTTATAAAAAAAAATGGTTCACAGGATTTAATGAAATAAGTGGAGTACGGAATTTAAATCCTCGTGGTTTATTTTCACTTCTCACAAGTTTCTGATAGCTAAGTACTTCTTCTCATTGTTTGATTTGCGTGTATAGAATAAATTGCTATGTAGAAATGCTATCAATGAGTGTCCCCGTTTAGGATTTAGTCCTCTTCAGGGTTTGTAGTGAATGTAGAATGAGGCCGCAAAAGCAAACAGTCCGAAAAACACACTGGGGCAAGTGTCGTATCCTGGTGTTTTTGGTTTCCTGGTTTATGCCGGACGGTGGTGTCCAGAAGGCTAAAAAGGCAACAGAGAAGAAAGTTTGATGGATTGTTGTTGGTTCCATAGACATTTACGTGTACTGTCCGTGCTTTGCTCTCGACCATTCTCCCTAGAAACCCTTGTACAACGACAGGCGAACCTGCGTCCCTCGTCGGCGGTCAGGAGGTGGCTTTTGAGCGCAGCGTGGACAGTGAGCGTTCGAGTGGTGAAAATAGTTGTGGCTATTTTCTTGGAACGAACAGGTATAATTGTGCAATGAAGTTGGGAAACCGCAAAAAACCAACTTCTCCCTGTTCGGGGTAGGGAAGAGGATATGTTATAGGTGGGTACTCAAGGCTAACGGGGTAGCCTCGAGGATGTTTTCGTACTCTACCGGGAGTTCGTCAATGCATGTTTGCATTAGAGCAGACGGTAAATGAATCTTTTTGTGTTTGGGCGTTCGGTAGAGTACGTGGCCGGAAGATGAACAGGAACATTTGAGAGATTCTTGTGTGTCGGAGGGGGGACCGTTGATTACTTTGATTGTGAAGTTCCTGTTCAGAGAGTTTATTCTCTCAGTGATTTTGGGGATGTTTGAGATGTTATGGATTTCGTTTGAGGGATATCGCCAGTGCTCATAGTTGCATCTACGCAAGATTCTACGTTCCGCTCGTAACAGCCTCTCTTGTTTTGCTCTAGCGCAAAGAGAGTAGAGGCATGATTTGTACTCCATGACGGGTCGAATAAAGGTCTTGTAAGTGTGAATGAGAGTCTTCTTGTGTGTCTTGCCAATTCGTCCAGAGAGAGGGTTGAGAAGTCTGGCCCTGTTCCTTACCCTATCTAAAGTTGCCTTTAGATCTGCGTCCCAGTTAAGAGTCCTGGATAGCTAAGTACCTACCAGTGACTTATTTATAGGGCCGTAAAATGAAACTTGATACTGACGACTCAGTACTATTCCAAAATTTATTTATGACTATTGGTTATGGAGAGCTGTTAAGACATTAATTTTTGAGCAGGTATTTGAGTCATTCTGAAGTTTTTTCAGGTAAATACATGATCGTATAATACAAAACCCTCTGGCTGGAGGGTGGCGGTCATTTTACCCAAAAATACCCTCCAACGTTAAAAAAGGGTAAAAATTGTTATTATAATACAAACATATATTTGAGTCGACTTGTAATTTTTTTTAAAGTAAATTTCAATATTCAAATATAAAGAAAATAAACCATCCAGGCGATTTGCGAGGGATTTTAACTCTGCAAGATGCTTGCATGGGCGCCCCAGGACGATTTTCAGAGGGTGCATCTGAACTTCAGAGGATTGCATCTGAATCTATACATATTATTAACCAATATAAAATATACAACTATACATGTATAGCTATGTACTTTCTTCCCAGACGGGGAGGATGGTGTAGTTGCTTTTTTAATATTTTATAATATTCTAAAAAAGACAGATTTTTTGGTGAGATTTTATACCTGCCAGGGGATCAAAATCAATTACCCGTGCATGTGAATGAAAAGCTGTTTGTGTCCTCGATCGCAGCGATTCAATTTCAGGAAGTTCAGGTATAAAATATATTATAAATAATATGGGGTCGTCCATACAAGCATCTTGCAGAGATAAAATCCATAGCAAATCGCCTGGCTTGTTTATTTTCTTTATATTTGAATATTTAAAACTTTAAAAAATTTTGTAGGTCGTCTCAAACATACTTTTCTAATAACAATTTTTACCCTTTAACTTTGAGGGGCACTTTGGGGAAAATGACCGCTGCCCTCTAGCCAGACCGGCTTTTTTGTATTAGTCGATCATGGAAGAGTTACCTGAAAAATTTTCAGATTGCCTAAAATATCGGCCCAAAAAATGTCTTAACATCTCTCGTGCTATTATAATAAACCTTATTCAACAATAATAACCCATTGAAACATAAAAGGGTGCCGAAATAAACTTTTATTATAAAACTAGTGATTTGGCCCATCGCCATGCGATACCATCAATTGCCATCTACAGGCACTGTACTCAATTTTTTCTGACATCCTCCTATTTTATCGTATGTCCCTCCAATTTTTTTGACTCTCTCCAGCTTTTTTGACTCCCTCAATTTTTCTGTCACCCTCCAATTTTTACTGACTCCCTGCAATTTATTTTTATTAGAATATGTATACTAAAGTTACAATCAAGATGATGTAGAAATAAACAAACCAACACACGTTAAATGTTACTAGGAGCACCCCCGACTCATAATTTACAGTGTATATACATTGTAAATCCTAAATCATGATTTCCAAAGTTTATACATTGTAAATTATGATTCGGGAGTGTTGTTAGTAGCATTTAACGTGTCTTGGTTTGTTTATTTCTACTGCATCTTGATTTTAAATTTACTATAGATATAGATGTCAAAAACGAAAGACATAACTGTGCATGTTGGGTAGTGTCAACGGAAGTGATTACCTCTTATAGCGGTTTACTGTATCTACTACTATATCTGGGTTAATGAAATTTTAAGTCTGCTTATTACTGAATTGTTAAGATTTTTTTATAATTCGCCATACATTTAATTTCTTAAAAATCTTTTTTTTTCCTCTAAAATCTTTTTCATTTAAATTTTTTTCTTTAACAATTTTGTCTAATGATTTCAAAATGTAATATAGAATTCAAAGTTTCAAAATCTGTTAAATGTAATATAGAATTTATTCATTATTATCGAATTATCGAATATTTATGTTTAATTACCTACTTAATTTTAAACTTAATAAAAACTATTTTTCAACATTTTCTCTGTGATAAAGTTGAAGATTTATCTAAAGTTGAGTCAGGAAATAAAATTCGAAATTATTTATCCTCTGAGCTTTTTAAGTTGGAAAAAATAAAGCATAACAGAGTGGCGAAATACTCGACAAGGGAAATCTATGTTATATATTCTATATTTTATTTTATATTCGAAATCTTCTCACATCACAAAAATATAAGGGTTTGTTATGTTTTACAGGGAATTTACGAACTTATAACCAATTTTCTATGAAGCAGCAATGGTTTATTGGTGCCATATTTTTTGTTGCTTGTCAAAATTTTTAAGAATGGTTGCTATTGCTAATTTTTTTATATCAAATACAGGGTGAGTCAAAACGCAAGTACGTTCTTTTCTCAGAAATTTTAAATGGAATACTCTTTACTTTACATCATTATCGAAAAGTACCATTACAGTACTAATTTTTATATACTTAATATTCCCTATGTCCAAATTTGTTAGTTTTAGAGATATTTTTATTTTTCAGGGCAAATTATTAATTAAAGTGTTTAACCTAATAATAAAGTTATGCCTATTAACTGAACCGTTTTTATGAAACGTAGCTTAATCTCCAAATACTGCATAATCAGTAGTAATTGCACAAGAACTCTGAAATTATTGAATTTTTCCCGAGTGACACTTTGACAGTTTTAATTTCACGAGCTGAATGCGAGTGAAATTATGTCAAAGTGTCACGAGAGCAAAAATTCTATATTAATTTCAGAGGTCGAGTGCAATTTGTTGCGATTATTTCATGAATAAAACTGTTCAAAACCAAAATTTTATTGTAATTTATTTATGTAAGTACCATTAAACACACAGTTTTTATAAATATTTGACGATTGAAAGTCATCACTTTTATAATTTTGAAAACATTAATTGTCATTAATGTCACTGAATGTATTTTTTCGTAGCAACGAAGGGCATCTGACGTAATATACTTAACGACGGGAGATTATCAAAAATTATCGATTTAATTCAGATTTCTGTAGCTTTCTATTGGTCAGAATCTCCTATGAATGAAATAATCAGTAGTAATTGCACAAGAGCTCTGAAATTATTGAATTTGTCCCGAGTGACACTTTGACAGTTTTAATTTCACGAGCCGAAGGCGAGTGAAATTATGTCAGGATGTTATGTCATTATGTAGGATGTTACTCTACATCCTACCAGATTGAAAACAATGGGTACCTTCTCTGGTTAAACCTCCGTCGCTTCTAAAATTTGCAAGCCACAACGGATGCTGAGACTAAGGAAGATGAGGGAATTTTACAATTTATAATTCACGTCCCATCTGCTCAGCGCGGTAAAGTTCCAACGAGAATGGTTCCCTTCGTACTCCACTCAGAGTAAACATGTAGGTAAATAAAAAATGAATTACCATTTTCAATTTCGTTGCAACACGAAACTACAGCCGCATCATATTCTAGTCCAATCAGAGAGCGGAGCGCTGCAAGCACCTCTACCGGTTTCGAAACTTATAAGTCTCTCATCAGGAGGCACATATGCTGCGCTCTCTAACCCAACCAGGACAAACCCTGGTGTGCAGTTACGAATTGCAACGAACGAAATGGCAGGGATGCCCTAGCGGCAACTGCTAGCAAAAAACTAAGTTTTCAGTAGTAATTGCACAAGAGCTCTAAAATTCTATATTAATTTTAGAGATCGAGTCTAATTTGTTGCGATTATTTCATGAATAAAACTGTTCAACACCAACATTTTATTGTAATTTATTTAGGTAAGTACAAATTAGTACAATTTTGTAACGTCACATAAATGTATTTTCTACTGACGTTTATAACGTCTAATTTAAAATTCTGTTTACTTTATTGGAAAAATGTAAATGTACAACCCAGTGACGTCACGACGCGTTTTAAACCACCTGTTTTAATTTGAATTTTTCCAAACGCCAAACGAAAGACAAACAAAACTTTTTTATCTTTGATACATGTTTTAAATTATGTTCTGTTGTGATTTATAACATTTTTTTCGAATTTAAAAATTTATGCAAGTTCCCTATTCCAGATCATATCTACCATTTCATCAACAGTCAAATTCATCTCAACTATTTAATAACACAATACACAAACAATTATGGTGAACCGTCAGTTTTAGACAATTCAGTCATGGTTTACTTACAATTTTGAAAAATTTAGACGACTCATTAATAATTTGCTCTGAAAATTGAAAATATCTTGAAAAGTAACAAATTTAGACATAGAGCATATCATACAAAAATTAAAGAACGGTAATGGTACTTTTCGATAGTGATATAAAATACAGAGTGTTCCATTTAAAATTACTCAGAAAATAATATATTTGCGTTTTGACTCACCCTGTATTCGGTATGAAGAAAATTAGCAATATCAACCATGATTAAAAATTTTGCCATCAACAAAAAAATATGGCACCAATAAACCATTGCTGTTATGCTTATTTTTATTTATACAGGGAGTTGAACTTGTTACGATTTTCATAGAAAATTCCATTGTTAGTTCCATTTAAAAAAATTCGATCATTAAAAAAGTTCGATCTGCCACTATGTTATCGAACACCCTGTAACATTCTTACTAATTTTCTAATGTGAAGCTTATCCGACGCCCTAAAGGGCACTAAGGATTATGAGAAAGAAGAAGAAGAAGTAATGTGAAGCTCAAAGTTGGCTACAGTTTTTGTTATTAAGTTTTATTGCTATCTATTACAATAGCGGATCTACTGAGCTTTATCACACTAATCAATCACCCTGTATACTCTGAAACCAATGTTTTCGTTAATTACAAAACTATTTTTGACTATTGAGTCTTGTATCTTATTTATAATGTACTTTACGATACAGCTGAATGCAATTTCAATTCTATTATCATGTTATCAGCTCTAAAATGTTAGTAAGGAATATACACGCGATCTTTACTTTAATCTAAAAATAAATGGAGGCCGGACCCATACGTAACCTTGCGTCATCGTATGAGCCGTATCCACTAAACGGTTGTTAGGAAAAACACAATATTATTGAAAACATTTATAGGTGATTATATTATTATCAAAACTAACCACTCAACGTATTTACCTATAATGTAGGTACTAGTCATAGCATGAAACATTATTATTTTATCGGCATAAATAAATATAATATCAGCAAATCATTATTACTACGATACTTCACATGAATTCAGTTGTTAAAAAAATAATGACAAATCCAAACACAAATGTAACGTGAGATGAATGAACGTGAGATCGGCTACACCGTGTAATTTTCAGGGTCATCACCAAATTGCATGAAAATTTGGTTATTTCCGCTTACTCTCCACTTCACTTTTGGACTTGTGCCGTTGGTTGACTTTACTTGGGAGGTAAAAACCACCCTTCTCGAGGGTGAAAAAACAAGTTCAAAATAAGTTCGGAAATGGATAAACTTACTAATTCTAAGCAACTTTTGTAAGAGTTTATAAATATACTTGTCTTTATACAAGTTTCTAGCATTAAAACGAAGCAAGTCACGCCCAAAATCTAGTTGATCCCTTTATTTTGGTACAACGAATCGTGAAAATCACCCCCTAATAATTAGCATCCCAAATGCAATTAATCGTTGCCGCTTTACAATGTACTTTACAATTTACGTATTGTTTATTGGTTTATTGGTTGCAAAAAAAATGGTTTTAGAATAAAAATGCTTTTTTTTCAAAATAACATAAAAAGTATTAGTGATACAAAAAAAACTTGAATAGTAAAAAATGTAGGTTTTTTTGTTTTGCTCTAAGACAAAAATTGATTAAGATATGCATTTCAAAGTTAGCATACCCTCGTTATTAGTGACTCGTTCAAGCACATTCAACTACAACCCTTTCAAAATTATTATTAATCGTTAATATGACCCTCGTTATTAGTGACTCGTTCAAGCACTTTCAACTACAACCCTTTCAAAAATAAGCACTTTGAACCGGTGAAACTTACAGTTTCACCATATAAACAATACATAAATACAGTAATTAAAGCGTTAACGATTAAATTCATTGGGAATGCTAATTAGGGGATAATTTTCACGATTTTTTTTTACAAAAAAAAAGGGGCGAACTTTATTTTGAGCGTAACTTGCTTCGTGTTAATGCTAGAAACTTCTGTAAGAGACAAAAATTAAGCTTTTTTTAAACTCTTTAAAAAAGCTTTGATGAATTTTTCTCGAAAAATGCTTCATTTTTTGATTATTTCACGTTGAAATATTAGATTTGGAATTTGACGAAGAAGAACCTACTTTTCATAAGTTAAAACTTTGCTTCTACTGGGTTTACAGACTTATACATACACCGTTTTTTTTTTGCTTTTTTTATAAGCTACATTTTTGCTAACAATATTCTTTTCGATAAAATACTATGTATTTGAATTATTTGCAAGAACCCTCTAAGAACGTGTTTTCTTTTTGTTGAAAAATGGCCACTTTCAAACACCTCACAAAGTATTGACTTACTCACCAACGACAAATAGTAGTTTATTCAATGAATAAAGTTATTCGACCAATAAAACTGACACTTCTACATTTTACCAACGGCAAATAAGATTTTATTTATTTATCAAATAAATATTTACTCTTCGAATAAATTGACAAGTTAATCTCGCTTTAAATATTTATAACAAAAAAAATTCGTCAGTTTAACTTTAAGTTTTAAAAATATAATAACTAATAAATTATATGCGACGAATAACTATTTACTGATTTATTTGTTGTTGGTGAATCAGGCCCTAGTGAAAAAACTCTATAAATCCAAAGTTACATACTTAGAATTAGTCAGTTTAACTTTTAGTTTAGTTCAATAGGTAATCTATTTCGATAATTTTGTATATTTATTCAATTTTTGCAGACCAGAACTTTACCCTACACTGTATAGAAAGCACTTAGTTTATTAAACAAGAAATCCAATTAGCATTCACCAGTTTTATCTAAAGGAATTAAAAATGAAATTAAATGCGAGTTGAAGTGTGTTACAGCAAAGGAAACAAAATATTGAATATTGGTTTAATTGAATCACTATTGATTACAAAATTAAATACATGAAACATTAATTAAAAGTTAATTCTACAGTGTGAAGTTATGCTTACTATGAAAGGTATATTACGTAATTAACTATCAAATTAGTATTCGTGTTATTAGTCTAAGATCCGAATATAGGTCGATCTGTACCCATCTGCTTGCCGGATGAAACATTTTTTTTATTAAATTTCATACATAGACAAATATTTCTAGCATGGGTTGCCTGTCAATATCGTGTAATAGACATCCTTAAGAGGGTTGAAATCAATATTTCAATAACATTTTTTTGAAAGTATGGTAGAACTATTTTATTTTTAAATTAAATAGGCATATTTAGTACAATTCATAGATTATTCAAAGAAAAATATTGAAAAATAAGCCAACGGTGGCAAATTTTTGAAGACACCTCAAAATATAATGTCATCATTAGCTCATGGTAGGTAAACAAAAAATTCAAAAATATTTTATTAGCTTATGAGTTTTTCGAAGTAAGGCTGTCGAGTTTTTTTAGTTTTATCAACTTTTGACTTTTTGATATCACTCTGAAGTCAAAACAACGAATTTTTTTGCAAAAAAGGGTGAAAATCAACATATTTATTATTTTTAAACAAAAAATAAGCATAAAACAAAAAATATCTTGACAGCCTTACCTCAAGGAATGTCTAAAGAAAATATATACAAAATTCCAGGTGGGTCGGTCCAGTAGTTTTTGAGTTACAATGTCTACAGCCTTTGAAAAAAGTAGTTTTGAGGAAAAAGCGTTTAAAGTATTGTCAACTTTTATATTCAATTTCATTTTTGTCTGTCAAATCGTAAAATGATGCACACCGGAATATCTTTTTGAATCGCGTAGTAATTTACAAAAGAAAATGAGAACAGCTGTTGACCGTTGTTCACTACCTTCAAGCGTGCTGGCGCGAACCTGCTGGAAAGTGAGTCGAAGGTAGGGATATTTAACACTATCTCTCTACCTCTCTACCTTCGACTCGCTTTGCAGCAAGTTCGCACCAGCGCGCTTGAGCGTAGTGAGAAACGGTCAACAGCTGTTCTCATTTTCGTTTGTAAATTACTCCGCGATTCAATAACATATTCCGGTGTGCATCACTTTACGAGTTGACAGACAAAAAAATTAAAAATAAAAGTTGACAATACTTTAAACGCGTTTTTCTCAAAACTGCTTTTTTCAAAGGCTGTAGACATTGTAACTCAAATCTACTTGACCAATTCACCTGGAATTTTGTATATATTTTCTTTAGACATTCCTTGAAGTAATGCTGTCGAGATATTTCTTGTTTTATGCTTAATTTTTGTTTAACAATAATAAATAATGTTGATTTTCACCCTTTTTTTTCGAAAAGAATTCGTTGTTTTGACTTCTGAGTGATATCAAAAAGTTAAAATTCGATAAAACTAAAAAACTCGACAACTTTACCTCGAAAAACTCATAAGCTAATAAAATCTTTTTGAATTTTTTGTTTACCATGATCCAATGAGGAGTTTGATGTCCACCGCAAAAATGATTGTTTTTTGATGGCAAAAAAATAAAAATTTGACACCGTTGGCTTAATTTTCAATATTTTTCTTTGAATTTTTTCTTGAATAATCTATGAATTGTACTGAATATGCCTATTTAATTTAAAAATAAAATAATTCTACCATACTTTCAAAAAAAATGTGCTTGAAATATTGATTTCAACCCCTACGGCCCCCCCTTAAGGATAGCTATGACACGATTTTGATAGGCAACCCATGCTATATAGAAATATTTGTTTATGTACGAAATTTAATAAAAACAATGTTTCATCCGGCAAGCAGATGGGTACAGATCGACCTATATTCGGATCCCGTACTATATAGTCTTATCCACTGAACAAATCGATGCTAATAAAATAAAAAATTTGCCAATAGGCATATAAGTCGTAGTAGCAGTAATAGTTCAGTAAATTAACGTGAAATATGACGTTACCACAGTATAATGCTAACGAATCAGTAGGGTCACTCTCGATCTTGAAGGTTCCAATTTTACAATCCACTACTGAGACAAAATTTTGGATACGCGACGATAACGACCAATCACAGCAAACGTAGAATGCATATGTCATTCATTTGTGCAAAGTCAAAGGACTAAAATGTTGGATGAATTCGGTGACATTGTCGCCAAAATGGAACATTTTGCATTATACTGTGGCGATACTGTGTAATTTTGCATGTCATCACCGAATTGCATGAAAATTTGGATGTAGGTTCTACTTACTTTTACTTTTGGACTTAAGCCCAGGGTTGCTTTTACTTAGCGGGTGAAAGCCATCCCTTTTTGGGGGTGAAAAAACATATGTTCTAATTCCGGAAATGGATAAATTGAGTAATTCTCAGGAACTTTTGTTTTATAGAATTTTGTCACTGAGTCAATACCTATTTGAGTTATTTGCGAGTGAAAATATTCATTTTCAAGAAAAAAAACACGTTTTTGAACGGTTTTTCGTAAATAGTTCAAACGGTAAGTACATATTTTATAAAGCAAGTAGATTATGAGTTGAAGTCTGATAAGATCACACGTTTTTTAGTTAATCTTTAAGGGAGACCAATTTTATGAACAATATGCACTTACGATAACAAGAAGTGTAATATACATACTTATAATAATACTGTTTTGTCAAGTCATTGAGGGCAGATAGATATAAGTATTAGAACCTTCAAATAATTTGTCAAACTTGATTCCTTGTCGTATGTAGGTACTAGACTAGACTACCGTTTTTATCATGATATATTGCGTCAATAATAGTGCATCAATAATATTGACCGTGTAAGGTAGGCTTTAGTGTGAAGTAGTGATAGAAACAAAAATTATCAGTTACACTAATGACGTGGACCGGATGATGTGGGAACTTTTACTTTTCATTGATGTCAATCGGAGAGATATGTTAATGAGGGTCATAAAAAAATTCGGAATACTAGAATAGTAGTTGATGTATATTTTTTAAAAAAGTTTACAGTTTATCTTAGAACCCAATGATGAATAACTTAAATGTATTTAAATTTTAGACAAAAATGTACATTATATATCTAGTAAAGTAGTAAATGATGAAAGAGTATAAAACAGCCGCTTATGGCCAAAGATTTGAATCTGGGTCATATCAAGAGGAACAAAAATCGATATACTGATTCTTAAACGTAATAGTTTGGAAGAATACATATTGTTACTAATGAAAAAATGTAGAATGCAGCTGGAATTAGAATTATGATTAATAGATAATAATTATTGATCGTTATAATCAAATTGCTTAGCAATAGTTAGGTATAAATAGAAAACAAATGGCAAATTTGATGTATTATTGATATGATGCTGACATAACAATATGAGTTAATATAACAAAGCAGATGTGCGATTAACAACCAGGAGTATTACTTTGGATTATTTCATTTATAGAGATTTTGACCAATAGAAACATACAAAAATAAAAATTTGTGATAATAATTTTTTATAATTAGGTACTTACGCGTCAAGTATTTTCAAATAACGTTCAATCGTCAAATGTTTATAACAATTTTTTGTTTAACTGTACTAATTTGTACATAAATAAATCACAATAAAATTTTTGTTGTGAACAGTTTCATTCATGAAATAATATTACCGTATTACACAAAATTACCGATTTGTGTACCCTCGTGACAATTTGGCATAATTAATTAAAACTGTCAAAGTGTCACTCGGGATATAAATCGGTAATTTTAGAACTCTTATGTAATTATAAATGATTATTTCATTCACAGAGATTTTGACCAACATAAACCTACAAAAATTGAAATTTCAGCGATAATAATTTTTGATAATAATTACCCGTCGTCAACTAGCTCGGCAGATGTCTTTCGTTACATGTCAAAGTGAAAATTTTTGTTTTGAACAGTTTTATTCATGAAATAATCTTACCGAATTACACTTGACCTCTGAGAATTACCGATTTGTGTTGCCCTCGTAACAATTTGACATAATTAAATTAAAACTGCCAAAAGTGTCACTAGGGATACCAATTGGTAATTTTAGAGTTCTTGTGTAATTATAAGTGAGAATATTTGTGATGTGTAAATACACATATCGGAAAAGTGTAGGGATATTTTTATAACATGATAAAATTAATAAAAATACATTTATGTAATCGTTTAATTTCAACTGAATTTGTACAGTTGCTCATCTTGTAGATTTTTGTGAGAAGAACAAAACTGCAAAAGTGATAACGAATATTTATTTGACAACGTTTTGAACAGGAGAGGGAAAAACTATGGTTTGTATTATACTGCAGCAAATATTCAAGTAGTTTCGATTTTGTTCGTAGTATAAAGTCCTTTTTTAGTTAGTGCATTGAAAATATTAGACAAGACGAAAACGGCGGGTTCGTTGGAAAATATATTCCCATGAGATTTTTTTGCATAATCACATTCGTGAGACACCCCAGAATAAGGTTCAAGAAGTCGCCCACGCGAAAAGTGGTCCAAATTTTTTTAACAAGTTTTTTTTAATCAAATTGCAAAAATAAATTGTTTCGGTCCGGACAATTTAGGGTTTTTGAAACATTCTGGACAAAACAGGTCTCTTGTAATTTTTCTCTAAGACAGCTTTCGAGTTATAGGCAATTTGATTTGAAAAACGCGAATAGGGCCCTTTTTAAGACTTAATAACTCGGTTAAAAATTATTATTATGATAGTCAGAAAGTGACTAAATCAAAATTTAAAGTCCCCCCCCCCCCCCTCCTACATGATCTTGAACAAATTATTATTACTTATAAATAACAGCTTAGTAATAAAATAATGATACAAATTTCTTCAGGATCTTGTAGGGGTGGCTTTAATCTTTGATATAGTCACTTTCTGACTTTCATAATAATAATTTTTAACCGAGTTATTAAGTCTTAAAAATGGCCCTATTCGCGTTTTTCAAATTTTAAATTGCTTATAACTCGAAAACGATCAACTTTAGAGAAAAATTATAGGAGACCTTTTTTGTCCAGAATTGTCCAAAAAACCTAAAAAAATATGTCCGGGCCGAAAATATTGTTTTTGCAATTTGATTAAAAAAATTGTTAAAAAATTTGACCACTTTCACGTGGGCGACTTCTTGAACCTTATTCTGGGATGTCTCACGAATGTGATTATGCAAAAAAATCTCATGTGAATATTTTTTCCAACGAACCCGTTGTTTTCGCTTTGTCTATATTGTTTTGTATCATGAAACGACGTCATTTAACTTTAGATGAGATGAATAGGGCTGTAGGTCTTCTTCAAGGTGACATTCGGCAAACTAATGTATCAGAGCGCATGGGTGTCTTCCAAAGTGTTTAAAGTCGATTGTGGCAGCGTTTTTGTGTCACTGAAAGTCCAGCCGAACGTCATCCAGGACGGTGACCCGCTCCAACTGCAGTTCACGATGTCCACCTATGTCAATCAATTATTATTTATCCAAAACAATTAAAGAAGAAATTACGTCTCTTTCTAAAAATATCCCTAGACTTTTCCGATGTGTGTACATCTTACTTACTTACTTGTATGTGTACCTACTTGTCTGTATATCGCAATAATTTAATATCACGTTCAGGTACCTCATAAACCAAGATACTAATAAAATTAAGACAAGTCTGACTGATAAGTTAAGTCAAGAATTCTAATCATTGATACTCATAATTTAAAATTTGACTGGAATATGTTTGATTTATAGGTGTATACTATTTTACAGTTAACTACAGTGACGTAATGTCTTCTAACGTAAAAGGTTATTTATTTAAAATTTAATAAAAAATTAAGTGTTTCAAACGGATTACAATTTCATCAGAACGTTATTGGTCTTATCAGACCAACATCAGTGAATATATACAGGGTGAGTCATGAGGAACTGTACATACTCCTACCTCGTAGAGAGGCTCCTATGGGGAATAACAAATGACCATTAAAAAGTGTCTGCTCCCATTGCAATAATATACAGGGCGAGTTTCGCATTTTGACAGAAATTTGTATTCGTCATAATTTTTGAACGGTCAGATCGATGTGTCTCTTATTTTGGTCAATCGTTACACTATTACCACCTAATCAACTGATTTATTCAAACTAGAAAAACATCAGGTCCGGCTTTAAAAAATTAGTTCGTTTGGGTCTTAGAAAAAATTTCACCCTGTATACGCTTTTTGAAAACTCTAATATGAATTTTACAAATTAGACAAATAGGCAATTAAAATGGTATATTTATTTTTTTCCCCACACGATTACTTTTGATAAAAAAATCAAATTTGACTATGAATTAAAAGTTTGGTAACGTAAACCATAGATTTAAAAAAATTAACTTTTATTGCAAAAATTATTTTTTTAACAAATATTTGATTTATGTTACCACCCAATCAATTGATTTATTCAAACTAGAAAAAAATCAGGTCCGGCTTTCAAAATTAGTTCGTTTGGGTCTTAGAAAAAGTTTCACCCTGTATACGTTTTTTGAAAACTCTAATATGAATTTTACAAATTAGACAAATAGGCAATTAAAATGGCATATTTTTTCCCACATGATTGCTTAATTTTTTATAAAAAAATCAAATTTGACCATGAATAATAATTAAAAGTTTGATAAAGGGAACCATAGATTAAAAAAAATTACTTTTATTACAAAAATTAGTTTTTTTTGAACAAATATTTAATTTATGTTACCACCCAATCAACTGATTTATTCAAACTAGAAAAAATCTGGCCCGGATTTAAAAAATTATTTCGTTTTGGCCTTTAGAAAAAATTTCACCCTGTATACGCTTTTTGAAAACTCTAATATGAATTATACAAATTAGACAAATAGGCAATTAAAATGACATATTTACTTTTTTCCCCACACGATTACTTAATTTTTTATTAAAAAATCAAATTTGTCAAAATCGGAATTTTAACCTAAAAATGAAAAAAAAAAAGATGAAATCACGGTTTAACTCGCTACAACGTTCCATTTAAAAAAAATTTTCTGAAATTTTTACAGCACATATCTCTTACCATTGTGAAGACTATGACAATTGTTGTAGACTTTCAGTCTTCTTCTCGTAAAAGTTACGAATTTTTAAAAATAAAAGGTGCAGCTTCGTGAATTGCAAAGTTAGATCGCAAAAATTAAGTGAAAAAATTTAAAATTTATCTATTTGATCACGTCTATGTTAAACTATAGAGTCCAAAGAGAAGTGTTATGGGGAGTTTTAGATCTAGACGTGTTATAGAAAAAAAAATGGTGAAACTTTTAATTTTAAGAAAAACGTTGTTTAATTTTTTTTATTTTTATGGTAAAATTGCGATTTTGACAAATTTGATTTTTTAATAAAAAATTAAGTAATCGTGTGGGGAAAAAATAAATATGCCATTTTAATTGCCTATTTGTCTAATTTGTAAAATTCATATTAGAGTTTTCAAAAAGCGTATACAGGGTGAAATTTTTTCTAAGACCCAAACGAACTAATTTTTTAAAACCGGACCTGATTTTTTTCTAGTTTGAATAAATGAGTTGATTAGGTGGTAACATAAATCAAATATTTATTAAAAAAAATAATTTTTGTAATAAATGTTAATTTTTTTAAATCTATGGTTTACTTTACCAAACTTTTAATTCATAGTCAAATTTGATTTTTTTTATAAAAACTTAAGTAATCGTGTGGGGAAAAAAATTAATATGTCCTTTTAATTGCCTATTTGTCTAATTTGTTAAATTAATATTAGAGTTTTCAAAAAGCGTATACAGGGTGAAATTTTTTCTAAGACCCAAACGAACTAATTTTTTAAAGCCGGACCTGTTTTTTCTAGTTTGAATAAATCAGTTGATTAGGTGGTAATAGTGTAACGATTGACCAAAATAAGAGACACATCGATCTCACTGTTCAAAAATTATGACGAATATAAATTTCTGTCAAAATGCGAAACTCGCCCTGTATATTATTAAACAATGGGAGCAGACACTTTTTAATAGTCATTTGTTATTCCCCATAGGGGCCTCTATACGAGGTAGGAGTATGTACAGTTCCTCATGACTCACCCTGTATAGTTAGCAATTAAAACTAGAGAGAGAAAATAGAGAAGGCTAGGAGTGCATTCAATAACATGGCCAAACTCTTTAAAAGCCACAATCTTAATCTGGAGATAAAAGTAAAGCTCCTACGATGTTATATCTTCTCAATATTATACTACGGAGTTGAATCCTGGACACTCACTGAAGCGATGGAAAAAAAACTTGAAGCCTTCGAGATGTGGCTATACAGGCGAATCCTAAGGATATCATAGACGGACAAGATAGCCAACGAGGCCGTAATACGAAGAATGGGGAAGGAAAGAGAGGTGATGTATACCATTAAAAGGAGAAAGTTAGAATATCTCGCACACATAATGAGAAACGGCACTAAATACAGATTACTGAAGGTAATCCTTCAAAGCAAAATATTCGGAAGGCGAGAAATTGGGAGAAGAAGAATATCATGGTTAAAGAACCTGAGGAAATGGTTCTCCACAACAACAACTAATCTATTTAAAGCATCAGTTAATAAAATAATTATAGCCAGAATGATCGCCAATATTCGAAACGAATAGGCACCAAAAGAAGAAGAATTAAAACTAGCGACTAGCGAAAAAGATGTAACAACTTTAGCTATTTGCGCACACACCGATTTTGGACGGCCAGTATAAAATCGGCCGATATTTTACTGGTAGCAGGTGCTTGCAGACTCACCGGATTTTTACCGGTCAAACAATCAGTTGCTTTGTTGTCGTGACACGAGTTTATTGAATAATAATGAATCCTAAACAATTTTTTTTTCTTTATCTGACATAATTTCAAAATCATTTTTTAGGGCGCAGCAAACTTCTCTCCATACATCCCTATTAAGATTCCGGTCCTTAAATGTATCCAAAGTTTTATTCCACAAAACAGGTGTTGCCTCCACTAACGAAATACGGACATCATTATGAAAATTGCCCATTCCATTGATAATTATATAGCAAGCACTACCAAAACTAAAATTAAATCGTAGTACTACTAGACACTAGACCCAAACCCAGACATCCAAAGTGAAAGTTATCCTCCAACACCAAATTGTTCTACATGGTCCACATAATGTTCAGAAAAAAGTCACACCATTTTGAGCGTCGGGTTTGGGGGGAGAGGGGAGAGAAAGCGGTAAATTCGTAGTTTTTTACGTTTTTCGTTAATATTTCTAAAACTATGCAGTTTAGCATGAACAACCTTCTATAAAAAAATATTCTACATAAAATTTTAAATAAAAAAGGCAAAAGGCCCTATGCATAATCCTTCTAAAATGAACGGTTCCAAAGTTACGGAGATAGTATCTTATAATTGGTCCAAAAAAAGGCCTAACCCAGACATCCAAAGTAAAAGTTTTCCTCCAACACAAAATTGTTCTATATGGTCCACATATTGTTCAGTAAAAAGTTACACCAATTCGAGCGTCCGGTTTGGGGGGGAGATGGGAGAGAAGTCGGTAAATTAGTACAGTAGAACCCCGCAAATCCGAACTAATTGGGGGGACAGCCTGTTCGGATCGAAAATTAGCCTAACTAATAATTCAAAGCTTTCGTTTTCATTGATTTTGAGTCGAAACATGTTCTAGCAAGAGTGTGGACAATTTTTTTGGGAGTCAAGTTGACTAGAAGTAAGTTTATATTTAACCTATTTAAGCACTACGCATGATACTAGTGTAAATTATGTATTCATTTTTAAGAAATTTTAAAATGTAAAAGTCCTATTAATCCTACATTGTCCAATTCTGTAGTTTTACTCTCTATAATAAATGTTTTTAAATTTTTGTCTTAAATTTTTAAAAAATTTTCACTTTTCGTTGGTTAGGATTTGCCGAACGTTCAGATTAGCGGGGTTCGGATTTGCGGGGTTCTACTGTAGTTGTTTTACGTTTTTCGTCAATATTTCTAAAACTATGCTTTAGCGTAAATTATGTTCTATGTATACTCAAATTTTCTACATAAAATTTAAAACAAAAAAGTTCCAATACATAATTGTTATCAAATCAACGGTTCCAAAGTTACGGAGGGTGAAAAGTGGAGGTTTCCGATACTTTATATATTTTCTGGGCAATTTATAATATTATTACTGATGAAATAATTTTTTTGTGAATAAAATTTGCTATTTCAGTGGCCGATGGTATGTTAGTGATAAGCCCTTGAAGACACGTCAACCTCACCACCCAAAATCATCATCAATTGTCCAAATAATATAAAAAGTATCGAAAACCTCCACTTTTCACCCTCCGTAACTCTAGAACCGTTGATTTTATAACAATTATGTATAGGACCTTTTTTGTTTTAAATTTTATGTAGAACATTTTTGTATAGAACATTGTTTACGCTAAAGCATAGTTTTAGAACTATTGACGAAAAACGTAAAAAACTACTAATTTACCGACTTCTCTCCCATCTCCCCCTCCCCAAACCGCACGCTCAAAATGATGTAACTTTTTACTGAACAATAAGTGGACCATACAGAACAATTTGGTGTTGAAGGAAAACTTTTAGTTGGGATATCTGGGTTAGGCGTTTTTTTGGACCAATTACACTATACTACCTGCGTAACTTTGGAACCGTTCATTTCAGAAGGATTATGCATAGGACCTTTTTTATTTCAAATTTAATGTAGAACATTTTTGTATAGAAGTTGGTTCATGCTAAACCGCAGATTTTAGAAATATTGACGAAAAACGTAAAAAACTACGAATTTACCGATTTCTCCCCCTCTCCCCCCAAACCCGACGCTCAAAATGGTGTGACTTTTTTCTGAACATTATGTGGACCATATAGAACAATTTGGTGTTGGAGGATAACTTTCACTTTGGATGTCTGGGTTATGCCATTATTTTTTGGATCAATTTTATCATACTATCCCTTAGGGTGGTTCGAAAAAACTTTTTTCTTATTTCAGATCGCTATAGTGCGCAAGAGTTGCCATTTGTATAGACTTGAAAAAAGCACTAATTATTATTTTTTTATTAATTTGTGTTCCGGTCGCGCAATGCCATCGAAGTTAACAAAAATTGTGAAAAACCTTAATTTTTCAAATTTTTTTTAAACTTGCCAGATGGTTTTAATGCGTTCCTATACCATGAATTAACTACTAAAAGTATGTAAAATCAATATAAATGCACTTATTATACATTTGTTTCATATCTTTCGGTCGCGCAACGTAATACAAAATGAGTAAAATTAGTAGTTTTTGCAAAATTTCAAAGTTTGACTGTTGAGTACAATTTAATCATACGACTTTTAGAGATGCTATAGTTTAATTCAATTACAATAATATATTTAAAATCCAAGCATCTAATATATATTTTGATATTCAAGTGTAATTAGATCGCCCGGCTTCGTCAAAAACAGCAGACTACCGAGAGGCGAGGCGAAAGTGACGAATGCCAGCGAAGCTCGCGCAGCCACAAATAGAGATACATGTTGGAAGACCTCTACAATGGAGTATTTGTCTTCTCCATTACAACGAACTGCCATTCCGCCACCTTTTCCAACACTTAGATGGAAATACAACAGGCACTATAGGATATCCGGAACGATTGGAAAGACCCTACCTGATTGTGAAAGACTACCAGTTGTTGTTGATTTTAATCGTTGGCATCCCTGAGCAGTGCAATAATGTGGTTCTAATATAGCCGTCTCTGGAACTGTGTCCACACACTTTACTTGAAGCTACGGTCACTAGCTTAACGCACCTTTCAACTGCCTGTGTATGGCATGGCAAAGTATCTATACTCATAACAGGCTTGAAGTCATTGCTCACACACTGTTTTATCTCTTCATTAGTCAATGTTCTTAGCAGTAGAGGGGAGTCAGTGTACTGGTGTTCCATTTGATAATTTCGTAATACTATTTAGCTTCAAAGTTTAAGTTTGGTGCTTTAAAGATTCTGATAAAGTCACTTTCAGATATTGCTTGCTTTTCCTTCATGATACGCCTAAAGCCCAGCTCTCGGATATGGTTTCTGTCAACAGTTATCAGAGCCAAAAGTAAATTTTCGGGATGGGCAAAGTAAGCATACCGTTGTAAAACGGGATCAACAACTTGAAGAAGCTCTTCTGGCAAGTACCTTGAAGATTCAATGATTTTGTAATCATGTCTAGGCCCATCTGTGAATTTGTGGTTTATTTTTGTGGCAAACCACATAGGCATATTATAACATTTGAGAATGAATGTGACAATCTCTCTCAGATTTTCAGAAGGGTTGGACACCCTGATCTAGAAACGCAAAACTCGGTTTGCAGTAGTAAGCCATCTTGAATGTGACGTTGGGATAGGATCACGTACCCACTACAAAGTCTTCTGAACAATGTCCTGACTTTATGACTTCTGATATCTCAAGCAAGTAAAATTATTGGTGCTTGCTAAGAATATGTTTGTCAACTTTTGGAATCTCACAATCAATAGGATTAAAATCAATAAGTGGTAGTCTTTCACCAGGTAAGGCCGTTCCAATTGGTCCGGAATATCCTATTGGGCCTGTTGTATTTTCATCTAAGCGTTGGAAAAGGTAGTGGAATGGCAGTTGGTTGTAATGGAGAAGACAAATACACCATTGTAGAGGTATTCCCACATGTATCTTTATTTGTGGCAGCGCGCGCTTCGCTGGCATTCGTCACTTTCGTCTCGTCTGTCTGCTGTTTTTGACGAAGCTGCGCGACCGAATTCCACTTGAATATCAAAATTTATCTTATATGCTTGGATTGTAAATATATTATTGTAATTAAATTAAACTATGCCATCTCTAAAAGTCGTATGATTAAATTGTACTAAACAGTCAAACTTTGAAATTTTGCAAAAACTACTAATTTTACTCATTTTGTATTACGTTGCGCGACCGGAAGATATGAACCAAATGTATAAGTGCATTTATATTGATTTTACATACTTTTAGTAGTTATTTCATGGTATAGGAACGCAATTAAAACCATCTGGCCTGTTAAAAAAATATATGAAAAATATAAGGTTTTTCACAATTTTTGCTAACTTCGATGGCATTGCGCGACCGGAAGACAAATTAATAAAAAAATAATAATTAGTGCTTTTTTCAAGTCTATACCAAAGGCAACTTTTGCGCACTATAGCGATCTGAAATTAAAAAAAAAAGTTTTTTTCGAACCATCCTACTATACCTACAGTTTCAGCGATCAGTCGACTGGAATTTGGCGAAAAAAATGATCGATGTGTGTGCAATACTGTATTAATTTAGTCACATACGCCGACATGTCCAGGTCGTGTCGGCGATACAGTGGCAGTGGACGGCGGCTCACCAGCATTTTATCGGCACCGATCAGCGGTCGGCGTGTGTGCATGTACAATGTCCCGTTCTCACAATATGTGGTTCACTATTGGAATTTGGACAGCCGGTATAAAATCGATGTGTGACCAATTGCGCTTTTGCATTAGTAGTCCAGAGAAATAAGATTTTTCTCGTAACACATCCCCCTCCAGGCCGAAACCAAATTTTTTGGGTAGTATGGACATCTATATTAATAACCTATATGTTTCCTGCAGCCGATTTTGATGATATACATAATTATAAACAAATGAAGATCAAAAAACGGTAAATTTTCGCTTTTTCGTCTATTACTAAAAAGTAAAGCATTCTAAATAAATTTGAGAATAAGAAACTCATAAATCATATAAAAAGTTTCAACATGGCGTTCGTTGAATATGCCTATCCTTATTTGTTGCTTAGAAGTTAGAAAATTGCAAAATAAGTCATAAATTTAGAGATTTTGTAAATGTTCATAACTTATGTAAAAATTAAGTTCTTATTACATGGAAGGCTGAGACTTCTTGTGCCTAAATCATATTTGAAATTTCAAAGCAATTGGTCAAATAGTTTAAAAGTTATTTAATTTGTTTATCCCAAATTCATTTTTTTTGCAACATTATAAGTCAGAAAATTATGAGGTTACAGTAACACTCCGGACAGTTTATGAAAGAAGAACATTTATACTATTAACTTAATTTAAAAAAATGACAAAAAGTAGTTTTAAACAGTGTAAAATTATTTTGCAAAAACATGTCGATTTTTTGCTTACATAAAACAATTAGAATAACTTTTTAACCGTTACCCGTAGAAAAATCATTTTTTCATATTTAGAAAGACTTATACACATTTAGAAAGAAAAACAATTGTCCTAGGACAATTATTAGGGACGAAGTTAGCCCCCCCTTTTTTAATTCACATGTTCTTGCAAAATAATTTTGCAATATTTAGAATTATTTTTTGTCATTTTTTTTAATTAAAATAATAGTGTAAATCTTCTTCTTTCATAAACTGCTATCCAAAGTATTACTGTAACTTCAACATTTTCTGACTTAGGCCCGGTTTTTCAGTGAGCGGTTAAAATTTTAGTTAGCTAACCTAGTTTAAATTTTAACCAATATTTTAACCCTCATAGCGTTTTTCAGTGCTTTAAATCAAGTTAAGAAAATCTCGGTTAGCTAACCACTTTTTTTCTTCTGTTGGCAGCAGTAACTGTACGTGCGCATGTGCAATTCGAGAAATAATGATCAATTTGACAGAAAAATAAATAAAAGACCATAGATAAGGGTGTAAAAGACAATTTCATAACCAAATTAAAAAAAAATGATTAATGCAATGCAATATCAAGTTCGGAATCTTTGTTTAGTTCATAACGTCTAAATACCTCGGTTTCATAACAGAAGAGAATTAGAATTACTGGGACGATTTAGACTTTTTTTCCGATTTTGTTTGTCAAAGACCACGGTCTTATCACTATGTGAACAGAATGACCAGGAAATAAGAAGTCAGACTCTTTGGTAATTAATTATTTTGCTGTGTAGACAAATATAAAATAATCTTTTTAAAATATTACTAGGAATCATGCATTAAATCCTGTTACAGTAAGTGTAAACATAGGTACCTGTTACAGTTATATTTAAATATATTTCCTTAGAATTCCTTCCTATATAATAGCGATAATAATTTATAATTTCAATAATAATAATTTCCTTATAATAATAAGGAGGTATTAGAATACTTCCCGCGATGAAAGAAAATAACATAACCCAACTAATCCCTTCTGTCCTATGTACTCAAAAAAATAAACATGAACATGATGCATTCACTGCACCAATGCGCAAGCGTAACCGCAAAATTCGGAGTTAAACCGTCTAACGAGGATCGGTTAAAATCTTGGTTAACTTAAACGATTTTAAACTCCAACCTAGTACTGAAAAACTGATTAACCATGAATATTTCGGTGACCGAAAAATAAATAGGTTAACCCAGCACTGAAAAACCGGCCCTTAGTGTTGCAAAAAAAATTAATTTGGGATAAACAAATTAAATAACTTTTAAACTATTTGGCCAATTGCTTTAAAATTTAGGGTATGATTTAAGCAACAGAAGTCTCAGCATTCCGTGTAATAAGAAGGTTCTAAGTTAATTTTTACATAAGTTATGAATATTTATAAAAACTCAAAATTTATGATTTACATATTTTGCAATTTTCTAAGCAACCAATAAGGATAGACATATTCAGCGAACGCCATATTGAAGTTTTTTATACGATTTATGAGTTTCTTACTCTCAAATTTGTTTAAAATGCTTAACTTTTTGGTAATAGACGAAAAAAGCGAAAATTTACCGTTTTTTATCTTCATTTGTTTATAACTATGTATATCATCAAAATCGGCTGCAGGAAACATATAGGTTATTATTATAGATGTCCATACTACTCAAAAAATTTAGTTTCGGCCTGGAGGGGGTTGCGTCACCAACAGTATATTTTTTTCCTTATTTCTCTGAACATATAGCCCAATAAATGACCGTTTTGGAGTGTAATTTCCAGGGGCAACTCCGAATTGCATGAAAATTTGGATTTAGGTTCTACTTACCCTCCACTTCAAAGTTGAATTTGTGCCGTTGGTTGCTTTTACTTGGGGGGGGGTGACATTTACCCCTTCTCGGGGGGTGAAAAACGCGTGTTTAAAATATGGCCGGAAATTGATAAATTGAATTATTTTAAGCAATTTTTGTGTTATAAAGTTTTTTACGTAAGTCAATACTTTTCGAGTTATTCGCGATGTAAAATGTTGATTTTTCGACAAAAAACTACGTTTTCAGACCGTTTTTCCCAAATAACTCAAAAAGTAAATATTTTATCGAAAAAAAATATTTTTAGCAAAAGTGTAGCCTATAAAAAAAAACGAAAAAAATGGTGTACCAGTAAAGTCTACAAATTGAGTAGAAGCAAAGTTGTAGCTCATGAAAAATACGTTCTTATTCGTATAATTCCAAATCGAATAATTCAACGCGAAAAATCACCGAAAAAAGAAGCGTTTTTCGGGAAAACCTTATGGTAGGGGAGCCCAAGCGGGGATTTTTGCAGTCACTCGAGCGCGTCAGATTAGCATATGGTGAGAAACCTGGTACCCTGCAGATGTACCTCTACTATATATTGGCTCTTAACACAGGGGAGTTCGTTAAGGGGGGCCCGAAAAAAAAAATCTACCCTTAAAAAAACTCGAAATTGTCAGATTAAGATAAGGTAGGTTAAGTACATGCAAACGAGTGTATATTTCAAAAATCTGACGATTTGAGCCGGGCGTAAGGAAATGGGTGAGCCCCAAATTTTCACAAGAAAAAACCGAATATTTCGCGAAATGAATGACAGATCGAAAAACTAAAAAATACATGCTCAATATTTTTTAAAAATCTATCGAATGATACCAAACACGACTTCTCACGGAGAGGGGTGGGGGGTAAATTTAATATTTTAAATACGAATCCCGTGATATTTCGCGAAATGAACATCAGATCGAAAAACTGTAAAATACACTTATTCAATATTTTTGAAAAATCTGTCGAAAGGCACCAAACACGACCCCCCATGGATGTGGGGTGGGGGGTTACTTTAAAATCTTAAATAGGAACCCTCACTTTTTATTGCAGATTTGGATTCCTTACGTAAAAATAAGTAACTTTTATTCGAAACATTTTTTCGAATTATGGATAGATGTCGCTATAATCGGAAAAAACGATTGTTGGAAATGGAAAATTAAATTAAAAAATGGCAAGCGCCCACTAAAATGGAAAACTTTACTTAACTTTTTTTGGTTTTAGGACCTACTGTTTACAACCCAATAGGTCCCCAAAGCGCTCGAGTGACTGCACATTTAGCATACTTTGCTCCCCTACCATTATTAACATTTTTAAAGTATCAAAAAAAAGCTTATTTTATTTGTTTTTTACAAAAGTTTACAGCATCCAAAATAAACGAGTTACACTGAAAAAAAAAGTTGGCCCCTTTTTTTGGTAAAAAAAATCGTGAAAACCTCCCTCTATTTAGCACCCTAAATGAAGTTAATCGTTTGGCTTTACCATCTATTTTAACTGTATGTGTATTGTTTATATGATCTGTAAGTTTGATTGGTTTGAAGTGCTTATTTTTGAAAGCATTTGGTTTTATAGTAACAAAAAATTTCTAAACATTTTTGAAAATTTTAATTTTTTCAAAATAACTTAAAAAGTGTTAGTGATAAGAAAAATCTTAAAGAGTAAAAAAATGTAGGATTTCCTATTATAATATGCTAGTTTTGTTTTGTTTCTCCGTAAGACAAAAATTGGTTAAGATATGGCTGTTCAAAATTTGCATACACTCGTGATTAGTGACCCATTCAAGCTTTCTCAATTATAACCCTTTCAAAAATAAACACGGTGAGACTGACAGATCATATAAAAAATAGATAGGTAAGTAAATTGTTTGTAAAGCGGTAGCGATTAATTTCATTTGGGGAGCTAAACACGGCGAGATTTTCAGGATTTTTTACAAAAAAAAAAGAGGGCCAACTTTATTTTGAGCGTAACTCGCTTATTTTTAATGCTAAAACTTTTGTTAATAATTAAAACAAGCTTTTTATAAACACTTTAGAAAAGTTTAAATGGGTTTTTCCCGAAAAGTGCTTAATTTTTCGGTGATTTCACCTTGAAATATTCGATTTGGAATTAGACGAATAAGAACGTATTTTTCATGTGCTACAACTTTGTTTTTATTTGATTGATAGACTTTACTGATACACCATTTTTTTGGGTTTTTTATAAGCTACACTTTTGCTAAGGATATTTTTTTCGATAAAATATTTACTTTTTGAGTTATTTGCGAAAAACCTTCTGAAAACGTAGTTTTTTTGTCGAAAAATCAACATTTTCAATGGAAAATAACTCGAAAAGTATTGACTTAAGTAAAAAACTCTATAGAACAAAAGTTACTTAAAATCAGTCAATTTATCCATTTCCGATCTTATCTTGAACGTATGTTTTTTCACCCCCGAGAAGAGGAAAAGCAACCAACGGCACAATTTCAACTTTGAAGTGGAGGGTGTAGAACCTAAATCCAAATTTTCATGCAATTCGGAGTTGCCCCTGAAAATTACACAGTATCGCCGAATTTCCCGTTCATTTACTGGGCTAATATTAAAAACTACAAAATAAGATTGTATCGCGCAGTAAACTATTGTTCGGCTTCTAAAATTCAATATTAAACCAATGATAGCGACAATTTTATTGAATTATTAAAAAAATTATTACATTCTTTTTTACTCGTATATTTGTTTAAATTATTGTTAACCTACCTCAAATCGGAAAATAGTTATTGCGGTTTAACTTGTGATAATGGTGTATTCCATTTTATCAAATTATGAAATTGTTTTCGTCATTGGGTTCGATGGACATTCTATGTATATCTAAGCCACTGGGAAAATCCTGTAATATAAGTAATCCACAATTGTTTATAATACTGATGCCATGTACAGTGCGCTGGAATAAGTGTTACCCTCACCCCATATTAACCTAATTATTTTTAGCACATAAGCAAAACGCTTGGACAGGTCGATTTTTAAAATAATCACAATATATTATCTCATCAATGTTTCGAACTTTACGCGATCCGTGTTCAGGTGACAGTCATAATTCTGATTTTTTTGAGTGGGAAAGTACATCATGTGCACCTCATTTAAAAGCTTTTGAAATACAGTAGACTCCCATAAGTTCGGCCTCGGTTAGTTCGGTCTCCGCTTAGTCCGGCCACCTCTCTGAGCATTAGTCACACACATTCTTGTTTCACTTGCAATTTTTACTGTTTATAATATAGACAGTATACTGTATACTTGTTGTGTGTGTGGACAATAACTGTTTCGCGTCGTGCATTAAACTGCTTAAAAATGAGTGAAACGCGTAAACTTAAGTACAAGTCAATGGAACAGAGACTAGAAGCTCTGGAAAGATTGGACAAAGGAGAATTCGTGCAAAGTATTTGCAGAGATTTAAATGTGATATAAAAGAAACAAAAACGTGGCAAAAGTACAATAAACGACTGGCGGCGGCGTAATAGAAAAACTATTGAAGGCTTTTGTACACAGATTTAAACGGAAAAAGTTCTATAGAAGCGTTGCACACTGAGAAAAGCAAAACACGAATTGGTGCCTGGTGGAAGATGCTCTGTGGTTGTGGTTCGTTCAAGAACGAAGACGAGGAACCCCGTTAACTGGACCAATCGTAAAAGAGAAGGCTATGATCTTGCACTCAAAGCTTCAACCAGAAGAGGCGTTCTTGGCTAGTGAAGAATGGCTCTCCCGATGGAAAAAGAGACACGGGGTCTGCAAAATTGTTCTGCAAAATTTTTAAAAATCATTGGTGACCAAAACTTAAGTCCAAAGCAAATCTACAACATCGTCGAAACTGGGTTAAGTTTTAGACTTCTGCCAGAAAAACCTTTGCCACCTCACAAGAAACATCTGCGGCAGGATTTAAAGTTAGCAAAGAGAGGATAACGGTCGCTTTGTGTTCAAATGCCTCGGGGACCCACAAGATACCCCTATTTGTCATTGGCACAGTAGAAAAACCGAGAGCGTTTAAGAACATAAGCATGGAAACCCTACCAGTGTATTACCAGTCGCAGAAATCAGCACGGATGGACACATATTTGTTCAGGGAATGGTGTGTGTGGGAATTTGTTCCGAAAGTGAAAAACCATTTGACAAAATTAAATCTGCCCATCAAAGAACTTCTACTGCTTGACAACGCGCCTACTCACCAGGAAGGTCTTCAGTGTGACGATGAAAAAGAAATTAAATTGCTGTTCCTGCCACCCAATGTAACCAGTCCTCAACAGCCAATGGACCAAGGGGTCATTGAGTGCTTCAAGAGAAAGTATCGCCGAAAACTGCTTTCTGAAGTTCTTTCCAAACTGGAGGCTGATGACAACTTAGACCTCTTAAAAGTGCTGAAGTCAGTTAACATGAAGGATGTTGTGTACATGTCGGCCGAGGCATACATCGAAATACCACCATCGACGTTTGTAAGGTCTTGAAAAAAACTTTGGCCAAATCTTGCAGATGAGCCAAACAACATTCTTGTTAACGAACCTGGCCCTGGATTCCGTGCACTGTAGATATCTACATGTCGCTTTCTATTGGTGTCAATTTTCGTAAAAATATTTGAATTTTAGCTTTAATTGAATTATTTTCTAGTTTTGCTAGGTTATACTCTAATTGATGCTGAAGTGAGACTTAGTAAAACAAGAAAATATTTGAATTAAAACTAAAAATTCAAATATATTGACATTAATAGAAAGCGATATGCGCAGTGTCAATATATTTTAATTTTTAGTTTTAATTCAAATATTTTCTTGTTTTACTAAGTCTCACTTCAGCATCAATTAGAGTATAACCTAGCAAAACTAGAAAATAATTCAATTAAAGCTAAAATTCAAATATTTTTACGAAAATTGACATCGATAGAAAGCGACATGTAGATATCTACAGTGCACGGAATCCAGGCCCTGATGACAATGTAGCTCTATTGCACGACCTTCAGAAACTACCGAACTGTGGTCCCATTGTTGAAAAAGATGTTTTGGAGTGGATCGACTTTGAAAAGGAGCTACACAACGAGGCTTTGGACGACGACGAAATCGCCGAGTGTGTCATTCGCCAAGAAAATGAGAAGGATAACGATACAGATGCTGCTGATAATGAGGATGAAGATAAAGAAAATAAAATGAGCCTCGGTGAAGGCAAAACAGCTTTGCAACTGGCAGCTACCTACGTCAAACAGCAAAAATAAGCAACTGCCATCGATGGAATGATAATTAAAAAGTGAGATTGTTAAAAATTCAGAAAAAAAATGACTGATTTTTTAAGTGTTTAAGAAGCCAAAAAACCCATGTGCAATACTATTTTTAAATTTTATTAGGCCTAAAGTTCTGTAACTATTGTTTAATAGTATTTTTGTAACGGTCTATCTTTTCATATGTGTTAAATATATGTCAGAGTATTCCTCTGTGCTGTCTTCAACTTAATGTACAATTTTTTTGTTTTTGCTAGATTAATACAAAAAATAAATGGACATTTTTTAGATAAGCATCGGTTAGTTCGGCCACTTTTAAGTTCGGCCTAGGGTCCGGTCCCGAGGAGGCCGAACTTACGGGAGTCTACTGTATATGCATAGGCGTGTATAATTTACAGACACTGAGATTCTTGGTCATACCAGTCTTTAACCTTCTTTATTGTTATTACCGGCCGTCGGAAATAATGTAATCTTTCATTCTGCGTTTAAATTTTTCAAAAATACTTATTAGTTTTCTCAGGATTCGAAAAACATGAATCCCCATTTGAATAGCATTGCAGCCGAAAAAGGTTTTTCCCTTGGGAAGTTTTTTGATTTCAATTCATTCGAAGCTAAGTCAATTTCCAATTATATATTATTAGCAGGCGCATCCGTACATAATTATTGTATCAAAGAAACCATACGTCTACACTGTTACATCAGTAAATGTTTTTGGGAATTCCTTCAAATCGATAATTTAATAAGTAACCACACGACTTGTTTTTATCAGGAAATCATGTCACAAATGTGACACAATATTAATAATGCAAGACTCATTATCTAGATTAGACAAATTTTGATAACAAAAATAACATATACATACGCATTAAGTAAATACGTTTATATACGCATTATGTACTAACAACCGTCTGAATAATTTTTAATATTTGTATTTCTCTTAAATTCAATTTTATTTATTTGACAAAGAATTGATTATTAAACAATAATAGGCTATTGATTATGTTCAAAATAAGAGAGCTAAAAGGAACTACAATGTTAACGGAATTTTACTGTCTCGTATGGTTAATGGACCTTTAAATTTAAAAAAACCGCGGAGTGCTACCATTACCATTTAAATGGGTGCGTTTTTGAGAAAGGGGTGAATTAGTCCCTAGGCACAGGGTGCCATAGGGTGAGTTCTATGCACTTTTAGTACAAACATGTCTACAGAAAAATTGTTCCAGGTTAAATTTATAATAATAATTGAATTTTCTTCGTACTAAATGTGACATTGCATATACCCAAAGCTGCGCAGAAAAAAGTTACAGAACAATGTTTGCGAAGTAACAAGAAAAATGGACCAAAATCGCTGTGAGTGGTGAACTTTGAAAAATCATATTTTGGAAACTATAAATCAGTGCCTATATCACCGTGGAAAAAAGTTACGGGCCAAAAAACAAAATTGCTTTATTTCGTGTTTCTTGCTTGATTTTCTTTTGAATATATTTTTGTAAAAAAAAATATTTTTGACTTTAAAATGTGATATTTCGGTAGTAAATTGAACCTGGAACATTTTTTCTGTAGACGTGTTTGTACCAAAAGTGCATAGAACTCACCCTAATTCGCCCTGTGCCTAGGGACTAATTCACCCTTTCTCAAAAACGCACCCCTTTAAATGGTAGCACTCCGCGGTTTTTTCATATCTGGAGGTCCATTGACTATATGAAACAATAAAACCCCGTTAACGTTGTAGTTCCTTTCTAAAATACATAATCAATAGCCTAATAAAACACTGAAAACTTTTCTTTTCAATACTTCCACAAAATTTATTACAAGTTAATGTCACTACAGCTGTTTTGGCAGAGTGCCTTTCTCAAGTGATGTATGTGTCTGCACTTCAAAGTTTCTATCTAAATAGGTTGAGGAGTTGGGAGCTGTTTGTCTCAAGTTGGTCATTCAGAATTATATCTGCATTTTGTAATTTACTGATTTGTTAAACTGTTCATTAAAATAATTATTATGATCTATATAGAGGTGAAGTGCGTACGTAGAATCTGTTTTTCTATTATTGAAATACCTTTTGTGTTCTGCTATACGTTTGTCAAAGGTTCTGCCAGTTTGAGCGATGTCAGTTTTTGGACAGTCACCAAATGTCAGTTTGTATAGACCACTCTGTAAGTGCTTTTTCTTTTGGCTCTTATTGTTCTTAATGTATTTGCCTTTGTTGTTCTTTGTTCTGAAAGCTGGTATTATTCCTTTCTTTTTTATGTATTTTGCTATTTTTGTTGATATCTTGCCTGTATATGTGACAGAGCAGAAGGTACTGGGTTTTTCTGTGGAGGTGGGAAGACTAATTTCAGGGCTTTCGTATGCATATTTTGGTTTAAAATTTTGTTAATTGTTCGTTCGATGTACCCTTGTTTACTGCTATTTGCTTAATGATGTTCAATTCTATCTCGAACTTATTTTTTGACAGGGGAATTTCTGTCAATTTATGTAACTAACATGCTATAGTAGGTTGCTAATTTGTGTTGTGTAGGATGGGATGATGAATTGTGTATAGTTGTGTCAGTATGGGTAGGTTTATGAAATACAGATAACTCATATTTGACATTACCGTATAATAAATGGGGAAGTCTTGAAACAAAAGTTTTCAGTGTTTTATTGTTAGATAAAATGGATTTCCATGAAGTAACGGTCGAATCCATCAATTATTTAATTGATTATTAGTTTTTTAACTAAAGAGCGACCAAATAGTTTGGTATTTAAACGAATAGATATGATATTTTAAAGATACTCTGGCATTTTAATATTATTTGCTATTTTTTATTAGCAATTTTATTGATATATGCATTGTAATGTTTTCATTATGTGTGTTTTTCATACAGAATGTTCAATCTCCTCATCTCCATTTTAATATTCTTTTAAAATTGTGGTTCAAATTGAACCACAATTTCAGAGGAATATTAAAATGGAGATTAAAAGATTGGAAAATCTGTATGAAAAAAACACAATGAAAACTCGATTAAATTTTTGCGAAGATATAGGAATAAAATTATACCCAAAGAACTTGAAGTTACGTCCACCATAATCAAGAAGGGTTCAAAAAATTTTGCAGTGTAAAATGAGCACGAAAAATGTGCCTTACACTAGATTTGATTGAGGAGCTTGTAGAGGCTCTATTGCTCTCGATGTTCCCGGATAAAGTTCTTTGTAAATAACAATTGAGCCATAACGTATCTGTTATTATGTCTCTCTCCCAGGGTAGTATTCTCTCATTACTTTCATTATTATATTGGAAAGTTACGTAGCAGAAAGCCTCGTTAACAAAAATATTGAGTTGCCAACAAAATTTAAAATGTCCATGCCAAGCAACTATCCTGCCAAAAAGTGGGACGTATACTCCAAATTGAGCATAATAATCGGTAATAAAAAAAAAGAGTCCCTCAAAAATTTTGTGAATAATAGTTAATGGTATGCTAAGTATGCTTAATGGTATGCTAATGACAAAGTATGCTAAATGTGCAGTCACTCGAGCGCTTTGGGGATCTATTGGGTGTGAAGAGTAGGTCCTAAAACCAAAAAAAATTAGTAAAGTTTTCCATTTTCGTAGGGACCTGTCCATTTTTAATTTTATTTTCCATTTACAACAATCGTTTTTTTAGATTATAGCGCCATCTATCCATAATTCGAAAAAATGTCTCGAATTAAAGTTACTTATTTTTACGTAAAGAATCCAAATCTGCAATAAAAAATGGGGGCTTCCATTTAAGATTTTAAGGTAACCCCCACCCCACCTTCGTGGGGGTCGTGTTTGGTGCAATTCGATAGATTTTTCAAAAATATTGAGTAAGTGTATTTTTCAGTTTTTCGATCTGATGTTCATTTTGCGAAATATCGCGGGATTAGTATTTAAAATATTAAATTTACCCCCCACCCCTCTCCGTGGGAAGGCGTGTTTGTTATTATTCGATAAATTTTTGAAAAATATTGAGTACGTATTTTTTAGTTTTTCGATTTGTCATTTATTTCGCGAAATATTCGCATTTTTTTTGTTAAACTCTGGGACTCGCCCATTTCCTTACTCGCTCAAATCGTCAGATTTTTGAAATATACAGTGTTTTGAATGTATGTACTTAACTTACCTTATCTTAATCTGACGATTTTGAGTTTCTCTAAGGATAAATTTTTTTTTCGGCCCCCCCCCCCCTTAACGAACTCCCCTGCATTAAGAGCCAATATATGCTAGAGGTACATTTTCAGGGTACAAGGTTTCTCTCCATAACTAACAATAATAATTTCATTATTAATATTCACAAATATTGAATATGTACAGATTTAGTACTTACGTGTTGAATATTATAGGTTTATTATTTTGTGAAATCAATTTACCTTATTTACACGACTCTAATTTGAGACTTACATTCGTATGTAATAACATTCCTTGGTAATTTGTACTGGCATGTATTTTTCTTATTGTTTTTTTTTTCTGTAATAACGAACGAACTCCTAAAGTAAGGAGAAACTAAGGAAACTATTAAGACTAATACTAAAAATATTAGCACAAAACAAGTTCAAGAGAAATCATTAGAATACAACAAACCGGCATATTTTTGTTTCGTGGACCTTTAGAAAGCGTTTGACAGGGTTAAATTAAAGGACGTTATCTATTTGTTATACTCAAGAAACTTACCTTTAGGAGTAACTAAAACGATCGGAAACATCTACCAGAACAACACGATAAAATTAAAAGTAGAAGATGAACTAATTTACCGAATTGAGGCTGGAAATGGGATAAGACAGGAAGATTCTCTGAGTCATTTATTGTTCAACCTCAACCTAATCATGGATGAGAAAAAAAAAAGAATGTGTGTGTACTTTGTACGCACTTAAGAAGTTATACTTCTATTATTAAACTAATTTTAATACTTACTACTTTCCAAAAATTTTTATTAAAACAATACGAAAAATTAAAAAAATAAAAGAATAAAACACACGCAAACACATTGAAAAATGAAACCAAAGAAATTATTTCTGAACAATTGTTGAGAAAATTTTAACTAAATACGTATTTTCTGAAAAAAAATATAATAAATATACTTACAATCATAAAATGTATAAAAAAAATAAAAATTTCCATCGGGAATTGAACCTGCGTCTATCACGTTTAGATTATTATGAACTCACCCCACGCAGAATTTAACTACAAAGACATTGTGAATGACGTGGGAAGATATACCAAGCAACTAAACAATTTTAAAAAATTTTGACAGTTTGTTGCTTATTCTGTTAGTTTAATCAGATAAGTTTGATTCTTGTGGAATGAAAATACGACAAAATATAGACTAAAAAAGTAATATATTAGATGGAGAGTTTTGTTGGTAATCAAATGATGTAAATCAAAGCATTACCTTTAATTACTAGCTATAGGTAGGTACATTTTCCAAATAGGTATTTACCTAATTTGTAATTTTTTATTACAATACTGAAACATTTAAAATAAGGTACGTACCTGTTGCTTTTAAAAACTATTTAAAAAGTCACTACAAGAATAATTATAAACTTGCTTTTTGTCTCTGTCCTCACAACAATAAAAACTAATATACACAACATTTTGTTTATCCGGAATCTCCATTTGAACAATTATTGACAGATGAGTTTAACACCCAATCAGATCCCGCATAACGTTTCATACCATACTGTCAGTGTGCGCATGCGCCCAGTAAAAATAAAAATTTACCCTTGTGCCTAAAGAAGTATAACTTCAAAAAGTAAGAAGTAAAAAGGGATGCCAAATGGGAGAAAAACAACGTAAAATAATCTGCTATGCAGATAATGCAATACTAATCTGTCAAAGTGAAAATTATTCACAGTGAAATACATCCACAAATAATCCAAATGGCTTGTGAAATTTGAATAACTGTTCCTCTACACTCACCAGCACAAAATTCTGCCACTCATAATGTTTTATTAAGTTTGACAATCTATAACTTTATTATTTGTACTCCGATTTTCAAGATTCTTTCATCAGTTTGTAGGTACATGTATTGATGTAGTTTGTTATTATTCCCGTAACAAAATTTTTTTGCTTAGATGGCATTATACGGGGGGTGAATATAAGCGTCGTTTTTTCTCCTAAATTTAGAAAACTGGAAAAATTGGAGGACTTATTTTGTTTCATACTCCTTTTGTATTATCTTGGAGGTATCACTAACGTTTTGTTGTTTGAATTATCCGAATATCTCTTGTGGTGTAAGAGCTGTAAATAAAACACTGCTTTGAAGGTTTTATTTAATTAAAAATATCAAACGCACTAAAATTAACGAAACAAAAAAAATGAACAACAAAACAATTAAATAGCGTGTATGCCCACCTCTTGCAGCAACGACTGCTCGCAATCTGTTTAGTATCGAATAAAGATGTGTTATCCTTGCCTGGGGAATAGCCCGATATTTCTCTACCAGGGCCATAACTGTACCAACATTTCTGGAGGACTAGGATGATTTAATTCGTCCCATAAATGCTCAATAGGATTGAGATCTGGGCTGCATGTGGGCCATTCTAATTTTCTCAATCCAACCTCTATTTTATGAGTCAGTCAGTGTTTTTATTAAAAAAAAAATGGTACAGCTCTTACATGAAAAGAGATATTCGTATAATTCAAAAAACAAAATTTTAATGAAGCCTCCGGGATAACATGAGAACTATGAAACAAAATCAGGTATTCCATTTTTCCACAGAATGTTTTAAAGTTAGGAGGAAATACAACACTTCCATTCACCTCTGTATAATGCCATGCAAGCGAAATTTTTTTGTTACCGGAATAATACCAAACAATATCAATACATGTACCTACAAACCGGTGCAAGAATCTTGAAAATCGGAGCACAAATAATAAAGTTATAAATTGTCAAACCTAATCAAAAATTTTGGGTGGCGGAATTTTGTGCCGGTGAGTGTATAATGAGGTCATACAATGTACTACAATAAATTTAACCAAATGTAGAATTCTTTTGTAGACCCACATTTCGAAGTGTTCTTACTTTTTTTTTGGTAATCCATGTTTCAGCTGCCTATGTAGGAATGGGAAAAGTACGGGCATTGACCAACCTGAGCTTAGTATTCCTTGTTATTGTTCGTTCTTTCCAGATTTTAAATAATTTAGCTGTTGCAGTTCTTAAACGATATTAAGGAGGACATTGGGACCCATTTGCGACAATCGTATATGGAGAATAAGGTTCAACCACGAGTTATACTAACATTATGAAGAACCATATATAGCAAGTTATGCAAAAATACAAAGATTGCGCTGGGCAGGTCATCTTATAAGAATGGATAATGACAGAGCACCTAGTATAACGCTTAGCGGAATTATTGTGAGACGTCGCGCAGTAGGAAGACCAAGGAAGAGGTGGATAGACGAAGTGAGAACCGATGCTAAAGAGATATTGAGGGTGGATAACTGAAGGAGAGCAACCAGAGACAGATACTTGGAGGGTTAATCCGTGCCAAGTGGTCCAATATAAATTAAGTTGGTTGCTTGACTATTCTTAATATTTTTTATTTTTCTACCTTTTAAACTTCAGTCTATAGAGATTACAGAATTCCATTTATTTTATTTAAAAAAAAAATTAGTTTGCCGATGACGACCATATTTTATTATTATATGGCTTCGCTCTTTAGCAAATATTTTCACTGAGGTTCGTCTTAGTATGCTCTAAAGTAAGTATCCTCTAAAAAAACGGCCTATAGCATTATTTAATTTCAAACTACCCTTAAGGCCTTAAATGAACCTCAAAGTTTGAAAAGGTAAACTGATAAAATTCCATTTTCAGCATTTTTTTAACAGCATAAGGCAAGCCGATAATGGTTTGTAATTTTTTTCTGCAAAAGACATACGTACATACTTTAAATAAAAAAAGTTTGAGCTTTGAGACTTGAGTAAATTTTTTCAAAAACAATCTCAAAAATGTAATTTTTTTAAAAATCTCAAAGTTTGACCCCTTATATACCTAATGGGCACGGATGAAAAAATTTGAAATTCGGCTGAATGTTAGCCCCTAGCAAGTAGAATAAGAAGTAAAAATTTGGAGTTGCAGACTTACGTCATATAGGAGTTACAGGCCTGAAAAAATGGTCAAAAATCAAAATGGTCAAAATTTGAGCGTTTGCGGGCAGGGTAATTAAAATTCAAATAAACTGTCTAATGAAATAAAAATTAATGTATTTTCGCCAAATTTCACAATGAATACAAATTTATACATGGTGGGCCAAAGAAAAGAGTTCACCGTGATATTTGGCAGTTATTAGATTTTAAGGGAATGCCCAAACAGGTCGATTTTTATTTTTAAATTACAATTTTTTTATATATATTTCATACGTCTTCATGTCGTGTCGTCGATAATTTTTTTAATGGGAATAGGGGGTCGTATGTTATCTCATTTGAAAGAGTGTTGAATTCTGTGTTCAGTAGTATAAATAATAATATAATTATTTATACAGGGTGGCAAAAAATAATTTTTGAATTAAATTAATTGACACAAAAAGAAGAATGTATGTAATTTATTTAACTCAAAATACATTTTTTTGCTGTCACAAAATAGAAAAAAAAAAATTATTTTGCAAATAAACATTGCTTTTCGCTTAAATTAAATGTTCAAACTGTCAAGAGGTAGGTGGGAGGCTGTTTGTGATTTAATTTAAGCGAAAAGAAATGTTTATTTGTGAAATAAACATTTTTTTCTATTTTCTAACAGCAGTAAAATGTATTTTAGTTGCCACAAGAGCCCTATTCCCTTTTAAAAAAATCATCGATTACGTCATCACGCTCTGATGGATGACGTCACCTAGTATGAAATATATCCCAAAAAGTTGCACTATAATAAAAATAAAAATTGACCTATTTCGGCATTTCCTTAAAATCTAATAGGTAACTATTGCCAAATATCGAGGTGGACTCTTTTCTTTGGCCCACCCTGTATAAATTTGTATTAATTGTGAAATCTAGTGAAAATACATTATTTTTATTTCATTAGACAGTTTATTTGAATTTTAATTACCCTGTCCGCAAACGCTCAAATTTTAACCATTTTGATTTTTGACCATTTTTTCAGGCCTGTAACTCCTATATGACGTAAGTCTGTAACTCCAAATTTCTACTTCTTATTCTACTTGCTAGGGGCTAACATTCAGCCGAATTTCAAATTTTTTCATCCGTGCCCATCAGAGATAAGGGGTCAAACTTTGAGATTTTTCAAAAAATTACATTTTTGAGATTTTTTTTGAAAAAATTTACTCAAGTCTCAAAGCTCAAAGTTTTTTTTTATTTAAAGTATGTACGTATGACTTTTCCAGAAAAAATTACAAACCATTATCGGCTTGCCTTATGCTGTTATGCTGAAAATGGAATTTTATCAGTTTACCTTTTCAAACTTTGAGGTTCATTTAAGGCCTTAAGGGTAGTTTGCAATTAATAATGCTACAAGCAATTTTTTGAGAGCATACTTTTCTAAAAAGTTTGGTTTTTGATTTATTGTTCTAGGACAAACCTCAGTAAAAATATTGGCTAAAGAGTGAAGCCATGTTTTCCGTGAAAATGATCGACACGCTTTAACAAAAATGGCCGTCATCGGCAAACTAAATTTTTTTAAAATAAAATGAATGCAATTTTGTATTCTCTATAGACTGAAGTTTAGAAGGTAGAAAAATAAAAAATATTAAAAATAGTCAAGCAACCACCTTTGGACCACTTGGCTTGGATTGACCCTGGAGGCTGATGCGGGAGGCAAGGGCCCGACTTGAGCTGTATCTAGGAGAGAGAGCTAGTCTACTCTTTACACTTTACACTAAGGACCAATCATCATTGTTGTTTATCAGTTAGCCAAAGTATACAAATCTATCTACTACTTCGAAATTCGCCACTTCGTTTATGTGCGGTAGATTTATTATTTTTGTCCTGTCTACGATCATTATTTTTCTTTTCAAGTGTTGATGAGAAGTCCGAATTCTTTGATTATCCTGCTTAGTCGTTCGATGGTGGTAATCATTTCGACTTCATTCGCTGCTAGTATATAATTCTTATAAGAGATTTGAAGATGACAACAATACCATATGTAAAGGGCTTATCAGAAATATTAAAAAGGATAATCATAACAAATAATACATTATTATGTCCAATACCAAACTAAACAGAACACAGGAGAGATCAAAGAACTGAATCTCTAAAATACCTTGTGAAAGCAACAATTTTTATGTGGGAGAAACTGCTAGACCACAGTGTCAGGATAACCGACTGATCATACACAAAAACGGAGACTTGACAGTTCCCAGATATTCAGACATGCCTGAGTCAATGAGCGCATAGTCCAATGAAAAGATACATCAATAGTTATGAAAGAAACACACAGGAAAAAGAGGAAAATCAAATAAGCAGTCCTCATCTTAAACAATAAAGAAAAATGTGTTAATAAACCCTTCAACAAAATGTAGCAGATCTGGTTACCAAAAATAAAAGAAGATGTCTCATAGAAGGTCAGAAATACATCATCTACAATTTTATACATTACACATAAACACCATACATAGACACAAACAAAATAAGAATTTGATATCATTCTGAGGGTATAGTATAAACATCATCATCAGAATTTTCAACTAAAAGCATGGCTTAAGATCGAGGCCAAATAATTCACCTGTCAAATTTATCAAGACGGTTTCCGGAGTTAAAATAGAAATGTCAAAAACAAACATAAAATGTAATTTTTATTACAATCAATTGGGGTGTAATCAATATAAATATACTCAGTGACATTAGAAGTGTTACACTCAGAAGGAATCATATCTTGAACTTAATTTTTTGGCAGCACAATGACTATATTTAAAGCATATATGATAACAATATCAATGTTTTATCTCTTATAGTTTTTGTAGAAATGAAGTTTTATCTTTAAATTTTTTTGTGAAAAGACCAATGTACGAAGACATGTTGGTACATAAATTTTTAGTTATTATTCCTCAGTTTAATTGTATTCAGTGTAAGAATTTGCTTCGAGTTCGAAGACACCAAAATTACCACCATTTTAGCGATTTTGACAGGGGTAGAATTATTGCCTCTAGAGATATGGGTTTTTCGTATCGCGAAATTGGCCGTCGTGTTAATTGTACGGCAATGACAGTTGTACGAGTGTGTTGTGTGTGGACAAACGAAGGTAGAGGAAGAGGAAGAAGACCAACTGGTCAACCGAGGCGTACCACAGAGCGTCAAGATAGGCGCTTTGGACTCCTGGCTCTGCGAGACCCTTTTGCTACTACGCGTCAAATCGATGACCAATGGTTTGGAGTAGAAGGTAGACTTGTTACTATACGTACTCTATACCGTAGCATTCGAGCCTTTGGGCTGGTTTCATTCCGCCCACGACGAGTGCTTCCTTTGACTGCGGACCACTGTCGTCAACGTTTGAATTAGTGCAGAGAACGGCAGCATTGGGTGGCAGAATGGCATAATGCAGCATTCAGCGATGAATCGCGGTTTTGTTTAGGTATGCATGATGGTCGTAAGATGATAAGACGCCGCCGTGCAAAGGGACGAAATATCGGTCTTGCTGTTGAGAGACATCTACACATGACAGTTGGAGTAATGGTTTGGGGGGTTATTGCCTATGGTAGCCGATCACCACTTTTGTTTATTCGAGGCAGTATGACAGATGCGCGTTATGTTGATGACATCTTACAAACCACTTTACTGCCTTATCTAGACGGCTGTCGAAACGCCCTTTTTCAGGAAGACATCGCGCGTCCCCATATTGCTCGTCGAACTATGGACTTTCTCCAAGAAGCTGGGGATAATTTTTTGCCGTGGCTACCCCGTTCACTGGGTATAAATCCTATCGAATATGTGTGGTATATGATGGGGAGGAGGCTGTCCACTTTGCACCATCCTCCACAGACTCTGGTACAGTTAATCCATGAAATTCAAGTTGCTTGGAACGAGGTGCCACAAGCAGACACCGATCATCTCATTTTGTCAGTGCCTAGACGTGCACAGGGAGTGTAGTTAGCTAGGGGGTCGCCAAACACGTTACTAATTTTTTTTTTTGATTACATGTCAATAAAATGTCTTGCCAATATTATCGTTTCATTCTTTGTGAAAATGTAAATGAAGTTCCAGAAATGATTCCTTCTGGGTGTAACACTTCTAATGTCACTGAATATTAATCTGGGCTAATTAGCAAAATACAAGGAATAGCTATTTGTATAACAAGGGAGGAAAGTGCTACTTTTCCTCCCGAGAATGAAGTTTACTGCCCGACGCGTAGCGGAGGGCAGTAATCATTCAAGGGAGGAAAAGGCACTTTACTCCCATGTTATACATATGTTTTTTCCACCTTCCTCAAATAACAAGTCATTTTTTTATTTTTACTTAATATATTTATGTAACTAACCAACAAAATTTATTAGAACTAAAACCAACAAGTAGGTACATTATAACTGTCAACTGTCAAATATAAGTCAAATTATTAATGTAAACATTGTTTAATCAGAATAACAATTTACTGTTTTTTACCATTCTGCAAAATACAGTGTTTTTAAATAAACGTTAAAATCTATAGATACTTACGTAATAGAAAATAGATATTGTACAGAGCGTCAATAAGTTATATTTCATGAATGAAATACCATGACGTCACTTTTACTTTTCCTCCCTAGGGAGGAAAAATATTTTCCTCCCTAGGGAGGAAAAGTACAACTTTGCTCCCTACAATCAGGTCCGGACAAGTATACTTTCGGTAGAGGTAGGTGGAAAAAGTTATTTACCAGCAATTTTATTACTGGAATCGAATCTAATTATTGTATGTATTAATAATATAGGTATGCAAAGTCCGCAGATAGTGTGCTACTTTTTTTATAAACAAAATGGCGTCCGAAAATCGTGTTTTTTTCAATTTTTGCTCTATAACTCCGAAGATTTTAACTTTACACCAAAAACATTAAAATAAAAATTCACCGCAATTAAATTGTGCATAGAGACATGTTTTTCCCGATTCACTTCGACGAAAACTTTCCCCGGAAAAAGCGGGTTTTTCCAACAAAATCTTTAATTTTCAACTAAAATTTTAGATAAGTAATTGTTAATCAATAATTAAATAACTTGGTAATATAAAAGCCCTTTTCGTATAAATTATAATTCCGGAAGCCGATCGAAATTGAACGAACAGTTTAGCAACAATTGAATTGTTAATTAAAATTTTTCGGTCGCTATAACAACGATAATAATTATGATACATAAGAATAACTATGATTTTTTCATAAAAAGACACTATACCTATCTAATGTACTTTACAGAATTAAAATTAGAATATTTAAGCGGCCTCAGGAATATTTTAAAATTATAAACAATTTTTTGGCTTATAAACAAATAGAATATCTCGGGAAATATTAAACTAAATTAAATCGTGAAAACGGTATTCGAAAAACAGTGGCAGGATGCTTCTTAAAAAAAAAACGTTTAATTATGACGAGTGATTCCTGAGATACAACCAGTCAAAGTTGACCGGAATTTACGGCAAAGATATAAACAATAGGATCATAATTTTCAAACCATCACCTTTTTATTTTTGTCCTCTTTCTCCACACCAATTGTCATATTTTTAAAATACTCATAACATATATTATTATAATAAAAACTATCGATAATACGTGTGAAAATTGCCAAAAATAGCCCAATTCCACTCAAAAATTAGGTTGGAGAAAATGTAACCCTCAAAGTTCAAAATCGGTATACGTTAAAAAAGTGCATTTTCTCGGCTTCCCATGGAGCAATTTCCTTCATTCTTTTTTTGTTCACTAATAACTCGAGTAGAGCCATCGAACTAATGCATTATTAAATGTCAAACTTGCTTTTGTTTTGTTATAATAGATTAATTTATTTATAAGAACAGAAAACTACATATTTTTTCCAGTTGTAGGCTTTTTTTAGATAAACTTACTAGTCCTGTCGCCAGGGGGGGGGGGTACAACGGCCTCGTTAATTCAGATGGACTTACTCAAGTTTTTTTTATGTATTTTGACCCGTAGAACACGAATTTTTTGGGTAACAGTTGATCCGGATGTCGATAAGATTGTTATAGACCAAGAACTTGAGGAATCAAATAACAGCGATTTTTGGCAAAACAAAACACTATTTTGTATTTTTTGGGCCATTTTAAGTAAAAAATATTTCTACAAGTTTTTTCGTAGGATGCACAGTTTTCGAGATAAACGCGGTTGAACTTTAAAAAAATCGAAAAATTGCAATTTTTGAACCCGAATAACTTTTGATTAAAAAATAAAATAGCAAGTCTGCTTACCGCATTTAAAAGTTTAAGTCAAATTATATCGGTTTTGATTATTTCCATTGGTAAAAATTTATTTTTTTATTGTTTAACAAAGCTATAAACACGTAGGGTTTCCCGTGCTTTTACATGTGTTTTAACGCATGTAACGTAGAAATAGTCTTGATTGCACTAGTACCTATTCTACCTACTCGTTCGATTTTAAATGAGAAATCATAGAAACATCACTCACGCACTAGTTGTTTGTAGCTTTGTTTAACAATAACACAATAAATTTTTAGCAATGCAAATAATCAAAACCGACATAATTTGACTTGAACTTTGAAAAGTTATTCGGGTTTAAAAATTGCAGTTTTTCGATTTTTTGAAAGTTCAACCGCGTTTATCTCGAAAACTGTGCATCCTACTAAAAAACTTGTAGAAATATTTTTTGCTTAAAATGACCCAAAAAATACAAAATATTGTTTTGTTTTGCCAAAAATCGCTGTTATTTGATTCCTCAAGTTCTTGGTCTATAACAATCTTATCGACATCCGGATCAACTGTTACCCAAAAAATTCGTGTTCTACGGGTCAAAATACATAAAAAAAACTTGGGTAAGTCCATCTGAATTAACGAGGCCGTTGTACCCCCCCTGGCGACAGGACTATACTACAAGTGTACCTTTTAAAGTTAAAAACATAAATATTCTCATTTGAAAGCTGTATACTTATTTAAACAATTTTTATTTAAACAAATTAAAATTTTGTGTTATAATAAATAAATTAATTTATTATAACGAAACAAAAGCAAGTTTGACATTTAATAATGCGTTAGTTCGATGGCTTTACTCGAGTTACTTGGGAACAAAAAAATAATGAAGGAAATTGCTCCATGGGAAGCCGAGAAAATGCATTTTTTTAACGTATACCGATTTTGAACTTTGAGGGTTACATTTTCTCCAACTTAATTTTTGATTGGAATTTTTCTATTTTTGGAAATTTTCACACGTATTATCGATAGTTTTTATTATAATAATATATGTTATGAGTATTTTAAGGATATGAAAATTGGTGTGGAGAAAGAGGACAAAAATAAAAAGGTGACTGTTTGAAAATTATGATCCTATTGTTTATATCTTTGACGTAAATTCCGGTCAACTTTGACCGGTTGTATCTCAGGAACTACCCATCATAATTAAACGTTTTTTCTTTTAAAAGAAGCGTCCTGCAACTGTTTTTCGAATACCGTTTTTACAATTTAATTTAGTTTAATATTTCTCGAGATATTCTATTTGTTTATAAGCAAAAAAATACTTTATAATTTTAAAATATTCCTGAGGCCGCTTAAATAGTCCAATTTCAATTCTGTAAAGTACATTAGATAGGTATAGTGTCTTTTTATGAAAAAATCATAGTTATTATTATGCATCGTAATTATTGTCGTTATTATGGCGACCGTAAATTTTTAATTAACAATTCAATTGTTGCTAAACTGTTCATTCAATTTCCATCGGCTTCTGGAATTATAATCTATATGAAAAGGGCTTTTACATTACCAAGTTATTTAATTATTGATTAACAATTACTTATCTAAAAGTTTAGTTGAAAATTAAAGATTTTGTTGGAAAACCCGCTTTTTCCGGGGAAAGTTTTCGTCGAAGTGAATCGGGAAAAACATGTCTCTATGCACAATTTAATTGCGGTGAATTTTTATTTGGGTCTTTTTGGTGTAAAGATAAAATCTTCAGAGTTATAGAGCAATAATTGAAAAAAACACGATTTTCGGGCGCCATTTTGTTTATAAAAAAAGTAGCACACTATCTGCGGACGTTGCATACCTATATTATTAATATATATAATCATAGGCTTCGATTCCAGCAATAAAATTGCTGGTAAATAACTTTTCCCAAAAATGGCCTATTCTCCGATAAAATCAGCCCAGACTATATACATTATATTTAAAAAAAGTCTTGTTTTCTTTTTTTGATCTTGTGCTAAATTTAAGAGTTAAAGAAAATAAGTCTTACTGTGTTTTATTTTGTTCTAGTTGATGAAGTTCGCAGAGAAGGTATTAGGGGAGAAGCTATTCATAATGTTGATGAAAGGAACATTTTATGGGCATTTTGTTGCTGGTGAGGACCAGATTAAAATAAAACCAACACTACAGCGACTAAGATCATTTGGAGTTAAACCCATCCTTGACTACTCAGTCGAAGAGGATTTGTCTCAAGAAGAGGCAGAGAAACGTGAACTTGAGTAAGTAGAAATAATTCATGTAAGCGAATATTTTTAGTGTTAAATATCCTTAGAGTCCAGGGTAATAAGGATTTTCTCGGGACACTCAAAGATCCAGGTAGCTGAATACGTTTTTAGTTATTGTAGACCTATAGGAAGAAAACCTACCTGTGTCCTGCCTAGAGTTCGCGTCCGTTTTTAATTATTAACAATTTAGTGCAAAAATCGCGATTTTTTCGATTTTTTGCACTCTATTCAAAATCTAAATAGTTGACATAAAATTACAAAATTCAGTTTTTTAGAACATTGAAAAACCTTCAAAATGCCGATTTTTGAAAGTTAAAAAGTTAATTTGTTGCTACGCAAACTGCAAAATAAGTGAAAATCGTTATTTGTTAATAACTTTTACTAAAACTACCTTAGAACTTTAGTGTTTCACCCAAAGTTGGATATTGGGGTACTTAACAAACCCTTAAAATTTGAAACCGATCCATTAATTAGTATAAGATTTATTATATTTGTTTATCCCAGAGACCTTTATTTTGCAATAATGTAAGACAGAAAATAATGAAGATAGAGCAATTCTGAGTATGTCAAATGAAAGTAGAAGAGTGATAGTATCAAAATGTATTAAAAAAAGATAAAAAAATAATTAACATAGTCAAAAATCCTAATGCCAAATTTTTAAAATTTTGTAGTTTATAAACATTTAGAATAACTTTAAAAATGATGTCCGTAGAATAGTTATTTATGAAACAGTTCGTGAAGTATGCTTTTTGCGAACGCACGCGATATTCAGAGCACGAGCGACAACGGAGCGAGTGCTATACATCGCGTAAGTTCGCAAAAAGTACTTCACGCACAGTTTCATACAATATTTTATCTACGATAAACAAATAAAAAAACTGTAACTCTTCGTCACTGGAATTCATTTCTATTCTACAATTTTTAGAACTTTGACATTTAAAAATTCTAATTTCTTTCAAACCACAATTTCAAAATTGTTATTGTAATTTATTGCTCATTATGTCATCACCATGACAACGCGAAAGTTAAGGATATTTGATTATATGAAAGTGTGTCAGAAACAGTGCGAAAAAGTAAATCCTATTTAAAATACATTGTTACTTCACGCACACTTAAAACCTTTCACGCACTGCTATCTATAATGACACTTTTCACAAACTAAAAACTTATACATAATATGACATAGAGTAGATAAACAATATTTTTATATATTCGAAAAGATAGTATTTTAACACGAATTTTCAAATAAAAAAATTTAGAAAGATGAAGTAGTTTTCAATCCTAATAGCAATATTATGGTAGGGGAGCAGAGTATGCTAAATGTGCAGTCACTCGAGCGCTCTGGGGACCTATTGGGTTGTGTTTATTAGGTCCTAAAACCAAAAAAAGTTAAGTAAAATTTTCCATTTTAGCGGGCGCTTGCCATTTTTTAATTTAATTTTCCATTTCCATTAATCGTTTTTTCCGAATATAGCGCCATCTATCCATAATTCGAAAAAATGTTTCGAATAAAAGTTGCTTATTTTTATGCAGAGAATTCAAATCTGCAATAAAAAATGGGTAATATTTATCCCATTTAATATTTTAAAGTAAACCCCCACCCCACCTCCGTGGTGGGTCGCGTTTGATACCATTCGATATATTTTTCAAAAATATTAAATAAGTGTATTTTGCAGTTTTTCGATCTGATGTTTATTTTGCTAAATATCGCGGGATTTGTATTTAAAATTTTAAATTTACCCCCCCCCCCTCTCTGTGAGGTGTCGTGTTTGGTATCTATCGATAGATTTTTGAAAAATATTGAACGTGAAGTTTTTAGTTTTTCGATCTGACGTTCATTTCGCGAAATATTCGCCTTTTCCTTGTGAAACTTTGTGACTCACCAATTCCCTTACGCCCCGCTTAAATCGTCAGATTTTTTAAATATACACTGTTTTGCATGTATTTAACTTACCTTATCTTAATCTGACAATTTCGAGTATTTTTAAGGATAGATTTTTTTTTTCGGGCCCCCCTAAACGAACTCCCCTGTGTTAAGAGCCAATATATGGCAGAGGTACATCTGCAGGGTACCACGTTTCTCCCCATATGATAATCTGACGCGCTCGAGTAACTGCAAAAATCCCCGCTTGGGCTCCCCTACCATTAATAATATTTAAAAATATTAAAATATTACTAAAAGATTTTTAAATTGAAAACTTATTGGTCCATTTTCTTGGTAACACCTCCATGGCTTCTAAAATTTGCAAGCCAGATGGATGCTCAAGCGAAGAAGACAAGAGGGAATTCAAAAACTTACAATTCACGACCCCGTCTGTTCAGCTGGTAAATTCCAACAGAAAATGGACCTAGTTACTCAAAGAAGTAACGACCAATATAAAAATAAAATAAAAATTCCATTTTTATTCAGTTGCAATGCAAAGGCAAAACAATCTTATTTTTCAATTAGAATACGGAGCGCAGTCCAGCCCTCTGAATCGACGATTTTCGACTCTTGTTGGAGTCTCATCGGAGAGAACGTAGGCCTGCTACTCCATACTCCAATGGAACTCTCGGTGTTGGTCGATTGGAGTATGGAGTAGCAGGCCTACGTTCTCTCGGATGAGACTCCAACAAGAGTCGAAAATCGTCGATTCAGAGGGCTGGACTGCGCTCCGTATTCTAATTGAAAAATAAGATTGTTTTGCCTTCGCATTGCAACTGAATAAAAATGGAATTTTTATTTTATTTTTATATTGGTCGTTACTTCTTTGAGTAACTAGGTCCATTTTATGTTGGAATTTACCAGCTGAACAGACGGGGTCGTGAATTGTAAGTTTTTGAATTCCCTCTTGTCTTCTTCGCTTCAGCATCCATCTGGCTTGCAAATTTTAGAATCCATGGAGGTGTTACCAAGAAAATGGACCAATAAGTTTTCAATTTAAAAATCTTTTAGTAATATTTTAAATATTATTAATATGGCTATTAGGATTGAAAACTACTTCATCTTTCAATTGCCAGATGACGCTAGTCACCTAGTCCATTCACGTCAGTTGCGGTGTGGGGGATGAACTCTCGGTGTTGGTCGATTGGAGTATGGAGTAGCAGGCCTACGTTCTCTCCGATGAGACTCCAACAAGAGTCGAAAATCGTCGATTCAGAGGGCTGGACTGCGCTCCGTATTCTAATTGAAAAATAAGATTGTTTTGCCTTCGCATTGCAACTGAATAAAAATGGAATTTTTATTTTATTTTTAAAAAAATTTAGCCTGGGCTCATTTGGAACAAAGTTAGCCATGTTTTTTTAATTCACAGCTAATTTGTTTATAATAATTAAGAAATCTCAAATGCCATTTTAAAGAATGGGATTTGTATTTTTTCCTTAAAAATTTGCACAAACATTATACCTTCACAGCACCCTCTACGATTTTTCAAAAATGTAGTGCAAACGATTACTAGGGGGAACCTACAAATCCAGCGAGTTAAAATACCGAAAAAGCAATTTCAAACGAATATAATTTGCTGTATCTCTGGATCAACTCAATGGATTTTGATCTTTCTTTTTTTAATTGGTATGTAATTTTTACGTACATTACAAATATGCAATTTGTTTATAAATTTATTAATTAATGAACAGTCTAATTTGTTTAAACAATTCTTGAAAAAGTTTTTTTTTACAAAAATCTATTTTTTAATCATAGTATCATTAATGATCACAGAAAAAGTTAAAGTGCACTTTAATAAATAAATTATTTTTATTAGATAATTATTTATTGAAGATAATTTATTTATTAAAGTATACCTTAACTTTTTCTATGATTAATAGGGATAGTATGATTAAAATCATGGATTTTTGGGAAAAAATTATTTTTTCAAAAATTGTTTAAACAAATTATACTGTTTATTAATTAATAAATGTATGGACAAATTGCATATTTGTAATGTACAGAAAAATTACATACAAATTAAAAAAAGAACGATCAAAATATATACAGTAGATCCCGAGATATAGAAAATGATAGTGTAGTTGCTCTTTTTAGTTTTTGAACTCGTGCATTTGTCGGCTCCCAGCTCCTCCTTCACTTACCGCGACTAGTCACCAATTGAACTACATTTTTAGAAATTCGTGTAAAATACCAGCTTTTCTAATATGTAAAATGACTTTTTCTACGGACAATATTTTTAAAGTTATTCTAAATGTTTTTAAACTACAAAATTTCACAAATTTGGCATTGGGATTTTTGACTATATTAGATAATTTCTGTATCGTTTTTTAGTACATTTTGATAGTATCAGTTTTCTACTTTCATTTGGCATACGCAGAATTGCCCTATCTTTATTATTTTCTGTCTTATGTTATTGCAAAATAAAGGTCTCTGGAATAAACAATTAGAATAACTCTTAAACTAATTAATGGATCGGTCTCAAATTTTGAGGGTTTGTTAAGTACCCCAATACCCAACTTTGGGTGAAACACTAAAGTTCTAAGGTAGTTTTAGTAAAAGTTATTAACAAATAACGATTTTCACTTATTTTGCAGTTCGCGTAGTAACAAATTAACTTTTTAACTTTCAAAAATCGGCATTTTGAAGGTTTTTTAATGTTCTAAAAAATTAAATTTTGTAATTTTATGTCAACTATTTAGCTTTTGAATGGGGTGCAAAAAATCGAAAAAATCGCGATTTTTGCACTAAATTGTTAATAATTAAAAAACGGACGCGAACTCTGGGTAGGTTTTCATCCTATAGGTATACAATAACCAAAAAAGTAGTCAGCTACCTGGATCTTTGAGTGTCCCGAACATGGTCTATTTCTAGCTTATTACCCTGGAGTATTATAATAAGTGTTCAAAACAAAATACCGTACGTTTAGTTTTCAATTAGATATACGCACTTAAAATGGCAACACTGCCAGCTTCTCACATTTAATGAGCTATGCCTTATTATGTATTATAATTAATAGACATTATAAACATTAAGAATGTAGGCGGCATAGAGTCAAAGAGTAGCAATATCATTGCCACATTCCCACGTTCAATAAGCTATGCGTTATTATAATTAATAGGCATGTAAACATTAAGAGTGCAGGCGGCATAGTCATAGAGTATCACTTTGATTGCTGGTACATCAGAGATGTACATCTACAGAGAAGCAGTAGAAGACAGAACAGCGGGTATGGTATAATTGCCAATGGAATAGTCATCGACAATCTGAGAGACTCTGGTGACACAGTTCTGCTAGCAACGGACAGGGATGATTTGCAGGCACTCCTACATTCAGCGACGGACCATAGCCAACAAATGGGTCTAAAAATAAACAAAGAAAAACCAATTGATGGTCATCAGCAAAAACAGAAATATAGCTAATAACTTAGCAGATATTAGAATAAACGGAGACATGGTGCAGAGAGTATAGCTGGTTCCTAAAAAAACCGATACGACTCTTAGCAAGATTATATTATACTGACATTATATTTATTATGACAGACTGTCAAAGTCAGTTAATATAAACAAACAAACAACTGATTACATATTATGTTAATTCATAAATTGTAATAATTATTAAGGTCTAAATTTTTATATTATTTTGAATTTCTGCATTTTATAAAGACCATATAAATGATAGTTTTTACGTAAAATAGGCTTGTTGTTATCATTTTTATCCAGATTTAGCCATACGGCTCACACTCCCTCTAAGGGGAAAATTGACTCATCCCAGATACCTACGGTATAAAAAGGATTGAGCTCTGGTGGGACTCTTTCCGTGTTATCGAGCCCTAGGTGACTTGGAATGCAGGTGTATCTCCCAAAAATTTTCGTACACTTCTGGCCGTCGCGAGTAGTACAGCTTTTTTATTATTATTAAGGAACAAAACAAACGACTTAACTCAACAATATGTATATTAAAGCAAGAATTGTAACCAAATTAAAAGATAACTGGGCACTATCAGAGGCAGCAAAACATTTTAACATAAGCAGAACCACAGTTTTTCTATTAATAAAAAATGGAACGAACAAGAAACTCTCGAAAGAAAGCGAGGGTCTGGAAGACCAAAACTATACTAAATTTAGGTATGTAAAAATAAAATTAATATTTTGTAATATCTCCATCAGCAGTGATAACAACTTGTAGTCTTCGGTCCTTCTGCGTGAAAGGAACTATGAAATTGTCTTCTTCAGAGAGCTCTTCCCAAACCTTGCTTTCTTTCGAGAGTTTCTTGTTCTCTCCATCTTTTATTAATATTAAAAACGGCTGTTCTGCTTACGTTAAAATGGTTCGCTACGGCAGATAGTGACCAACCAACCATCTTCTAATTTGGTTACAATTCTTGATTTTAGTTCTTTTCCAGCATGTGGAGTCATTTTTTGAGGTTGAACAGAATAAGTTATCTGACAAATTTTAAGATTTGGCAGTGACAGTGACAGTATGTAAATATTAAGTATTTATCCTAGCCCTGGCAGCTAAGGCCATTCAAATGAAGAGAAGAAGAAGTATTTATCCTTCAAAATACACTGCTCAATTTTCTACAAAATACGCTTTAAGAGTCGTATCAGGTTTTTTTTGAACCAGCTGTACAAGCATACAAGTATCTAGACTGCTTGGTGAATGAAAAATAGGGGCTTATCACAGGAAATCAAATGCAGAATAGAGCAAGCGAGATCATTATTTAGGAAAATGCAAAAACAGAGAGCTAAAAATTACGCTAAGAATAAGTTTACTGCGTTACTATGTGTTCATCCTTTTTTTCTATGGAATGGAATCATGGACCCTCACGGAAACAATGTGCAGGAGGATTGTGGCTTTTGAAATGTTGGCTTACCGCAGAATATTGAGGATATAGTGGATGAACAAAGTATCAAATCAAGTGGTAATACAACGGCTAAGCAAAGAAAGAGAAGTACTGAATACCATAAATGTAATTATCCAATGAAAGGTAGAGGGAAAGTGCGGCCCCGGACGAAGAAAAATATCCTGGTTTAGGAACCTCCGCCAGTGGGATGGAATGAGCACCACGACACTTATAGTCTAGCCGCAACATAGGGGGTCCCGTGTGCACTTTTAGGTCGCCGCGATTTGATGGTGGTATTATAGGTTTTTTGGGTCGCTTAATCCAATGGAAATGGTCTGGAGGTCCAAATGTGGTGCGTTTAATTGTTATTAACAAATTATGGTAAAATTAGGTGTTTTTCAGGAATTATTAGAAGCCCTGTAAATAAATTGGTAGTGTTAAGGTCATCTCTGGTGTATTTTTGGCCGCTGAATCGAATGCGACTAGGCGGGATTACTCAAAATGTGTTCGTATTTTGTTATTATCAAAATAATTGTTCATTGGCCGAAAAGCTCGAAATGCGTTATCTACAGCAAGTTTGTAGTCTTTTTCATAGTATTTTTATACGCTAAATCGATTGTCACTAGTCGTGATAGCTTCAACCACGTTCCGACTTTGTTATTAATAAATTATTGCAAAAATAACGGTTTACAGCACGTTTACTCACGGTTTTTGCTCTAAATTTTAAAAAACCACTTGGAATGACATGGAATTTGGCATGCACGTAGCTAACATGTCAAACAAAACAAGTGATATTGTGCCGATGTGTGCTTTTACCCTTGGCGTGAGTTTCACCCCGTTTCGGGGGTGAAAGAAGAAACCTTTAAAATAAGTCCGGAATTGGATAAACTGATTAATTCTAAGCAACGTTTGTTCTATACAGTTTTTTCACTAAGTCAATACTTTTCGAGTTATTTGCGAGTGAATATGTTTATTTTTTAACAAAAAAACCAAAAGCTCGAAAAGTATTGAGTTAGTGAAAAAACTGTATAGAACAAAAGTTGCTTAGAATTAATCATTTTATCCACTTCCAGACTTATTTTAAAAGTTTCCTTTTTCACCACCGAAAAGAGGTGAAACTCACCCCAGGGTAAAAGCAGACATCGGCACAATATCACTTGTGGCACAATCCAAGTGCTTTTTTAAAATGTAGAGCAAAAACCGTGAGTGAACGTACTATAAACCGTTATTTTTGCAATAATTTATTAATAACAAAGTCGGAACGTAGTTTAAGAGGAAACAGTAGCGATCAACAGGTAGCGAAAACGCGTTCCAAGATTGCGGCTGTAATTTTGAATATTTTTTCGAGATATTTGGCACACGTATTCGTAATATAATAAAGAATGGCGGTACAGAGCCCAATTTGAAAAATATATTAATATGTGGAAATTACTCTGTAATTAAATACAATATTAAAAAAACGAGCCTGTACCGCCATTAAGAAGAACAAAAAAATACACTTTCTTCAAATAAACTTTTTTATCCGATGCCTAGATTTTGTGTCATTTTGGAACTACTAATGAAATAAAAAAATTTAGTAGTTCCAAAATGACACAAAATCTAGGCATCGGATAAAAAAGTTTATTTGAAAAAAGTGTATTTTTTTGTTCTTCTTAATGGCGGTACAGGCTCGTTTTTTAAATATTGTATTTGATTACAGAGTAATTTCCACATATTAATATATTTTTCAAATTGGGCTCTGTACCGCCATTCTTTATTATATTACGAATACGTGTGCCAAATATCTCGAAAAAATATTCAAAATTATAGCCGCAATCTTGGAACGCGTTTTGGCTACCTGTTGATCGCTACTGTATCACCTTAAGCTATCACGACTAGCGGCAATCGATTTAGCGTATAAAAATACTATGAAAAATACTACAAACTTGCTGTAGATAGCGCATTTCGAGCTTTTCGGCGAATAAACTATTATTTTGTTATTAACAACATAAGAACATATTTTGAGTAATCGCGACTAGTCGCATTCGATTCAGCGACCAAAAATACACCAGAGAAGACCTTAACACTATCAATTTATGTACAGGGCTTCTAATAATTTCTGAAAAACACCTAATTTTAAAATAATTTGTTAATAACAATTAAACGCACCATAGTTGGTCTTCCAGACCACTTCCATTGGATTCAGCGACCCAAAAAACCTATACTACCACCATCAAATCGCGGCGACCTAAAAGTATCCACGGGACCCCCTATGTTGCGACTAGACAAAGTAAAAATCATGCGAGTGATCGCCAATGTCCTGGGAGGACAAGGCACTTAAAGACGAAGAATTTCTGCCAAAAATGTTGCCTGGCATCCTTCTGATTTGTTTAAGGGGTTACATAGGTCTTGCGGGTAAAAAGAGTAACTTTTAAAAAAATTATATCTCAAAAACTAAAAATTATTTTTATTTATAATTGGAACATGTAAAAGTATAGTACTTAAGGTACTCTCTAAAAAATTTTCAGCCAAAAATATTCATTTTTGTAGAGTTGACAGCAATTTTTCGACAACAGCCCTTTTTTGCGGTTGGCAGCATAACTAAAGGGTCGTTTAAACACAGCGATAAATCAAACAACTTATCAAGGTCAATCGAGTTGTTGCAACTTATCATTGTGTGTAAACGGTGCATCGCACAACTTATCAAAGTTGGAGTTGGGTTGAAGGTGGTATCGCATTGAATCGCAGCGTCTAAACAGCGTTTCAACTTGTCATCACAACTAGTTGCTGTGACTTATCGTTGTGTTTAAACGACGCTTAAGTCCAGTCTCATCTAAATACAAAAAATCAAAAAGATTCTTGTAGTTTATACCTCTGGCTAGTGAATGAACGAAGGAATTTTTATTAGGTGAAGTTGTTTTTGTTTTATAAAAAAAAACTACTTTAAAAATGGTCATTTTTGAAAAAATTAGAAGATTCCTTCGTTCATTCACTAGCCAAAGGTATAAGCTACAAGAAACTTTTTGATTTTTTGATTTCAGATGAGGCTGGACTTAATTATGCTGCCCACCGCAAAAGGGCTGTTGTCGAAAAATTGCAGTCAACTCTACAAAAATGAATATTTTTGCCTGAAAATTTTTTTGAGAGTATCTTAAGTACTATACTTTTACATATACCAATTATAAATAAAAATAATTTTTTAGTTTTCGAGATATAATTTTTTTAAAAAGTAGCTTTTTTAACCGCAAGACATGTAACCCCTTAAAGGGGACATTTTTGAACAGGATTCGGCAAAGAAACCGAATTAGATTTTTTTTCGTACGGTAAAATACGGTTCGTACGGTTTTGCCTCGCAAAATGCGAGGCCGCAAAATATTATGCGCATGCTATATAATCAACAATTTTACATAATATGAGTCTTATCTACAGACGATTATCTTTTTTTACTTGAAATTTCCGGAATTGTCAAATTTTAAGGTAGATAAACCTTTGCAGTAAACAGAGATAAAGGTACTGTTATCATTCGTCGCAACCACTGTCCTTGAAGTGAAAAAATGAAATATTACTTGAAAAAAATAGATGTAAATAAAAGATGTCTGGTTAAAAATAAGTTGCATGATATTATTAATAGAGTCCACATTTGTTTGGAGCTTTGTGTCATCACAAGCAACAAAATATAAGATTTTCTGGCACCCGTTCCTTAAATTTTGAAAAAATATGTTTTGGTTTGGAAAAATCGATTGAATACAGAGGAAAATACCCTATATTTATTTTATGCGTCATTTGCTGGCCGATGCCATATTTTTTATTTATTGTCAAAATTTTCCAGAATTATTGACATTGCTAATTTTCTTTATATCAAATACAGGGTGAGTCAAAACGCAAGTACATTATTTTCTCACTAATGTTAAATGGAACACCCTGTATTTTATATCATTTCGAAAAGCAACATTACCGTACTTTAATTTTTATATAACATTCCCTATGTCCAAATTTATTAGTTTTCGAGATATTTTCATTTTTCAGAGCAAATTATTTTAGGTGTCTAAATTTATCTAAATTTTAAGTAAGCCATGACTGAATTGACGATTACTGATTATCAAGCCGGTAATCAATGTAACAATGTAGCAAATAAAGAAATAAAAATAATTTATTAGTAATACATTTTACAAGAAAACACAACCACAACATGCAACATTTTTGAAACAATTAAAAACTACTTTTTTATGTAAATGTAACAAATAAAATAAAGAAAGAAAATTAGTAATAAATTTTACAAAAAAACACACAAACACAAAATACAACATTTTGTGAAGACAATTAAACACTACACAATTAAACACAACAAATAATAAAGAACGAAAAATAAAATAATTTATCAGTAATACATTTAGCAAAAAAAAACATGTTTGAAAAAATTAGAAGCTACTTTTAATAAAATATTTTTAATATTTAATTACATAAGGTGTTCAAAATTACCTCCTGACATATTTATGCATGCCTAAAAACGATCATTGAATGAGCTACTTACTCTACGAAGCATTTGTAAATTAAAACATCGAAATACACTTTGTATTCTATTTTTCATCTAATCCCTTGTTGTTGGAGGTATTTTATAAACTTCATTATTAACGTCACCCCAAAAAAATCAGTCCAGTTTATTAAATTCTGGTGAGTTGGGTGGCCACGCTACTGGTCCATTGAAAAATGAAAACATCTCGAAAACTAATAAATTTAGACATAGGGAATGTTATCTAAAAATTAAAGTACGGTAATGGTACTTTTCAATAGTGATATAAAATACAGGGTGTTCCATTTAAAATTACTGAGAAAATAATGTACTTGCGTTTTGACTCACCCTGTATTTGATATAAAGAAAATTAGCAATATCAATCATTCTTGAAAATTTTGACAATACGTAAAAAAATATGGCAAATAAACCATTGCTGTTTGCTTATTTTTATTTATACAGGGAGTTGAACTTGTTACGATTTTCATATAAAATTGATTATAACTTTGTAAATACCCTGTATAACATAACAAACCTTTATATTTTTGTGATTCGGAAGTTAACAGGATTTTGAATTTAAAATAAAATATAGGGTGTTCAGTTTAAAAAATCATAAGTCTGGTCTGCCTCTGGGTTATCGAAAAGCCTGTAACATTCTAACTAATTTTGTAATTAATTTGAAGCTCAAATGATGCTAAAATTTTTGTTATTAACTTTTATTGCTATTTATTACTATAGCGGATCTATTGAGCTTTACCCCACTAATCAATCACCCTGTATTTTTCTATTGATTCTTGAGATTATTTTCAATATAAGGGTTTCAACCTCCTAGTTGGGATGGATTCCAACCCCAAAAGCATACTTCGGCATAGGGTCAATTTTGAACGTAAGGGTTGACAATACAATGTTTTTCGAATATGAACTAGGGTTCATTATATCAAGTCAACATCTATGCCAAGATATTGTTAGATCATTAAGCTATTGTTTCTAATATCTATTTAAGTGGGTATATAGTGGCTAAACACCCCTTTAGGGGTTACGCCGCTTAAGCTCTTTAAATCTGTGTTTTGAGGTAGATGAGTCCTCAGTTTCTTTATTTAATTTTCTGTTATTTTTTCCCACCGTTTCCTATCTCTGATTTTTTGCTTCCATTGTCGTATACCCGCCCTATTGAGGTCATTTATTAGTTCTTGTAACCATGTAGATCTTGGTCTTCCACGTCCTCTTTTGCCAGCTGCTGATTTATTTTACACACACTATATCTTCCTTAATTTCTTCCAGTATAGCCCAGTAAATGAACGGAAAATTCGGCGATACCGTGTAATTTTCAGGGGCAACTCCGAATTGCATGAAAATTTGGATTTAGGTTCTACTTACCCTCTACTTCAAAGTTGAAATTGTGCCGTTGGTTGCTTTTACTTGAGGGGTGACAGTCACCCCTTCTCGGGTGTAAAAAAACATACCTTCAAGATAAGACCGGAAATGGATAAATTGACTGATTTTAAGCAAAAATTTTTCGCAAATAACTCAAAAAGTAAATATTTTATCGAAAAAAATATCCTTAGCAAAAGTGTAGCTTATAAAAAACTCAAAAAAATGTTGTATCAGTAAAGTCTATCAATCAAATAAAAACAAAGTTGTAGCTCATGAAAAATACGTTCTTATTCGTCTAATTCCAAATCTAATATTTCAAGGTGAAATCACCGAAAAACTAAGCATTATTCGGGAAAACCCCATTTAAACTTCTTTAAAGTGTTTATAAAATGCTTTGTTTTAATTGTTAACAAAAGTTTTAGCATTAAAAATAAGCGAGTTACGCTCAAAATAAAGTTGGCCCTCTTTTTTTTGTAAAAAATCATGAAAATTTCGCCGTGTTTAGCTTCCCAAATGAAATTAATCGCTACTGCTTTACAAACAATTTGCTTACCTATTTATTTTTTATATGATCTGTCAGTCTCACCGGTTTTTCGTCTTACGGAGAAACAAACTGAAGCTAGCATATTTATAATAGCAAAACCTACATTTCTTTTACTCTTTAAGGTTTTTTTATCACTAATACTTTTTAAGCTATTTTGAAAAAATTAAATTTTTCAAAAATTTTTAGAAAATTTTTTTTTACTATACCTACAACCAAATGTTTAGAAAAATAAACACCGATGTGAAGTTATCCATAGATTCCATCCATAGATTTTTTTTTCAAAATATCGCAAAAATACTGGGACAATAGTACTACCAAGCAAGTATATTATTAAATTAAAGGAAACCAATAGTAAAACTTATACTTAATATAAAATTTTATATTAAAACCAATTTTCCACACTTTGCAGTTCATATTCTCAAAAAGCGAAGAAATACACTTTTTATTTTGGATTTTAATTTTCTTTATGAAATAATGCTTATTAATAAACAACATATCCAAAAATTGAGGAGGAGTGTTTTCACTTAACAGAAAAAATAAATTTTAAAGATTGTACGTGTGTGATTCTTATAGACGAGACACATGTCGTAGTTAATCACCTTAAAAACGGAGAAATACACTTTTTATTTTGGATTTTAATTTTTTTTAAGAAAGTATGCTTATTAATAAAAAACATATCCAAAAATTGAGAAGGAGTGTTTTCACTTAAGAAAAAAAATAATGTTTAAAGATTGTACGTTTGTTATTCTTATAGACGAGACACATGTCGTAGTTAATCACCTCAAAAACGGAGAAATACACTTTTTATTTTGGATTTTAATTTTTTTTTAAGAAAGTATGCTTATTAATAAACAACATATCCAAAAATTGAGGAGGAGTGTTTTCACTTAAGAAAAAAAATAATTTTTAAAGATTGTACGTTTGTGATTCTTATGGACGAGACATGTCGTAGTTAATCACCTCAAAAACGGAGAATACACTTTTTATTTTGGATTTTAATTTTTTTTAAGAAAGTATGCTTATTAATAGATAACATATCCAAAAATTGAGGAGGAGTGTTTTCACTTAACAGAAAAAATAAATTTTAAAGATTGTATGTGTGCGATTCTTATGGAGGAAACATGTCTTAGTTAATCACCGCAAAAACGGAGAATACACTTTTTATTTTGGATTTTAATTTTTTTTAAGAAAGTATGCTTATTAATAAACAATATATCCAAAAATTGAGGAGGAGTGTTTTCACTTAAGAAAAAAAATAATTTTTAAAGTTTGTACGTGTGTGATTCTTATAGACTAGACACATGTCGTAGTTAATCACCTCAAAAACGGAGAAATACACTTTTTATTTTGGATTTTAATTTTTTTTAAGAAAGTATGCTTATTAATAAACAACATATCCAAAAATTATTGTTTTAATTAGTGTTAAGGGTTTCCTGTTTAAACGGGGCTGCCAGACGTGAACTGAACCCTTAGTCGCACCCCATTCGATTTTTTAGGAAAAACGAAATTTCAAAGCAAAAACCCAGACCTGTTTTATTTGTAATTTTATACATAGGAGCATGACGATGTTATTTTATTTTGTTGTATACACTGACGGTGAGAAAATCGCTTACATTTTTTGCACTCTTTTTCGCAATTACTTTTTCCACAATGCACACATTTTGTAGTTATATTTTCGGTTGTTGTAATAATAAGGTACTCTAAATATTTTCTGTATAGTTTCGGATTAAAATTTTTATCAACTAAAATTTTTTTTATATTAGTTTCGCAATAATACAGTGTGAACACACCACAATTCCAAGAATCTGTTTGAACTGGATGCATGTTATTAAAACTAAAAGTGAAATCTGCAGCAACATTATCGCCCGTATTTGTACACATTGACATTATTCTATAAAAGTAATATTTTCCTTTTTTACTGTTATTACCACGTGGATCATAAAACTCTGCAGATTTGTTGCAAGTATCGATTTTCATCACCATCCAATGGTTTAGTACAAGTATTGGAAAGAACAAAATCTGACTATTTATTGACCATTTTTCCAGTCCTCTTAGTATTTTCTCAACCGTGTAACTGAAGAAAATTTTTATGTGATTTTTGCTATTTCGAAAAATGTTTAAAACATAATCCACGAGAAAATTGTCCAACCACATGTCTGTACAGTTTTGTTTACTTGCCGCTAGGTAAGAAAAACTGGTATAGAACAATAACTCGTCGTTAAACTTTGTTATTGCGTAATCGCCATTTGCATAACAGGGGTAAATAAAATCATGTGTTTTTATATAGTATTCGTGGTCTGTTTCTTTGATATTTGGAGTTTTTTGACTGTTTACATTTTCTATTATTGCCTTGGTGTTCTCAAAATATTTCTTAATTAATTGTTGTTTAAAATAAGTGTGCATGCTTTTCTTTCTTTTACACCACGTTTCTTCTATTTTATTTTGCTTCTCATTTCCTTTTTTTAAATTTTAGTACGTAACTTGGAAGCGCATCTAATTCTTTTTATTTTATATTTATGTTCTCTATATTGGCTTAAAACGTAGTGACGTACCTTCCGTACAAAACGTGAACATTTTAAATGTAAATTATTATTTAATATATTATTTTTTAATAACCCAAAGTAGTTTTCTACGGGAGCGTTGCTTGTTCTGCCATGAAAAATTCGACTCCACAATGGTAAGAATGGAATATAGTGCTGGATAAAGTAAGACCCAAATTCTGGGTTATAAAACGGATTTTCTGTTTCAGTCTTATTTAAGTTCTCATGTCCTTCTAGAACCGCGTCAAACATATTTTTAAAGTATATATAAAATAAGTTGTTTGAATAAAAGGCAGAACTTAAAGGCAGCGTATTATTGTTGTAAAAATATGATAAATTGTCATCACTGATTTTACTCTCAGCAATAATTTCTGAGTTAGTAATTTTGTATGATGTTAGTACTGATAGTAATTTATTTGTTATCATCTTAGTTTCTTAGGTAATTTGAGGACTTGCCAAAAGATAGAAAAAACAGTTTAGCACTGTTTCAATGTCATTAAAGGAAATTATATTAAATAAAGTAGCAATAATTTCTTTTATTAAAGATTTTGTATCGGAAGCAGATTTTAAAAAGTATGTGTTGATGTCACGAGAGACTAGTTTTATCATGTGTGCACAGCAGAGTTTAATAATTATTATTTTACTTAAATCGACTGTTTTATCTGTAACTGACCTATACAATAGTTTACAGTAGTCTTGTAACGTTAATAAATTCCAAGCTTCGCAAATTGAATTTAAAATTGCCACACTAAAATCACTGGTTGCTACTTTAAATGCAGGCCAGTGTACATTATTTCTTAAACAATAATGTCTATATTCATTTAACCATGATGAAATGTTTCCAATATCATGGCTATTAGTTACCATTTCCAAAAGAGGTACAATTTTTTTTGTATTTAACTGAGCAACACCGGCATAATATAGTATTCTCTTTGAATCTGCAAAAGGTTTTCTAACAACTGAACCAGTTGCGTCTATATGTATTGAAGATACATTAAACCTATTATTATTTTTAACAAAATATAACTGTTCCCTACTTAATGTGCACACCCTAAATGTATAAGGAATATAATTTTTATTTTCTTTTTGCATTTGAATTATGTCGGTAAGATCATCCCTTAATCTATCATTTCTGGCATTAGCCTCAGATTTAACTTTCCTGTATACTACATCACTCTTAATCATATTTAAATTTTTAGAGTGTTCTAGTCCATAGCAGCAGTTATTAATATCATCATTTCTGATGTTGAAAGCTGTGTTTGGCAGTAATCGGTCACCAAGTAATATTCTTTCAACTCCTCGAACTTGGGATGTCAATTGACTACCGTGAAAAAAATTAATAGAATTACTGTATACATGGGCATTTAGGCTTGAACTTATTTTACAAATGATTTTATTTAAATTTTTTACAATCGGGTTGTGAGCAATAACCGTAAATAATAATTTTACCTTTTAGATAATTGCAACCCTTGATGCATAAAATACAAATATTATTTACTTTCTTAAAGTTTTCTCTTATTGTAAAACTGTATAATTTTGGCTTAAATTTTTTTGATTTTTTATCATATATTGTAGAAAACTCTTGCTTATTTAACAAAAATGTTCCTTCAAACACTGAACAAGTAGAGTTAACTATTAATGTGTTGGGATGTATATTTCGTGAACTTACGGGAATTAATAATGCTTCGCGTTGTGTTTGGTGTATGTTATAAAATTTCTTGATCTCTGGATCGATAATATTGTTATCATGAGAAATATTTAAAGTTTTATCCATAGTAACAGATTTATCCAAACAAGAAATGTCTGCTATATCAAAATTTGCCAATGGTGTTTGTGACAAATTGTTTGTGTTTGTCTCGGAGGGGGCATTAACGGTAGTTTCAAAAAAGGACATATTGTTAAATACTTCAGGATGTACATCAAACGAATTATTTAAATCGACATTATTAATTAGATCCTCACTAGAAAAAGTTATATTATTATTATTATAAATATCCACTACTTCGTTTTTTTGTTGTTGTATAAGACACGAATATGTTTTGTAAAAGTTTGAATTCGTGTTGGAACATTTTTTAAATATTTTTAGTCTATTCAGAGGGGAATCTGCACCACACAAATTTAAAGCTGCCTCGGCTATTAGACTGTCTGACGTTCTACACCTTAAAAGATTATGCAAAGAAACGTTTTTTGAGTAAAAATATTCACTTAAGGCAATATCAAAACTGTTATTCATTTTTACAACCCTTGCTTTTAACACACAAGACAGTAAAATAAACTTTGCTCTACCAAGCGATAGAAAACACAACTACAATGTTTAAAAAATTTAAAAAAAAAACAGTATATTCACTACAAACTTTGTCCGATAAAATGTTCACTACTAAAAAATTAGAATGCCTATGTCTACCAGAATTTATAAATTTACTGACAAACACATATTTTGAAGAAACTCAGTCCCCACTAAACAAAATAAAGGCTTATGCACTTTCTCTTTTTGGGTTTTTCTAAAGTTGATTATTAGTAATTTCATGTACCCTATATACCGGCCTTGAGTTTTCAAATTTTCCGTTTTTACCTGCCCCGATAATAACGACCCAGTCCCAGAAGCATACTTTTGTCTATTGAATCATAGAGTAATTGTCTATTGTATCGTAAAGTAATATTTTAAAAAAGTTTGCTCTTCATAGTTAATTTTAAATCAATTAGTACCTTCATCATTCCTGTCATCTAAGTTTAAAATAATAATAGTAGATATGGGCATTACAATTTTTTATATATCATATAGCATACCTTACCTAAAAAAATGTGCAGGAAAATTTAAAAAGGAATTTGTTTTAATATCAAATTAATGGTAAATAAAGACATTCCAATTTCTTTATTTATCCTATAGCATTTCTTTATCTAAACAAATGTGCAAAAAGATGTTAAAAATAATTTATTTTAATATCAAAATATTGTTCTGAATGTTTTTCTTTGTTCTTATTTTTTTATTTATTAATTTTATTATTATCTTTATTATTTTTCTGAATGTACTCGCTTCGGCGGTACATATACAAATAAAGAATATTTTTCAATTTTATGTGGTATTATTCCCAAAAAACTTTGTATTAATATCAAAACTTAAAAAAAACCTGTCTGCCCGTAATCGGACTTTCGAGCATCTTCAATATATTAAATATAAAAAGAACGGTAGATGTAGGCATTTCAATTTTTTTATGTATGATACCTATAGCATACCTTTATCTAAACAAATGTGGACGAACAGTCATTAAAAATGCAACATTAAACTCGTTCAATCCGTAGTTTTTTTGTAAATGTTGATCTGAAAGGTAGTTTTAAGGGTCGAAAATTTGAAATGTATCCCAAATCTATATTCGATAAGATAAACAAATAATTATTACACATATTTAAACATGATGTACATCTTTAATAAATAATGCATAAATCTGTAGTTTTTAATCTTCTGTCAGAGAGGGTAGTTGTTCTTACCCCTTAAAAGCAAAAAGCACATAATAGCACATTATATAAGATAATAATTTATAACTTTTGAAGACGAAAGTCAAATAAGCTCCTTGTCGAATTTCATAAAAATCAATGCGGTACTTTAGAAGGCTGCAGTTATAAAAATTTTTACCCTAAAACACTAGACTGACTGGGATGTGAGGTTCAGAGCCAAGTGGAGTATTACCATAGGAAGGAGATCCTAATTCTTTTGATTGGTGTGATCTAGGACGACTTGAACTTTATTTTTCTATAATAAGTCACTTTACACTACACATAAACTAACGTAAATACTAAGTACAGACACTACAGTGACAAAACTGATTATAAAAAAATTGCGAAAGTAAAGAAATAAATTTAATAAGATGGACTAAACGCCCGAGAAAAGCACCTGACTGTCGCGAAGATTCCGTACAACAACAGAGTTTAAAACTACATAAAAGTATTCTATCAGAGATTTTATAGGTTTTCGAACAATTATTGTTATTAGCAGAAACATGTTAAATCCCTTAATCCTATGGGTTGGAAAGTTACAAAAGTACTGTTCAAAAACTAATCTCTTAAAATAAAGGGTGATTAATAACAAACTACCTGGGCGGTTAAAGCTAGGTGTAGGAATATATTTAATCAGCTACAATATGAATACAATGCCCCTCTAAAAGTAGGATTAGACTATGGCATTTGTCATTTATTTAAATTCATTTCAAAAATGCAGAAAACTAAAATTTGAATAAGTAATAAATAACCAAGATTTTCTTTAAGCTGATCAATACTTTCAAAAGAAATCGGTTTTGTCATTTCTCAAAAATGGTATTATACCGGCAGATTGCATACAAGCTTAGGTAAATTCTTTTATGAGTAATAATAATTATTCAATAAGAGTTTAACAGCTAATGGTACAATGGTTGGGTAAATCATAATTCACAAGAATACTAGTCAAATAAAAATAAAGGGAGTGTTTCCCACACTAAAAATATTATTAATCATCACATTAATATCCAAAAAACCAATAAATAAGTTTTATAAGCTTAAATAGTTAAAAAAAAAATTCAAAAAAAGTTTTATAAAACAATTAAAAAAGTTACTTAGTAATGAGTTAACTCCATTACGACGTCTGTGAAAATTTCAATAAAAGCCGTTGAAATCAGAGGTGTTGCACTTTTTATTCAAAGTACTTAGTATATATGCCAACATGCAAATTTTTTAACTATAAACGCTCTTCAATTTTTGAATATCTAATAAATAAAAAAAATAAAACAATCTTTCTCAATTTTTGGATATGTTATTTATTAATGGTTTAATTTCTTTCATAAGAAAAATTAAAATCAAAAATAAAAAGTGTATTCTCCGTTTTTGAGGTGATTAACTACGACATGTGTCTCGTCTATAAGAATCACACACGTACAAAATTTAAAAATTATTTTTTTTCTTAAGTGAAAACACTCCTCCTCAATTTTTGGATATGTTGTTTATTAATAAGCATACTTTCTGAAAAAAAAATTAAAATCCAAAATAAAAAGTGTATTCTCCGTTTTTGCGGTGTTTAACAAAGACATGTTTCCTCCATAAGAATCGCACTCATAGAATCTTTAAAATTTATTTTTTCTGTTAAGTGAAAACACTCCTCCTCATTTTTTGGATATGTTGTTTATTAATAAGCATACTTTCTTAAAAAAAAATAAAATCCAAAATAAAAAGTGTATTCTCCGTTTTTGAGGTGATTAACTACGACATGTGTCTCGTCTATAAGAATCACACACGTACAAACTTTAAAAATTATTTTTTTTCTTAAGTGAAAACACTCCTCCTCAATTTTTGGATATGTTGTTTATTAATAAGCATACTTTCTTAAAAAAAATTAAAATTCAAAATAAAAAGTGTATTTCTCCGTTTTTGAGGTGATTATCTACGACATGTGTCTCGTCTATAAGAATCACACACGTACAAAATTTAAAAATTATTTTTTTTCTTAAGTGAAAACACTCCTCCTCAATTTTTGGATATGTTGTTTATTAATAAGCATACTTTCTTAAAAAAAAATTAAAATCCAAAATAAAAAGTGTATTCTCCGTTTTTGCGGTGTTTAACAAAGACATGTTTCCTCCATAAGAATCGCACACATAGAACCTTTAAAATTTATTTTTTCTGTTAAGTGAAAACACTCCTCCTCAATTTTTGGATATGTTGTTTATTAATAAGCATACTTTCTTAAAAAAAATTAAAATCCAAAATAAAAAGTGTATTCTCCGTTTTTGAGGTGATTAACTACGACATGTGTCTCGTCTATAAGAATCACACACGTACAAACTTTAAAAATTATTTTTTTTCTTAAGTGAAAACACTCCTCCTCAATTTTTGGATATGTTGTTTATTAATAAGCATACTTTCTTAAAAAAAATTAAAATCCAAAATAAAAAGTGTATTCTCCGTTTTTGCGGTGTTTAACAAAGACATGTTTCCTCCATAAGAATCGCACACATAGAATCTTTAAAATTTATTTTTTCTGTTAAGTGAAAACACTCCTCCTCAATTTTTGGATATGTTGTTTATTAATAAGCATACTTTCTTAAAAAAAATTAAAATCCAAAATAAAAAGTGTATTCTCCGTTTTTGCGGTGTTTAACAAAGACATGATTCCTCCATAAGAATCGCACACATAGAATCTTTAAAATTTATTTTTTCTGTTAAGTGAAAACACTCCTCCTCAATTTTTGGATATGTTGTTTATTAATAAGCATACTTTCTTAAAAAAAATTAAAATCCAAAATAAAAAGTGTATTCTCCGTTTTTGAGGTGATTAACTACGACATGTCTCGTCCATAAGAATCACAAACGTACAATCTTTAAAAATTATTTTTTTTCTTAAGTGAAAACACTCCTCCTCAATTTTTGGATATGTTGTTTATTAATAAGCATACTTTCTTAAAAAAAATTAAAATTTAAAATAAAAATGTATTTCTCCGTTTTTGAGGTGATTAACTACGACATGTGTCTCGTCTATAAGAATCACACACGTACAATCTTTAAAAATTATTTTTTTTCTTAAGTGAAAACACTCCTCCTCAATTTTTGGATATGTTGTTTATTAATAAGCATTCTTTATGAAAAAAAAATTAAAATCCAAAATAAAAAGTGTATTTCTCCGTTTTTGAGGTGATTAACTACGACATGTCTCGTCCATAAGAATCACAAACGTACAATCTTTAAAAATTATTTTTTTTCTTAAGTGAAAACACTCCTCCTCAATTTTTGGATATGTTGTTTATTAATAAGCATACTTTCTTAAAAAAAATTAAAATTTAAAATAAAAATGTATTTCTCCGTTTTTGAGGTGATTAACTACGACATGTGTCTCGTCTATAAGAATCACACACGTACAATCTTTAAAAATTATTTTTTTTCTTAAGTGAAAACACTCCTCCTCAATTTTTGGATATGTTGTTTATTAATAAGCATGCTTTATGAAAAAAAATTAAAATCCAAAATAAAAAGTGTATTTCTCCGTTTTTGAGGTGATTAACTACGACATGTGTCTCGTCTATAAGAATCACACACGTACAAACTTTAAAAATTATTTTTTTTCTTAAGTGAAAACACTCGTCCTCAATTTTTGGATATGTCGTTTATTAATAAGCATACTTTCTTAAAAAAAATTAAAATCCAAAATAAAAAGTGTATTCTCCGTTTTTGCGGTGTTTAACAAAGACATGTTTCCTCCATAAGAATCGCACACATAGAATCTTTAAAATTTATTTTTTCTGTTAAGTGAAAACACTCCTCCTCAATTTTTGGATATGTTGTTTATTAATAAGCATACTTTCTTAAAAAAAATTAAAATCCAAAATAAAAAGTGTATTCTCCGTTTTTGAGGTGATTAACTACGACATGTCTCGTCCATAAGAATCACAAACGTACAATCTTTAAAAATTATTTTTTTTCTTAAGTGAAAACACTCCTCCTCAATTTTTGGATATGTTGTTTATTAATAAGCATACTTTCTTAAAAAAAATTAAAATTTAAAATAAAAAGTGTATTTCTCCGTTTTTGAGGTGATTAACTACGACATGTGTCTCGTCTATAAGAATCACACACGTACAATCTTTAAAAATTATTTTTTTTCTTAAGTGAAAACACTCCTCCTCAATTTTTGGATATGTTGTTTATTAATAAGCATGCTTTATGAAAAAAAATTAAAATCCAAAATAAAAAGTGTATTTCTCCGTTTTTGAGGTGATTAACTACGACATGTCTCGTCCATAAGAATCACACACGTACAAACTTTAAAAATTATTTTTTTTCTTAAGTGAAAACACTCCTCCTCAATTTTTGGATATATTGTTTACTAATAAGCATACTTTCTTAAAAAAAATTAAAATCCAAAATAAAAAGTGTATTCTCCGTTTTTGCGGTGTTTAACAAAGACATGTTTCCTCAATAAGAATCGCACACCTACAATATTGTAGCGGAAGAGAAATCTTGGCCGATCCCCGTATAACAGTAAACACCTCGAGAATGACGTAATCGGATGTGCTAGGCCTCGCCGGAGAATTCTGGAAGGTACGTCACGTAGGCGGAACAAGCCGATAGCTCGAGATGGGAGTCGATTGTTCCAGAATAACAACTGGGTATAAATACGGGCATATTTTGTGAATAAGTTTAGTGTATAAGATAAATTCGTCTGTAACTTATATAAATAAAGTCGTATATAAATTACGAACCGCTAGTTTTATTGTAATTAGAAGTAATTACACTAGTCACGCTACAGTTGGTGTCAGGTGTTCGGTAAACTTAGTGCGATATAAATAAGTGAATTACAGAGAGACTTTAAAAGACTTTTGAACTTTATTCGTCGGGAATAACCGGAGTGCGTTAATTGTTCGGTATTCGGAAAGACTTTTAAAAGACATTTTGGAAAGTACGTGTGTGCCGACCAAAGATGTTGCTACGAGAACTTACAGTAAAACAGCTCCGTGAACAGCTAGAGGAACGGGATCTGGACAGCAGTGGGCTCAAGATAGTCCTACAAGCACGACTCGAGGAAGTCCTAACGAAGAACGGAGATGATCCAGAGACGTTCCATTTCCAGTCAGCAGAACAAGCAATCTTATCGAAATTAAAAACTGTTTCTGAAACGATTGATGATACTTCTAAGATAAGCAACGAGAAATTTGAAAGTGTTTCTCAAAAGATCGATGAAACTTCTAAACAGAACAACGAAAAACTTGAAGAAGTTAGTAAAAAAAACAATGAGAAATTCGAAACCATTTCTCAAAAGATCGATGAAACTTGTAGAAAAAGCGATGAGAAATTTGAAAGTGTTTCTCAAGTAATAAAAGACGTTTGTAGACAGACCGACGAGAAATTTGAAGAAGTTTCCAGAACATTCGATAAGATACAGAAAAGTGTAGACGACAATAAAGAAATGCTAGAAGAGAAGATCAAACAACTAGAGAGCATGATAACTGATACAAAAGTACAACCATCAGTTAATGCAGTAGCTTTAGATCTTGTAGTGAAGGATGAAACACCGAGAGACGAAACATCGCATCATATGAGATTTAAATTACCACCATTCGATGGAAAGTCCTCTTGGTCCATATACCTTAGACAATTCGAAGCTATTGCGACCGCCAACCATTGGACCGAACAAGAAAAGGCTGTTTCCTTGACTGCTGCTTTGCGAGGTGATGCTGCAGATATATTAAGATCAATTCCTAAGGGTCAAGAAAAATGTTACCAGACCTTGTTCACTCGTCTAGAAAAACGCTATGGAGATGCCCATCTACAACAAGTATACAAAGCACAACTGAGAAATAGAAGTCAACGAGCAAGTGAGAATCTGCAAGAATTTGAAGCAGATGTAGCCCGTGTGGTGCGGTTGGCTTATCCGGAGGTGCCAGACAGCGTTTTAGAAGAAATTGCAGTAGATACCTTCGTCAATGGGCTGAAAGATAATGAACTACAGAAAGCTTTACGACTAGCAAGACCGAAAGTTTTAGATGAAGCACTTGCTATTGCCTTGGAACACGAAGCAGCTAGCCAAGCTTCACAAAACAATCGAGTAATAACCGTGGAAAAAGGCGATAAGAGAAAAGATGAACGTTTGGTGGAAATGGTACGGAGGGTGATTCGTGACACGATGCCGAAGAGACGCATGAAGAGGGCTGGAAGAGTTGGTTCAAATACAGATGCTTCCTCGATACGGCCATGCAGTGAAAGTTGTAATCACCGGCTTAAACTAGATGAACAGCTTTGCCCTGTGAGACGAACTACCGTCGTTAATGAGCAATGGCAGCCACAACAGTTACAAGAAGCCCAAGAAGACGATCCATGTATAAAAAGAGTATTGGATTGGATGCGTCGAGGTGAGAGACCTAGTTGGCAAAACATTAGTGCATGTAGTCCGGAAGTCAAGGCCTACTGGAGCCAATGGAATTGCCTGATACTAAAAGATGATCTTCTGTACAGAACCTTTGAGAACGATGATGGTACAGAATCTAAGCTTCAGTTGATTGTACCTAAAAGTAAAGTGTCAGAAGTATTGCGTCAGTTGCATGACGGTACATCAGGTGGACACTTTGGTATTACGAAGACTCTGCAAAAGGTTCGAGAACGGTTCTATTGGGTGAACTGTAAAGATGATGTAAGAAGATGGTGCCAGAAATGTGAACTGTGTGCATCCGGTAATGGTCCAGTTGGTAAAAAGAGAGCACCCATGAGACAGTACAATGTTGGCAGTCCTATGGAAAGAGTAGCAATCGACATTGCAGGTCCATTTCCAGAAACTGATGCTGGAAATAAATACATCCTGGTAGCCATGGATTATTTTACGAAATGGACCGAGGCCTATGCATTACCAAATCAAGAAGCTGCTACCGTTGCAGAGGTACTTGTTAAAGAATTCTTCAGCCGATTTGGTGTTCCCTTGGAGATCCACTCCGACCAAGGGCGAAACTTTGAGTCAGCTCTTTTCCAAAACGTTTGTAAATTGATGGGTGTCAATAAGACCAGAACAACACCCCTGCATCCTCAATCAGATGGGATGGTCGAGAGGATGAACCGAACGATGGGTAAACACTTGTCCAAAGTTGTATCTGAAAATCAGCGAGATTGGGACCAACACATTCATTTATTCCTGATGGCCTACCGCTCGGCCGTAAATGAAACTACAGGTCAAACACCAACCTGCCTGATGTTGGGTCGTGAAGTTCGTTTGCCCTGCGACCTAGAGTTTGGCTGCGGACCTTCCGAGGAACATGTTGCAGGCGAAGACTACGTTGACCGCCTGAAATTACGAATGAACAACATTCATGAACTTGCCCGACAACACATCCAGATAGCCAGTGACAGAATGAAAGATCAATATGATTCTCGATGCAAGAATGAAAGCTTCGAAGTAGGTGATCTTGTCTGGCTTTATAATCCGCAACGTCGTCGAGGCTTATGTCCTAAACTGCAAAGACAATGGGAAGGTCCATATGAAGTTAAGAAGAAAATAAATGACGTAATATATAGAATTAAGAAGTTGCCAAACGGTAAACCAAAAGTTATTCACATAAATCATCTTGCGCCATATGCTGGCTCAAATGAAACAGAAGAAGCACGAGTCCTCCAACAGGAGATGAAAGATGTCGCACAGCCAAGTTTTAATCAATTTATGTCAAATTACGCAGCGAGAAAGAGTGCTAGATTCGGCGTGACCACAGAAGTTCAGCAAGATCTGTTTGGTGTTCCAGAAAACGTCTCTCTGGCCCACTGTGTTGCCCAAGACCTCGAGATGACTAAAGGAATATCGTCCGTATTCAATAGAAAGTTCGGCCGCCTGGACGAGTTAAGAAATCAGCAGCCTAAAATTGGAAGAGTACTGCGATTGGAAGATGGTCCTCGATCTTTGCTGTATATGGTGACCAGAAAGTCTTATACGGACACGCCAAGCTACGAGAACATATGGCGTGCTCTAACTAATTTGAAGAAAATCGTGTGTAATTATGACATCAAAAATTTGGCTTTACCAAAAATAGGCCATGCAGTAGAAAATCTGGATTGGAAGATTGTGAGAAGCATGCTTGAAGTGGTCTTCAGAGGAACTGGTGTACAAATCACTGTGTGTTGCATGAACCCGAAGATGTCGTACCCTTCAAAGACAGTAGACTGTTATTTCTTCTTGAAGGGTGTATGCAGAGCTGGAGAGTCGTGTAGATTCCGCCATCCTGGGCCTTCATTTAGAGTTGCTGATCGAGACGCTCAGATCTTAAGAGGGGAGCAGTGTAGCGGAAGAGAAATCTTGGCCGATCCCCGTATAACAGTAAACACCTCGAGAATGACGTAATCGGATGTGCTAGGCCTCGCCGGAGAATTCTGGAAGGTACGTCACATAGGCGGAACAAGCCGATAGCTCGAGATGGGAGTCGATTGTTCCAGAATAACAACTGGGTATAAATACGGGCATATTTTGTGAATAAGTTTAGTGTATAAGATAAATTCGTCTGTAACTTATATAAATAAAGTCGTATATAAATTACGAACCGCTAGTTTTATTGTAATTAGAAGTAATTACACTAATCACGCTACAATATTTAAAATTTATTTTTTCTGTTAAGTGAAAACACTCCTCCTCAATTTTTGGATATGTTATTTATTAATAAGCATACTTTCTTAAAAAAAATTAAAATCCAAAATAAAAAGTGTATTTCTCCGTTTTTGAGGTGATTAACTACGACATGTGTCTCGTCTATAAGAATCACACACGTACAAACTTTAAAAATTATTTTTTTTCTTAAGTGAAAACACTCCTCCTCAATTTTTGGATATGTTGTTTATTAATAAGCATACTTTCTTAAAAAAAAATTAAAATCCAAAATAAAAAGTGTATTCTCCGTTTTTGCGGTGTTTAACAAAGACATGTTTCCTCCATAAGAATCGCACACATAGAATCTTTAAAATTTATTTTTTCTGTTAAGTGAAAACACTCCTCCTCAATTTTTGGATATGTTGTTTATTAATAAGCATACTTTCTTAAAAAAAATTAAAATCCAAAATAAAAAGTGTATTCTCCGTTTTTGAGGTGATTAACTACGACATGTCTCGTCCATAAGAATCACAAACGTACAATCTTTAAAAATTATTTTTTTTCTTAAGTGAAAACACTCCTCCTCAATTTTTGGATATGTTGTTTATTAATAAGCATACTTTCTTAAAAAAAATTAAAATCCAAAATAAAAAGTGTATTTCTCCGTTTTTGAGGTGATTAACTACGACATGTGTCTCGTCTATAAGAATCACACACGTACAAACTTTAAAAATTATTTTTTTTCTTAAGTGAAAACACTCCTCCTCAATTTTTGGATATGTTGTTTATTAATAAGCATACTTTCTTAAAAAAAATTAAAATCCAAAATAAAAAGTGTATTCTCCGTTTTTGCGGTGTTTAACAAAGGCATGTTTCCTCCATAAGAATCGCACACATAGAATCTTTAAAATTTATTTTTTCTGTTAAGTGAAAACACTCCTCCTCAATTTTTGGATATGTTGTTTATTAATAAGCATACTTTCTTAAAAGAAATTAAAATCCAAAATAAAAAGTGTATTCTCCGTTTTTGAGGTGATTAACTACGACATGTCTCGTCCATAAGAATCACAAACGTACAATCTTTAAAAATTATTTTTTTTCTTAAGTGAAAACACTCCTCCTCAATTTTTGGTTATGTTGTTTATTAATAAGCATACTTTCTTAAAAAAAATTAAAATTTAAAATAAAAAGTGTATTTCTCCGTTTTTGAGGTGATTAACTACGACATGTGTCTCGTCTATAAGAATCACACACGTACAATCTTTAAAAATTATTTTTTTTCTTAAGTGAAAACACTCCTCCTCAATTTTTGGATATGTTGTTTATTAATAAGCATGCTTTATGAAAAAAAATTAAAATCCAAAATAAAAAGTGTATTTCTCCGTTTTTGAGGTGATTAACTACGACATGTCTCGTCCATAAGAATCACACACGTACAAGCTTTAAAAATTATTTTTTTTCTTAAGTGAAAACACTCCTCCTCAATTTTTGGATATATTGTTTACTAATAAGCATACTTTCTTAAAAAAAATTAAAATCCAAAATAAAAAGTGTATTCTCCGTTTTTGCGGTGTTTAACAAAGACATGTTTCCTCAATAAGAATCGCACACATACAATCTTTAAAATTTATTTTTTCTGTTAAGTGAAAACACTCCTCCTCAATTTTTGGATATGTTATTTATTAATAAGCATACTTTCTTAAAAAAAATTAAAATCCAAAATAAAAAGTGTATTCTCCGTTTTTGAGGTGATTAACTACGACATGTCTCGTCCATAAGAATCACAAACGTACAATCTTTAAAAATTATTTTTTTTCTTAAGTGAAAACACTCCTCCTCAATTTTTGGATATGTTGTTTATTAATAAGCATACTTTCTTAAAAAAAATTAAAATCCAAAATAAAAAGTGTATTTCTCCGTTTTTGAGGTGATTAACTACGACATGTGTCTCGTCTATAAGAATCACACACGTACAAACTTTAAAAATTATTTTTTTTTCTTCAGTGAAAACACTCCTCCTCAATTTTTGGATATGTTGTTTATTAATAAGCATACTTTCTTAAAAAAAAATTAAAATCCAAAATAAAAAGTGTATTCTCCGTTTTTGAGGTGATTAACTACGACATGTCTCGTCCATAAGAATCACAAACGTACAATCTTTAAAAATTATTTTTTTTCTTAAGTGAAAACACTCCTCCTCAATTTTTGGATATGTTGTTTATTAATAAGCATACTTTCTTAAAAAAAATTAAAATTTAAAATAAAAAGTGTATTTCTCCGTTTTTGAGGTGATTAACTACGACATGTGTCTCGTCTATAAGAATCACACACGTACAATCTTTAAAAATTATTTTTTTTCTTAAGTAAAAACACTCCTCCTCAATTTTTGGATATGTTGTTTATTAATAAGCATGCTTTATGAAAAAAAAATTAAAATCCAAAATAAAAAGTGTATTTCTCCGTTTTTGAGGTGATTAACTACGACATGTCTCGTCCATAAGAATCACAAACGTACAATCTTTAAAAATTATTTTTTTTCTTAAGTGAAAACACTCCTCCTCAATTTTTGGATATGTTGTTTATTAATAAGCATACTTTCTTAAAAAAAATTAAAATCCAAAATAAAAAGTGTATTCTCCGTTTTTGCGGTGTTTAACAAAGACATGTTTCCTCCATAAGAATCGCACACATAGAATCTTTAAAATTTATTTTTTCTGTTAAGTGAAAACACTCCTCCTCAATTTTTGGATATGTTGTTTATTAATAAGCATACTTTCTTAAAAAAAAATTAAAATCCAAAATAAAAAGTGTATTCTCCGTTTTTGAGGTGATTAACTACGACATGTCTCGTCCATAAGAATCACAAACGTACAATCTTTAAAAATTATTTTTTTTCTTAAGTGAAAACACTCCTCCTCAATTTTTGGATATGTTGTTTATTAATAAGCATACTTTCTTAAAAAAAATTAAAATTTAAAATAAAAAGTGTATTTCTCCGTTTTTGAGGTGATTAACTACGACATGTGTCTCGTCTATAAGAATCACACACGTACAATCTTTAAAAATTATTTTTTTTCTTAAGTAAAAACACTCCTCCTCAATTTTTGGATATGTTGTTTATTAATAAGCATGCTTTATGAAAAAAAAATTAAAATCCAAAATAAAAAGTGTATTTCTCCGTTTTTGAGGTGATTAACTACGACATGTCTCGTCCATAAGAATCACAAACGTACAATCTTTAAAAATTATTTTTTTTCTTAAGTGAAAACACTCCTCCTCAATTTTTGGATATGTTGTTTATTAATAAGCATACTTTCTTAAAAAAAATTAAAATCCAAAATAAAAAGTGTATTCTCCGTTTTTGCGGTGATTAACTAAGACATGTTTCCTCCATAAGAATCGCACACATAGAATCTTTAAAATTTATTTTTTCTGTTAAGTGAAAACACTCCTCCTCAATTTTTGGATATGTTGTTTATTAATAAGCATACTTTCTTAAAAAAAATTAAAATCCAAAATAGAAAGTGTATTCTCCGTTTTTGAGGTGATTAACTACGACATGTCTCGTCCATAAGAATCACAAACGTACAATCTTTAAAAATTATTTTTTTTCTTAAGTGAAAACACTCCTCCTCAATTTTTGGATATGTTGTTTATTAATAAGCATACTTTCTTAAAAAAAATTAAAATTTAAAATAAAAAGTGTATTTCTCCGTTTTTGAGGTGATTAACTACGACATGTGTCTCGTCTATAAGAATCACACACGTACAATCTTTAAAAATTATTTTTTTTCTTAAGTAAAAACACTCCTCCTCAATTTTTGGATATGTTGTTTATTAATAAGCATGCTTTATGAAAAAAAAATTAAAATCCAAAATAAAAAGTGTATTTCTCCGTTTTTGAGGTGATTAACTACGACATGTCTCGTCCATAAGAATCACAAACGTACAATCTTTAAAAATTATTTTTTTTCTTAAGTGAAAACACTCCTCCTCAATTTTTGGATATGTTGTTTATTAATAAGCATACTTTCTTAAAAAAAATTAAAATCCAAAATAAAAAGTGTATTCTCCGTTTTTGCGGTAATTAACTAAGACATGTTTCCTCCATAAGAATCGCACTCATACAATCTTTAAAATTTATTTTTTCTGTTAAGTGAAAACACTCCTCAATTTTTGGATATGTTGTTTATTAATAAGCATTATTTCATAAAGAAAATTAAAATCCAAAATAAAAAGTGTATTTCTTCGCTTTTTGAGAATATGAACTGCAAAGTGTGGAAAATTGGTTTTAATATAAAATTTTATATTAAGTATAAGTTTTACTATTGGTTTCCTTTAATTTAATAATATACTTGCTTGGTAGTACTATTGCCCCAGTATTTTTGCGATATTTTGAAAAAAAAATCTATGGATGGAATCTATGGATAACTTCACATCGGTAAAATAAACACTTCAAACCAATCAAACTTACAGATCATATAAACAATACACATACTATTAAAATAGATGGTCAAGCCAAACGATTACTTTCATTTAGGGTGCTAAATAGAGGGAGTTTTTCACGATTTTGTTACCAAAAAAAAGGGGCCAACTTTTTTTTTCATTGTAACTCGTTTATTTTTGATGCTGTAAACTTTTGTAAAAAACAAATAATAAGCTTTTTTTCGTTACTTAAAAATATTAATCAAGGTTTTTCCGAAAAATGCTTCTTTCTTCGGTGATTTCGCGTTGAATTATTCGATTTGGAATTAGACGAATAATAACGCATTTTTCATGAGCTACAACTTTGTTTCTACTTAATTTGTTGACTTTACTGGTACACCATTTTTTTCGTTTTTTTATAGGCTACACTTTTGCTAAAAACATTTTTTCCGATAAAATATTTACTTTTTGAGTTATTTGGGAAAAACGGTCTGAAAACGTAGTTTTTTTGTCGAAAAATCAACATTTTAAATTGCGAATAACTCGAAAAGTATTGACTTACGTAAAAAACTTTATTGAACAAAAGGTGCTTAAAATAAGTCAATTTATTCATTTCCGGCCTTATTTTAAACACGCGCTTTTCACCCCCCGAGAAGGGGTAAATGTCACCCCCCAAGTAAATGCAACCAACGGTACAAATTCAACTTTGAAGTGGAGGGTAAGTAGAACCCAAATCCAAATTTTCATTCAATTCGGAGTTGCCCCTGGAAATTACACTCCAAAACGGTCATTTATTGGACTAGTAGGTCAAGATTCGTTCTTTGTCTAAACTCATTTTCATTTACATATTTTTATTTGTCTTAATATTGCTCTTAGTATTTTTCTTTCTTATATTCTAAGGTTTTTCTCTTGTTTTTTTTGTCATGCTAAGAGTTTCTGCTGCTTACATCATCGTCGGTCGAATTATTGTTTTGTATACCTTCATTTTCGATTTCTTGCCCAATAATTTATTTTTTAGTATTTTTTATTTGCATAGTAGGTCTTATTTGATGTAATTATCCTTTCTTTGATTTATGTTTCTCTTTTTTCATTGTTTACTATTAATATTCCCAAATACTTAAATTTTTTCACTCTTCAAAAATGTATTCTCCTACTCTAATCTCTTCGTTTTCAAAGTTTTTATCAAATCTCATTATTTTTGATTTTTTCTAGGTTTATTTTTAATCCCATCACTTTTCCTTCTGTTACCATTTCATTTAACATTCTTTCCATCCTTTTTCTATTTTTTGTTATTAGCACAGTATCGTCAGCGTATGCTATTATTTGTCCTCTCGTTCTGAGGGTACCTTTGTTGGTTTTGCTGACTATCTATTCCAGGGCAAGATTAAACAGAGTTGCTGATAACGAATCTCCTTGTCTAACCCATTTATTTATGACAAATTCTTCTGTGTCTAATACTTGAGTTCTTCTACTCACTACAGTTCTACTCATTATCATTTTGATTAATCGACTTAATTTGTTTTGTATTCCCATTTCTTTCAGAGCTACCACTAATGTTATCTTTTTATTGTCTCAAATGCTTGCTGAAAATCTATAAAAAGCATAGACCTGGATCCCGCTTAAGAAAAAAAAGTTGATTAATAGCAAGCTGAAAATTTGTTAATAGCTTAACGGTGTCTAGTCGGACAAACATTGATGCACAGGAACACTGGAACAGGGGAAGTTTTAACGGTGGAACATGATAATCGTGTCGTCCTGACAAGTTTATGATGGTGAAAAATAGCAAGTTGTTTTTAAGTTTCTTCAATAGCCAACGTTATATAATATATGAAGAAATGTTTGTCCGACAAAAAGGTTGGGCATTTTAACAAGTCCGACACGTAGAACATGTCACATCACAGGAACTATGTTGGTGATGAATAGCAGTCTGATTTTTGCATGAGAGTTTAATGAAAGGTTAAAAAAGCAATTGGAAGTTCTGTCGGACAAAATTAATGGGAAATTTTCCTAGTCGGACATTCTAAACATGTAAGATATAGACAAAAATGTTGGTGATAAATAGCAAGCTAATTTTGATTTGTTTATGTACAAATTATATTTTGTAACGCAAAAAGTTATATGTCGGACAAAAAGTTTGGGCAAATCGAAGGAAATAAATAAAAAACATTTTTTCAGAATGACTTAGTCACATATTGATAAAGCTATTTTAGTTGTATGTTATTATTTATATTCACATATTTGCATGTTCATATATATACATGCACACTCCAAAAACAGTGAGGTAAGTATCAATGCATGTATATATTGCAAAACAATTATTTTTTTGGGTGGAGCTTGTTCTAGATATTCTCAAAATGACAATAAAAAATGTCAAAGAACATGTGAAAGCAATCTCTTAGGGTTTTCTAATTAGGCGCATCAGAAAGTACGGAAAATTTCCTACAAAAAACGTTGTATACATTTTTTTCCATACTCAAATCTTAACCCTGTAAACGACATTGAAAAATGTGAAGAGTCTAAAACTTCGGTGCTTATAAGAATAGGCGTAAATATGACACATTATGCTTAGAAGTATGTATTAGAAGGCTGCATTTGTCAGTGTGACACTTTGTGCTATACAAAGTAGTATTTGAAAGTACATGGTCTCTGAGTTTCTGTTTGCCACGTGTGTTGGAAATAAAAATTTATATTAACTATGGAGTGTTTTTGTGTCTATTTTTGAGTGTCAACAGTTTAAATTTTAAGTCGCCAAATCAAAAGTGAAACCATTCAACGGAACATTTTTGAGTAATTTTCGAACATTTTACAAAGTTAGTAAAATACTTGGTCATCAATTCAATGATATTCAGTTGCCAGATAATTGTGAAAATTCTATTGAATATCATTCTTCGTGCTATAATGCTTTGCTTGATTGAAAAAGGGTACCTAAATAAATTATTACTAAAATTGTATAACGTAATTTTTCTCAACTTTCTACAAATGAAATAATAATGTAATTAATATGTCACATGGCTAGAAATAATTTGCTGCCAAAATAAATCGATTAGTTTAAATTTGAAGTTACGATTGCAATTTATTATGAATTATTGTCAAAAGTGACAGTTTTTCTTAAATGGAAATGTATTCATAGACATAAGGGTAGACAGGGAATACAGTGCAAAAAGTCGATAGGTGGTCTATCTATCTCTTTTAACCAAGCGATCCCGCGAATGTGGCAGACAAAGATAGCTACACCACTCAATCCATAATATAATTTGCCTGATCTACTATAAATGTATTACAGTGAGGTATCTAAATGATGTTGAGATAAATCGAAAGATATCGATTGTAATTGATTGCAGGTACTTTTGACATAGGATAATCACCCCTTATTGAAATTTCAAAAATTATTTTTTTAAATTGTCCTACTACAAAATCTACCCCTTATTTTTTTCCGACAACAGTCATTCTTGGTAAGGAATAATTTACTTAATTAAATTTTGTCTTTGTCGGAAAGCTATTTATCACCAGCATTTTTGTCTATATCTTACCTGTTTAGAATGTCCGACTACGAAAACTTCCCATTCATTTTGTCGGACAGAACTTCCAATTGCTTTTTTAACCTTTCATTAAACTCTCATGCAAAAATCAGACTGCTATTCATCACCAACATAATTCCTGTGATGTGACATGTTCTACGTGTCGGACTCGTTAAAATGCCCAACATTTTTGTCGGACAAACATTTTCTCATATATTACATAACGTTGGCTATCGAATAAACTTAAAAACAACTTGCTATTTTTCACAATCATAAACTTGTCAGGACGACACGTTTATCATGCTCCACAGTTAAAACTTCCCCTGTTCCAGTGTTGCCGTGCATCAAAGTTTGTCCGACTAGATACCGTTAAGCTATTAACAAATTTTTAGCTTGCTATTAATCAACTTTTCTTTCTTACGCGGGATCCAGGTCTAGCAGTTCAATGTCTATTTTATATCCATGAACTTTCTTCATAATTTGTTTAACCGTGTGTATGACATATGTTGTAGACTTTCTCTTAATAAATCCGCATTGATACTGTCCTATAATACTATGATATTCGTCTTAGCTTCGGTCAGTTTTCGTTGTATTAAGGCCGACATAATTTTATATGCTGTGTGTAATAACGTCAGTCCCCTGTAGTTATTACACATTTGATGGTCTCCTTTTTTATGAATTGTGATAATTTGTCCTCTGTACCATTCTTTCGGCATTTTTTCTTCGTCCCATATGTCATTTATTAAATCGTACAATTTTTCTCTTAATCCTTCTTCGCCATATTTTATAAGCTCCATATTGATACCGTCTGATCCTGAGGCTTATTATCATATACGGCTGCTATTTATAATTTCCTTAATTTCCTCTTTCGTTGGTCGTTCTACTGGTTTCCTAACATAATTTTCTCTTCTTCCACGTTTTCATTTAGATCTTGATCTTGTGGTGTTAACAATTCTTTAAAGTAGTTAGTCCTAGGGGTTGTACGTAACATGATCAAAACTGACTTATGCCCGGTTGCACCAACAGATCTTAAGCTTAAGACGAGAATAACATAAGAATTAATATGTATAATATAATTATAATATATATAATAAAATATCATAATGTAGTAATAGATATGATTGAGAATAAGGTAAGAATCGAAAATTATGGTGCAACGTAAGTGATACTCAAGGAGGCCCTATCTATAAGTAGAGCTTAGCTAATATGGACCTTAAGATCTGTTGGTGCAACCAGGCATAAGAGTCGGGAGCATGGATTACTTAAAAGTGTTGATTATATTATTTCTATATCCGGACAATCCGTTAAATGGCTCAATTAGTTAATACCTTAAACATTTAAGGGGGTACACGCTAAATCTTGGTCCAATGCTATTTTAATGCATTAATTTTTTTTTCGAATCGTGAGAAAACTAATAAGTATTTTTGAAAAATTTAAACGCAAAATGAAATACATATTACATTATTACCGAAGGCCGAAAGTCCCCGAAAACTTCTATAATGTTTATTTTAATAAGTTACGGGGGTGAAAAAAAGAGGAAATTTAGTGTGATTTTTAATTTCAAATATTTCATTCAAAAGAAACTTTTTGTTTATTCTAGGGGACTTTCGGCCCTCGGTAATAATGTAATCTTTCATACTCCGTTTAAGTTTTAAAAAAATATTTATTAGTTTTCTCAGAATTCGAAAAAATTAATGCATTTAAATATCATTGGATCAAGATTTTGCGCCTACCCCCTTAATAACAGCTGCCTGCCACATGTGGTAATGTAGGTTTGTATACAATATTAATTATTTGATGCATGTTCCATTCTTTACCATGCAGTTTTTCACGTATTAAAAAATATGGCGCAACGAAGTTTGTACATCCTTGGTTCGTTATTCATTATCGTTATCATATTTATGTTAGCTCAAAAATGTATGACCCTCTTCTCTAACCTTGACAGGACTCAGTTAGCTCAAAGTAACTTGTAGGTACTGCAACGGTTTGACACGTTACGGAATCATTTTTGAACTCTTTAATTATTGTATAATTTATTTTCTGTTTATTTCTTTCAAATTCTCTAATTTTGTCGTAAATAAATATTTACGTGACGTCATACTTCAGTGTACGGAACGTACTCTACGCCACCTAGTAGCGAATATGACCTCGCGTTCTGAGAGTTTGATGTTCTCCTCTTTGAACGAGAGAGGAATGATCGGCACTTGGGTTGTGCGGTTGTGGCTGTATGTGAGGTTGGTATGGTACCATAAAATGGCGGATGATTTCTTTAGTTTGTTGTTGGAGGCCAGGATTTAAAATAAATGAATTTCAAGCAAAAAACGTATTTGATCATATTACTCATTACTTTTATTTTCATTATATTTGTTCTATGCTTACTGGATTCATTGTATTACAAAATGTCTAAGGAATTTTGCCGGGTAATTACTGGGAAGATATTTATTACTTCATAAATATGCTTGAATTATAACCCAAGCAGTAGATCCGCTAAATAGTTTATTCATTCATTCATTAAGCATTACAATACCTAGGGATTATAGCTAATGCCATGCTATAATTCTAAATCCTATTCTTGGGTGAGGTGGAGAGGTAGAGTCTCTGTCATTTATAGCTTGCTGTGTGTCTTTGTTGTTGTGACTCTTTTCCTTTTCTTCCTGTCCTTGCACTGAACTTTTCAGTATTTCACAATTATTGCTCGTATGTCTTCTTCTACATCATCCAGCACATCTGATTGTGGGCATTTCTGTATGTCCTATCCATTCTAAGCGAAGAGATTTTATGTATCGGACTATATTTTCTCTCTTTAATTCTTCTTCAATCTCGGCATTTGGTTTCATTCGTATTTCTCCCTCTCTTGTTACATTGTGGCCCAGTATTGTTCTCATTATTTTTCGTTCAAATTTCAGAAAGCTATCTTCCTGTTTCTTGTTAATCGTTGTTGTTTCCATCACATATGTAACAATAGGTCTTATATAGGTTCATCTTTGTTCTCTTAGTTAGAGTCTTGCTTCTCAGCAGATTTCTATTCATTCCATATGTCTTTTTGCCCTTCAGAATTCTTTCCTCTGTTCTCTCTTTTCCGGTTTTCCCTGTTGTTGCTCCCAAGTAGCTAAAGGTGAATACAGTTTCAAATTTATACAATAGTTTATACTTAGTATAAAATGTTTAGTTGCTGGTAGAGATTGATGCATATTTATTGATAATTGTAATGGCACTTATCGCTATTGGTCCTCTCAAAAAAATTTTCTGATTTTCTAGATTTTTTTTCTATTGGTAGTTTATTCCTATAGGCATCTTGAACATCCTATAGCCTCAACAAGGGGCATCTTTTTTTTTGTTCTTTCTGTGATTAGTAATAGATGGAGAAACTTATTGAATCTTTATATATTTTTCTTTCTAGTCAGCTTATTATGTAATATCCAAGATCATAATTTCAATATTGCTTGTGTTCACGTGTAGTATGCAATAGAATAACATCGGTTCCCAAAAAGTTACTGCCGTAACTTCTTTCACCTCGTTACCGTCGTAACCTAGACTAATTAGCGGTCTGATTAAACCATCCATTACTATCGAGCAAAGGAGAGGTTCTCCTACTGTAAACAACATCTGTCCGCAACTGCCCCAATTTCAAGCCTGGATCCTATCACTCTGGTTAATTTAATTATTACTCTTGGCAAATTAGGAAAAAAACAAGAGAAAGTTTGTTAGCAGATATGTTATTGCTGAAATCTTAAGATTGAACATTTATATTAGTAATATCGGTTTGCAAAGTTCGCAGAAAGTGTGCTACTTTGTTTATTAACAAATTAGCGCTCCGAAATCGTGTTTTTTCTTTCAATTATTGCTCGGTGACTCCGAGTATTTTAACTTTAAACCGAAAGTACCCGAATTAAAATTCACCGTAATTTCATTCTGCACGGAGATAGTTTTTTTCCCGATTTCCTTCGACGAAAATGTTCTTTGGAAAATCCGGGGTTTCCCAACAAAATCTTTGAGGGAGCGTTCAAGTATTACGTAACGCGATTTTTGAAGATTTTTGACCCTCCTCCCCCCTACGTAACGCACTAATGGGCGTTTAACTATTGCGTAACGCAATTTTTGAAGATTTTTGACCCCCCCCCCCCCCAACCTGCGTTACGTAATACTAGAACGGTCCCTTATTTTCAACTAAAATTTTAGAGAAGTAATTATTTATTAATAATCAAATAACGAAAATCGAACAAATGTAGCAACAATTAAATTGTTAATTAAAAATTTACGGTCGCAATAATAACCAAATTAATCATACACTGCTCAAACTTTGAAAGATTATAAAGATAAGATGCTCATTTAATATTTTATTGGCAAAATATAAATTTTTGATTTTTGATTAAAATTATGAAGTGTTAAAAAAAGAGATAAACAATTTAACGTTTCTCTTTTTATTATTTTTTAATTTTAAAAAATGTGTAAAATCTTCGAAGAGCTTGAAAATGAATGCTTGAAAACTTTTTGCAGCCATTTGTAAAAAATGAGTTTAAGGTACAAACTAATTACATATTTACAAATATAAGAATATCGAATATTTGTTTAATAGTTATATTATTATTAATCAAAGATTTTAAGATTTTCGATAATTTTTTTATAATTTATAAGCAAGGGTAGCTATATATTTTTTCTTCTTTTATATATATTTACTATATATTTACTAGCTAAAATATTTTAGTTGAAAATAAAAGATTTGGAAACCCCGGATTTTCTGGGGATTATTTTCGTCAAAGGAAATCGGGAAAAAATATCTCTGTGCAGAATTAAATTACGGTGAATTTTAATTATTAAATTACGGTGAATTTTAATTCGGGTGTTTTAGATTTAAATTTAAAATCTTCGGAGTAAAACAGCAATAATTGAAAAAAAAAACACGATTTTCGAATATAATTCGGCCTGGAACATTAGGTGGACAATTAACTGCTAATATAATTGCTAGACATTTTATTAATAAAATTAGAAAATATAGGACCAATAATATTAATTTATATGCATATTAAATATTTTGATTAGTGTCCAACTTTTATTATTAGTTTTAAAAACAGCTGTTTCCGTAATTAAATCTTATATATTTGCTGTTTAAAAACATAGTCTACAGTGCCGGCAAAAAAAATCTTTACACTGCCAACTAAATCACCAAATTTGAAGACAATTTGCATGCGTTCTGTCTGTGCTTGAAGGGGAGGGTAAAAGACGGGGGATAGCGTATTTGTGACGGCAATTATCTGTAGTTTACGGACTGCTTGGCTTATTTAGGGTATTCTGCGCATTTGCACTGTAAACAGTTGGATTTGTGCGGGTAGTCAGTGTTAAATTACGTCTCATTTACCTCATAAAGTTTGAGATCGTCAAATTCTAAATTGAACTGACCAATATGGGTCGAAAGAAACTCACAAAAGAGGAAAAGGTTCATGCTTTAACATTACTGGAGAAAGGGGACTCTCTTATTACCGTATTGGTGTTTCAAAAGAGGCTATTTATCAACTAAAACGTTGCAGCCGAACATTTCAGTTGATAAATAGCCCCCCTTGAAGCACCAATATCACGTGCTACGGTAATTACAGAGTCTCCTTTCTCCAGCAATGTTAAAGCATGAACCTTCTCCTCTTTTGTGAGTTTCTTTCGACCCATATTTGTCAGTTCAATTTGGAATTTGACGATCTCAAACTTTATGAGGTAAATGAGACGAAGTTTAACACTGACTACCCGCACAAATCTAACTGTTTACAGTGCAAACGCGCAGAATACCCTAAATAAGCTAAACAGTCCGTAAACTACAGATAATTGCCGTCGCAAATATGCTATCCCCCGTCCCCTACCCTCCCCTCCAAGCGCAGACAGACCGCATGCAAATTGTCTGAAAATTTGGTGATTTATTTGGCAATGTAGAGATTTTTTTTGCCGGCACTGTAGAGTCGAGAGAATTAAATTAATATCAACTCATAAAAATCATCCCTATAATTTAGTAGATATTAGACCATGACCATTACTAGGTGCTTAAGAGCAATATTAACAATATTAGGTTTAATTTAATGATTCACTGTATATAACAATAATTTATTATTAAGATAAAGGCAGTTTTTGTTTTCATTTGATTCAGAGTTGGACCACCATCTCCATATAGCTATTTCAGTATCTATGCATCCTCAGTGAAGCTATGCAGTCACAACTCTAAAACAAAATCAACAAACCCTGCCTATTTAAGGGAAAACATCGCGATGTAATGAATTCACCATTTGAGACACAAAACAGCAACATCTCTCGTAATACGAGGAAGACGAAAAGCCCTAGATACAAAGGGTACTACTTTTATATAATTAGAATAATTGAAATAAAAATAATAAACAATAATTTAAATCCAAGACTTTTCGTTAAAAAACTGCTTTCTGGCTGCATCTCATATCTCCGGCTTTTACAATATATAAGCACAAGAGACGACGAATATAGAAGGAAGCAAGGCCACGTATTTACTCCTTTTTGCCTAGGAAAAGGACCGAAAGACAGTTTCCGGTACTCTAATCTGAGTAAAGATGAAAAAGATAAAGGCAGTTTTTGTTTTCATTTGATTCAGAGTTGGACCACCATCTCCATATAGCTATTTCAGCATCCCATGCATCCTCAGTGAAGCTATGCAGTCACAACTCTAAAACAAAATCAACAAACCCTGCCTATTTAAGGGAAAACATCGCGATGCAATGAATCCACCTTTTGAGACGCAAAACAGCGACATCTCTCGTAATACTTTATTATTAATAATAATTTAGTATTAATTGGACTATTAGTTGCAAGATTAATTATCAGTGATAACGAAATATTTGTTAATAAACAAAATAGCACACTTTATGCGGACTTTTCAAGCAAACAGACATTACTAATACATAAGCAATCTAGAAGATTCGATTCTAACAATAAAATAACTGCTAACAAACTTACTCCAAAAATGGCTTTTTTTCGATAATCCGCCAAGACTAAAATATATTTCACTTTGATATTCATAAATAATTCCTTAGTACAGTTCACCCAACCCATTTTTATTTCTTTCCTTTTTATTTGTTTAAATTGATTAGCCTAACAATTTCCCTCAAATATCAAACTGTAGTATGTGACTCATCAATTATTCTTTAGTACGTTTTTATTGAACAATAAAACACTGAAAACTTACATTGGTCAAACTGCCAGAACCTTTGACAAACGTATAGCAGAACACCAAAGGGCTTTCAATAATAGAAAAACAGATTCTACGTACGCACTTCCTTCTATTCTAGATCATAATCATTCTTTTAATGAAGAGGTTCAAATTTTTCATATTCAAAATAAAGGCCTTAAACAATTTTACCAAAAAAATCTGTTTATTTAAGGTCCTCAGTTCCCGAAGCAGGAGAAGAAAAGGTCGAGGGACCTCTAAAGCAGTACCATGTGGATAAGACATTCGCCGACAGAAGATACAAAGTACAGTCAGCGAGGACATACTTCTACCTCAATGAAGCCCAGTGCGAGAAGAACACGGAAACATTCATCAAATGCTTGGAAACCATAGCAGGTAATGCAAAGTTTAGTTTATGCTACCGATATGAGATGAAGTGAAATTTTAAACATAAGTATTTTAAATGTAGTAATGAAACACAGACTTACAATCATTTAATAATAGAAAAAAGACTAAGTTTTCACTCTAATGGCATACAACATATCCCACCAGAATGAAAACCATGGGAACCTTCTCTGGTTACACCTCCGAGGCTTCTAAAATTTGCAAGCCATAACGGATGCTGAGGCTAAAGAAGGTGAGGCAATTTTACAATTTATAATTCACGTCCCATCTGCTCAGCGCGGTAAAGTTCCAACGAGACTGGTTCCCTTCATACTCCACAAAGAGTAAATGTAAATCAAAAATGAATAACCATTTTCAATTTCGTGAATTTCGTGAATTGTAAATTGTAGAATTCCCTCATCTTCCTTAGTCTCAGCATCCGTATGGCTTGCAAATTGTAGAAGCCTCGGAGGTGTAACCAGAGAAGGTTCCCATTGTTTTCATTCTGGTGGGATATGTTGTATGCCATTAGAGTGAAAAC